>NC_136602.1:4123847-4723847 GCF_910589615.1 Taurulus bubalis
GATCACCGGGGGGGAGAAACAAATGTCAAGAGGCTCCACATCAGGCATCTCTCAAACATCGGTCCTTTGATGGAGCCTTTCACTTCTCGAGGATCACTCGAGGGTAACACACACACACACACACACACACACACACACACTCATGTCACTACAAATGGCGTCTGGACTGATTGTGGCTTTGATGCTTATCTGGATGTCTTTTGTAATATTTGCAATGTGCTGGTTTAAGCTTACGCCACTCTTGCACTCAGACTTTCGCCATCCTGAATATAGAGCATCAGCTTCGAGCGTAAAAAAAAAAGTTTGGGACGCTATTTCAGCTTCGGATCATTTTCAACTGCAGACACCATAAGTGATTTTACTTTTTTTTTTTTGGGGACTCTGAGTGAGCAATAATGAAACTCTTGTGTGGATTGACGCACTTCGAAAAATTAAACAATGGCAGTGTCATTTCATTAAATATCCAGCAAATTGAAATATTCCCTCTGACGCAGCCGAGACCATTAAATGAAAACGTACAACTGAATGTCACTGAGGATTTCTTTCTTTTTTCTTTTTTTTCATCCTTTTTTTCTCGCCGTTTTTCGGGGCCATGGGCATCTTCAGAGATTTGGCGAATTCAAATGGCAGCTGAGAAATATGAACTTCAATACCCAGGAATGTTGAAATGTCAAGCCAGTAAACACTTCTGTGTATCAACCCCCGTGGGCTTGTGAAGAAGAAGAAAACACCTGATTCCCTGGAAGGAGTGATTCGTCTCACACTTTCTCACTTCCTGTGGTCAGAATAACGAAGACACCAGACAATGCACAGTTTAGTGTGTGTGTGTGTGTGTGTGTGTGTGTGTGTGTGTGTGTGTGTGTCTAATATGTGTTTAAAAAGAGATAGAGACAGAACAAAAGTGCTTATCTGAAGCAGTCTCAGGTCACATCATCTTCTCTTTCTCTTTCTCTCTCTCTCTCCCCCACTGTCTCTCTCTCATTCTCTTTCTCTCTTTCTCTCTCTCTCTCATTCTCTCTCATTCTCTTTCTCTCTTTCTCTCTCTCTCTCATTCTCTCTCATTCTCTTTCTCTCTCTCTCTCTCTCATTCTCTTTCTCTCTTTCTTTCTCTCTCTCATTCTCTCTCATTCTCTCTCTCGCTCTCATTCTCTCTCTGTCTCTCTCTCGTTCTCTCTCTCATTCTCTATCTCTCTCATTCTCTTTCTCATTCTCTCTCTATCTCATTCTCTCTCTCGCTCTCATTCTCTCTCTCTCTCATTCTCTCTCTCTCTCATTCTCTCTCTGTCTCTCTCTCGTTCTCTCTCTCATTCTCTATCTCTCTCATTCTCTTTCTCATTCTCTCTCTCATTCTCTCTCTCTCTCATTCTCTATCTCTCTCATTCTCTCTCTCATTCTCTCTCTCATACTCTCTCTCTCTCATTCTCTCATTCTCTCTCTCTCTCATTCTCTATCTCTCTCATTCTCTCTCTCATTCTCACTCTCATTCTCTCTCTCTCATTCTCTCTCATTCTCTCTCTATCTCATTCTCTCTCTCTCATTCTCTCTTTGTCTCTCTCTCTCTCTCATACTCTCTCTCTCATTCTCTCTTTGTCTCTCTCTCTCTCTCATTCTCTCTCTATCTCATTCTCTCTCTATCTCATTCTCTCTCATTCTCTCTCATTCTCTCTCTCATTCTCTCTCTATCTCATTCTCTCTCTGTCATTCTCTCTCTGTCATTCTCTCTCTGTCATTCTCTCTCATTCTCTCATTCTCTCTCTCTCTCATTCTCTCTCTCTCTCATTCTCTCTCTCTCTCATTCTCTCTCTCATTCTCTCTCATTCTCTCTCTCTCTCATTCTCTCTCTCTCTCATTCTCTCTCTCATTCTCTCTCATTCTCTCTCATTCTCTCTCATTCTCTCTCTCTCTCTCATTCTCTCTCTCTCTCATTCTCTCTCATTCTCTCTCTATCTCATTCTCTCTCTCTCTCATTCTCTCTCTCTCTCATTCTCTCTCATTCTCTCTCTATCTCATTCTCTCTCTATCTCATTCTCTCTCTCTCTCATTCTCTCTCTCATTCTCTCTCATTCTCTCTCTCATTCTCTCTCATTCTCTCTCTCTCATTCTCTCTACAAGGTCTTATTCCCGTCCTGGATGTTAGCTTGTCAAACAGGTTCGATCATCAGAGCGGCGGGAACACGGAGCGATGAGATCAGGTGACCGTGTTTAATCTGAACGCTTAAAAGGATCTACTTTCAGGAGGAAATGGCGTTTCAGAACTTTGCTTTTTGGTCGTTATCCTCCAATATGAGATTACGGGCTTTGGCTTGATCAACCAAGCCAAAGCCACCTGCACTGGATTTCCTCTGGAACCGGAGACGTTTACTTTGTGACCCACTTTTGTTTAATTGCTTTTTTTTAAGCATAGACAATTATACTTGGAGTAAATGGGATGGATGGCGGGTCTGCCAAATTAATTCAAATGTTATCGAATAAAACACCCGATGTGTGAAACTAACAGGAGGCGCAAAGATGAAAAGTTTGTCAAAATAGCATTTTAAATGAAATCCAGCCGTGTTGCAGACTAAATGAATCCCTTTTTGCTGCAAAAATCACTCCATAAGGATCTCAATATGGTTTTTTTTAATCAAAACTTGAAGAAAAAAACTAAATCTGTCAAAATTGGACTTGGACTGGTTCAGCCCTTTAATGGATGGATGGATCTTTTCCTTTTTCTCACCGACTTTTTAAAGATCAGACGAGACTTTCCCCTCCTTATTCCTGCACGTCGGCCTCAGATGGATTTCATTTGAATTCCTCTCGGCTCCGCGTTGGCCTTTATCCGCGGCGGCGCTGCGCTCTGAATTCATATCTGCCGCTCCGTCCTTTACACTTTGCTCCGTGTGCACCAACCAATCGTTGATATCCCATAAGCATCATCGGCCCTGCCGGGCAACAAGAAGAAGACAAGAAGAAAAGAGAGAGAACGAGAGAGAGAGAGGGGGGGGACGGAGGAGAAAGAATGGACAGATAAATGTGTTTGCAGTGAGATTACCGTGCATCATAAACCCATAAAGCCTGCAAGGAATCCGAGAGGGATGGAGGGCAGAGAGACGGGGAAAAGATTTGGGGATGCGGTGGGAATTCAACAAGCGGAGAGGCGGAAAAAATGGATGACGGGTAACGGGAGGGAAAGGAGGGAAAGCCAAGATCAGGAGGGAGCAGAGAGAATGTCAGAAAGCAGAGATACGGAAATACAGAGAGATAGAGGGAGAAGAAACAAATGTAAGCCCTCGAGGATTAACTCTCTCATTTCTCTATGGAGAAGAATGGGGGGAACGGAGGCTTTCCACCTCCTATCCTCTCAGACTCTCTTTGATACCTCTCTCTCTCTCTCTCTCTCTTCCATATTATAATATCTTTAGTCTCCATTCATCATGTTGGAACAGACTCGCTAAAGCATGGACACACATGGCTAAACGTAGCCGGACACAAATCCCTCTCTGTTGCTCTCTTTCTTCCTCTCGTTTCCCGCCATCTCTTCGCTTCTCGGTGAACATCCTCCATTCTTTGCCGTCTCCTCATCGTTGTCTGGACTGTAAAAGGCCCCGTGCATGCGTGCGTTCCTTTTCTCTTTCTTTTTTTTTTTTTTTTTTTATTTGGCTGCACGTGGAGGCCAATAAACACACAGCGGCGCTCATCATTGTTGCGGTCGGTTTAATGAGCTTTTGCTAATGCGATGAACGGGCGTCCCGCTGATCGGCTAATGGTGCGTTCGCTGGTCCTCCGCAGCGTAGCGATTCACAGCTTGCGCGGTCTGCACGAGGGGGAGAAACGGCGGACTGAAGGGCGATTTAATTACTGATGTCGTGTCACTCGAGACGTCAGCCAAGACGGCTTTACAGGAGGAATGTTGTGGAAGAGCAACGCGGACAATTAATGAATGAATATATACTTTATTAATTGGAAATTTGGTGTCGACGTAGCAGCAATTTACAGGCAAAAATAAGATATAAAAACAACAGGGATGAAGGATATATACAATTATAATAACAATAATAATAATAATAATAATAATAATAATAATAATAATAATAATAATAATAAATTAAATAAAATAGCTGGGGTGAAAGAAAAAAAACAGTATTAATTTAGGAATTAAATTAAATGTAAACAGTAGTGTAGTGTATGTCTATATTAAGTGTGTGAGGTGATAAAGTTATTAAAAGTTATTTAAAAAAACGTATTACAATTGAAAGTAAATCTTGAATTTGTTGTGGCTCAGAGGATGAAAAAAAATAGTATTAATTTAGGAATTAAATTAAATGTAAACAGTAGTGTAGTGTATGTCTATATTAAGTGTGGGAGGTGATAAAGTCAAAAAGTTATTAAAAAAACATATTAAAATTGAAAGTAAATCTTGAATTTGTTGGCTCAGAGGATGCACCTCGTCTGTCCTCGACTCCTTCAGCTCCTACCATGGGCTTTTATTTATATATTTTGGTTGCATCCCTTCGCTCGCTCCTCCTCGTCCAACACTGTATTCACGCCTCGCTCCGAGGTCATCGTCGCCGTAGTAACGGGCGACGGGAGTCAGGCGGCGCCACCGCGGTTTTGCCCTCTGCAGCTCACGTTGCAGCAGTTTCACGAGCGCCGAGAGGAAACTACGGTGTCCTTCGGGTAACGCAAAAAAAGAAACGGCGAAAGCCTCTCTCTAAAGCCGGTGTTTGGTTTGTCCTCTCTGGGCTACCGTAGAAACACGCTGGAACTCCGTGAAGCTCCAAAAACACAAAGATTTTTAGTTTCAGGTGATAAAAGATGAATTATATTCCATTTCTGCTTCGAGATCCAACACGCTGGCCCTTTAAGAGGACTCCTCGGAGCCTAATGTATAAAGAAAGTAATGATTTCAGTGTGACCGCACAGTTCCATTGGTTCATGTATTGTTTTTGTTGCCATTAGTTCGGATCCCTTTGTCCAGAAACATGTCCGACGTGTGTGGATCCAAAGTCGGCTGCTCAGAAAATAAACAAAAAGTGAATCTCACTGCAGCAGCGTCTCCAGTTACTCCCCTTTCCTCCTCATCCTCCCTTCACTCCAGTTCTCCACAACAGCTGCTCTACTTTCCTGCTTCCTCCTCTTCTAGTTATCCGTTTTATCAACCTCCTGTTATTATTATTTTATCCCGTGGTCATTCTTCTCTCCACCCCCCCCCCCCCCCCCCTCCCCCCCTCTAAAGCTGAGTTATGCTCTTATGTGTGTGGCTTCATCCATTGACCGGCTGTGCCGAGAGAAATTGGTGGCCGGGGGTTTGATATTGTGGAGCTTCTGCAACGACTTGAGAGTACAGAAGTCATCCGTCTCCACGAGCAGTCTGCGGATGTGGCTTTCCTCTGTCCACAATCTGCTCTCCACCTCCGGACACAAGGGGATACGAATGGGCACCAAGCGGAAGAATCACAATTCTCTCCACGTCCACGTAGCCTGTGTGACCCTTATTCTTCTTTTCCAAGAGGCATACGGGCTACACACAGACTTTATTGCAGAGAGTATATATCCATCTTTATGCTTTTCATTTTTGTGGTTATGTGGCCTCTCTCTCTCTCTCTCTCTCTCGCTCTCCTACCTTTCTTCATTGCTTTGTGGTCGTCTCCGTCCCTTTAAGAATCTCAAGTATTTTATTTTTCCTTTAACCTCAAATCAATTCCAGACGCCACCGTTTCCTGCACCCCCCCCCCCCCTTCCCACACTTCTCTCTCTTTCTCGCCCTCCCTTAGGGACTATAGAACTAAACCACACACCCACACACACACACACACACACACACACACACAAAGACATGGAGTGGGAAAGACTCAGGAGAGTCTCAGGTTTTGCTTTCTTTTCCAAACTTCCCTCCCGCCCTTATTTCTATTCCAGGAATTGTGTGTGTCGCTATTCCTATGATTGAGCGGCGTCTTTTCCCCTCACTCTTTTGCGTGTTTGTCTTGGCACGTGTGTGTGTGTGTGTGTGTGTGTGTGTGTGTGTGTGTGTGTGTTCTCTCTCAGATTACAAAGGTGCAGTGACAGTGTCATGAATCCCCCGGTTGCGCGACTGTGAACTCTGAACCTTTCGGGCAGACGTTGTTTCTGAAGCACTTTGTGTGTGTGTGTGTGTGTGTGTGTGTGTGTGTGTGTGTGTGTGTGTGTGTGTGTGTGTGTGTGTGTGTGTGTGTGTGTGTGTGTGTGTGTGGAAAGCGAGTGATGAATGATTCTGGACGTGTTTGAAAGCACCGAAAGACAAAGTCTGGCAGCTTCCGAGGGGTCGTGAGCCCGAAAAGAGAGACGGCGGGTTAAACTGAAGAAAGGAAAAAATGATTTTCCATTCTTGAATATATTCTAAACGTCTTTGCCGGTAATTACGCCGTGAGGCAAAGCTATAATTGCGAACGTGGCTCCTACCGGACTGTGAAGTGATGGAAAAAAAGTGACAATGCAAACAACAGGAAGGGGACAAAGGGGAGAAGGACAGAGGGATGATTAAAGTGTAATTAAGGACACCCTTCAGCTCCACATTATGAGGCCCCCCATTCAAGTCAATGGCCAGTCAACTCTAACAAAGTCCCTCTTACGCAACATTTCTTAATTTCCACACGTTTTAATTGGAGATTGCTCGTTGCAATTAACGGCGGATGTCGGAGTCGGTCTCTCCCGGACAGTCAGTGAGTTAAAGTCAGCCAATGAGAAGCGAGCAGCGCTCTAATTGGAGCTGCATTGTCTCGCCTCCGGCTTAGCGGCGGCTCATCAGCCCGCCCGTTGTTTTACGGTCTATTTCGGCCGCTCGTTTTTGGAGAGAGAGCTGATTGGTTTGCTCCTCAACTGGTTTTCAGCTCTTCCAAATTAAGAGGACAAATCAGGTCACACATTCACCGCCATTACCGGGGTTCTTTATGACTTCATTAAGTTTCACTGCATTGAAAACATTTATTTTTTGCCCCTTTTATATACAAGGAGGGGCAACGAAAGTTTGTTTGGGAATAATACAAAGATTATTTCTGTTATGGCTGCAAGATTATGGCCAAAATCACAATATGTAGTTTTTGGGGGGATACATTATTCATTCATTTGAGGTACAAAATGCTTTTATTGCACTTTTAAATAAAAATAAAAACAGAGCACTGCTTTCACTTCCATGTTGCGGTGCGTTAGCTTTCCTGCTAATGAACACACATTTTGCCTGAATTTCAATATTTAAGTTCTGTGATGAATTGTATGTACATATTTATTTCAAATTAATTATCTGATTTAATTGATAATAATAATTTAGGATAGGAATATATACGCATGTTTTGCTTCTACCTATACCTTTTCAGTCTTTCTGTTTTGCATATTATATGGAATATTAAATTGTATTGTAATGATTGACTGAATAAAACGAACAAACAAACACCCACATTGTACTTTAAAATAGTTTAACAAAGACACTCAAACACTGGTTTATTGTTATGTCAGTTTAAATGCATGATATGAAATGATGAGGCATGCTGTCTTTATAGATGTGAACTGTGGTCAAAGTGATAGAAATACTGGTCCAACAATATTTAAAAAGGCACAAGACATGATAAAAAATAAATAAAATACCCATCTCTGCCTCATTAGCAGAAAGAATTGTTCTGATTGCACATAATTTCCCACAAATTGCATATTATTTCCATACTAATTAGTGTGATTCTCAGTAATTGAGGATGCTAATCAAAATGAGCCAAGCAAAAATAAATGTTCTGAAAACACACATGTAAACAGAGTTTATTTTTATGGAATGAAGTACTTTAAACAGAATTAGACTTCCCAAACACAACAATGGCGCCGTTAATTAGGCGCCGGTTAGCCGAGCGCAACAAATTAATAGTGTGTGTGTGTGTGTGTGTGTGTGTGTGCTGTCAGCTCATTGTGTTCTTCATTATCATCATATTGTGTATTTAGCATTCTTCAAATTAACGCGACATGCCACTAATGCTTGTGTTGGAGGAGTTCCCCGTTACTGAGTCCTCTCTGTTGTACTGTCACCAGTACTCTGATGAGTAATTGTACTACCTATTAGTACACAGATGGAGAGAAAATATTGCCATACCTTATTATTATGGGCAATGTTCAGAATTGCAACATAGTATTCATAGTCAAATATGACGCAACATTGCGTATGTAGTGCGTTCACACTGTATGTAGGATTGTTGTGTATCCAAGAAAATGAGAGAGAATTGATGACCGCACATACTCAAATGCCCCACAATGCATTGCTTCTGGGTGCCTCAGTCTCGTGAGAGTCTGAGCCAGGCTATAAGCTTTTACTTTTACACTTTATTAAGTTTAAAGAAGCTTTAATTCTTCCGTTTGAATCCTGTGGTGCGACGTTAAAAAGAGAACGCAAGTCCAAATCTGCGTGAAAACGTGATGTTGAGAGAAAGCAACATGGATGACATCATCATTAACTGCACTGCAATGATCAGATTGCAGAGCAATTAATGCTCATATTTAGCTTTACGTGTTCTGAACATTGAGACATTCAGTCCTCTGTTCCCGTAAAACGATGCTAATGACGTAAAAGTGAAGCTGATTGGATGTAATAGTACATGAAGAAACTGTACGTGAGTGTGAGTGTGTGAGTGTGTGTGTGTGTGTGAGTGGGAGTGTGTTTGTGAAAACAGCAGACACGGGGTCTTGTGGGTGGTAATTAGCGCTTGGATTTCACTAATGGCTGAACAGGAATCAGCAACCTCACACACACACATGCACACGTGCTAAGAAATTCATAAAGCACATAACGCCCACACACACACACACACACACACAGAGTAGACTAACTTTGCAGTGAGTGTGTTGGAGCTGCTAGCCTCTCATTAATACCTATTTTCATGAATGCTGAAAAAGCTTTGGAGCTCTTTTTTTGACATCACTTCACCCAC
Source organism: Taurulus bubalis (assembly GCF_910589615.1). Classification (NCBI taxonomy): domain Eukaryota; kingdom Metazoa; phylum Chordata; class Actinopteri; order Perciformes; family Cottidae; genus Taurulus; species Taurulus bubalis. Next base: position 4,132,766 of record NC_136602.1, read on the forward strand.
ACACACACACACACACACACACACACACGCACACACACAGAGGCCTATTAGTTCCTCTAATTGAATGGCAATTAAGCCTCAGGTTTCGCGGTGTGAGCTAAACGCCGGGTGTCTGTTTCCAGCTCCGCTCTGTTTTTAAGCTTTTAACAGACCGCGAAGAGCCGGCCGCCGGAACGAGACACCCGGCGTGAACTCTGATACTCCCACTCTCGCTCTATCTGTCTTCTCTCCCTCCGCCGTCCTTCGTTTTCATACACAAATGATCCCGAAGACGATTGCTTATCCAGCTTTTATTATTTGGCATAAATCAAAAGCCTCCGCTTCGACCCCGGAGGACGGAAACAACGAGGATCGGATGGTTTGAAACTTCTCGACGTCTCAAACGTTTGTGTAAAATTATCCCGACAGCTGTTGGACGGAAACATGATGACTCGGCGTCTTTATTTCTGTCGGCTGTCATTTTTCTCGTTCTCCCTCCCTCTGGTTGGTTCATCTCACCCATCCCTCATCTTTTTTTTTTTTTTTTTTTTTTTTTAAATCTCTCCTTCCACAGCTATAGTCGCTTAAAGGAACAGTAAAAAAACAGGAAGAAAAAGAAGAAAAAAGGCCTCCCGGTTCACAGCTTTGCATCTACAGCAGAGTGTCAGTGGGATTTGTTTTGCAGAGTCGGAGTGGATTTCCACAGCAACTGAAAATCTCATTTTAAACCTCCCATGACCCCCTTTCTCATCCCGGCAGAAACATCTGGTTCAGATAGCGTTCCCGGGTGACGGAAGGGTCCGGTGGCCGGAGGAGCTCTGGTGGTTTGCGGCTTTATTCCTGGCAGCGGCCAATCAGCGGCGTGTTCGTGAGGTCGTCCTTCACCGCGACTCCTCGGGCGACGTTTTTAACCCGCGCTGCTCGATGTGCAGTAAACAGTAAACAGCTCTCTTTAGGAGAAGCAGGACCGAAATACGATTTTAGCCTCCTGATGACAAAGCATCCTGACAACCTCTGTCACACCCATCATAAGAAAAGATGCAACACCGGTAAAAACTAGACTTCACTTCAGAATCAGAACCATTGACGGTACATTGCTTGTACAAGGAGTTTGACTCGGTGAAAGGTGCATCACAATAAACACGATACGCTTCACACTTCATATACTTACATACATACTTTGCATTTTTGCAAGTTTAATTTAATTCCTAAATCAATACTCTGTTTTTTTTGCTGTACATATCTTTCATCACAGCTATTTTTATTTGTATTATTATTGTATATATCTTTCATCCCTGTTGGTTTTATATTTTGTATGTAAATTGCCGCTACTTTGACACCAAATTTCCCCTTGGGGATTACTAAAGTATATATTCATTCATTCATTCATAGAATACAAAAATATACAGATTATTTTCTACGTTGGCTCATCGCCTCATTCTATTCTATTCTTTTGTGTATATTTATATATATATATACATTTATATTTTACTTTATTGTAATTTTATTTTATTTGTATATATCTTTCATCCCTGTTGCTTCTTTATATATTTTATCTTTTATCTTGTGTTTATTTGTATTTTCAATTTGTACGGCGCTACTATAACAAGAAAATGTCCCCTTGGGGATTAATAAAGTATATATCTATCTATCTAAACTAATTCAAGGACCACAATTCTCTGCCGTGCCGCCATCTTTGTCCATGCCGGATGACGGCAATGTGGCAGGAACGAAAGGTGACACAGCGAAAGAACACGGAGAGGCGACAAGCGGCGCCCTGTGGGAACAAACAACACGTCCTGCGTCCAGTTCATCCTGTTCATGCCGGCCGCTGAAGCCAAATCAGACAGAAGCCTTTAGTTACCGGGGCTTTGGAGGAGAGTTCACCGTTCGGCAAATCGGAAACAGAAACGACGTGTCGGCATTTGTATCATCCGTCTGTTCTCTTAACACAGATAGTCTTTGAGACAGACCAGCTTTATGGATAAAAATCTGTTCTTCAGGCGAATGCACGGTTGATTTGGCATCGTGTCCGGTATGCAAGACCAGACGTCTGAGAGTGTGAGGCCCGGTCCGGTGGGAGAAGGGAAGAGAGGCTGCACGAGGGAAATTCACAACTAATGTACCTGCCGCTCGCTCCTCGTTTCTCCTTTGATTCTCATCCTCTTGCACACATTGTGCAGACGAGGTTCAGTAAGCATCGTTGTTTGCCTACCTGTCCCTGACACAGGCAATATGTGGAGGAAGAAGTATGAAGAGACGCACAAAGCCTGCCACATACACAGCAACACACAGTGTGAAGGTGGATATATCACATCCGTACACAAATGAAATCACTTTTATCGCCACTTATCCCTGGAGAGAGAAGGAGAAAGACAAAAAGTAGGGTAAAGTTTACTGTCTATACTCTCAAGGCATTTCCTGAAGGTGTTTGGTTCACCGAAGAGAGAGAGACGAGGTGAAGGCCGGACAGAGACGCCGACAAAAGGAAATGATGGAAAGTGAGAGCCGAGTGCGTTGTTTTGTAACGGTTCAAAAGCCACTTTCACACCCTGGAACGGTCTCGACGTTCCCCGGAGGAGCTGCATGTGCAGAAGGCAAATGTCCGAAACAGTTGAACCAGAGCCTGAGAATTCCCGCCAAGCAAAATGGCCGCGTTGATGACATGTTAAGGTCTGTGAAGGAGGGAGAGGCGTCAAAGTGGTTGAAACTAGCTTCAAGATCGTCATTAGCTAATACCGTTTAATCACGCTCAGTGAGCTGGAGGTTTTAAAATGTCATTTTGACCTTGACTTTATTTCTGAAAGGGTGCACACTGTAAAAAAAGTTGCGCTTTCAACTAACTTGTGTGGAAAGGATGCAATCTAAAGACACCACGGCCACATCTGTTTTGCACCAAAACACTGAAATAGTGTCTGCATTGTTTAATTGTGGAGATCGTCTCGGTTGGAGACGACGTCATTGAGAAAAAAGCTCATTATCTGGCAGGATCACTCGTGTCCTGAACAATCAAATGAAGCACTCGCTTGCATCAAAGTGCAACTAAACTGCCGAAAAACGTGTTCAAGTTTCACTTCTCAGCTTTAAGCTGCGGAGATTAAAACACATTTTGACTGTGCAAATGGAGCCGAGAGAACAGACTGGTACAATGCTTTTTTTTTTTTTTTTTAAAGAAACAAAATGGGAGAAGACTCCGTTCATTGGCAGAGCGGTGGAACATCCCGATGTGCCGGCGCTCTGCGCTTTTGTTTCGGTTCTGGAGATAATCACCGTGATTGCAGACGGGGACGTTATTACGGATCCTCCGACTGAAGGGGCTCAGCGTGAGGCCGAGCCGGAGAGAGCGAGCGTGACCGGGAAAAAAAAGAAACGCGTTTACCTCCTCCGACGCGAGCCCACGAAAATGTCCGATTCTGAGGGACGAAATCTATAAATAACACTATTTAACTTTGAGTCTGTCCTACCTGTCGCCTTATCACTACAGGAGCAGAAGAAGTGATGTACTTGTGTGTGTTCAGTTACACACCACGCGTTAGCGAGTTATTTTTCGTACACTACTGCTCTGACCTTTGTAACACACACACACACACACACACACACACACACACACACACACACACACACACCCAGTGCGGCTGTAGCTACCCTCTAATGTTAGCCAATAAATCACAGTAGTCCAGTCCAACACTTGACTCATGTATTCACAGCTATTCGCTAAGAGCCCAAGGGAATACGCACACACACACACACACACACACACACACACACACACACACACACACACACACACACACACACACACACACACACACGTGTACACATGTGTTCCCTATTCTAATGTGACTCTTGAGTCATGTATTCAGACAGAGGAAGTGGTCTGGCCAAAAGGCATGCTCGCCCTGGGGAGTCATTATCGCTGTCTGTTTCTGCATTCTCTCTCGCTCTCTCTCTCTCTCTCTCTCTCTCTCTCTCTCTCTCTCTCTCTCTCTCTGTCTTTCAAGGACGCACAATATAATAAAGGCATATAAAGAATGCGTAGGATTCACCAGGATTCCCTTCAACGATAACCTCCATTGAGCATAATAAATAAGACTCTGGATTCTTGGGGCTATTTAAGTCATTTTGTTAAAAAAGAAAAAAAAAGTGTCTGGCAATTGCTTTTTTTATTTCATTATAATCTGACAGCAGGGTCGCTCCATTCTCATCAAACAAGTCACACGGTATCATGTTCACACTCACACTGAGTTTTCCTGAGCTGTCACTCTGCTTCCAATCTGTTTCATTACTCTTGTTTTCTTATTTTTTATGCGTTTGACTTGACAGCGTCTGAGACGAATAACAGATGACCGGTGACAGGGTTTCAGGATTATTGGTGAAAGAAAATTTATTTTAGACTTTCAGTATTTTTTCTAAAACTTGTTAAATAAAAAGCAACGCTTAATTTGACTGGTGAATGGCAGCTTTGGGAGCGAGTTAACAGACTCTGCGCCGCGGTTGTCAGTGCACACCGGGGTTTATAATTGTTCTTGGTATTGTTCGCGTTTCTGCTCGTCGTCTGTTCAAATGCACAAAATGATTTTTTTACCTGCGAGTGAGAACTTCCCAGAATAGATTTGACGGATGTGTTGCAGTTGTTTTGTTGTTGTAAATTAACGCTAAATTTCTCAAGTGTCCTGCTTTGGTATCTGTCTCTCAATTCTCTTCGATCCTTCATTTTTTCACATTATGTTCCGCATACTCGACAGCTTTTAGACATATGCGAACAAATATTCGACGCACATGTACAGACACACAAACAAAACACGCACATCAATCAGAAGACTCAAGGATAATTAGCCAGATGATGAGCTTGGTGTGGGATTAACCGTCAACACTTCCTGGTCGGCTGCTCATGTGGTCAAAAGGAGCCAATGAGCCCTGAGGGAACGTTCCCATCTACTGAGCTATTGAATATTAAACGCACCTTTAATTATACGGCGAAGACCGAAGCGGCAACCAGGGCACCAGAGAATCTCTCAGCTTCAGCTAGACAAACTCACGTGTTGCCATTGTGAAGGGCTGTGTGCACACAATCGCTCCCTCTCAGTGACTATGTCTTGCATGTGTTAAAGTTTTCTTTGGGGAATCCTGTCAGCTTTGGTGCGATTGTTTTGAAGTCTACTTTTGGCTGTATTGGCATAGATAGATGGCTCTATAGATACGTCTTTATAGACGGAACAAAAGCTGAATATCTAATTAACTTAGGCACAATAGAATTGTTTTTTTCGGCCCCCCCCCCCCCCCTCGTCGACCGCGTCAGGGTGTCATAACGGAGGTTCATTGGAGGCGCAACGGCGTGCATGAATGATGCGTCAATATGCTTGAACCGCCGGGCCAGGAAATGAGATGGCTGAGGGATACTCGTGGGCCCATGAAGTGACGTTATTGCCTTAATGAAGTGTAACTATGTAACATTGCATCAGCGTAACACAATGACCTTCATTGTCTTTTGTCTGACCTTCTAACATTGGTTTATTTATTTTTACCTCACCCTTTCTCTAATCTCTAGTTTGTGGTGTTCGGCATCCAAAAATCTGAACTTAATGAAGAACTCTTATGGGCTGGTCTTTGAAAAAAGGGTCTGATCCGAACAGAAGGAACCTTTGATCGCCTGATCAGTGGCTCTAATGCATTTAATGTAATACCTTCTCATATGCAGAGACATCTCACCTTGTAAAGAGCAAGCGGTTTCTCGCTTCTCAGGTCAGGAGTTGTGCTGTTTAACAGATCCGAGTCCGGATACTAAAATCTGCCTTTGAAGACTTTTATACATCCCCTTTGCGTCACGTCCGCTGCTGTAAATAGAACAAAACCAGCGACTTAGCGTTGCTCATGAGCTGCACCTCCCCGAATCAGTCTGTGTCTAATTGAATTAAAGCTAATGGCTTTTACAGACAGCATTGTCTGCGTAATTAGCACAATGTCCTAATCAACACAACAACTATTTAAGAAGTCAGATCTCCAAACTGAAGCCAATTAACTGTAGCCTGGACGGGAAGGATCACTGAACCGCTTGTTGTGTTGGAATCCATCACTTTTATGAAGATTAATCTGTTTGCGAGGAAGATGTTTCATTGTTTTTAAGCAGTATTTATCTCCTCTCTTTCAGGCTCTGCGACACAAGGAGAGAGGGAGTTAACCACCTGCTGGAAAGAGAAGAAGGAAAGCGAGGAGAAGAAACAGGCGATACCGGTGGGATAGTTGGGGATGAGTATCCGCACCAACAGGCCCCTTCTCAGCTCGTGAACGAGGACGTTCACCAACAACATTTCGGCAGCAGAAACAGGATATCGCCTCAGTGGGAGCGGAGCTCCACTGGGAGGAACCGGGAAAGCGAGAGGGAGGCGGAGTAAAGCGTTGCTCGGGGGGTCGTGGGCGAGATGGCGATGCTGCCGCTGAGGGCCTTCATGGTGTTGGTGGGAATCTCTGCGCTCTGCAGCGTCGCGTTGGGAACCCGGAGAGGAAACGTGGCTCTGGATCAGAGGGGCCACAGACACAGACATCCAGGTAGGACTTTAAAATCACACTTTCTGGGACTCGTTCCACATGGAGCACCCTCACAGACTGGGAAGCGTTCTGAAACTTGTTCTTCTGTCGAGACACAGATGGTCACCATGATCCATTATTTGTGACCATGAGTTGCTACAATTTACATTTACATTTTGCTACAAAGTAAATATTTAAGGGTTTCTTCCCCCTTTACATTAACAAAACTGTAAAAACGCACAGCATGTACATGTTCTTGTCAACAACGTCATCCCGTCCTCTAAACATCTCCCAGGACGGTTTGGATGATCACGTCCTTCGGTGCACCTCAAGTGTATTTTCACTTTTGTGCTATTTACAATTTGAATCTTTTTTTGTTTCGTTTTGTTTTATCTTCGCTGACCTACCTCGCAATTGTTTTTTTCCATCAAAGTACTATGGCAGCTGCACTGCAACAAACAGAGGTTTAGGGCTTTGCTTCGAGACGCCTTAAAAAAATGACCCACATGTTCCCAGATCTGGTGACCCGTAACTCCAAAAGTGGGCCTTCATGACGTCACCGCTTCCTTCCCACTTTTTGATTCAATCAATTGAAAGATTTCCTTCAGAAACCCAGTTGTGGTGATAATGAATCCAGTAAATATAGCATGTGTTAATACAAATGTATGTTTTTGTTGTGCTTGCAGGTCACTTGTCGCTGCATAGACACAGACAGAGGGCCGGGAAGGAGGGGCAGGTGCTCCACAGGTCCAAACGAGGATGGGTCTGGAACCAGTTCTTCGTCATTGAGGAGTACACCGGGCCGGACTCGGTTCTGGTGGGCAGGGTGAGTAACTGATAACGCATTCTTGGATGAAACAAATCACCAACTCCAGTAGGATTTGAAACGTACTCCTCCCATCCGTCAAGGGGGAGAGAGAAAGACATTCAAGGTGAAGATGATTGGTGGTACTCCTCCACAACAAAAGCATCGCTCAAACCCGAGCAGCGGCTTTCATAACAAATGCGTCATATTTCATCGTCCAAGGGTTGCAAAAGAGGAACAAGACTCTAATTGAACGCCGTGTGATTCCTCAATATTTTGGGAGCGACCGAGCTACCAACCGTCTCACTCACCCGTCTCACTCTGTCACCACCAGTCCCGTCTCTCTTTCCCTTCAAGTTCTACGCCGCACACATACTTCCTTTTCCACATGTGTCTCACGCACTTCTTGTATCTCACGCTCTTCCTCCTCTTCCTCCTTCCCCTGTTCCAGCTCCACTCAGACGTCGACTCGGGCGTCGGCAACATCAAGTACATCCTGTCCGGCGAAGGCGCGGGAACGATCTTCGTCATCGACGACAAGACGGGCAACATCCACGCCACCAAGACCCTGGACCGCGAGGAGCAGGCCCAGTACACGCTAACGGCCCAGGCCGTGAACAGAGACACCAATAAGCCCCTGGAGCCTCCGTCGGAGTTCATCGTGAAAGTTCAAGACATCAACGATAACCCTCCCGAGTTTCTACACGGGCCGTACTACGCCAGGGTGCCGGAGATGTCCAACGTTGGTGAGTAGAACGAAACAAGAAAAGCTAGGAGCATCTTGGAAGATATGCATGCTAGCTTAGCATGCTGTTAGTGTACGTTGTTAGCATACGTTGTTAGCGTATGTTGTCCGCGTACGTTGTTAGCGTCCGTTGTTTACATACATTGTTAGCGTACGTTGTTAGCGTACGTTGTTAACGTACGTTGTTAGCGTACATTGTTAGCGTATGTTGTTAGCGTACATTGTTCGCGTACGTTGTTAGCGTACGTTGTTAACGTACGTTGTTAGCGTACGTTGTTAGCGTACGTTGTTAGCGTGCATTGTTCGCGTATGTTGTTAACGTACGTTGTTAGCGTACGTTGTTAGCGTACGTTTTTAGCGTACGTTGTTAGCGTATGTTGTTAGCGTACGTTGTTAGCGTATGTTGTTAGCGTACATTGTTCGCGTACGTTGTTAGCGTACGTTGTTAGCATACGTTGTTAGCGTACATTGTTCGCGTATGTTGTTAACGTGCGTTGTTAGCGTACGTTTTTAGCGTACGTTGTTAGCGTATGTTGTTAGCGTACATTGTTCGCGTACGTTGTTAGCGTACGTTGTTTGTACGTCTAAATTGAGAACTCGCAGTATTTAAGAATGCTTTTTAAAATTGCCGTGAAATGCTTCTTAATGCTGCATTACAAATGCAATTCAGAAGAAGTGATCAATATTAGAGAAAAGCCCTCCATTGCTTGTTGAGTGGCGTTTCATAATGAAGTCACCGAGTCTGTTTGTTTGTCTGCTTAAGAGCCTTTTTTCATACATTATTAATTATCACTGAAACCTGAACACAGGAAGGGTGACAGAGAAGTGAAAAAACAAACAGATTGTATCGTTCGCCGACACATTCAGAACCCAGAAGGCCTTTTTTTTAACTTTTTTTTTGTGTATGGTCAGATAAGAATGGCCTCGGCCAGAAGCAAGGAAATATTTCGCACCAGGTTTGGCATGGGCCGTCTCCTCAGAGTCTCCTTACTGCTTCTGATCTTGATAGATTTCCCTTTCGAAAATATTTTGTGATCTCGGAGAGGCTTTCAACCCCTCCGAGGCCGACCTGAAACGAACCACAGCCGGCACTAGCGGAGCTGCGCTCTCTGAAAGACGGAGAAATCCCTCCTCTGAATGGACTGGACTTACAAAAGAAAGAACTTCTGAAAGGAACCCTGAATACAGAAGTCTGGCAGGAGGGGGGGGGGGGGGGGGGGGGCTCAACCGGGGAAGTGGAACAGAAAGAAAAGCTGCAATTTGACTAACTAGGTCCGTGTTCCCTCATGGACATCAGAACTAGAACAGATTGTGAAGGCGAGTTTCATTTCTTGGTAATTTACCCATAGTGCACTTGAGGTAGCCGGATGAGAGACCAGGGTTGAGTGAAACTTGATTACATATATACGCCCAATGGATTTTGTGTAGAGTTGGACTGTGATGCTCACGTAGCTGCAACTGGAGACAGCAACAAAAAAACTGTATTCTCGATTATTATGGATGAAATCATATTCACAATGATTGAGTTATTGAACAGGATGACTCATTGACTTTGGAAACATGCATTGAGAAAGAAAACATTGTACATTTTAAGAATGAATGCATACATCTGGTGAATGAGGCTGGATCCATTAAGAACTCTGTGTTCTTTATATGGTGCAAATTATAAGCTGCCTATAGGAGGTCCATGTTGATATTACTTGTCTTTATTATTTTTGGGCTGAGTTCACATTTGAACGAAAGGCATACATGTGTAAAAGTTCAGTAAACAGAGATTTATGTTGTTGTTTTGGAGCTTGACAACAATATATATATATATATATATATATATATATATATATATATATATATATATATATATATATATATATAATATATATTAAAGATTATCCAGCATGTTTAAAAAAAAGGGTTTATTAAATCAAGGGGGTTGTAGAACTCTGTCACCGCATTGGAGGGAATATAATGTTTTATTTAAATCGTGAGTGGATGTTTCCACCAAATGATGAAATACAGAGAAATACGAGTTTGAGACCGGCCTCGTGGGAGCAGTTCAGCTGCAGTGTCAGGGAGAGAAGGGGGGAGCGTTTCCCGTTCCCTCTCCTCGTCCGGCCGGCGGAGGCGTGGTGAAATGAGGCCGAGCCGTCTCCTGACGCGTCTGTCATGTCCGTCCCGTAGGTACGTCGGTGATGCAGGTGACGGCGACGGATGCTGACGACCCCACCTACGGAAACAGCGCCAGGCTGGTGTACAGCATCCTGCAAGGGCAGCCGTACTTCTCCGTGGAGCCTCAGACAGGTGAGGATGGAGACAGAACCCGGCGCCTGGGTGGACGGACATTTAGACCACACCCACATGCAGCATCATGCAAAGACACAGAGGAAGGTCCACGGCAATCGTAAATGCATTACATTTGTGTCAAACAACTGCTAATATTCACCCTAAACACATGTCATGCACATTGCAACCTTCGGTTCTGAAAAGTGAAGTCAATACTGAACTTTCTTTCAAATGGCCATCAGGGGGCAACTCCTATGGTTGTATAGAATCCTATGCTTCATGTGTTAAAGCTGCATTCTCTCTACTGACCACCAGGGGGTGACTCCTCTGGTTGTGTAGAAGTATATGCTTCATGTGTTAAAGCTGCATTCTCTCTACTGACCACCAGGGGGCGACTCCTCTGGTTGTATAGAAGTATATGCTTCATGTGTTAAAGCTGCATTCTCTCTCCTGACCACCAGGGGGGGACTCCTCTGGTTGTATAGAAGTATATGCTTCATGTGTTAAAGCTGCATTCTCTCTACTGACCACCAGGGGGTGACTCCTGGTTGTGTAGAAGTATATATAAATGACTACTTCTCTCTTGATTTATTCCCTCAGTAAACATTGTAAACATGAGTTTATGTCTCAACCTCTAGTTTCAAGTCTCCTTCAATACAGCATGATGCTCATTTAGTAAATTATGGTCCATTTAAATCAATATACAGCACCTCAACATGAAGTCACCCCTCTGCAGTCCAAATATGGTCACTTCCGTTCATTGGTTTAAAAAAACAAGATGGCGACGGCCAAAATGCCCAAAATCTAGGCTACCTCCACTCCTTTTTGGTTGTTTTTCTTCACTTATATTTAGTAATTGAACCAGGCGATATGGACAAAATCATATATTACACATAATATATCAAATGTGGATTGAACAAATTCAACTATTAATCATTTATCAGCTGAAATTGACATGGGAACACCTGCTTGTTCAAAGCTGTCAAAGAGTGCTATTATGTAATCATAGTTTGAGAGTCATTATAACGCAAATGCATTACAAAAAAACATGAAAATGATATGATTCCAGTCTGGTTGCGTGTCCCTTAACTGTAAAGTCTTCGGCCCCTTGTGAAAACTGCACATCGCAGAGATCAAACCGTAAACCTGTTTCTTTCTGCCACATTTACCGTGGACTATCTTTACACAACGAGCTGAGAAGTCGCCTCTGCAGGATCACGTAACAGCGCGTCCTTCTCCTCTGGGATCAGCGAGGAGGAGGAGGAGGAGGAGGAGGAGGAGGAGGAGGAGGAGGAGGAGGAGGCTCCGCTTTAAAGAAAGGTCCCCAGAGGACGTTCAGCCGGGCGTCTGCAGAGCCTACAGTTGGGTTTGCATCTCGAGAGGAAGGTGATTGGAAGGAGAGAGGTTAGGGAAAGACACGGAGCTGCGATGGGTCAGTGAGGGTGAAGAGAAATAGAACCGAGAGAGGTTAGCGTCGAGAGAAAATTGGTTCAGAGAGAGAGTGAGTTCATGGAAAGAGAGTTTGTTGAGGCGCGGAGAGGAAGAGAGAGATTTGGGCAGAGTAAATCTGGCTAATCAAACCAGTGTTGGGTATTTGACTGGCTCAAATCCATAGCTCACATTTCTAATTGGTTTGGAGATTATCAGCTTTGCATGCTGTCACACACACACACACACACACACACACACACACACACACACACACACACACACACACACACACACACACACACACACTTGGCATAATATGACAGTAGAAAGCCTCAACTCCCAGACACTGCAGCGAGGCATGTCGGGAGGGAAAGATGGAGAGAGAGAGATGGAAAGAGAGAGGTCGCTGATGAATTAAACAGAAACCAAAGATTACTGAGACTCGAGTTCTCATTCATTCGACTGATGAGCAAAAATGCAATATTTTGAAATAAATGACACCCATAAGGAGAGTAAATCACACTGTAAGTTTATTTCTTCTGTTTTTTAAGCTCGACTTTTTTTTTAAATATCCACACTTTTTTATATTTTTATTACATCACTTGGATTGATGTTGTCATAAATTAGTCATAGAATGGGATGTCATAATAATGTTTAAATATTGTATTATTATGTCCTGATGTATTAATAATATATTAATATATTCGAAAAGAGTCGTGAAAAAGTCATTACGCTAAAAAAAAAAAGTCATGAAAAGGTCACGGCATAATATGTGTGAAAGAATAATGAAAAAGTCCTCGTGGAATATGTTGCGAAAAGAAATGGAAAATTCAAACTAATGTCCAAAAAAGTAAAGTAAATCGCAAGAAAAGTTTAGTTTGTCGAAAAATGCCTTATTAAAAAAAGCAAAATATAGTATGCAGCAAAAAGTCTTGTTTCAGCCCGTGGTAGTCCAAAAAAAGTAAAGTATGTTAAAAAAAAGTCAATGAAAGCTGAAACTATGGTACAAAGTCATTAAAAAAGCCTTGGAATGGTGTCGATGTGATTCTTAGATATAAATAATGTAATCTGAGCGTCAGGTTGATGTTAAAATGTGTCCCTCCAGGTATAATCCGGACTGCCTTGCCCAACATGGACCGCGAGGCGCGGCAGGAGTACGACGTCCTCATCCAGGCCAAGGACATGGGCGGTCACATGGGCGGCCTGTCCGGGACCACGCAGGTTAAAATCACCCTCACGGACGTCAACGACAACCCGCCAAAGTTCCCACAGAGTGAGTACAAACGCCTTCTATATCCATCTGTAACGTGCACTGTAACGTGCACTGTAACGTGCACTATATCGTGCACTGTAACGCACGTCCTGCAGGAGGTGTGAACGTGTCACATCAGCCACGTTATACAGTCTGCCTGTATGCTTCCACCCCCGCAGCTTCTTTAATCCTTTTCTGCACCGCACATCTGTGCACGTGGGTTATGTCAGTCCTGTGTGTGTGTGTGTGTGTGTGTGTGTGTGTGTGTGTGTGTGTGTGTGTGTGCATATAACCCAGAAAACATGTCGCTCGCTCGCTAGAAGCTAGGGAGGTCACTGCAGGGGGGCACACAAGATAACTTAAGAAATCAATTATTAAAAGGTTATTTACTGGCCCCCCTGCAATGTCCTCAGGCGCGTGAGTGTGTGTGTGTGTGAGTGTGTGTGAGTGTGTGTGTGTGTGTGTGTGTGTTTAAACCTCTCCTTGGGACATTTGGTGAATTACTGATTTTCTGAGCAATAAAAAGTCTTGAAATATTTAGCCTGGTTTTGTCAAGAGCTGCAAATGTGATGTTTAAAGGAGAAAAGACAGGGAGAGAAACATGACATTTTGAATTCTTATTTTTGGGAAATTTGCATAGGAACCCTGAACCGTAGTGGTTTCAAATGGTTGTCTCTGCAGGTATTACTTAAAGGTGTTCTTTCATTCTTGTAGGACTATACAAACAGATGTGATTTATCCATCAAGTAAACAAATGGACATTATCTGATATGATTCTCAGACTAAAAGATCAGATAACGCTAATATTTCAAAATGCAGTAAATGTAGATGGTAAATATGCCTGGACAGCTGATTCACCCGATAGAAACGGGAGCATACTTTGTGTATTTCTTATCAGCTCGTCTCCAGTCTATACTTCTACGTCCAACACCCTCGTTCTATTTTCTATCTTCTATCTCCTTCAACCCGTCTTGGAGTTCCTTTCTGCCTCTCTGCTGCTGTTGAGTTTCCGTTCCCTCCCTCCTCTCCCGTGGCTCCGAGCTGAGCAACTCCTGGAAGAGATGCAGCAAGAGTGGCTGCAAGGATGGATGCAGGCTTCAGGATTTAGCCTGTGGAGAGGCAGAGCAAGCGAGGAAAGAGAGAGACGTGTGGAGGGAGGGAGAAAAGACTCAAGACCATCACAGGAGATGACTCAAATCTGATTCTGCAAGTCCAAAAATGCAACATTTTGAAAGAGAGTCTTATGAGGCGTAGAGCTCAAATGAAAATAGTTTGTGTCTCCAGCAGAGTGTCGTCAGTACGCATGTGTATCTTTGGAAGCTCAGCCATAACTTGTAATCTGTACACAGATGATGATGAGTGTGTTTCTAAGACTCTCAGGTTTGGTCTGGTTAGAAACGGAAGCTAACGTGAAGCTAATCCCTCTCTGACAGCGTCAGTCCACACGGCTGAGCTGTTGCATTGGATTGCATTGGACTTGACAGCTGAGAAGGGGCCACAAATGGATGTTAAAGCCAAGTTAACTGGGGCCTAAAGTAGGGAGTCAGTTTTTGCCATTTTCCAATCCAATACTGTACAAAGCTACAACAAGGAACTTTCATTTTGTGTTGTTTTTGGCGGCCCCTGTGGACAGAAGCGGTAGTATTTCCGGGCACCAGATTCTCTTCAAGAAACCTCTCATTTTTACCGCAGCAGGGTCTGCAGCGGTCCTGGTTCTGGTGTTCCTTCCTTACGACCCGGTCCTCCAGAAACGAAGACGCCATTTTTTTGGAGGCGGAGAAATCCGACGGCAGTCCGTCTAATGATAAAAAAAAACGCTTTTAGAACGACAGAGAGAAGAAACACTGTTGTGAGGAGTCGCTTACGAGAGGGTTCTCAGGCCACCCTCATGTTCCCCGCATCCAAAGTGGATATTAAATATTTAGAAAATAAGAAAAAAAAAGGGCATAATGCAGGATTCATAGCCACATCATCCGTCGTAAGTGTTTACAAAGTGCCTCTTTGTATTGCTTCTAAATATCAGCTGTGCATCGCTGGCAGTTTACATCTGTGATACACGACAAGCTATCAAATAGCAATATGCTGTGGCTGTCGGTAGCCTTGCTCGAAGAAAAAAAGAAAAGTGGAAGCAGTACAAACACCTGCAAGAAGAGCCTCCCAGATGGTGTGAATGAGGACAGTGATTACTTATTTAGTAGTTGGGCAGAGTGAGAGAGGAAGAGAGAGAGAGGGTGAGACAAAAAATAAATCAGATAAAGCAAATCAAGACAAAAACAGAGGCAGAAATAAAACAGATTCAAAGAGAGAAAACACTACAAAAGAGATAAATACGGGGAGAAGACAAGATATCGCACAGTTTGACTCCCTCTTTCACTTTCCAGTCAAGCTGGGATATGGGCTTCGTCTCTCCGTCTCTCTCCGTCTTTCCGTCTTTGTAATTCTCAATCGTTCACCTCATTATAAGGAGTAAAAAAAAATCTATCACAGCAGAAAGAAAACGAAGGCAAATGACAATTTGTTCTTCGACTCTCGGAGAAAAGCCGACGAGAACCCGGCGTCCGAAGCTGTGAAGGATAATCTTTTCGGGTTGATTTCTGCAGGATCGTGTTTGCGAGTATCGTTTACCTCCAGTGTGGGAAAATTATAAGTCCCTGACCTCAGGATGGGAGGAACTTTTAACATGAAATCCTCCAAATCGTGAACCAGGAAGTACGAGATGAGTCCAAGAAAAAAACGGTCTTTCACCGTCGTTTGTGCCACGTTTGAAAAACAAAAGTGAACCTTGCTTTATTTGTCACGTGACGTCTGTACTTACGCAGCCCCCAAACCATCTGTTCATAAACCTGACGTTGTGTCCTGTGAAGACAGAAGTTTATTTTGAAAAGCTTATTTTTAAGTGTTGAACATCATGTGACCTCCTTTGAGTAATCTGCCAGTTATAAAATCTTAATAGTTTTGTCTAGAACATGTCAAAGTGTCTTCTGACTCCTTATTTTATCTCAAAAAAATTCAGTTTACTGTCGTGTATGACAAAAAAAATTTGATTTTTACCGGAAAAACTACTTTCAAGCCAACTACTTTTTTGACTAATGCATTATATCAATTAGCCAATTTAACTTTTTGAACCCTGACCCTGAAAACTGCTGTGTACCTGCATAGGAGATTTGATCTATCTCACATAGCGCTGGGCGATATGGAGAAAATTATATAAAAAATGTGCAATTAGCACTTTATTCACGCTAATTCATGGGTTAAATTTGATTAGACATCACGTATTGGCCCTTTAAGACCATAGTGCATCATGTTATGTATCCATGGCGACCATCATCTCACAGGTGAGGATGTCAAAGCACGAAGAAGTCGTGTTCACATCCTCGATCTACAAACCGCTCCAACTTTGGATGAGAATAAGGATTTTTTTCGGACTGTTGAGCACAAATTGACACTTCTAGCCAAGTCCACACGTGCATGATCTCTCATGTTAATAATGGTTAAAGTTACTTTAAAAAGGCATCCATGAATAAAAGTTTGTTTTGAAAAAACACTTTTAATTGGTTTCCCTAAACTCTGCTAATGGATGTGCTTCTTCCGTCTCCCTGCGGAGCTGAAAATACTAATATGAAATGCATCTGCAATATTATCAATCTGATAACACACACTAGTCTCCAGTATGAAGTAATAAAAGGCATTATTGTTGGTAATCACATTAAAATGACCTACCGAGGAGATCGTGGCCATCAGTTCCATTTACAAGGCTCTTTATTGGCGTTTATATCTAAACTTGTGCTAACTAACTGGTGAAAAAGAATATTGTTTTTTTATACGGAGAAAAAAAACAGCATTTACGAGTTTGTTTTTCTGAAACTTCTCTTCCACTGCAGGGCCTCGACTGTAAAAGTGAGTTTCATGCGCGAGCTATGCCTCGTTTTTTTTTTATCCCGCGGCCGTGCAGGTACGCCAGGTACGCCCGGAAACGACAGGAGGAGAGAGGGAGGGAGAGGGTGAGAGGAGGGGAGGTGCAGGCATGAAGAAGGGGAGGAGGAATGGAGGGAGGAGGTGACGTGGAGAAAGGGGAGAGGCAAGGGAGAGGGAGAGGAAGAGGAAGGAGTTGAACGGGGTGGAGAGAGAGTTTAGAGATGGAGGGATTTGGCTGAGGATGGATCAAGTTCTGTGAGTCTCCTCCCCTCTCCTGTCTCCTCTCCTGTCTCCTCTTTGTATCTCACGATTGGGTGAGAGAGAGCGAGAGAGAGCGAGAGCGAGAGAGAGAGAGAGGGGGTGAAAAGGGGTAACAGAGGAGAGGTAGGAGACATATGGTCCGACTGCTTTCATTCCACAAGCCAGGTGTCTGCTCCCTCAGACACACTCACCTGACACTGGAGGGGTTTTAATATCCTCTGGGCCGCTGCAGACAGATGGCAGGTCGTCCATGTTGATGCCTCTCTGCCCTCCAGATCTGACCCCCTCGCCTCAGATAGTAAACACTGTGGCGGGCGGCCAGGAATTATTATCAAAAGATTCTAAAAGAGTGCTGAATGCTAACACAAGTATATATATTTGTGTGTGTGTGTGTGTCTCTTCCAGGTGTGTATCCCATGTCTGTGTCTGAGGATAAAGTACCCGGAGAGGAGGTGGGCCGCCTCAAGGCCAAAGACCCCGACCTGGGAGACAACGGGATGGTGAACTACCGCCTCATCGACGGAGACGGACTGGGCATGTTTGAGATGAGCACCGACTCCGAGACCAGAGAGGCCGTTATTAAACTGAAGAAGGTGAGGAAGGAAGGAACAAGGCTTCAGACTTTAATTTCAGTCCAACTTTTACTCTGTTTTTTTTCTTCTCTACCAACTCCTGAGGGAAATGTCGGTATCTTTAGCTGCTAAATGCTACGCGAGCGAACCAAAAACGGTGCCGCTGCCGCCCAGACGGCTCAATGTAAAGCTCAAAGCTGGTAAAAAAAAATGTTCGGATCCATCCATGAAGTACATTTGACCACGTGAAGATCTAAACGGGAAAGAACTTACGAGAAAGTTAATTTTGTGTCGCTGTTTTTTTGCCGTTTCGGTTCAGGAAGCTATTAGCGGTTAGCTATTAGCTGTTAGCTGAAAGCGGCTGCTTCGCGTGTGCGTCGTCGTTGTCCACTTTTTCAATTTGCCGGCACAGAAGTGTCCAGTTGAGACGGCAACATCCCGGAGTCTCTGCTTGTGAGTTCATATAATGTGTTAAAAAGAAAAAATGGAGCAGCAAGAAACGTGGGCGAATGCAAAAGGACGATGCTCATCTTCTGCACGCTTCTGTCTCTTATTCTCTAAAATGCATACAGTGCTCTGTTAAATACACAGAAACACACTCTCTCTCTCACACACACACACACACTCACACACACCAATCCTCCAGTGAGCTATGGTAGCCTGCTTTTAAAAATAAAAGCATTTATAGTCGAGCTATGAATGTTTTGTCGAAAATAAGCAGCAAAGTCCATCAAAGTCAGTCTCCAAAAAGGCTTATTTTGACTTTTGACTTTTTCCTCCTCTGATTGATATCCTAGAAATTAAAAAGAAGACCATTTTTAGGTTTTGCCAGACACAAGAAAAGCAGGCTTGGCATCAAAATATGTAATTACATGTCATGAGCATGAAAGTGGGATGGCACCCGCGCTCGGTTCTACGGCCGATTCCTTTTTGGAGCGCAGAGCCGGAGCGCGGCATTAAGTATGTGTGTGTGTGTGTGTGTGTGTGTGTGTGTGTGTGGTTGACTGTAAAAAACAGCCAGAGGCGGAAAAACTTTTGAATTAAAGGCCTGTGTGAATATCTTATGCTCAACTCAGTATAACTAAAATACTACTAAAAGACCAATAAAAGACCCTGGACGTCGTTGTAAAAACAGTCTGGTGCATCTCACACACACACACACACACACACACACACACACACACGCACGGCTGTAAAAAGTCACATATAAACACGCAGATGTTAGTCTGTCTGGAAAGCAGTGACAGGAATTTGCGTCATTCATTCATTCATTCATTGAGGAATGAGTCCGTCGGCGTTGAGATTCCTGACGTCGAGAGGAAAAATAAAAATCACCTCACATTGTGGTCGAGAAACTGGACACAGAACCACGTGTATAAATGTATGCGTCTGTGGATGGATTGAACAATCAGCGTTGCTGCCTCCGGATGATGTCGTGACCTTAGACCTGGTGCATTCTGGGACTTCCCACGACGTACAGAGTTATTTCGAGCTCGGTTGATGAAACATTGTTTGGTGTCGACATGGCTGACGGCAGGAGCCATCATCACACAACAGTCCCTCTCCGCGGAGCCCCGTGTCTCCTGGAACGACTGCTTAACAGGCTGATGCTGATTTGAAGCGTGTGTGTGTGTGTGTGTGTGTGTGTGTGTGTGTGTGTGTGTGTGTGTGTGCGTTTATTGAGTCATGATGTCTCTCAGGGGAAATCAACACCTTTTGCCCCCTCAAGGTAGAGTACCATACAGAATTAAAGCCACACTCACACACACTTCCAAATCAGAGTAGCCTTTACTAATCTCTATTCTCTCACACACACACACAGATACGCACACGCACACACACATGCACACACACATGCACACACACACGCACAGGGATGCGCTTTAATCAGCTATTCTCTTTCAACTGTGTCCTGACGAAAGCAGTCCACAGAATATTAAGGAGCCGTGTGTGTGTGTGTGTGTGTGTGTGTGTGTGTGTGTGTGTGTGTGTGTGTGTGTGTGTGTGTGTAAGAGAGAGAGAGAGAGAGAGTAGAGGGGGCATTATTGTGAATATTATTATCTCACACTGATTACAAAAGAGGGAGAGAATGGAAGGAGAGTGGCTCTATAGACTGGGAGATGGAGGGAAGGAAAGAGAGGGAGAAAGAGAGAGAGAGAGAGAGAGAGAGAGAGAGAGAGAGAGAGAGGGAGCGTGACGGGAAAAAAGGGGAAAGAAAGAACTGGGTCACGTCTATCCGACTGGCATTGTACCTGTCATCAGCCGCGCTAAACACCGACGCCACCGGAGTCAGACGCCACCGCGACTGAGCGAGCGCGAAATAGTGGAGAGCAGAACGTCCCTCCAGCATCGAGTCCACGTCGCATGAAACACACACACACACACACACACACATGAAACCCGCTCTGGATCTGATCGGAGCGACGGGCGGCGAGCGAGCTGCTTTCTTTCAGAGGCGGCGCCTGCTGATGCTGAGGACATGGCCGCCGTGTTTGATCACGGACCACAAAGGGAAATCATGACGTAATGCTGTTGGTGCTCACCCCGACTCTCTGCTTGATTAAGTCAGAACTTTGTGTGTGTGTGTGTGTGTGTGTGTGTGTGTAACCATAGACTGTATATAAGAAGTGGACGAGTCCCACATTGGTTTGTGGCCTTACGTGGTGAAGCCTCAAATTTGGCGTTTTGGCCTTCTTGGATTTTGACTTTTTTCAACCGGTGGACAGGAAGTGACCATATTTGGAGTGCGGAGGAGTGACGGCGTATACGTCTCTGGTAGCGGCAGCGACCTGTCAATCACCTTGTAGCCCCGCCCCTAAAGCATCCCCTGCTTTATGGTCTGTTTGACTCTAAATGACCATAATTTACTAAATGAACATCATGCTGTATTGAAGAAGACTTGAAACTAGAGATTGAGACATAAACTCATGTTTACAATGTTTACTGAGGGAATACATCAAGAGAGAAGTAGAGTCATTTATATAGACTTCTATACAACCAGAGGAGTCGCCCCCTGGTGGTCAGGAGAGAGAATGCAGCTTTAACACATGAAGCATATACTTCTATGCAACCAGAGGAGTCGCCCCCGATGGTCAGGAGAGAGAATACAGCTTTAACACATGAAGCATATACTTCTATGCAACCAGAGGAGTCACACCCTGGTGGTCAGGAGAGAGAATACAGCTTTAACACATGAAGCATATACTTCTATGCAACCAGAGGAGTCGCCCCCGATGGTCAGGAGAGAGAATACAGCTTTAACACATGAAGCATATACTTCTATACAACCAGAGGAGTCACACCCTGGTGGTCAGGAGAGAGAATACAGCTTTAACACATGAAGCATATACTTCTATGCAACCAGAGGAGTCGCCCCCTGCTGGCCACTTGCACATGATAATGTGAGGTTAATACACTCCAGCATCGGCTTCTCCCTTCCGAACCCGCAGGTTGCCGTCTGTGTTAAACTCATAAATCTCCAGCGGCTTCGCTCTGCTTTCACAACACTTCACACAGGGCTTATGAGCCCCGCTCTCCTCCCACTGGGATTTCATTAAGTGATGGTAGCCAGGAGATGAAAAGATCAAGCTTGCTCCTGGGAGTTGGCCAGTCCAACATCAGTCATACTGGCTGGGAAAAAATAAAAATTGTGGCGGGGACCAAAGTGGTTATTATCCGGGTTCATAATACGGCAATGATAGCATTAAGAGAGTGTGATTAAGGCGACGGCCGAGTCGCAGCCAAAGAGCTGCTGGCGACGCACAAGTCCTCATAATCATGGCGGAGAGCCTCCCTTTGGTATTATGGCTTTTATATACAATGGCTGCCAACACATTTGTTGACTTCTCCCCCACAAATACTCCCCTACAAGGTGAGGAGACAGAGGGCGATTCATAGAGGAAGGGTCATCCTGACGGTGTAATTGCTGAGCCACTTTTCTTTTCTTTACTTTTTATGACAACGAAAAGGTGACTAGAGGAAAATGTGCAATGTTTTTTTTTTTCCGCACACACACACACACTCAAGTCAATTTAATATCAAAGCCGTGACAAGTCAATGGGTTTTCTCCCACTATGGAGTAAGTGCATTGGAGCTCAGTTCAATATGAGTGAATTGAATCTGAGGGCTTTACGTCGGCCTCACCTGTGATATTGAAGAGGATGCCAGGGAGTTTTAACGATAACGTATTCCTAATTGGCCTGTCTTGGTTATAAAGGAGTGTAATAAAGGAAGAAAAAATAAGTAACTGTACTTCTTGTGGCCTGGGACTTGAATTCCATCTCCCACCCCAAACACTTACTACTCCCTTTCATCATGTGATTTCCCAGACTCCCAAACCTCATCCAGGCTTATTAAAAACAGACTTGTATTGTTTTCATTTACAGAAACAACCACATATTTTTATTTTGGTCCCAAACTACTCATATCATATTTAATAATATGAAACCATGCATTCAGGTTACTCTGTTTTTTTGTGTTTTTTGTAGCGGTAATACTTGAGTCTGCTGCTGCGATGATGTTGTAATATATGACTGCTTGCATTCATGCAGCAACAGCTCCCCCTACCAGGGGAGGAGTGGTACTGCACCGTCCACTCAATAGCTTTCACAGAGTCTGCGGTTGCAATCAACGGATCAAACGTGACGCCGAAATAAATGCATCACGACGCCGAGAGACTTATTGCTTTGTCACGTCACGAGGAAACACCTTTTTAAAATGTTTGTTTTCTCTCTCTCTCTCTCTCTCTCTCTCTCTCGCTCAGCATGTGGACTTTGAGACCAAAAGGTCGTACACGTTGAAGGTGGAGGGATCCAACCCTTATATTGACCCCCAATACATCGCTTGGGGGCCTTATAAGGACGAAGCCACGATAAAGGTACACATGTTTGTTTTTTTACAAGTGCATGCATTTGGTCGTGTGTGTGTGTGTGTGTGTGTGTGTGCACTTTTAACTGTGTGTGTTGGTGTGTCTGCAGATATCGGTGGAGGATGCAGACGAGCCTCCTGCGTTCGTGGCTCCCAGTTACACCTTTGAGGTGGCGGAGAATGCGCCCGAAGGCACCCAGGTGGGCCGCGTCCACGCCAAGGACACGGATGTTGCCAACAACCCCGTCAGGTAACGAGGAAACACACACACACACACACACACACACACACGTTCGCTCGCTCGCTCGCTGGCAGCAATGGAAGGATTTCAATTTTCAAAACCAGTGCAAATTGGAACATCGCCAAAAAAATAAACTTTGAAATAGAATTCCTTCGGCTACACCGAACAAACAATATGACTCAGAGGAACCTGGCCTTGCACGACGTATTTCTATGCAGAAAACACAGATTACATATAAAGAGTGTTACAACGGAATAGGGACTCAAAATAGGATCACAAAAGCCAGACACATTTTATAAAATAAAAAAAACTGAAAACACAGGGCTCGTAGCTCTGAAACAATATGCATGCCTCACTTGTTTTAGTAATATTCTTTTCACAGTAATTTTACATTAACTCGCTCAATGTTTCCCTTGCTTTTTTTTGTGTACGGAATATCACTTCAGTTTTCCAGCGTATCCGTGTCTTAAACTGCAGTCTTTATTAACGAACCCTTTCCATGCTGCCGTGCAGGTACATGATCCCTCTGTACACGGACATCGAGCAGTTCTTCAGCGTCAACGCCGACGACGGCATGATCCTCACGACGAGGCCGCTGGACCGAGAGGCTCAGCCCTGGCACAACATCTCCGTGTCGGCCACAGAGATCGGTGCGTACCGCGTAGAAAACACGCATGTGAATATGAATGTCGAGCGCCGGGACCGTCGCTGCTGATTTGCTGATTTCTGTTCCGTCATCCCAGGAGGACAGTTAGCGAAACGGCGACAATCTGCCTGTGTTTGATCTTGGCTGATTTGTGCTGAAAAAAAGAAGTAAGATGGAGAGACAAAGTTAAAGATGGACAAACAGATGGAAAATATATATATATATATATAAAATCCCAGACAGCCACTAGGCTGTACATTTGCTGGCACCCACAGCCCAACCTGTCATTCTGCGGGTGCCGGGGAAACTGCTTGACATCTTATGTACAACATTAAAGTGGATTCAAGCTGCTGCCTTTAATTTATATTTATTTTTCCTCCCTCTGGCTGGGACTAAAGTTAGCTTCTTCTTCTTCTTCTTTTTTTTTTCCAGTGAAGAACTGCTTAGAACCTTGGGAAACGTATTATATATTCAGATTCAACCGGGAGGGATTAGCTTCATGCAGATGCTCGGCGGTATTATATTTTGGTCGAGTGTGTAACCAGACGTGACCCCAGGTAGTGTGTCGGCCGGCCCGTGTGTGTGTGTGTGTGTGTGTGACAGCTCGATGTGTGTGTTTAGTTTAGCCGTTGAGAGATGGTCCCACATGTGGCGAGTGATTTGGATTTGGATACATGAGAGACACGGAAACACAATAAACATCTGAAGGCACAGAGTACAGCTGTTGGCGCTCGGCTGTACGCCGCCCCTTTAAGCACTTTGGAGACAATTTTGGCTCACGACCTTTTTTTTCTTTCCCCCTGTGTTTGAGTCGTCATAGGAACCCTAAATTAATTCAAATACTTGTATTTATTGTATGTATTTGTTCAGCAAAGTCTTGGAAAAAAAATGTACATAAAAAAAAATCACTTTTAAAAGATATTTTGTTCATAAGTATGAACATCCAGCACGATATGAGCAAGATTTCCCAAAAATGCCTCCTTATTGACTGTATTATGGTGCCCACATAGAAATAAGACACCTTTTTGGAAAGATTAGGACCTAAAGAATCAACATAAATCATAATGTAACACAGCATTTGGGTGTTCAAAGGAGTTTCAGTCAAAAAACGGTGTCGTTCGGTTCAAAAATGGAGTTTACGTAAATACTTCAACTTAACGGTTACTTTAATTATGTTCTTCTCACAAGGGTTGCGGTATTGTAGCAATTTAAATGAAGTTAAACAACGATTTATGTCGTTGTTTTTTGTCTGATTATAGGCGCAGGGGGATTTTCGCACCCTGTTTTTAAAGGGTTAAAGAAGACGGTCGATGCTCACAAAAAAGAAAGCGGCTACCTAAAAGTGAGAAACTAAAGTCGAGGCACAGAAACGCTTCGGTGCATCCATCCCCACCACAGCGAGGGGCCAAAAGAGGGAACGTCGACTCACAAGCCCTCGGCTTCGACCCCAAAGAAAAAAAACACTCCCCTAGCCAGTCAGCCACAGGGGCCCCACCCTGGTATTCTGTGGTCGGGGCCCGAGGTACCAGAGCGCCGCGTGGTTTCCCTGTGGCGTGCTCGACGCCAGACGGCCAGATGGAAACGGGCTCGCCGCCCACTAAACTGGGATCCTTTTGCAAACCGCTAACAGGCCCTGGAAAAGCTAAATAAATGCCTGGTAATGACAGGGTAGAGGGGGGAAAATCATACGCACTAGAATTACAACTATGCGAGGCAAGACAGCGGAGAAACAAATAATGGGTTTTATTTTTTAAAGATGAATAGATGGAAAAAAACACATTCTTTCTTCGCTAATAATCTGGAGTCTATATGTCGGCCGTTTAGACGTCAATCTGTCCGCGACGCTCTTGACATTTATCGCTCGACTCATGGAGTGGATGTTGATTTTTTTTGCAAAACAAAAACAACAAATGTGGCCGAGTGGCTGATTGACAGGCAATCTTGTGCCGGGAAAAGATCTGTAGTTGGCTTTGTGTGTTCGGCCAACGGCAAACATGGATTACAATGCCGACACGTCAGCAATTCCTCCCTCACACACACATATATACATACACACATATATACACACGCAAGCACGAAAGTCTGTTTTTTAATGACTTTGACACTGCTTTGAATTGTTGCATGCAGCAAACTACTGATGGCTTTGCCTTAAACTATGTGTGTGTTTGTGTGTGTGTGTGTGTGTGTGTGTGTGTGTGCAGGAGGTCACCACCAAGACACCAAAGTGCGCGTTAACATCAAAGTGAAAGACGTGAACGACAACCCCCCGGAGTTCGCCACCAACAACGAGGTCCTCATGTGTGAAACCGTCATGCCGGGGAAGGTACGTACATCAGTGTGTGTGTGTGTGAGTGTGTGTTAACGCTACACAAACACATATTTTACATAGTTTTCTTTTCCGAACCCGTGTCTCTGTGTGTGTGTGGGCGTCAGGTCATTGAGACGGTGAGCGCGGTGGACAAGGACGAGATGGCTCACAGGCAGCACTTCACCTTCAGCCTCGCTCCGGAAGTCACGCACAACCACAACTTCTCCGTCAAAGACAACAGAGGTAGGCCACCCTTTTGTTATTTTTATCCGATTTCCCTTTCATTTTTCCTTTCTTTTTCCCGGCTCTGACCCTTTCCAGCAGTCGATCTTGCAGTTCCTTTATCTGCCGTCTCTCCCTCCCTCCCTCTTTCACTCAGATTAGATCAAAGCATAAGCAGATGGAGGCTCACGCTACCTTGTAGCAAGCAGCAGGTGCTCTCTCTCTCTCTCTCTCTCTCTCTCTCTCTCTCTCGCGCGCACACACACACACACACATGAGTGCACACATGTTGTGCGGGCTGTATTAATTGCAGTGGGGTCTCTGCCCGTCTGTACAGACGTCTTAGGGGGCCAACTGATTGAATTAAGTTTGTGTCAGCGCTGGGAGGGAGAAAAGAAAAGAAAAGAAAGTCGGGGACGGAGAGAGGAAGAAGGCGCTATAGACGGAGAAGAAGGGGTTGTCAGAGACTGAAGGGAAGCAAAAGAAAGGGACATTTTGAGTTGGAACAAAACCTGGAAGTGCACCTTGAATGCACCTCCAACCCCACACACCTCAACAGTGTTACGATCACAAAGGTCTCACTTTGCCATTGCATTCTGGGATGTGTTGTTGCATCCTGGGATGTGTTGTTGCATCCTGGGATGTGTTGTTGCGTCCTGGGATGTGTTGTTGCATTCTGGGATGTGTTGTTGCATCCTGGGATGTGTTGTTGCATCCTGGGATGTGTTGTTGCATTCTGGGATGTGTTGTTGCATCCTGGGATGTGTTGTTGCGTCCTTCTTTTCCTTTTCCCTGCGCTGGATTTCACCAGCGACGTCCTCTATTGATAAAGATCTTTATTGTTGCTATTTTACAGTAAACCTTAATAAAGAGAGTCATGCTGAGAGAAAGTCGGAGTCGTTTAACAGGAGGTGCAATCGTGATAGTTGTCAATAGAAAACCATTGTGCGTGTGTGTGTGTGTGTGTGTGTGTGTGTTGTATCCCGCACTGCACTAAGAATTGGGGGAAATGAAAGGAGATGAAAAGTGAGATTTAACTAGACTCACCACAAAAAAAAGAATCTTTTCGTAAATAGAAAGCGAGAGAGATCAAATAAAAAAATCTAAAAAAATGTCACGTTATAGATGTAAAAAGTGATAACAGCTTTTAGGTTTGAGGACGAGGCTTCGGTGCAGGTGAGGGTTTGAGGGGAGAGATATAAATGCTCATAAGTATAGTAACACCGGGGAGTTTGGGATTAAACAAAGTTTGTCCAAAAGTATAACTGTGTACATTTTATATAATTTAACAGCAATTTTAAAGCTACTTTCCTTCCTTCCCTCCAAGTACAGCGATCAGTGCAGTTTCACTCATATTGCTCGGTAATGTACTTTGAATGTAAATGTTAAGAGACTCTCAAAGATTTGATGAAATCTAAACCGTAAGAAAAGTGTTTTCTTATATATGAAATCATTTCCACTTCTTATCTCTTCTCTGACCTCTGACCTCCGCAGACAGCACGGCCAGCATCTACGTGCTGCGTAAGGGATTCCTCCGGGCGACCCAGGACGTGTACTACCTCCCCATCGAGATAAACGACAACGGCTTCCCCGCGATGAGCAGCACCAACACGCTGACCATCCGCGTGTGCTCCTGCGACAGCAGAGACACCATCCTCTCCTGCAACGTGGAGCCCTACGTCCTGCCGGCCGGCCTCAGCACCGGGGCGCTGATCGCCATCCTGGCCTGCATCGTCATTCTGCTGGGTGAGCGGCTCAAACCGGCCATTTTAAGTGTGTTGGTTTGGGAAAACCATCAATAAAGGGTTACTTAGCAAGTCTTTTAAGCTTCTGAACCACCTGGAATGAAAGGCAAATAAAGAAAATAGAATTTATTTTACAAAAATTCAAAACTCATGGCATTTTTCCAATGCGTTACAAATGTAAAATGCAAAATGGAGGCTCTATGTAATATATATATATATATATATATATATACTAAAATATTTCCATTTGTACAACCTTTACTTCCTCATTGCGCTGAGAAGCTCAGAATATTATGTTGTTGTTTTTTTATCTGGATAAAGCAAAAGATTTATTTAAAATTAGACATGTAGAATAACATGTTTTTGATGAAATGTCACATTTTTAAGCTTCTTCAAGTGTTTGTTGCACATGATGTGTTCGGGGACCGTCGGAAAGATGGGAATCTGACGACACTGACGGTGTAGTGTTGGCAATTGTTAAAAAACAACAACAACAACATGCTTAGCAATCCTGTAGCAGTCCGTATTCTTGTCCAAGATATACCAAACATGCTGGATATTTACTTCAAACTCAACGTCCATATTGGAGTTGCACTGCCTTGTTTCAGCTCCCGATAAGATGAGAGGTCATAGTCACTACAGCGTCACTTCTACTATTCTCAGACTCCTCATCTAGTTATTTTTGTATTGCCATTTTGTAAAAAAAGGCGCTTTAAAAAAACAGCGAAATCTTCAATTGTGTCTCCAGCCTCAGTTTTCTTCCTCAGCCCACATCTCAGCTGCTATCCGTCTTTTGTTTTAACGTACTCTCCCATTGTTTCCTCCACAGCTGGGATCCCTCTGACATGTTGATAACCAAGTGCAATTAAAATGGCATGTGTGTGCATAGCACAACACGGTAATGATATTAATTAAACCGTCCGAGGTCTAATTACACTATCTCCCACAGTGCATACTAATTATCCAATGCTCACTTTTCCTTCCTTTTCTCACAGAGATCGAGTGAGGATCGTTGCGTAAATCACTAAATGGGGAGCAATTTTTTGATGTTGTGTCATTTGTGTCGTTTGCAGCGATCGTGGTGTTGTTCGTGGCTCTGAGGCGCCAGAAGAAGGAGCCGCTGATCGTGTTCGAGGAGGAGGACATCAGGGAGAACATCATCACGTACGACGACGAGGGAGGCGGCGAGGAAGACACGGAGGCCTTCGACATCGCCACGCTTCAGGTACGAGGAGAGGCGAAGAGGCGTCCTCGGATATAATCGCTTTGTCGTTTTACCGATATCTGAACGCGAGCCTCCCCCCCCCCTCATCCGCTGACGCAATTCTTCTTGATTGTCCAGAACCCAGACGGCGCCAACGGCTTCCTGCCGAGAAAGGACATCAAGCCGGAGCTCCAGTTCCCCCTCAGGCCCGGCGCCGGCCACACCGCGGCCAACAGCGTCGACGTGGACGACTTCATCAAGAGTCGGATCGCCGAGGCCGACGGCGACCCGACGGCGCCCCCGTACGACTCCATTCAGATCTACGGCTACGAGGGCCGGGGGTCGCTGGCCGGGTCGCTGAGCTCCCTCGAGTCCGTCACGACGGAGTCCGACTTGGATTATGACTATCTGCAGAGCTGGGGGCCCAGGTTTAAGAAGCTGGCGGATTTGTACGGGACCAAAGACTGCTACATGGACGATGATGACGATGACGAAGACTCTTAACACTGGTCTTGCAGAGCGGACGCCCAGCCCCCTAGCCCCTCCCCCTTTCCCCCCTCCGATTTCTGATGTATTGATTCCATGAGGATTAGTTCACTGAGGATTAACACTCCCCAGAACCCAATTGTTACCGACTACCACCTGGTCCGTTCACGTCAACGGACGTCTCCCAGTTTCCTCCCCTCCGCCCCGAAATCTCTCCTATGTCTTTCCCCGTTCTCTTTCTACGGACTTGAGCATCGCGGGGCTGGGAGATTCGTCGCGTCACCAGTTTGAAAGTAAAATTGTCGGGAACAAAATGTTGCTGTGTGATCAAAATGACTTGCTTCTAGCTAACTGTTTAGTTTCGTTGGGGTTCTCTATACCTTTTGTGGACTGGATTCACGTACTTCCTCAGAGGCTCCCGGGACAGATTTCATTCCCTGAACGGGTTCCCGATCCAGCGGGGAGGCGGGGGTTATATTTCCCACTGAGCTGCTCTCTTTGTGGCGTATGAAGAAAAAAAAGAGACTAAGAAGGAGATGCAAGGAAAAAGGTTGGTACGGGATCCAGCGACGGACGGATGTTTTGCGAAAGAAAAAACGAAAGGGTATCGAAAGACGCGTCGGTGGAGTCGAACAATCGAAACTAAATGCTTTTTCACATGTCGTTGTTGTGTGTGTGTGTGTGTGTGCGTGTGCAGAATTCAGCAGGTACTGTGGTTTATTAAATAGCGTTGACAGACTCTGGGTTGTTGATACTTTGAAGACGCTCGCAGCATCTTCACAGTATGGTGGCCTTATAATAAATAAACAACAACTCCAGGGGTTGAACATTACACACACACAAAAAAAAAGGTGGAGGATAGAGACCGCTAGCTTCAGTAGCGACACGCAGACAGGACTGAGTATCTGTGACGATGACACACAAATACCTTCTTCTTTCTTTTTGTACCGCTCCCCAAAACGAGACAGACTCTACATGGATTCAATGGAGAGAAGAAGAAAAACAAACTGTGGATGATTCTTTGTTTCTATTCTTCACTGAGGAGAATGACGCCCCCCCCCCCCTCCCACCTCCCCCCCGACCCTTGTGTGTGCCCCGCCCCTTCCCCATCAACAATCACTTCCCATTACCGCGTCCACCAATGAATGATCACTTCCTCATCCAGAGTCCACCGATGATGATCAATCACAATGAGTAAACGAAAAAAATACCTGTGAGCTCTAAAAATCGCCTTAAACTTTAACGGACACTATTTGCAACGCAGTGCATTCTCGTTTTTATTTTCTCCTTTTTTTGTTTCTTTTTTTTTTTTGTAAAAGTATATTCAAAGAAAGCAAACTATTCTCTCCGTGTTAGGTGTGTACAGAGCGGTGTGCAGCCGGTGTGATGTATCACTTTGAGGGTCTAGCTCTCGGAACAGGATGTGCGGTTTCTGGCCGCCGCGCTACATGTGGACCGGGGCAAAATGTGCGTTGTGTTGATTTCCCCTCCCCCCTTCAACAGCAGCTGTGTGGGCGTGGCCTCACCTGTTGCATCAACAGGCGGCGCTACTGGAAACATGAACCGTGCACGCTGGAAAACAACACAAGGCGTGTTTTGTTTTCGGAAGCCACGTATATACAGAGAGGCGGAAACCAGAACATCCTTTTTTTCAAGCCTGTGGGTTCTTGTTCAATCTCTTTTATAAAAGTTATTATATTATTATGATTATTATTGTTTTTTATTATTATTATCAGCATTATTACGACGATACTTGTTCTTTCTTTGGCTGCAGCTACACAGGAACAAATTCATGTTTAACTTTTTTGCAGATTTGATGTTCTTATGGTCGTCTAAACATGGAGAGACTGCCGAAAGTTAAACATCAGCTTTAGTCTTTGCCTGTGTGAACACAACCTCTCTCATTTCCTTTTTTTTTTTATTATTTGGTTTTCATTATTTGGCGTTTCTTCGTTCTTTCTCCCTGTAAGAGGAAAACTAGCATCTGTTTTGTTGCAGCGAGAGAACGCCTCGTTTTTATTCTGTCAAGTTTTATGGTACCGATTTGTACAATTTTAAAAGTTCTTATTTTAGTATACATGCAGAATATTCCAGTATTACAACAAAAAACATGTTAAAGAAGATAAGATTAAAAAAAAATGTTACAGCATCACACTTATATTTTCTGAACATTGTAATGTTGCTTTACTATGTGCTTCAATCTCCGAAGCGAAAAAAAACAAACTTTTAAATAAATGCTCTTTTTATAAAAATGATATTGAATTGTGTCTGCGGTTAAACTTTGTGTTGGCGTAATGTGCTTCACCATTTTTTTTTACCCACATATATATATATATATACATATATATATATATATATATATGTATATATATATATATATTTGTGGTCATCACGACGTCCCCCGTCAGTTTGGGGACCGTCGTTATGAAGCCTTGAGTTTGGCTATTCCAGCGCCGCCATCTTGGATTGCAGCCGTCGTCATGTTGTTGTTTTTTGCAACCGTTGAACAGAAGTTTCCATATTTGCAATGCGGAGCAGTGACGTAGAGTGCAGCGACCTGTCAATCACCTTGTAGCCCCGCCCTAAAGCATCC
Organism: Taurulus bubalis; assembly: GCF_910589615.1. NCBI lineage: Eukaryota > Metazoa > Chordata > Actinopteri > Perciformes > Cottidae > Taurulus > Taurulus bubalis. Next base: position 4,164,842 of record NC_136602.1, read on the forward strand.
CCTGCTTTATGTTCTGTTTGACTCTAAATGACCATAATTTACTAAATGAACATCATGCTGTATTGAAGAAGACTTGAAACTAGAGATTGAGACATAAACTCATGTTTACAATGTTTACTGAGGAAATAAATCAAGAGAGAAGTAGAGCCATTTATATATACTTCTATACAACCAGAGGAGTCACCCCCTAGTGGTCAGGAGAGAGAATGCAGCTTTAACACATGAAGCATAGACTTCTATACAACCAGAGGAGTCCCTCCCTGGTGGTTAGGAGAGAGAATGCAGCTTTAACATATGAAGCATAGACTTCTATACAACCAGAGGAGTCACCCCCTGGTGGTTAGGAGAGATAATGCAGCTTTAACATATGAAGCATATACTTCTATACAACCATAGGAGTCACCCCCTGATGGTCAGGAGAGAGAATACAGCTTAAAAACATGAAGCATATACTTCTATACAACCAGAGGAGTCACCCCCTGGTGGCTAGGAGAGAGAATGCAGCTTTAACATATGAAGCATATACTTCTATACAACCAGAGGAGTCACCCCCTGGTGGTTAGGAGAGAGAATGCAGCTTTAACACATGAAGCATATACTTCTATACAACCAGAGGAGTCGCCCCCTGGTGGTCAGGAGAGATAATGCAGCTTTAACACATGAAGCATATACTTCTATACAACCAGAGGAGTCGCCCCCTGGTGGTCAGGAGAGATAATGCAGCTTTAACACATGAAGCATATACTTCTATACAACCAGAGGAGTCGCCCCCTGGTGGTCAGGAGAGATAATGCAGCTTTAACACATGAAGCATATACTTCTATACAACCAGAGGAGTCGCCCCCTGGTGGTCAGCAGAAACCTGCACCTGCTTTACTGTGCATAACGGGAGGTTGCTGTCTGCACCTTCCGATTCTGCCTTATTGAGAACAAGAGATACCTGGGCCAAAATATTCAGCACTTTGTTTTCATGTAATCACTTTAATATTGCTTATTATGCCACCGACTCCACAAACACACCTTTGGAAAGGAGTTGCCATTTCCATTCACTTCCCCGTCATAAAGAAATGTCATGTGCAAATGCATGAATTAAAAGTATACACACACACACACACACACACACACACACACACACACACACACACACACACACACACACACACACACACACACACATGGATTTCATTCACTCACTCCCAGGGGAGCAACACTGAGAAAGGTCAGGCTGCACTCTGGATTCCCAACAAAGAGGTGAGATAGAAAGAGAGACGGGGAGAGGACACAAAGGAGGAAGTGAAAGGAACGAGGGGAAATGGAACGAAGTGAGTGCAGAAGAGTTACACATAAGACCATTTTGCAGTTATATTATAGATTTTATTTGCTTGTATATGTTTTTTGATCTGATCTTTCTCAGCTAGCTTGAATTAAAGTCATGGAATTAAAAGCACGGCCTGTTTAAAACACAGCGTTCTCACAATTATTTTCATTATCAATGAATCAGCGGATTATTTTATTGATTAAAAATGTCCAATTGACACATATTCCCACCAAAAAAAATAAAATCGGGGGTCAAGTTTGTATTTCTACATCAAATTTCAGCAGAGCAGCATTTTAGTTTTTTAAAAAGAGACAAAGACAGAAGTAATGCTGGTTAATGCTATTAAACAAATATAAGATTAAAGACATGAGGAGCTGAACTTTTCCCGCGGCTAACCGTAACACATGCAGGAGTGAAGGGGAAGAATGCCACTGCATGTGAATTATCAAAATCAAAGTGAATGTGTGAGCCTCATGCTAACCCACTGGGAATAAGGGAGGAGGAGGAGGAGGAGGAGAGGTGAACTCCTGCACCTGACTGAACTTTTCTTTTCAGTGTCCCACTGGGAGAAAGACGGAAGGAAATCGAAGGAGAATCAATCAGAAAAGAGGAAGAGGACGAGCATTGTGTGTGCCAGCGAGAGGGGAGAGAGGGAGGGAGGGAGAGAATAAGTTGGAGAGGAGGCGAGGATTTGAAGAAGCAGAGGACGAAGCAAGGAGGAAGAGGAGGGGAGGTGAACTTTTGCACCTGCTTATGCAAACTTAGCATCTCCAGCTGGGAGACGGAGACACAGATGCAAAGACGAGGACAATCAAGTGAGGACGGTTCAAGACGGGAAGAGAGAGAAAACTAAAACATTTCAATAACTAATGGGACAAATGTGATGTAATCAGAGCGAGTAATCAGAGATTCTCAGTTTAAACAGTCATCAGGAGATCAGCAGGCAACTACTGTGTGTGTGTGTGTGTGTGTGTGTGTGTGTGTGTGTGTGTGTGTGTGTGTCCTCGATACCGAGCAGGATGAATAATCCTTTAAAGTGTGATATTGACTTAACGAACAACAGGTGGTTAATTCAGAACACACACACACACACACACACACACACACACACACACACACACACACACACACTCTCTAACTAGGACTCATTACACGTCCCTGCACAACTGTACACTGTAATAGCATACATACATTAGTTTGACATATTTGCAGATATTCGCTTTTCATACGTTTCATTTCATTATTTGTATTTATTACCTATTTATATTAGGTATTTTCAATATTTCACCTCATTACATGTATATACCGTAAAAGTCGGGTTATACGCCGCTACTACCTTCGGTCATCGTCCCCATTTGCACTCCGCTGTAGCCAGCTGGCGCTCATGCTATTTTTGCGCTAACTTCCGCTAGCTCTCCGCTAACTTCCGCTAGCTCTCCGCTAACTTCCGCTAGCTCTCCGCTAGCTCCCCGACAACCACCAAAGGTAGGGACCAGCCCCGGCTCTACACCCGACTTGGGCAGAGGGGACTCGGACAGTAGCAGCAGGAGCGGGGAGCTAGCAGCAGCGTTAGCTAGCACTGCTGCTAGCTAGCACTGCTCCTAGCTTGCTACAGCGGGACACTGACCGGAGGTAGTAGTGGCGTATAACCCGACTTTTACGGTAGTCTTTTTCAAAATAATCTCCCGTCCTTCCAGGAAATGAGTTACGTTTAGGCAACAAAACTTCTTGGTTTGGTTCAGGAAGAGATCTTTATTTGTGTCATAACAATCTAACCATATTTAAAACCACTACATAATTCTCGGCTGCTGTTGATACTTTATGTTTTACTATAATCACGACCTAGAACGTCACCTTCACTTTGCAGGGAAACATTAATCACCTGCCAATTCATCTTTCACATGATTGTTTCGTTTTTCTCTGTTTCTTTTGTTTTCGGCATGAAAAATAGTCAGTCGACCAAATATTTTTGGGCACTCAGGTTCTTTAACTATTATTAAACTGCAGGTAAAAAATATGGACCCAAGTGCAATGGCTTCATAGAAAGTTGACGAAAAATCATGATGAACATTTTTTACGACATGCACTTTTGTAAGGAGATCATAACCATTCTTCTTCAGGGTTTTCACATGATTTTTTCGCTTTATAATACATTGTTTTTGGAGATTGCGTCAGACCTCATTTCCCCGTCTGTCAGACAGATCGGTCCAACCGCCAAACCCAGTGAGCAACGCCTCCGTCTGGCCTCGCTGCTGAAACAACTAACTTTCCATTTCGCTAATTTACTTACCGACTGACTGATGGAGATTCTTGTGTGAGCGTGTTGCGTGTGTGTGTGTGTGTGTGTGTGTGTGTGTGTTTGCAGTTCACTCAAGGACATCCAGCTGATACGGAGACGCTTCCCCCGCGCAGCTAACCAACTCACGGACGCGCTGGCAACCCGGATGAATAACTACATCACTGACTGGCTGCTTAATTAACTTACTGTCTGTCTGTTTGTAGCGCACCCAAGGACATCCATCCAGCTTGTACACAAACTATTTCACAGGCACACACACACACACACACACACACACACACACACATCTCTCCTCTCTGGAGTGACGGGAAGAATATTTCCCTGTTTACTCAAGTGCCACTTCATGATTAAAAACTAATCAGGCTTCAGCCAGCCTGGGATCCCCCTACACACTGACACAGAATGAACTGTAATTATCTTAACAGGGGAGAGAGAGAGGGAGAGAGAGAGAGAGAGAGAGAGAGGAAAAGAGAGAGGGGAAGAGTGAAAGATATAGGGAAAGAGAGAGAGAGGGGGGTAAAGTGATAGAGTATAAGAGAGAGAGAGATAGGGATAGAGAGCGAGGGAAGGAGTGAGAGAGAGTGAAAGAGAGAGATAGGGAAAGAAAGAGAAAAGGGAAGAGTGAAAGAGAGAGAGGGGGGAGAGAGGGAAAGAGTGAGAGAGTGAAAGAGAGAAAGAATATAGGGGAAAAGAGAGGGGAAGAGAGAGAGTGAAAGAGAGAAAGATAGGGATGGAGAGAAAGAGATGACAGGGAAAGTGAGAGAGAGAGAGAGGGGAAGAGAGAGAGTGAAAGAGAGGGGAATAGTGAGAGAGAGAGATAGTGGAAGAGAGAGCGAGAGATAGGGGAAGAGAGACAGAGGGGAAGAGAGAGAGTGAAAGAGAGAGATAGGGATGGAGAGAAAGAGATTGATAGGGAAAGAGAGAGATCGATAGGGAAAGAGAGAGAGAGGGGAATAGGGAAAGAGAGAGCGAGAGATAGGGGAAGAGAGAGTGAGAGAGAGTAAAAGAAAGAAAAAGAGAGAGATAGAGGAAAGTGAAATGACAAGAAGGGAAGGCGAGGAGTCGGGTGGGAAATATAAAATAAACAGATATAAAGCCGGAGAGGTGTCAGATCCAGAGGACATGAACATGAGATAGAGGGAGGTGAAGAAGGAGGTGAAGATGGAGGTGAAGATGGAGGAAAGAATTGCTAAAAGCCTGAGGAGTGTTACTGTAATATAAGGTGAGACGGAAGCTTTCTGTTGGGTTAAACTCACGTTGTGACTCATATGTTATCGAGCAACTTTCCGTCGGATACTTTGTGTTTTCCTCATCACTTCCTGCTGCAGCGGCTCGACCTCCAGCTCCAGGAAGTATAAAGTATAAAGTGGAAGGACGAAAAGACTTTTGTTTTCCTGCTTTCTCTCAAGCTGCTGAATCTGCCTTTTCTCTCTTTTTCTCCCACAATGCTCAGAGTGAACAAGGCTGCTGCATGAAGAACAACACAGACAGCGCTAAGCTGCGCTATGGTTTCATTACACTTAGAACATCCACAATTAAGCCAGGAAGTTATCCAACTTGGTGTGTGTGTGTGAGTGTGTGTGTGTGTGTGTGTGTGTGTGTGTGTGACAGTATTGTCAGATTATCCAGAAACACGAGAGAGAGAGAGAGAGAGAGGCAGAATATATACATTATATTAAAATAACTACAGAAGTTGCGTGACACGGCAATAACGTGACAAATTTGATACTTTTTATTGTATCAAAAATGTTGATTGAATGTTGATTGTATCTGTAATGTTGTTATTTTAATGGTTTGGCAATATTGTCTTTTTTTAAACATTCATGCCAATAAAGCACTTTGAAGAGAGAGAAAGAGAGAAAGAGAGAGAGAGAGAGAAAGAGAGAGAGAGAAAGAGAGAGAGAGAAAGAGAGACACACCGGATAAACTAATAATATAAAATACCAACCATTGATTTGTTATTCAGAATAAAATGTCAGTATGTGAACTGACTCCTATGGGACGTTTTTTTATTATTCTTTAACACTTTTACTTATAAACCGTCAGACAAAAAAAATATGAGTATAAAAATGACTAAAGCAACAGTTTGTATGATATCTTACAAAAAAAGTGCGTTTTCCTCCAAAAGTTCCGCAACACGAGTACGTTTCCTCTCGTAATCACATTCAAACAACTCGTTAGGTTTAGTCAACACAAATTACTGAGTTATGTTGCGTGACACGGCAATAACGTGACAAATGTGCTACCTATAAAATAAAGTGACGTGGCCTAAAAGGTTTCCGAATTACACATTTTACAGCAAACATTGACCTACTAAAAGCAAAGTGTTATAAGCCTTTCACAAACTATCTGTAGAATATAAAGCGTAGACATGAACAACATTTTTAACAACCAAAATCTCTAATTATACACTCTAAATTTGTTGTCAAAACATTTTACTTAATTCAAAATGAACACAAAGTGACCCGACATTCTTAAACAATTTCCCCCCAAAACTCAATCATCGAGCAACAAACAAAGCAATCCCGGTTGTTTCATGAAGCTGAAAGTGAAATATTTTTCTGCTGATAATGATGTTGAGTGCGGACACCGTGAGCCGGGCCCTCGGGTGGGAAACCTTTCATATTCACGAGGAGCGACTGCTGCTGCAGCGGATCAATCTCAGCTGAGCCGTGCACCTGCTGCATGTCCTGAGGAAATGTGACAACAACAAAAAATTAAAATTAAAAGAGAGAGGAAGGGATTGAGGGTTGTGCAATTTCAGATAAATTGAAGGTTGTGTTGGCAATTAGTTGAGATACAAGCTTAGTACTGTTTGAAGCCACCAGCTGGACTATTATGTGTCAAAATCTGGGTTGAGGCTCAAAGCGAGAGATTAAACTGGTCCCCAATTGATTGAAGATAAATTGGTGTTCAAGCCTTTTGGCAGAATCATTTTTTGGAAAGGCCACACCAAATAGTGTGTGTACCTTCCATGAAAATACCTCAGTACACTATCTAGTACATTTACCACGCCGTGTTTCAACGGTTCATATGATTATTAATCCTCCTTTTCAGAGCGTTTTTCCTCAGTTAGGTTACAGGCAACAAAAATACTTATTCAGATTCAGATTCAGATTATAAAGACTGCATACAATGTAGAGAAGAAATGTCCACGTGTTGCTGGCTTTTGTAGGAAAAACGCTCTGAAAATGAGGATTAATAATCATATGAACCGTAGTATGAGGACCCGTTGAAATACGACGTGGTAGATGTACTAGATAGTGCACTGACGTAAGAGGTATTTCCATCATTCCTCGTTCATGCGTTGATAACTTACCCCCCTCCCAAAAATATCGGGATATCCACGAATTATAGCGCATTATTTTTCGTAGGTTTAGCTACGAATGCTGGACATATTTGGATACATATTTATACTAAGTGCTCTGCTTTTTTCTGAGTTTTCCATCAGTCTGTCTCCTCCATCTCGTCTCCTCTATGTCCGCCCATCAAATATATAATGTTGATGAATGTTTTGTGTGTAAAAGTAAAAAGCGTTATCCTATACAGAGCCTCGTCTTCATGGATCACTTCACGGAAAACTTCCACAAAGACAAACACAATCCCATGCACACATAGACCCAACAAAATAAACAAAATGATGTCTATGCACAGGAGGAAGTGACCGGAGGATCTCTGGCGGCGAGGAAGGGGGGAGAAAGGGGTGAAAGAGAGAGAGAGAGAGTACTTTAGCACGAGACAACAGACAAAGCAGTTGGAAAAATCAACAACAATACGTGTGTGTTTGTGTGTGTTTGTGTGTGTGTTTTGGACAGCGAGGGAGAGCGGGACAGAGCGAGCCTGTGTCTGAGTGAGTGAAGGTTATGTAAAAGCAATCAGTGGCCTGTTTAATCTTTCAGAGAGAGGGCTCTCTCATTTCCATAATCACCATCTCTCCTTCCCCCGATCCCCCACGCTGCTTTGCAGCAGAGCCACCGGTCCAAGTCTGTGTGGGATCCACTGACTCCTCCACTCCATCGCCTCCTCGCCTCCTCTGGTCCTCATGACTCCTCTTCCTCTTCGCCGTCGTCGCCTCATCGCTGAGACGCGATGGTGTCGGACAGTCTCTCCTGGAGGGCGCTCGTGGTGTGGCGCTCGCTTGTTGTACGCACAACAAGTGACTAGAAAGGCAGAGAAAAGAAAGCTGCGTTGTGTCTTTTCTGATTGTGAAGTGTGTGATCATCAGAGCCGTGCAGGGAGCACGGGTTCAGACGCCGTTCAAGCGCCCAACAAGCACTCTGATTGGAGTGCACTGACACTTTCAGCCAGGATGCATTTGACTAAAGGGCTTTGGGGATAAGAGGGTTAAACTGTGTGCTGTATTCCGTCTCACGGTCAGTTTCTAAAGACTCTTTTACAGCCCTTTTTGTTTTAGTGTTCATCACTAATGGCATTATGACAGAATACTTCAATACAAATACAGCATCTGGAAAGGAAGAGTGGGGATTCAGTGCAGCGGACTTGGAGACGATCGCCGACCAACCAGAACGGAAGGGAGGAGAGCCCAGATGGAAGCTAAGCTAACTCAACTAGGACCTCAGGCTACTCCGCTACCCAGCATGCTCCTGGCTGCTCTTATTTTGTTTGTCACGTGTTTGTCACGGGCTGCAACTGAATGTGTTGCACAATGGCAATGAATGATCCTTGATTTCTACCCCGCTCACTCATCGCTCACCTATCTGGAGAGTCGGTATGCTCCGGTATATCTATGGCGGTTAATACAACTCACTGTGTGCGACGTCACTGGCTACAAAATGTGAAAGGTAGTTTCCTCTCTAGGGTTAACGCACAAATTACTTCCCAGTTTCCTTGTGCGTGCGTCAGACGAAGGCTTTGTTTGTAAAAGAAATTCAGAGTATAATTTGCTCAGCATGCAGGAGGTTTACTTGAAACTCTGTGCGGGGCCATGACCTCATTGTCTCCCACCGGCGCCTGCACAGAGATAACAATAGGTGTGCACCCCTCTTTTCTGTCTCCCATAATCCAGCAAACAAATTGCCTTCCTTTCTCCTCCGGAAACAACTGCCAGTTCTCTGGCCTGCAGTCACTCCCTTCCTTCCAGTGTGGCTTCTATCATCCCATCATATCGGCATGCATTAGGTGACAGGTCTGCAACTACAAAAAAAAAAACATTGTTATTGGATTTCTCAACAACAAAAAAAACGTACGTGAAAGAATTCTGGTTTGCATCGTGATAAGAATGTCTTGGTGCTGCAGTCTGGAAGCAAAGGCGGCCATGATGGATGGAGGCAGACACGGAGCAGAACGCATTCTGTGATCCACGAGGCTCGAGCCAGGCGTCTTTGGGCTAACCGGACAAACAAACGGCATCTTTGTCAACAACTGGACCTCTGATGTTTTGATTCAAAACTCTCCGATTGGATGGATCCCCAGAAAAAATCTGCTATCTGATTGACTCCAACCACAAAACTCTGCTGCGTGACCGGTTGGCGCACCAAAAAAAAAACGACGTGATCGAAACAACCGGGGCCCAGAAAATGAGCGTTTCCAGTGGATGGCCGGGCTGAAAGGACTGTTCTGCACATTCACGGTTACATGCAGCACTGATTCTGACACAAAAAGAAGATATTACAGCCGTTTGAGATGCAGATAGTGCAGTCAGGGGGGGAAAGAGAGCATAAAAGGGAGGGACGGGGGAAGAGATACAGTCGAGATTAATCCCTCCCGCCCCCCTTCTTCCATTTAGCATCAACTGAACCCGCTCATATTTAATGCATTTTTAATGAACTGATCTTTCATTGCAATTCTAAAGCTAATTTGGTGTGTTATGAATCCTCTTTGCTGGTTAGCCAACGTGCTAAAGCTGACGGCTGCTGTGAAGTGTGTGAGATTGCTGCAGTGTTTTGTGTGCGTGTGCACGGGGTCGCTCTCTATGTGCGTGCGTGTTCGCGGGCATCGACAGTTGTTTTGGTGTGTGTGTGTGTGTGTGTGTGTGTGTGTGTGTGTGTGTGTGTGTGTGTGTGTGGCTCACAGATGGGTTGGATATGCAGTGTGGGCACAGAGGGGCTGGCGGAGCCACAGGCCATATCAGCCAATAGCGTCATTACTCACAATTAGACCCGAAACAGATTAAAGAATAGGGTGACAACCAGCCAGCCAGGCAGGCAGTCATGTAGACGCAAAGAAATTGTATCATTATTGGCCCCTTTTTGCCACCGTTTTTAGTCCATTTCTTGTGCATCGCTCCTTCGTTCTGAATCCAGCACCATGACCAGTTTGTACTTTTTTTTCCTCCATTGTGATGCATTAAAAAGGGCATATTCTTTGGCCCCGCCCCCATAACTTTGAAGTCACCTCTAGACAATGGAGTTGCTTAACTTCTAACGGTTGCACATAAACGCGGGATGAAGCGCTCCCTGCTTATTAGCATCACCGGGGGAGGCCGGTCATTTGGTCGTGCCCGTGCACAGCGGTGATTCCGGCCATTCATCCAGATGGTAAAATAATTTAGTGGAGGTTTATGGCAAACCAGGGGCACAGCAGCAGCACAGCACAACACCAACACAAACACAACTCTAACAACTGTTGCTGTGACCCGGCGATGGAGGGAACTGGTGCAGAAAGCCAGTAAAGATGGCGTTAAAATATCCTACGGTGTCAGTTTTACCCCGAAATGTCCCTGTACAAGAAAACAATAGATTGCATTTCAGGACTATTTCAAGAACTGCCATGAGATTGTGTTGGGAATTGTGGGTTTTTTATTGACCGTGTGGAGGTTTGACACTCTTGGGAGGAGTCGAAACGTTTGATGGCCACAGGCAGGAATGACTTCCTGTCTAGCATTTCATGACATCACCAGAGGACAAGTAGCGTGGACAGCATCCTTCTATCAGAATCAGCTTTATTGGCCATGTGCGTCTACACATACATGGAATTTGAGGACAGACAGAGTTTGAATTTATTTGAGGACAGACTGGATGATGGTGGAGTAGAACAGGATCAGCAGCTTGTGTGGAAGAATGCTCATCTTTTCATTCACTAGCCAAACAGCATTCATTAGAAATATGAGGCTGCCTTGTTTGTAGGATAATTAGTCTACATTTACACTCTTTATTTCAGTTTCATAGTAATTCTATTTTCTTTTTCACTCCAGCAGAGATGATTTCACTGCTGCTGCGTCAATACATACGAATCAAATAGTTACTTACAGCCAATTTGGGTGTAATGGAGAATGATCTCTTTTTAATGAACAACTCAAAAGCATTTTTTCTCTCACTTTCCACCAATCTGGGTCTTTCCTTCCAAACGATACCGTTTTTGTATGTATTTTGTGCCCCTTTAAATGCATTAGTCGTGCTCTGCACTCATGACACTGCTCCTTATGACTAAGTCATATATTGATGTGGCTCTGCAGAATAAAACGTCTTAAACTGGGTTTCACACGGGCGGAACAAAAGGGTTCCTTTCATTTCTCTCTCCGGCTTTTCTCCGCAATGTACACTTTGTGTCCGTGCGATAAAAAGGGAAATAAATGATGTTCCATCAGCCGGGGAGATTAATTGAGCACATAGTGACGTCTCCAGAGGGTTTTGGTGCGACAGGTTATGCTGCAGGTACGTAATTGGAGCTTCAGGCACACGGTAGCTGCAGTTAAGACATTTGCTAATTGATTTGTCAGACTCTGCGCTGAATAAAAACTAAGTTCAGAATGACAACACGCCCTCTGTAAGGCGACGCATTAATAAGTCATTTTAGTCGAGGTGTTTTTGCTTCACAGGGGTAGGTATCACTACACATTAGTGGAGTGATGCACAGAGAGGGACGCTGTCAGTTCGAATCCCTTCGTGACTTTTACTTTGCGTCAAGCGGTTTGAAATGAGGTTCGATTAGGGGAGCAATCCCATTTACAGCCTCTCTCCAACACAGCTGCAGTTATCCAGGAGAGCGGCTCCTCGTCCGCTCGAGCTTCCTGTCGCTCTGCCTGAGCGTTTTGATGATGGAGACAAGAATGACTTCGGGGGTCAATATGTGATTTAATGGGGGTTTTAATGGGGGTGCAAATGCTATTCTTGTGGGATTCTTTTTTTCATTCAAATCAACCTTTAGTGGCCTTATTCTCCTTCAAGAGGTCTCCTTGAATCAATAAGAGACCGATTGATGTCACATAGCAAAGAAAAACAGCACAGCCTGGGGCTTATTAGAGCATATAAGTCAATGTCACATGTTTAAAACACAATTCAACCATAAATATTAACATGAACCACAAGTATGACTTGATATGACTCGAAAATGACTCAGAGAGAGCTCTCCAAGTTATGGAAATCATGAATTTTCATCGCGTTAGCTTGATGCTACACGCGATTAGCTTGATGCTACACGCGATTAGCTTGATGCTACTCGCGATTAGCTTGATGCTACTCGCGATTAGCTTGATGCTACACGCGATTAGCTTGATGCTACTCGCGATTAGCTTGATGCTACTCGCGATTAGCTTGATGCTACACGCGATTAGCACACCTTTCTTTAAAGCTTACGACCTACAAAAGTCAAATCCCTTGTCAGAACAAAGCCTCAGCAACATATCAACCACACTGCATCCAGACACAACATTTTTTTCCCAGCGAAAAAACTGAAATATGACTTTTTCGATGAAACGATGATGATGATTTGAGGGGCACAAAAGTAGAGCCCAACATCACAAATATGTACAACAAACAACGGCCTCTGTCCTTGGAACGTCGCATCTTAAAAGGTTTACAAAATGAATAAATAAAAAGGATGAAACCTCTGGGATCCGTCTCCCAGGATGGACAAAATAATGTATATAAAATAAACGGCAAAATAGAATCACAACAAAGTCGAACCATATGAGAGAACCGATACACATATTAACAATTACGATCAAAGAAATGTTTTGATCCTTTCTAGTGTTCAGAAAGACATTAAGATGTGTATGACAAATCACTTCTTCCTGTTTGTGGAGTTCAGTCATCGTTCCTGTCGGAGCTCTTAAGACACAGATAAACAGTTTAGCGAGGCCTTTGGGGACGCAGATTGGACGCCGTTAAGCTTACATTGTTTGATTTCCCACAACACCTTGAGAGCTCTCTGATTCATGCATCGTCATGACAGCGTGTCTGGCATAAATCAGTCGGAAAGACTTTTTTTTTTCCCGGAGAAAAATAAAGCTCGGTAAATGTTCCTCTTTCAGAGATATCACGACAACAAATTGAGTAAGACTCCCCCAAAATGTTGGAGGAAAATGTCACGATGTCGAAACGCCCAACACAAAACAGCAGAGCCGAGTTCTCGCTGTGACATTTTTTCATCTTCACTCGGAGGAGAGCGGCTAAAAAAAAAAAGTATTTTGCATTTACTTCACCGAGTTGCTGCCGCGTTGACGCTCAGCGTGACGTCTGGAGCGGATGAGAAGGGATGAAAACTCCAAACACCTCCAGTAAACGTACCTCTGACAGTCTCCACATCTATTTGAGCTTTCATGAGAGTTTATTATCGTGTAATTGTTACTTTGTGTGCTACAAAGTAACAGCTATGATGAGGAGGGTGCGTTTACTTCCTGTTTGGCTGAAATTTCCCTCCATTTTTATTTCTCCCATCCTCCACTATTTCTTCTCTTCTGTCCGCCCATCTGTCCTCCTTTCCTCCCTCCGTCCTCGACATTTTCCCCCTCTCCTCTTCCCATTCTCTCCTCCTCCTCCTCCTCCTCTCCTGACAGAGCTATGAATAACAATTAGAGGATATACAAGTCACAGAGAAACCATTTAAAAGTTTGAAATCGCTTCTCTGTAAAGTCTCAGCCTGTGTCAGCCTGAGGGAGGAAGGAGGGGTTTGTGGCTAAAACCAGGTCCAACGCTGGGGAAAAAAATAAAAAAGGGGGTAAAATTATTATTTCTCCTCCACCCTGCTGCCTGCCAGTCCTCAGTAAAGAGGAGATTATTTATCAGCCGTTCCTGTCTGGTGCCCAGAGAGTTCTAGTTATCATGTGAGAGCACAAAGAAACTCCTCTGCTTGTTGTCGTCATGCCGCTGCAGCTTTAATAACAAGCCGCCGACAAAGAGACGTCTTCGGCCCGCCGCTTATTAAAACGCGCTCGCTTCGACGGCACGTGTGGTTTTGTTTTTTAAAGTTGGGATGTGATCAGCGGTGCGCTGGCACACCTTTAAACGTGATGTAATCTTAAAGCATTAAAAACCTTATAAGCACCAAGCAGTTTTTTTTAAACGTTTCCTTAATTATCTCCGCAACCACATGGTTGTTTAACTTCATTTAAATTGCTACAATACCGTAACCCTTGTGAGAAGAGACGTGTGGTTTAAGAAGAAATTAAAGTAAGCGTTAAGGTTAAGTACTTACGGAAACTCCGGAAATTTGCCGCGGCGATTGTAAAGTTTCACTAAAATGTTGGATTTCAATAAAAAAAAAAGACACAAAGTGACGGACGAAAAAGTAAAGATGTGTTTCGATAGCAGCATTTCCAAAGTGCTGATTATGACTCCCTCTTTTCCTTTTAACAACATGTTCAGAGCATTGTCATCCGGCATGCACTTTACTCTTCACATCTGTCGTGCGCCTCCTTTTTTGGCCTTTTTTGTCGATTAGTGTTTGTGCTCCAAAACCACCACGGCCACATTTTTCCAAGTTTTTCGAGAATAATTCACGAGCACGCAAAGATGTGGGACGGCGGCTTATTTCATGTCGGTTTGGCGTCGGGCAGCGAGGCTCGAGACGGTCACTTAATCGTGCAAAGAGCCTCGTGGAAACGGGGCTGGTCATCCGCCACAATAAAATTCCATATTCTGTTTTTCCCCCCTCATCTGTTTTTGCTTTGTTCTTGTTGTTGTCGTCTGGGGTTTCTCTCACGCTTCGTCTCTCCATCCAAACTAGTTTCTTGCCCCCGGACTTTTTTTTGGTTTCGTTTTAGTGAAGGCCGGTTTAAACAACCATGCATGCTCACATTCACACCTATGGGCAAGTTAGAGTCATTAATTAACCCGGAGAGGACATGCAAAGGCCCGTCTCGCCCGAATCCAAGACGCAGAACTGGAGGCTTCAGTCCCCAAACCAATGGGTGACGTCACGATAGCCATACGGCCACGTCTTATTTACAGTCTGCGGTTAAATTATTAATACAATCAAAACAAAGCACGGGGCTCCGATGTGTCATGATGCATCCCACGGCGACGGCGCAAAACGCCGAGGAAACAATTCGGGAAGCTGCATTAATTCCCAAACAGCTGGAATATAACAGCAAGAAGGAATAAACACGTCAGTGTCGTTTTCAGGCCGGCTCTGCTCCTCACAGCCCACAGCTCAAACAGCCCCTCCTTCCCACCACCGCACACTATTTTGTGAATCCACCCCCACTAACCAATTTCCACCACAGTCACCTCTGTCCCCCTGCACTGCCTCACGCTGGCTAATTGAAATTGGCACATTTAATTTAGCCCCGCAGCCAGCTTCATTCCAGTGATGGATGGCAGTGGATGAGTGTAATTGAACTTTGGAGAAAAGAGGAAGGAAGCAAAGGAGGAGACATCAATTAGCATAACCTGACTGGCCACTTCATTTATCAGCAGGGGCTGAGGGCTTGGCATATAATAGAATACAATAGAACCCGACTATAGAATAGAATAGGAATCAGTGAGCCTAATGTAACTGTCCCCTTCATTTAGCAGACGTTTTTTCTGTGTGTGTTTTTTGCGGTAAACGGAAAAGTTGGGTAACACTGTAGTGATGACGGATGATTGAGACCTCTGGACACCTTTAAGTCTCTCAGAGGAGACTTTGTTTAGCTCCTCCTCTTTTGCTTTTACATAAAGTTGTATTTTAGCTTCCTGTCAAACCTCTATTGTCCGATATCTGTATTGTCTTTCTTCAACCCTTTCTTTGTCACTAGGATCAGACACCACAGTCAACACTGTGTGAATTCATCTATTAATTTATCTACTAATTTCCATCCATCCATCCAAAATGAGACATTATGGTATCTCATGAAAAGGTCAATCCTCATTCTTTAAAGCTTTTTCCTACGAAAGCCAGCAACGATTTACGCTCCTACATTGCATGTGACCTTCTCAAAATAAACTACTCAGGTGGGTTAATTAAACACATTAAATTGGCATAAAAAGATAGTCGTTACCGAAGTACACGAGTCACGTGACAAATAAAGCAGCGCTTACTTCTCGTTTCTCGCGGGGGAACGAGCAGCGGCCTTCGTGGCTGACGGATCGAAGTTGGTTGGACTTTATTCTTCCTCGCTAATGGGTGATATGGATAACGGTCAATCATTTTCGGATATCCACAAATTACGGAACATTCTCGTTTTTTGCAGCTTTAGCTACGAATGCAGCATTACGATGCTGTCAACCCCGTTCTTTCCTTTCTGTGACGGCGAAGACGTTTCTTTCCAGTCCGCTTCGTCAGTCGTGCCATTTTAGCAACATTGATTTTTGGCCGGTGAAGATGTGTTCTGGGGGCGGAGTTAACAAGGTACCGAATGTCATGGAAAGTGGCATAAAGGTCAAAGATGTGCTCTAAACAATATGGTTTGATTGATGTGAGCTTCCCGGTGGCGCAGGAGCATGAAGACCATGTTTTAAAAATGGGTAAAATAAGGAAAATCTCGTGTGCAGCACCAGATTATCTGACACACAAAAAAACGTGAATCACCTTTTTGATAGTTTTCAACCGGTGGAAGACAAGGAGGAAGCTTTCATGCAATTTCCATGCGATAAGACACATATAGCCTATAGACTCACACACGCAATCCACATACGGTGGAAGTCACGCAGAGACTCAGGAAGTAGTCGACAACAAACAGTGTTTACAAAGCTTCCAGGCAAAGCACCACTTCCTCATTTCTGCTCTTCCCTTGTTGTATTCTCACTCTCTCTCCTAATTAGATCAAGACATATAGCGGCTGTGTGACAGTATCCTCCGCAGAGCGCATGGGGGCAATATGAATAATTGAGAAGCTATTATCCCGTTCTATTACACCCCGAAAGGAGCAACAGGGTCGGCTCGTCATTTATCACAGTCTGCGTCCGCTGCTAATGAACACACGGACATCTGTTTTCTTTCTTTTATCCAAAGTATTACTTTTAGCAGCGCGCTGGTGTTCCTGTCACGATATTATTATTTGTCCCGCCTCCGTACGTGACATCAACAGAAGCTCCCCCCGCCGGCTGTGATTGAAGGTCCTGCACAAAATGTTAAATATTAGAGAGTTTGACGCTATAAATCACACGTCACAGCATTTTTTTTTTCTTTCTTTCCCATCAGCATAAACACTCCAAAACATCGTGATAATGCGCTTATCGGGCGGCCGGTGCTGAAGCTGGCTGGCATTTCTTCAGGCAGCGTTGACGTTAATTAACTCTGAGCGCGTGTTGGGGCCTTTGATGTTAACGCGCTGTAATGATTTTTGGTAACATTTCAAACAAACAGGCAAAAAAAGATGAAATGCATTATATACTGACAACACATTAGCCCGGTCTCGTTAACCTTTGTGAGGGGAGCTCGATGTCAACAACACGCTTCATGCAGGCGTGCACGAGGAACAATGGAGGAGCAGCTAAAGGTTACGGCTCATAGAGAGTTTTACTTTCACTTCAGTGTGCTGTGTTTCCAGGTGGAATGTGTGGACGGGAGGAGTCTGCTTAAAATCCGACAGAACTGATGGATCACTCCAAAAGTGGGCGTGGCTGAGCCCATATGTCAGCTTGATGATGAGCCCTGACGGCCTCAAGCCACGCCTCCTTCAACCCCGATGGAGGAGGACACGGCAGAGATGAACAAATCGGACATGAAGCTTTCCTCTTTTGAAAATGCAAACACTGTTTTTGCAAACACACATGTTCTGACCCATGACCCAAGTTCAAGATGAGTCATTGGAAATGCAGTGAGGTTTTACAGGAAGAAAGGAATTTTGATATTTACTTAAATCATGTCATAAATGTGGCATATAACTAGTAATAACACAATCAATTGTTTTATTTCACTGTGATGTTTTGTGAAAAGTGTTATGAAGTGTTATGACAGAACTCAATGCAGAAATGATTTGTGCTAATGGTGCCCCCAAAATTAGGTGCTTGGAAAATAATAGATTCTCTTTTAAGTTATTCCATTTATTGAATACTGTATGCATTATATGCAAAAGCAAACTGACTTGACGAGGATATTACAACTACAACTACAACTTAAAAGACAAATTTAGCTGCAACCTGAAAAAATGAGAAACGACAGATACCGAGAGAAACGTTTGTTCCAAAGATACAAAAACAGCTCGTACAAGCGAATAGCTGCAGAAGGTTATGAAATACTCATTGACAATAACAGCAGCCTGACTTTGGCTAGAACTACTTTCCAAAGGCGAATTATTCAAAACACTCAAGGCCCTTTCCAGAACTTTTTATTTTTTATTTCTTCATTTATTGAATCATATGAATGAAATCTGAACATCAAAGTTCCATTTCGGTCCGGAAACTATCAACAGCTGATGTGCTCTGCCTGTTGTTTTTGTGCTTTAATTTGTGAGGCAGCCAACTAATTCTTCACAGCTGAACCCTTTTTTTTCCAGTCCGAGGATGACGCATCAAATCCAGCTGGTGGACGGCGGAGGGACTCGGATGCTTTTTTTGGGGGAGCAACGATCTCCTTTCAGATCCTGTCTAAAAAGAAAAACACACACAAACACAGCGCGCATACCATTGGTGCTGAAAGAAATCCAATCAGAAAAGGTATTTGCTTCTTGCAGTGGGGGCAGAGCCGAATCTGACTCCATTATTTCTCACTTCCATTTTCTCTCTTCGTTATTACTCTCTCTGTGTGTCCGACACGGCTTCTCTTCATGCCGTTTTCTCGTCACCACTTTTCCCTTCATGTCTGTCTGTCTGTCTGTCTGTCTGTCTGTCTGTCTGTCTCTCTGTCTCTCTGTCTGTCTGTCTGTCTGTCTGTCTGTCTGTCTGTCTGTCTGTCTGTCTCTCTCCCACAGCCACAGCCCACCGTGCCATATGGCTGAGTGGAGGTGATATCAATTTAACAGGCTCGGCTCCAGACAGGAGATAAAGTGAGGTAGAGAAAGTGTGTGTGTGTGTGTGTGTGTGTGTGTGTGTGTGTGTGTGTGTGTGTGTGTGTGTGTGTGTGTGCGACTATGGTACCCATAAACCCCAAAGCAACCCCTGTTAAAAAGCCGTCATGTGGAGCCAAACAATCCTACACACACACACACACACACACACACACACACACACACACACACACACACACACACACACATACAGCCAAGCAAATTAATTAGAGTAAAAACACATGTGTTGTTGCAAATAAACACTCAGAGACTGAATTATCGGATCCAATCAAATGGAAAGACAGACAGTGTTGACCATGCATATATATATATATATATATATATATATATATATATATATATATATATATATATATATATATATATATATATATATATATATATATATACATATATGCATGGATGGCGGGCGTCTTTGTGGACTGGTCTTGATGTCGGGGTGCGTACGTGCACATGAGAGAGTCTGGAATATCCACCAGGTAATTGGACACAGCTCATCTACTTGGGTACCAAAGTGATGGAGGCGATCCACTCTGATTTAATTGGGGTGAAAGGATCAAACGGGTGTTGATGCATGTTTTAGCCAATTTATCCCACATCACAAACTTGCAAGTGTTTTTTTTTCGATTTCTTAAATGTCGGTTTTCTACCTCCTCCCCACCCGTCAGCTCATCTCTGCACGTTATTACATTACATTACATTTCATTTAGCTGACGCTTTTATCCAAGGCGACTTACATTTTTTGCTCTTTAGTTATCAAGAATAACTTCTGGAGAATGTAAACTTAGTTAAAATAGGTCACCGTGCAGGTTCCCTTGTGTAGCTGTCGAAGATGATCCATAGAAGTCGGCGCTGCATTCGTGTGCAAAGATAAACGCTGGAGAAATCAGACTTCATATCAGTTTTGCATCAGCACCCGACAATTGTAACTTCAACCATCGACTGATCGCAACAAGTTGCAGAACGTGTAATTCCATCTTCCCTCTCAGTGAGGTATAAAAGCAGCAGCAGAGTAGTGACATAAATAAGGAAACAGATATTGAACATGGAAATTATTGTGTGATGTTATGTGTGAACAACAATCAGCGTGATTCACGACCTCGCGGTAACCTCGTTAATAATTCAATCATATAGATGTTCTCGCTGAGGCGAGCGAGTGCCGCATCACACGCAAATATAGTCATAAATAATAACCTCATCAACAAGAGTTGAGAACTTCCATCTTGGGGAAAATACTCTGCCGGGGTCAACGTCTTATGTTCCAGTTCATGTTGCAAACAAACAACAACAAGTGAAGGCAGCATGAAATCACAAAAGTAAATGGGTGTTGTGCGTAATGGGAAATCTATTCCTGGTGTATTTGTCATCTTCTGCCACTGCGAAAGTTAATAAACTAGATAAATTGTAATACTACCTTGTAACTTACACACACAGGTTTTCTGGAACATCCTTCTATACGATGTAATTTACAGAACCTGTCTCCTCTGACCTTCACTCGGCACTCCGGCGGGAGAAACCACGCGGCTGGAATGTAAGGTTTTCTAAAAGGGACTCCGGTGCTCGGAAACACTACCGCCTTTGTCCACAGGGGCCGCCAGAATCAACACAAAGTGAGAGTTTCTCGTAGTAGTTTTAATCCAGAAAGTTTGAAAGTTTCCGGTAACCATAAACATGGATGGTTCATTCAGCAAAAAAAGCACGAGATCTTTCTTTTGTGCAGCTTGTTTTGATAGTAGCTCAGCTGACATCTAAATAAGTAAATGTATTCAGGGATGAAAGAGTATTTGAAAGAGGAATCGTCGAGATATTTCGGGAAACTGTCAGATCTCTGTCCTACAAAATTACACGTGCAATTTTTTTTTTTCTGTGAAAATCCCAAACAGGATGCAGCTTTACAGTCACGTGGGACGGAGCTGTGTGTACACACCTGCCGAAGAACACAGGTCACCTGGGACCAGAGGAAAGTAGGTCAACCAGCGCTAGTTGTACCTATGACTCTGAAGCTCAGGATTGTTTCTGCCATACCACAGGAGATCTGCTGTATGAAAACAATTAGTCTCATTTCTGCAGGTTTGATTAACATTCTACCTAATGTTTAAGCCCCGAGCCCTTAAGGCCACTGGGGACGCTGCTAATTAAAACATATAACCCTCAGTCTTCCATTGCTGGCTAATTAAAACATATAGCACCTTCAATCATCAAAAAATAGCTATTTTAATCATATAATTCTTTCTGTGTTGATTGCTGCCTAATTAGAACATATTACCTTCAGTCGTCATTGCTGGCTAATTAAAACATATTACCTTTGTTCTTCATATTTGGGTGATCTTGTGTAATGGAGATGCTTTTCTTGGCTCTTCTAACCCAGCGGGCTCTGAACCTTGTTTTATTTTTTTAAATGCAAAACTTTGTTAGAAGGTAAAAGGTTGCGCTGAGGAATCGGTGTTAATGGAAATGTCTGTTTTGGAGTTCTGCTGGAGATGTCTTTCATTTAAAATTGGTGTAATTGAAAATGTATAAATATAATGAAGGGGGGGGGGGGGGGAGAAATAAGATATATACTGGGGCAAATAATTGGCCAATAATAGGAAATGTATATATATGTATACATGTATTGGCTGATAATACGAAGCTAAACTGCTTTTATTAAGTTATATATATCATTATAAAATCTGCAAAATACTTTGCTCCAACACAAATAAAGCATTCACAGGGTTACACTGCTAATTGTAACTTAAAAGCAAGATCAGACTTATTGTAAGATTCAGTTTGTGTAAAGTAAATTTAATGAAAACACTCTCAGGTAAAACAAAAGAAGCTATTTAGCCCTTCAGCAACACAGTGGAATGAAGTGGAGGATGAGAGTAATTATATGAATTATATTAATACAGCTCAGCCTCATGTCACGATCAGGTGTCCTTGAGCAAGACACTGAACATTGTACGATCGCTGATATAAAGAACTTCAGGATTTCAGCACAATTCATCAATTTACATGAGGCCACATTTTTTTGGGGGGGTAAAAAAAAAGGTCATCAGTATTTACTTCGACAGCAGGACATCCGCAGGTGTCACGGAAGATCCTTCTAATTATACAAAAGCCCCCCGGGGTAATCTGTGTACATAACACCACCTTGGAAATTATATATATATATATATATATGGAAGCAGTCTCACCATATATATATATGGTGAGACTGCTTCCATCACAGAGATACCGTGCAGCCCCCACAAGAACAAGCACCTTGAATTATTCAGAGGATTCTCACGTTTAATGCCTCTAATGGTAATTCCGTCCTCAATTCATCATTCCTGTTTGTTTTTCCGGATGAGGAAATTTCCCATCCCACTGTATTGATATCAAATGGCTACGCGTACATATGTGATTATCTCGACTCTTCCAGTTGGCTGGAGGGCTTTTAGTTCGGCTTCTGCTTCCCCCCCACCCCATTCATCAGCTAATCACGAGAAGCGGTGTTTGCCTTCCGATGCCCTTGGTGGTCACGTGTCTCCGGTTTGAAGATTCGTTGGTTTTACGCAAGAGCAAAGAAAACAAACGGGTGTATAAAAACAATGAAAATGTACAAAAAAACACTATAGTGTTCCGTAATCAGGGAAAGTCCCGACAAAGAGACGATAATGCAGCTGCAGAAGAAACATCCATATTTGTAATTCCGTCTGCCTTCAAAGGAGTTTTAAAATACATTATTTGAACAGCTTCCATTTCTAGACTAAAAGCTCATTAGCTGCATGCTACTCAGTAACAGGTAGCCGTGATGACTGTTCACACAAGTCCTTTGAATATGAAAGGTCTATATTTAGAAACCCCCTGGATGGAATATCTTAAACCCTGTCTAATCCAGAGATGCCTTTATTGAAAACAATAAATATATATATATGGCTGGTTTCATGTCAAAAACATTTGGATAGCGCAGGGTTCAAATTGTCCTGTGTGGGACCCTCTAAGAATAGTGTCCATTAACATTCTCTCCTCTCCTATTTGAACAAATCTCCATTTTTTTCCTCTCCTTCTTTGCCACCATCACCTCCAAAGAGGACGCTTTCTCAGGCTGTGCATTGGAAAGTCCTCCCGGTCCTTCTTCCATCACTTCACGTCTCAAAGAGAGAGAGAGAGGCAGCGGTTCAGGTGCATCCTGGGAATGTAATGCTTCAGCTCCGACATTCAAAGACACAGTGCGTATCCAGAGCGGCATCCAGGCGGGGACAGAGGGAGCGCGAGGCCTCGTGTACATAAAGAGTCAATGATTTCATTCAAGCCAGCTATGATTGAATCATTAAATCAAATACTCATTTTGCATTGCAGATATAAGATCCCTGAGGGAGCCAGGCTCATATTGACTTCACCTCGGAGAGGTAAATCTCTCTCGCTCTGCAGTGGAAGATGGAGGATTCCTAACAGCCGCACACGTGTCTCTTTATTGGTGGCTTTGACTCGGATAAGAATGGACTTTACACAGACCAGCATCCTGCTATGTCTAGAGGAATGTCTCCATAAATATATATTGGCTTAACTGAGCCAACACAAAGTGAAACAAGGTATTCCTCTGGTTTTTGGAAACATTGGAACAAATGTCTTTTAACCACGATTGACTTTTGATGCAATGATTATGCCTGTGTTTTGCTGTCCTCATACTGTATTTACATTTTGTATTGTATTAAATAATTTGTATTTATTTATTTTATTTATTTTATTTATTTTGTTCATTGTATTTATTTATTTTTATTTAAGATTGTATTTCATTTATTTATTTAATTTTATTTATTTATTTTATTCATTTTAAATGGAAGTTAAAAAGAAGTTGAAGAAAGTCCCAGCATGTTTCTGATTGGACAATGCTAATTGATTGCATGACTCTGCACATCGCTGCTCAGATAAACTTTTGATTCCATTAAAAAGGTAATAATAAAAAAAACCTGCAGGAATGTGGTTTTCATTGGAAGCAACAATAACCCTGATATGAGGTCACCCTCGTTAATGAGGCTAATTAGCATAAGATGGTGCGTCTCTAATAAGTATTTCTCTTATGTTTCAGAGCCACCAACGGGGTTAATTAAAAGCCGAGGCCGTATTGTTAGAGACAGCAGAAGGTCAAGGACGACCAATCATCACAGAGCCGCGTGAGATTACGAGAGACGCTTTGGAATTTAAAATTGTTTTGATTGTAACTATAATGTTCACGTAAATGTTAATGGTTTCTAACCAGTCCTGTGCGCCGTATACTGGAACACACAAATATTGTAGAGACACAAATGAATGAAGAAAGGAGTAGAATGCTGACATCAGAGCCACAATAATAATAAACCGGTTGTGGAATACTTAAATTATCAACATTTTAATAAGACAAACCAAGCTTAATCCTAAAAGAATACATATGCTGCTGTTATGCGTTGATCTGCAAAACTTTATTTACAAGTGAAAACCTTCTGCACAGAAACAGAACCGGAGGAATCCAAGAATCCAAGCTTTCACTCTTTAATCAAACAAACGTTTGTCTTTTTTCCCCCAAAATAAATTGACTGCAAGCGCAACCTGAAAAATAAAAATGATCTCCAGATCACGTCTAAGTTAAATCTGATGTGATGCTGCTAAACCAAACCAGCTTCGTCATCTGTCTCCATGGCTTCTTCTCCATCCATCTTTCCTGTACAACCAGGGATATGAAAGAAAAGTCTATCAATTATGTATTTTATAATCCAAGCCATCACTTTTACTCTTTTACACACACAAACACACGCACACACACACACACACACACACACACACACACTTACACAGATGTTGCTCACATGTCTCACAAATTGCTGACTGATGATTATACACACACAGGTGATTTTTCCTCCATATTTCCCTCCATCTCTCGTCGTGTCTCATCTCTTGATCATTTCCAGCTCTGTCCCATCTGGACCAACCAGGAAACATCAAACAGAGACACACATCTGGCCTCGTCATGACGACATCTGTAGCGTGTGTGTGTGTGTGTGTGTGTGTGTGTGTGTGTGTGTTCTTTCAGTAATGATGCAGGGATGCTTTATTGCTGCATGTGTTGAATATATCACATTGTCAAATCATGCATTAGGTGAACAAACACAGAGCACATGATGTGAACGTGTTAATAAAAAAGAAAAAATACAATGTTCACTCCTTCGACTGTCGAAATGAATGTTTTCACATCACAGATGACGATCAAAGGCACTACAGTGTGAGTTTTGCAGGTAAAATGTAGGCTATGCGTACTGTACTCGTCCATAATTGTAGGTTCTTTGAAGAATAAACATCAGTAATAGTGTAAAAACAAACCATATATCTATATATAGGTAAGAACAAAGGAAAGATGTGCAAGCAAATATTCAATGTAGACACACACACACACACACAGGCTCATTGGCTCTGGTTGCAGGTGTGTATTCATAGACACAAGCCAAATGTGTCATCATTCAGATTTATGGTATTACTTCAATGCAACATCACAATAATTGCTAGTCATGATTTTTGACTCCACATAAAAGCCTTCAGACACCGAGGGCCGGACAAATAAATGATGCCAAACACTCATTTGTAAATAATGTCTCTGGCTTTTATTGTGAAAAGTAATAACAGAGGAAGTGGATCTGGTTGTTGCCTTTGTCAGGGATGACAAAAGCAACAACAAAATGGTCGCTGTTTATTAAATATAGGTGCGACTCAAGCAAAGGCCAGTAATGGAGACTCTGGGATTCTTCACATGTTGCGTACAAAAACTCTCATGGAAAATGGCCGCCGTGCAAAAACATGTGAAAAACGCTCGTGCACCGGGACGGAGTCGCTCTCGCTTTTGAGCAATGGATTTGAGGGAGCAAAAAATGTATAAATACATTAAAAAAAAAGACATTTATGAGACACGCGGTCCCGTTTACGACGGCGAACAGAGAGGCCTCGGCGGAATGAAGACCTGGAGCATTCGTGGCCTTCGGTTCTCTTGTGCTCGCCTGCTGCTTCCAGCCAAACACACTTGGTGAGACGCTGCATCTTCCACGACTTTAATTAGAAACAAACCAATTCCACTCTGCTCTCGCACACGAGACGGGGTCGGCTAAAATAAAGATTAAGTGCACATTCTGTTCTCGTTCATCCTCCTCCTCCTCCACCTTTTTTTTTATTCTTCTGCTCCTCCGTCTGCCCCCTCACCTTTCTTTTCTTAGCTTCGATTACAAAATGCATGCAATTTCAATATTTCTGTCACTGGAGCCACTGGAAGGAGTCTCCCTCTCTCTCTCTCTCTCTCTCTCTCTCTCTCTCTCTCTCTCTCTCCCACGGCAGGCTCTCTTTTTGTGGCTTTTCTAAGTTACTGCCGGCGGTAAAAGCCAAAGAGCCTTGTTACGGCTCAACAATAACAACTTTTATGAAGCGGTAATGCATGCTCAGTGTCGGCATCTCATTGTTGTTTGTTGTAGTAAAGGTATGATTCGACAAAAGCCAATATGTTGTGTTTAATATTGAGTCAACATCAACAAAACCAGTGACCTTAATCCTCAAGATTTAAGCCCAGTATCAACCAGCTTGTTTCTCTGTGTTTATAATTGATGAAGGATTTATATTCTGTTGATCCTCTAAGTCGAATGATGGTCTCAGCGCTACAGCCGCCTCGCCATCGACCGAAGTCCAGCACGAGTCATCCATCACCAGAGATAGTTCACGGCCATTTTGACAAAAAGGCAGGAAACCACAAACCGACATAGAAATATGGACGACGGAGGTCGAGGGTGAAACGGATACATTAAAAAGCAATGTGCATGATTTTTTTTAGCTCAAAACAGCAACTTGAACGCATCGTCAGATTGATGATACGCAAGAGTGACACGGGATCATTTGTTTTAATGTTTTCTGCCAGAATATCAGCATGAGAATCCTCTCCGTGTTGACTGGGTGGTTCTGAACTGGGCCGCCTCCCGCCAGCTGCCGTCTGCCGGAAGACAACATCACAGTGGGAAATCAACTTTTTACCGGCGATCGTTATCCATCAGTGTTCAGTCAAATCTGCAATCAGGACATCGACATTTATGCTTTTCACATGTTCACACATGTTCTCAGAAAATCTTGTGTTGGGGAGGAACTTGAATGTTGTTTGAAGGAGAAATTTTCACAAAATTAATAGAATTATGAACTGTTTACACAAAGCTCTAAACAGCTTATAATGAATGGTAATCATCATTACAACTAATAATGGCAAGATTTGTTTTAATCCGTAAAAATACAATCTTTTATTTCATTATCATTTGAATTGTGTGTTTTTATGAAGAAAGAAAATCCCTGTAGATTACAATAACAAAATGAAAATGATAATATTTAGAATTCAGAGCGGTTGAAATGTAAATAAAAAATTGGGAAATAATAGTCTGCAGCCTTGTAGACCAGCTGTTATAATCAAACAATATGGATCAGCAACGATCGGCAACTATTATCTACAGCAAAGGAAAACTTGATTGAGGATCTCTAAAAGTTATATTTGCTCCTTTTTTTCTTTCGAGCTGATCCGATCTGTGAGTTTGATGACCCAATTTAGACTTTCTAAAATAACGGATATTTTTGCATGACGTTTGATATATTTCATCCTTATTATACTGCTCTGCTTTACCACCACATACACACAAAATATATCCCAAATGATGTGTTTGTTAAGTCTTTGTGGTTGAACTAATCAACGCAAAGTTCAGTTCCATACGCATATTGACAATATGCATCGACAAATGGGTTTGACAAGAATGGATGTTTTTGTTTGTTTTTGAGGGTTGGGGAAATGCTGTGGGTTTTCCCAGAAGGAAACAACAATATGATAACGTCCAAGTACGCCGGCCCCACGGCCGGCAGACACTGATGGGAAACAAGCCTCATGCAGACCAGTGGAAACCTTTTGAGCAAGAAAAAAAGTGTTGCAAAACTTAAAACAAGATGTGCTTAAAAGCAGGATACAGGTATCAATAGTATAATACTTTGCTTTTAGTTAGAAAAATAGAACAAATCTGAGCATTTCTGATTCATGGTCTGAGAATTTAGTTCTTCAGAATTTGATGGCAGCAGGAGAACAATCTCTGGCATCCATACTGGCAACAGAATATGTCGATGAGGAACCGGATGGGGACTAGAAATGAGCCCTGAGGGACTCCACGAGTTGGCTGAGGCATATTTTCACAGAAAAACATTCTGTTCATCAATATTCACCTTCTGCTCAATTAGCACTGGATGACCAACGCTGTCAAAAGCTGCAATAAGATCCCAATAAAGAGAACTAAGATACACCGATTTACTTTTTAGTAAACAGCCATTTCTACAACAGTATAGTAACAACGGTGGTAATCTGAGAAAGGTTTCCTTTGGAGAGGGTGATGTTAAACATGCATTCAGTTATTTATGGACACACGCTGATCCTATTTACACATCAAACACAAAGAGCTGGGATTATTAATTCATTATTTCTGGCAACCAGGTGGAAGTAAGGGCAATATTCACTCTCCTGCTAGCTCTGTTTTTAGTTGCTCAACCACGGCATGTCCCTTCACCAACTTTAAAATGTATGATGTGTTTTTTTATTTAATCAAGAACATAAACCACCCAAACCTCAGCAATAGAGGCAGTAAAAATGCAAAATATAACACCTCCCCAATGCCACCACAACTTGATAACTAATAGTGATATTAACAATATAGGGTGGAAAACTGAGTGACTACGTCACCAATTGGAAACACTTGGGCATTGCTCATTCAACATGTTTCCATAAGCCATGAAATGAACTGTAAATCTTGAAACAAGATCAATGCAATGCAGCTGGAGAAGCTGCACGCCATCCGTCACCGCTGCATGTACACGTTACAGTAAACCGTGAGGCAAATTCATTTTCTAAAGATTAAGGCTTTATGCAAAAGAAAACAGTGATTGCTTCTTCAACCAACATGCATTCAATGAACTCAGCGAGAATTGTTGCTGTGTTCAGCGAGACGGGATCATTGATCATTATGTGGGAACACGTTTGGCTTAGGACGGACCAGAGGCTGCTGAGAAATGCTTTGTGAGACAGAAAGATTAGAGTGATAACCAAATCGGTTAATACAAAATTAAAAAAATGTATGAATAAAAGTCTAAAACATTTAATTGAGTTTTTTCCCATGGAAAGCACTACAAGTTTTTTTAAAGGTTTATTGAACTCACCTTAAGAACAATGAAGAAAAACAGAAATAGCAGTTGGTTAGCTTAAGCTCTGACACAGACAAAAAGCGTAACAATCTAAAACAATATTTTCTCAAAAATGAACTTGAACAGGTACTAACCTTGTGCCCATATCAGCCAGGTGCTTAAACTAACACATCCGTCACCTTTTTATCACAATTTTCCGTCGTTATGGCAACTTTTCATTTACCTTCCGTTTCTTACTACCAAGTTCCGGTTTTGCCCCTTCAAAATAAGAGCGCAACCGGAAATGCACCAACTGCACTAACAAAACGGACTAAAATAAAAGACGTAAAAAAGGAACAAACTACTACAATTCTTTAAATTCTCAGAGGTCCTTTACATTTACATTTATTCATTCATTCATTTTCTGGTATGTTCAGTTTCTTATTTATCCATTGAGGTCAGTAAATGTGTTCGCTGACTAAATTCCTTCTTTCAATCATCTGGCAATTCATTGAATACCAACAGGCAGACGAGGCCTAGCAATGAAAAACTAATTTCCCCCTAATTTATTGAACGTGCCACAAGCTTTATGCTCTTCGTATGCTTTACTGAGAGAGTTTAAGAGTTTAAGTTGTTTACCGAGGACTCCCAACTCTACGTCTACGTCTCCCGTTGTGACGAGGTTTAAAACATGACGTGTAAACATTTCATTTAACTATGTGGAACTAAATTATTTGGTTTTGTACACAGTAAATGGAAGCTAGCCTTTCATTCAGTGGGTTACAAACGTTAGCTGACTGTTGTATAGCAGCTATACAGCCCGACAGTATTATGGGTATTATGTACACTTGTATTTTATTTATAACTTATTTTACTAAGTAAATAAGAAGTGTAATAAGATTTCAATGCACTGGCCTTTTTTTGGGGGGGTGGAGGGGGACTGATGATTTATGTGAGGCATAAACATTATGAATATTGCACTATTAACAAGTTGCACAGTGCAGTTTCACCTTGCTGTGCCACTTCCTGTTGGTTTGTTTATGATTGGAGGAATTGTAATTGGCTACTAAATAGCATCCTGAGAACCTGAATCCACGTTTGAGTAATTGTTAACATGATTTATGCTCAACGCTCTGTAATATATACGTGATTAATGCCCGAGGCAGAGGATAACATCTCTCCAGCAGGAACGTCTTAGAGACACAAACACAACGCATGATCTGTACAAAAGCACTTTTGTGTGCTTAAAAGAACACACACAACAACACAAAGGAGACTCATTCATATGCACACTGTATGTCATTAATCTTTCTGCAGGATTTTTGTATTTATTATTATTTATTTTTACATATAGGGCGAGACTCGGGACGCTGCCACAAGCTCCCATCACACGTTGTGTAAATAGACAGCTGACATCACACAGTGCTGATAAAATGGGATCCGATTCCAGGACCAGTTCATATCATTTATGAGGTATTGTAAAAAATATATATATACATATATATATATGAGCGGTGTTAAGAGGCTGAGCTTGAGAGTGCTGTTTTGGGGGACATTGTGAGGCGTTAACCTTACGGTTGTTGAATTTGTAATAATGTATATTTCATATAATTTGGAACATTTTAAACACTGATGGAGAAATAAGATATTGAGGATTATGGCGAGAAAAATCGTATTATTTCATGTCATTGTTTCCTGATGATTAAACTCAATCTGGCGTTGATTCTGAACCAGCTGCTTTCTAAACATTATCAATCATATATACATGTGTTGTTGTATTAAATCGTTCAGACGGAAATCCTTCCTCTAAGAAAACAACGATAATAACTCTCTTTTAGACACGCTCATCACATGAAGTACACGAGGTACAGAAGCGAAAAATTTAAAATAAAGTTCAGATTCAGATTCAACTTTATTGTCATTGCACATAGTACTGTGACTGTTAATAATATTTAGAAAGCAGCTGGGTCAGAATCAACGCCAGATTGAGTTTAATCATCAGGAAACAACGATTTTTCTCGGCATAATCCTCAATATCTTATTTCTCCATCAGTGTTTAAAATGTTCCAAATTACATAAAATATACATTATTACAAATTCAACAACCGTAATGTTAACGCCCCACAATGCCCGGCTCCACAGAACCGTGAAGCGGGAGCGACGTCCTGACATTTCCAGTGTACTTTTGGAGGTGACACATTGGCCTCCTCGACCATAAGTTGTATAATGTGACCTTCTCCTCTTGGCAGAGAGCCGTGAGCGCGTCGCTCTATCAATAACCAAAGCTGCCCGAGAGCCCGCGAGGTACAGTAATGCTCTTCCGATAACGCGGCCCCGTCTGTCTCTGTATTTGTTTGGCGTCTGCTTTTGTTTCTCTCCCTCTTTATCTCCCCTCTGCTCTCCGTTATAATTCAAGTCTCTTCTTAGCCTCAGAAATTAATCTGAAGTTTTACCACAATGAGCTTAGATGGCATTACATATGCAAACAAAAGCCTGATATTAAAAAACCCAGCTTTGCCGCAGAGGGGGAAGAGAAAAACATTGCATTAATTCTACTGCAATGCCCGGTTGATTTTGGAACAGTTTTGAAAAACACTGGATTTGTATTTGGAGGCTAAATGTACGGCTTACACTCCGCGAGCAGACGCTGTTACTCGTCTCTCTGCGGGATGTTCAATGTGTTTCAAACACGAAGGTTCATGTTTATCTTGAATAGCATGAGATGAAATCATGTGATGCATGTTGGTAGAAGAAATTACTCTGCACATAATCGCTCAAAAAGGGCATTTTTGGGGATTTATGGGTGATTTCCATCAACACAATGTGGACACAAATTATCTGAAGGGCATGTTCCTCCATCATAAAGTGGAATATTTCATCACTCCAGACGGGAAAAAGGTGCCGTCATTCTCCCGAGAAGACGTAGACCTTTCAAGGCCGGCACAGCACTTACATTTAGACAGAATACAGCAATGGCAGGTTCCCCAGTAGCTCACTGGGAGCAGTGGGTACCATTAAACCTCTGCAGCGGCCCGGGGTTCCAGTCCTTTTTGTTGTTGTCCCCTGCCTTTCCTGTCTGAGTCACTTTCAAAATAAAGCAGAAATGAAATAAATGAAAAAGAAATCAACCACGTCACACATACATAAATCGTACGTGTGTGTGAAATTAAAAACATTAAAACCATGAGTAGCTCAATGTATCAATTTAAGGACAAGGGTAGCGGCGAGAACGCTGCCTTTCATCTACGCACCGTTACCGACCGCGACGGGCCGCGTGCGCTCGGTAATGGGCTGAAGAAACACGGCTCCGGATTAATTTTGCATTTGAAGTGCATTCATTCTTTTTTTTTCTTGCTCCGCATTCGTGTTGATGAATTGCGACCAAAACCACATTTTAATGAGTTGCCGAACACAAAAATCAGCTTTTGTTTCCGTTGACGAATGGTTTCGCGATGATGGAGCGCTGGGCACGTGAGCTCTGTAAACATGGCGACTCATGACTTAGTCATGAAATGAAACGCAACGGGAAATTGAAGCGGAAGAACTCTGAACGAGATTACGATTAGAGGGCGTGTGTGTATGTGTGTGTGTGTGTGTGTGTGTGTGCTCTACTATGTGCATAAATGTATGTGCTTTTGCTGATTAGGTCTTGGTGCTAATGCATTTATAACCATTAGCCCGAACATCCATCGATCACAGTCGGCGTATGCAAGATTAACGTGTGTGTGTGTGTGTATGTGTGTGTGTGTGTGTGTGTGTGTGTGTGTGTGTGTGTGTGTATGTGTGTGTTAATGAATGTTCACAGGATGTGTGCTTATAGGGAAGTGTAAGTGAGGGAGAAAGAAGGAACATTTGTCCATTAACAGCATCCCCCCCATATTTCCTAATCGATCAGTTAGCCGGCCATTAGTTGTTGTGCTGCCTTTACACTGCTGGCTGTGTTTTGTGTTAGATATTAGTTAGATTTAAATGTTTTATTTGTACTGCGGCCTATTACAGCTAGCAAGTCGTTAAAAACAAAAATATAGCTGGTTTGTGTACCAGCAAGGCTGGTTGTGACGAGTGAAGTCAATGCTTCATGTGTTAAAGCTGCATTCTCTCTCCTGATCACCAGTGGGCGACTCCTCTGGTTGTATAGAAGTATATGCTTCATGTGTTAAAGTTGCATTCTCCCTACTAACTACAAGGGGTTGACTCCTCTGGTTGTATAGAAGTCTATGTTTCATGTGTTAAACCTGTATTCTCCCTACTAACCACCAGGGAGCTACTCCTCTGGTTGTATAGAAGTCTATGATTCATGTGTTAAAGCTGCATTCTCTCTCCTGACCACCAGTGGGCGACTCCTTTGGTTGTATAGAAGTCTATGCTTCATGTGTTAAAGCTGCATTCTCTCTCCTGACCACCAGGGGGTGACTCCTCCGGTTGTATAGAAGTATGTGCTTCATGTGTTAAACCTGCATTCTCTCTCCTGGCCACCAGGGGGTGACTCCTCAGGTTGTATAGAAGTCTATGCTTCATGTGTTAAAGCTGCATTCTCTCTCCTGGCCACCAGGGGGTGACTCCTCAGGTTGTATAGAAGTCTATGCTTCATGTGTTAAAGCTGCATTCTCTCTCCTGACCACCAAGGGCGACTCCTCTGGTTGTATAGAAGTCTACATAAATGACTACTTCTCTCTTGATGTATTCCCTCAGTAAACATTGTAAACATGAGTTTATGTCTCAATCTCTACTTTCAAGTCTTCTTCAATACAGCATGATGTTCATTTAGTAAATGATGGTCATTTAGAGTCAAACAGACCATAAAGCAGGGGAGGCTTTAGGGCGGGGTAACTTCCTTTCATCTGATGCTCAAAAGTCAAGATGACGACGACAAAATCGTTGACCTCCAGGCTTCATAACGGCAGTCCTCCAGCCTCGCCGACCACATCCACTTCTTATATGGACACATATCACTTCAAGGAGGCGGTACAACTGATGATTGACAGCTCTGTCCTTCACTCAGACATCATCACGCTGTAAATCCTCTTTGCTCCCCAGTCTGAAAATGGAAAAGCGTGGCTGCCGTTAAATTTCCCCATCAACGATCCACCCAAAAATATGATTCAGAGTATATTTCAAGGCCATGCCATTGCAGAAGCAACACTCAGTTTACATCTATCGACGTTCTGGTCTTTTCACATCCTTGGGCAAATTTCAAACACTTCTACAACAGCAGACTTATTTAATGTCAAGAGCCCGGAGCCAGAAAGACCTGCAGTGTGA
This sequence comes from Taurulus bubalis, assembly GCF_910589615.1. Classification (NCBI taxonomy): domain Eukaryota; kingdom Metazoa; phylum Chordata; class Actinopteri; order Perciformes; family Cottidae; genus Taurulus; species Taurulus bubalis. The sequence goes on from NC_136602.1 coordinate 4,198,994, forward strand.
GTCTGTCTGCATCCGGCGCCCGGCTGAAATGAACAAACACAGTTTTCACAGGCCGAATGTCAGCAGAAACAATAGTTGTTATTATTATTAACTTATTATCTTTGGTACAAAATAATGACAGTAAATGTAAAATACAATTGAAACTAAAAAGAACTCCGGTTTGAATTGAAATCAAACACTATTACTGAGCTTGTTCACAAGATATCCACTCAATGCTGATCTAAAAGCCGCCGTTAAATATTCATGCGCTGTTGTTTTTGCATCTGTTGGGACTTCAGTACTTGAATTTTAACGGTTTTGATCACAACATTTTTTCCAACAATTGTCTGTAATGTCTGGTGAAGGTTATTTTTTCGCGTTCCCAAATTAACAGTGAATTGTTTTTCTTTAATGGACATAGAATCAATGCATCCGTATTGAGTGTATTGACAGCATCGTCTCCGACATCCTCTCCTCGATGAAGCTTGCGACCGGTCGTTGCACAGATCACCTCGCTAAGAGAAAACAAAAAGCTCAGAGTCTTCTCCCTCCTCCCGTGGAGCGAGAGATTACTCACCGAGGGACGGACAGTGCGGCGGATAGAGAGATGCTGAGAGAAAATGAGATGTCGGGAGAAAGAGAGAGTGCAAATGGTACATAGATAAGTTTAAAAAAAAAGAAGCGGGGGGGGGTAGAGAAATAGAGTAACAGAGGAGAGGAAATCTATAGAGGTAATCCCTAAGATTCAAAGCTTTGCACACTCCATCATGATGCATGGACGGGAGTCCGGACAGAGGTCAAAGGCTGAATGGAGGATAAAGTAATAGATGAGTAGAGAGAAGGGAGGACTCATAAAGGAAGGTAGAAGGTAGGGGTGTAAAGGCAGGCAGGGAGGAAGGGGAATAAAGGGAAAGATGGATGGATATAGGTGGAGAGAGGGGGTATTAAACAGTGCTTTAGAGAAGTGGATATAGGGGCCAAAGGACCACTAACAGAGAGAGGATCACTCTGATGGCTCACAGGCCGCTAATTCTGCTTTGATTCAGCTTTTCAAGAAGGGTTTTTTCAGCACCTGAGACGTCACGAGTGACCGTAGAGCAATGCTGGCTTCCTGCCAGAGCTCTTCGTCTCGTGGTTTACTTGGATGCGACCAAAAACCCATGCAGGTGTGACCCTTCGGTCCCGGAGTGGGACGGCCATCACAGTTTAAACATTTGCAACGGGGGTTTCCAGAAGTCTGACTACTTGTGTTTCTTCGCATAAGCTACCAGGTGGTAGCATTAGCGACAGGTGTGCACTGTTTTTTTTAATTCTTATTATTGAATACGAAGCATTTTCTAAAAGGTTTGGTGTCTTTTATGCATGTGTGTAATTGTGAGGGGTTAAAAAAAATATATGAAAACTTACCCAACAAATGAATAACCGAATAGTCAGTCAAGACGCAGTAATACTATGAATTTCCATTTTCTGAATTCCACAGAAAAATCTGAAATCACAGCTTTACACTTTCACGTGTGATGCAACATGTTTTCACACATTCAAGTATCATAATGTAGATTTTTTGGCCATCAGAACAACTGCAAACCCAATTGTGATTATAATTTCAACAGTGGTGGTTTAACAAAGCATGAATTAATAAAGGATTTGTTTTAGTTGTTTTCAAACCAGTCAGCCAAAGTTTAAAATTGGCACATTTATCATCTCTTAGATAATAAGAACTGGAGCCTTTTTAAAAAGAGTTCAGCTCATAAAAAACAGGCAGTTTTTTGCACCCATTGTCCACTGAGAGAGACAACATCCAATATGGCCGCAGACGGCGGAGTTACGCGGCCTCCAAAAAAAATCATCTGTTGGATTTTTGAAATGGAAACTGCACCTCTACGACCCCCCGCCTAACCTGTTTGGACAGCCATGAAAAGACCAGATTTGAGCCACGAAGAAAGAAAAAAGAAAAACATTGTTTCATCTTCCCAAATGCAAATGCAGCCTGAAAGCAGAAGTATCTTCTTTCTCACGTCGTGGTTGTGATTAGCGCTACGAGACGCCGCCTTTCTTGTCGGGGAGGCGTGGGGGGGGGGGGGGGGGGGGGGGGGGGGGGGAGGGGTTAAAATGATTTGTCCGCTTGGCAGATTTTTTCTTCTTCTTTTCTTTTCTTCTTTTTTCCTGCTCATTTACTTGCATTGGAAGTCGTCCATCTACGTCTAATTAGACGGCCTCTCGCTTTGGCTGCCGCTGGAATTCCCATCAGAAGGAAAATCCCCACATAATAGGAGAGGGGAGCCGCTAAAAGGAGGAGATTACCGGGAGGAGGGGAGGTTGTGTGTGCACACTGAGTGTGTGAACACGTGTGTGTGTAGAGGAACGCCGTGCGTGCATGCGTGCGTACGTGCACTTTAGTTTCGTGAAGACGTCTGCAGCACGAGAGACGGACCGCGGGACGGACTGCTGAAGACGACCGGGAGACATTGTTTGCATGCTTTGCCATTTAAATGCATTATTATAATAATACATGTATTACCTTAATCCCTCAAAGTTAAAAAGTTTGCGTGTGGAGGAGAAGGTTGGTGCAGCACTTGAGTTAAAAAGTGTATAATTGGACAGGGTTTTCTGCAGAAAGCTGGCACACATCCCCCAAGAAGACGTTTTCTAGAAGACATTTATTTAGCGGTTGACCTCGGGGACACGGCGGCGGCTTGGAGAGGCGGAAACAACACGATAAGAGCTTTTTATTCAGATAAGCCTTCCTCTTGCTCCCTGTCCTTTTTTCCTACTCTGCATAATGTTGTAAAGTGCTACTCTGTGATTTTTCAGCACTCCAAATGGAATAATAACACCGCCCGTTTAGTTTTTTTTGGGTGAAAAACACCCCTAATTACCGCCAACCTTGCGGCGCGAGAAAAAGGGCAGAGTACTTACTTTGACTAGCTCTTGACTTACAACAGGCTCATGCATGAATCCCAATGTGCTTGTAATGTATTGATTTGTCCGTTTTTTTTAAATCTGTAATATTCTGCAAAACAGTATTTTGAAGGTCAAAAACCTCAGATTTTGACACAACCATTATGTCAAATTGTGAAGTTTTGTTCTCATAAATACTATATGTTCATTGGATAATTCCTTTATCTGTTAACGTCACATTGCAACCCTTTTATCAACAAGATGACACCATTTTGTTGTGTTCTCTTTGACACAAATATTACAAAATAAGAGGTTTTGTTGGATTTGGTGACATTGATTGATCCCTCAATGTAGCAGACAAAAGGCTGAATGTCCTGCAGACTGTAACGGGGGTGTTAGGGACCCAGATGCAGTTCCACAGGATCCCAGAAACGTTTCGACGAACTTTATTCCAGGCAGACTTAAAAAAAATCAAACAGATCCTGCTTCCGAGGAAAAAGAAAGACAGGAACCAGAGCTAGCTGAGGTAGTTCTCGTGGTCTTTCTCGTGGTCGGGGGCAGAAGGCTAAGGCGGCGTTCAAGGCGGGGAAGTCTAAACGGGCCGGGTCGGCAACGGGAGAGCAGTCTGGGAGAAATTGCTGGAGGGTCTGGAATAAATGCAGAGAACGATCTGGCAGAGAGTGTGAGGGCTTAGATCTTCTTCTTCTTGTGGTTTAGCGGAGTTGGCGTCCATCTTATTGATGCATTACCGCCACTTCTGCTCCGGAGGATGGATCAGACAATAGAGTTACACTCTTTACCCCAAATCAACCAAAAATAAAGAAAGAACCCCTGTACCTTATCCCTACATTTCAATCATACCCTATAAAAAAACCTGTGTTCTTTAAGAACGCTAACAGCTGGGGCTAATATACCAGAGGGAGGAGCTTATATTACAGAGGAGGGGCTTATATCACAGAGGGAGGAGCTTATATACCAGAGGAGGGGCTTATATCACAGAGGGAGGAGCTTGTATACCAGAGGGAGGGGCTTGTATACCAGATGGACGAGTTTGTATACCAGAGGGAGGAGCTTACATACCAGATGGAGGAGCTTACATACCAGAGGGAGGGGCTTATATACCAGAAGGAGGAGCATATATGTCAAGGGGAGGAGCTTATATACCAGAGGGAGGGGCTTATATACCAGAGGGAGGGGCTTGTATACCAGATGGACGAGTTTGTATACCAGAGGGAGGAGCTTACATACCAGATGGAGGAGCTTACATACCAGAGGGAGGGGCTTACATACCAGAAAGAGGAGCATATATGTCAAGGGGAGGAGCTTATATACCAGAGGGAGGGGCTTATATACCAGAGGGAGGAGTTTATATACCAGAGGGAGGGGTTTATATACCAGAAGGAGGAGCGTATATGCCAGGGGGAGGAGCTTATATACCAGAGGGATGCAGCAGAGTGGAGAGGTTAGTGGGTGTGACTAACAGGTGAATACGCTGATGGCCTGAGCGTGACTACCAGGTGCACTGATTGAGCTGACTAGTTAGTGCAGCAGGGTGGGCAGGTAAGAGTGATAGAGCTGATGAGGTCATACAGAAGGGAGTGAGCTGCAAGCTGCAGCATCGTGGACACAGCTGGCAGCTTTGCACCCCTGGTGTCTAAGTTCATCTTCTGTCCTGGACTGCAGGACTTTTGTCACAAGAACAAAAAAGCAGAACACTCTTCTGAGTGTTGGACTTATTTTTCCTGTCAGTGAAAAGAGTCATTTAACATTAATAGGGATCCTCAAGCAGCTATTCAGTTGTTGCCGTCTCTCGAACAATCAGACGAGGACAGAAAACACGAACATGAATCAGACATTAATCATCCTCCTCCATATTGAACCCATAGCAATCATATATTCATGAATGTTGTGCCCTCGGGGGTCCCTTGGAACCCAAAGTTGCAACCTCTCATTCTTTTACCACCATTTATTTTCCAGTTTATACAGGCAGCTTGTTGAATGTCCGAATGTCACCCCGAGAAATATTATGGACAAATCTTAACAATTGTAATCTTTTATTTTCATTTTATTGGGTGAACGTTTTCTGAACACTTCCTCTCTTGGGAAGCACACATTTAGCTCAAAACTCTCGTACCGGGGCTCTCTTCTGTTATTCTCTCTCTCTCTCTCTCTCTCTCTCTCTCTCTCTCTCTCTCTCTCTCTCTCTCTCTCTCTCTCTCTCTCTCTCTCCTTATCTCCTTAATGCTGATGGGATCATCACGCTCCACTGCTGCTGGATGACTCTCAGTGTGTTTCCCTTTGTCTGATCCGTATAAAGTTCACACTGACCAACACAAAGCCAACAGACAAAATAAACATCGACGTTCAATTAGTTTCTGGTTGTGGACACGCCATTATTTTATCCTTTGGTCTCCTATCAAATAAGCACCCGCTGATAAACCATTAAAAACACACTTCAGAAGCACTTTCCATCTCATATCTGTTCTTTTTCATCGTGCAACTCGGTCAAACTCATCTTTTAATGCGCCGCCGATGATTACGAGTTAAAATAGCATTTTGCTCGTTCGCTGAAAGTGAGTCAAACTAACTGCTTCAGATCATCTGTTCCCAACATGCCACCCACTGGCTTTACTTCCACTTCCTCCTCTCTCTCTCCCCCTGTACGTCTCAACATCTATCTTCCCTCCGCTCGCTGTCTCTCTGGATAATAATAACCTACCACACTGGGCTCATTACGGCATCAAAGAGGGTCTCCGTGAAAAACACTGATCACTGCGTCGGGGATGCGGAGCTCTCGGCTTTGATTCCCTCAAACACCCGCATGAAGAGAAACAGCGGAGGCAAAGAAGAAGAAGAAGAAAAAACAAGAAAGTAAAACTGTTCTTCGGCGGGAAATTGTGCGCCGCCGCCTTTGAACGCGATAAACACGCGACAGAGAAGCCCGGCCAATTTGCCAATCTGAATGCAGGCAGCTGTTTCTCCGGGTTTGTTTGTGATCTTTTCCCCCTCCGTCCTTCGGAGAGCGTCGCCGTATTCTCCGTTAGCCGTGATTGCCGTCTCTGCTGTTCCAGGAGGTCAGCGTCACTCGAATAACGAGGCGCCGTTGGAGTGTCTGATAGCTGCTATTGGCGAGGGATGCAAACTAGAGGGCGACTAAGTGAAGCATATCGAGGGAATACAGATTTGATGCAAGCAATTGTGATTATCTCCGAATCTATATGTTGCATCTGTGACTCAACGCCGCGACTTAATAACTGTCGATAGCGGCAATTTAGAACGGAGGAGCTGAACTACAAAAAGGATCTGAGTGCTGAAGTCTGCTGGAGTAAAAAGCCAGATGGAAAAGACAGGGAGTGAGGAGAGTAACTAGGCGGAATGACAGAAATATACACTAATTAAAGAGCAGAGAGGCCGACTTATGAGGAGATAAGTCCTTCGACTGACTGGATGACCTCTGGATGACCTCTGGAAGGACCCTGGTGACATCACAGCCAGGGGATGAAATGAGCCGCCATCACAGACGTTCCTTAAATGAAGAAATATAACATTTTAAAGAACGTTGACTCTGTGTTCTACGTGGAGGCAGACACGTTAAACTAAAATATTAATGTACTACAGTTCCTTATTATGAAGAAATATATCACTTATGGAATGGCGTTTTTGGTTGTTTTTGGTGTGCTCTGGCACATTTGCTTGAATTGTATAATAACTATATATATATATATATGCTCATTGGCTGGATGTCTCTCTGCAACTCAACTCAACTGGTTGACTATGAACTCCTCACTCTTGTGAGATTCGTCCGATGAGAACTTTTATTCAATAAAAAATAAAAAGATTGACCTCAAATCAACAAGCTTTTGATAAATTCCCGCACCAGCAGACTTTGACCTGCTGGCGTATTCTGACGAGAGAGGGAGACAGAAAGAGGACATGATGGTGTCTCAAGTTTGAGCTCTCCTCTGTTTCTGCCCTTCTCTCTCGCTCTTCACCAGTCATATGGAGGACCTTGAAGTTAAAGAGCAGCTTTATTGAAATTCAGGGCAGACAAGTGGAAATCAGTCTGAGTCTGAGGGTTGCAATTATCACACTGGAATGGCTCTGAGGGAGAGCGTGCTATGGGTTCACACACACACTCACACACACACACACACACACACACACACACACACACACACACTCACGCAGACGCTTGCTTGCACGAAGAAAACTGATTGGCATCAGAACAACACACGGTCGTAACACCCAGACCTGCAAAGAAAAGTGTGTCCGATGGACGGACTGAATCACATATCTGCTCCCATCTAAGAGAAGCTCAAAGACAAAACCATTCCCACTCATGTCAGCCCACACATGAAGACGGTCGACACTCTGAGAGATGAGGAGGATCAAGTTGAAGGAGCTCTTCTTCCACATGTCTGGCATCCAGTTATATGAAGAGTGCAGAGTTCAGGAAATTCTGGCTTCCCCGATCATCAGAGACCGCCAGAGAGGCTGACCTGTGAGCTTCTGGCTCGTTTCTTCTGACAATGCTGTGCGTTCCAGCAACCTGTCAATCACAGTAAGCCCCGCCCTAAAGCATCCCCTGCTTTATGGCCTGTTTGACTCTAAATGACCATAATTTACCAAATGAACATCATGCTGTATTGAAGAATACTTGAAACTAGAGATTGAGACATAAACTCATGTTTACAATGTTTACTGAGGGAATAAATCAAGAGAGAAGTAGAGTCATTTATATAGACTTCTATACAACCAGAGGAGTCGTCCCCTGGTGGTCAGTAGAGAGCTGCAGCTTTAACACATGAAGTATAGACTTCTATACAACCAGAGGAGTCGCCCCCTGGTGGTCAGTAGAGAGCTGCAGCTTAAACACATGAAGCATATACTTCTATACAACCAGAAGAGTCGCCCCCTGGTGGTCAGTGAAGAGAATGCAGGTTTAACAGGTGAAGCATATACTTCTATACAACGAGAGGAGTCGCCCCTGGTGGTCAGTGGAGAGAATGCAGGTTTAACAGGCGAAGCATAGACTTCTATACAACCAGAGGAGTCGCCCCCTGGTGGTCAGTAGAGAGAATGCAGCTTTAACACATGAATCATAGACTTCTATACAACCAGAGGAGTGGCCCCCTGGTGGTCAGTAGAGAGAATGCAGCTTTAACACACGACGCATAGACTTCTATACAACCAGAGGAGTGGCCCCCTGGTGGTCAGGAGAGATAATGCAGGTTTTAAGCATCGGTTTCACTCGGCGGGTTTTCTAAGGTGACAGGAATAAATAGACAAATGGCGTCTGACAAAAGTTCAGCTCAAAAAGACACGCTGACCAGTTAGAACATGGTGTCAAAGACATAATGCACAAATTATATTTGAATATTCGAATAGTTAGAACCTTCATGCGAAAGTGCTAAAAATCTGCATTTTTTCCTGGTTTGCTCTTGAAAATAATTAGACTCCTTTGAGCATTTCTTAAAGATCACTTGTCGCTTTCCTTTTTCGTCCCGCTAAAGACGAAGAGTATCATTCCCCCCCGCCGAGAGCTGTGAAGTGACACCCTGAGCTATATCCCTTCTTATAAACACCCACAGCTGACTGCGGAGAAAGTAAAAACAAAAAAAGATAAAGTTAGGAAGTGCAGTGCATTGTTAAAAAAAAGGGTAGTTTTTCCCCCAATTGTTTTCAGCCTGCGTCTTTACTGTAAGTAGCTCCGGATAACGGCATCAGTTAAAGCGCTGAAAACGTCAAATGGAAATGTCTGCAGCAAAATAACTGATTGCCCGAGCGACTCGCTATCTCCGTGTCTGCGTTATTATTATTACACCGCGGCGCCGTTCTATTATGCATGAGAGTGATTATGCGTTTGCAGATTACAAGCTGACCCCATTGCCTTTGCTTTACCTGAAGTGTAATTTGGAGCCGGGAGAGACGGGATCTGATGTTTGGACCATCAATCTCTCTGATGTCGGGAGGGAGAATAGAATAGAATAGAATGGGTCGGCTCTTAATGACGTCCTGATATCACTTTAAAACAGAATGGGGCAACAACATGATGAAAATGCTTATTTCCCTGGCTGACAACAAAACCAGTACAAATGGTGTCTCACACACACACTCACACACACACACACACACACCGACAATGTATCCAGTGGAAATGGCGTCGTGTGTGTGTGTATGTGTGTGCAGCATGATGTATGTCGAAGCTGATGTTAAGGGAATGGATTCCGACTGACTGAGAGTGCCAATTGGATAAGGCTGTGTGAAAATGACCCAGCTCTCTCTGAGCAGTCTAATATTTTCTGGGCCCTCGGTTCTCTCGGTGCCTTTGAAAACACAAAAATAGACTTTCCCCCTCACTGAAGAAAGTGTGTGGCACAAGGTTGTTGGTTTGAATCTCTCGTCTGGTTGATGGACAAAGGGAACGGTAATCAAATTGTTTCTCTACTTTCTTTATTTTGGCTTTTACGGCATTGAATAGTTTGTAGTTTCTCTTTATTGGCTGATTACCCGAAACACACACACACACACACATAAATTCCACTAAATGTACAATATTTTGTAGGAATTCTGTTTTTCTCAGATTACCTTCCCTCTCTCTGATTCCCTATTCCCTTGATTCCTTTCCCTGGATGCTATCACAACGTTTGATGGCTGTTTTATTTATACTTCTAAAAAATATGGTATCCACCATATTTTGAATTTTTTACTTTATTTGCACCTCTGCCACTTTAAAAAGACTCAAAGCACCAGTTTCAATTACCTCCTCGCACACACACACACAAAGAGACACACACATACACACACACACACAGAGAGAGAGCGAGAGAGAGACACACACACACACACACACCACACACACACACACTCCTCTCTTCATCCAAGGTAAGGATCAAAAGGCCAGTTTCTACCTGTCCTTTTCCTCTCTCAAGTGTGTCTCTTTAATGTAGAAGAGCCACAGCACAAACACACACACACACACACACACACACACACACACACACACACACACACACACACACACACACACTCACTTTAACACACACATACTCATGCACACAGGAGAGCCAGATCAAAGGTCTGATGTCCGGCCTGCTCTCTTTGTCTGATCCAGCTTCAAACAGTCACATGTTGACAGAACCAGGCTCGGTTAGAATGGTAATCAGGTGCTAAAGGACGGCATCGCTGCAGAACACCAGTTCACCGCGCTTCTCGTTGCAAAAACCTGCTCTGCAGATCTCATTTTTTCGAGGGTATTTTCGAGACTGTATGTACGAAAAGGTTGTTTGTCTTATCCTTAGCCTTGTTGGTTTGTGGAGCACCGTTTTGAAGCCTGGAGTTCGGTGATTTACCGTATTTGCACTGAGAAGGAGTGATGCAGAGACGCCATATCCCACCTGTCAATCACAGTATAAGCCTCTGAAGGGAGCTTTCCAAGCCAGGAGTGTGTATCTATCGTTTTCCTGGGAGAGGGGTCTCTCCTCGGTTGTAAAGCCTTCGAAGGCAAATTTGTGATCTGTGATATTGGGCCATACAAATAAATTGAGTTGAATTGTTTGACAAATATGAACATAATAATTGATGACAAAACGCATTCGGGGTCATCCTCATTAGACGGGCTAACACCTCAACGATTGCTCATTAAGCGCTAAACAGTCCACTGAAGGACGTTTGTCGGCTTAATTAATGAACTAACTCGTGAATTATCTCCAGCTTTTTGCAGCAGAGCCTTCTTTGAGACGATGATGTCATCGTAACACATCGGGTAGGCCAGCGGTCCTCAACCTTTTTTAAGCCGCGGACCGGTTTCGTGTCAGACAATATTTTTACGGACCGGCCTTCACGGTGTGGCCGATAAATATGACGTAATAAATATGACGTAATGAAATGATACGACCATTATAAAGTGCATAAAAAGACAACTCACCATTACGTCAAAGCTTGTTTCTCTGCAACGTACTTTTAACGCATCACGTGACCTCTTTAGGTTTAGACGCACAGACGGAGGTATCCGGTCATTTTTCAAAATAAAACATCTTTCCGACCTTGATTCTTTTGTTTTTACATTGTTTTAGTTCATTTTCGTTCAGGCCATCCCTCGGCCTCACATTGTAATTTTACAGTCCCTATTTTTAGGCCCTTTCCTCGAAAATTGCATACCCAAACTAAAAAGTGTGTATCTCTGCAAACACTAGAGCTATTTGAATACTTTTTGTGTTATAATAAAAGGTACACATGTGAGATTTTGTTCAGATGTGTAAATATCAGTATATATGTTACTGGTTAAGAGTAAATGAAGATGACACACAGAAAAAATGAAAAGGTTTCAGGTCCGCCTAGAAAAAAATCACTTTCAGGATGATTATTTCTTTGAAATGATGCAGCTGTAAGGTCCAACTCTAACCCAAATCATAGCTCAATATGTGAACATTCTCTAACCCAAATCATAGCTCAATATGTGAACATTCTCTAACCCAAATCATAGCACAATATGTGAACATTCTCTAACCCAAATCATAGCTCAATATGTGAACATTCTCTAACCCAAATCATAACACAATATGTGAACATTCTCTAATCCAAATCATTCTCAATATGTGAACATTCACTAACCCAAATCATAGCACAATATGTGAACATTCTCTAACCCAAATCATAGCTCAATATGTGAACATTCACTAACCCAAATCATAACACAATGTGAACATTCTCTAACCCAAATCATAACACAATATGTGAACATTCTCTCTGTAAAGGTTGACTTTGATAAAGTGAAGCGGAACAAAGTTAGTTTTTAAAAGGTTAAAATGTTATTAAACACTTGTTGTGGAACTTCACTCAGTAATATATGATCATGATATGTCTATTGTTGGGTGGGGAGGCTGGGCTGGCTACTCCGCATCCTCGTGGAAAGCCCTGCTTTACTTCACATTACTAGTAAAATCATCTGCATGTGTAAAAACAGAGTGCCTTTTTAAAATGGAGCCCACGCTGCTTAAGATGAAACACAGCGTGTTACTGGCATGCTGGAAATGATCCGTCCTTTAAAGCAGTGTGTGTTTTTCTAGGACAGTTGGAATCCTGTTTTATTAGGTTAGGTCCTAGTATCAGTGATTTAAAGAGATATTCAAATGGATCCTCAAAGGATATTAATCTAAGATAGAAGATAGATGCATTGAAGCAAAATTGTTCTAATAATAACAAAAAAAATCAATAAAAACACAATGCGGAAAAATGGAAATACAATATGAGAAATTTAATTTGCGCGGGTGACATAAAAGAGAACCTCAAAGGCTTATAAAGACATCTCATCTCGTATCAGACAAAACAAGCAATCAACGCACTGCTGCTGGGGAATTGATAGCAAAAGGTTATGAGCAATGTTGGCAGAACAAGACTGGGATGGAATGGAAATCAAACGTCGGGAAGCAGCGGCTGTAATGGGATTACAACCACCTGACAGCAAATGAAATGACAAGCCGGCTTTGGAATGATTGATTTTATGTTGCAAAGCCTACACACAAAAAAGAAGCACTTCCTGTGCTTATTTTTTTGTGCTCGGATTATTTATAGTAATTTATTCATAATGCACAATAATTAAGGACCACCCCTGTGGAGTGTTGTGACACAACGTCAGGGATGCAGGTGTGCATTTCATGCAAAGACGAAAGCAACTAGAACGTCGTCTCTTCATCATTTTTACACAAACAGACATTTGGGTAAAATTGTCATAATTAATGATAATTCAGCTCTTGAGTCGTGAGCTTTTTAACCGGAGAAATCCAAACAGTTCATTCTTGAGCCCCATTGAATGCTTGTGCCAAATTTAACTAAATCCCCTTACCTGGAACACTAACATCGGGGGATTTTCACACGAGCGATTGTGGTTTTGTTATTTTCATTGTGTTGCGTGTTTTATTGACGATTCTCTAATTTTTCACCCGATTTTGAGCCTTTTTTTAGGTTCCCGTCTTGATACCTGTTTATCGTTTTATGAGAAGTTCTATAGGGTAAAATAAAAGAAGAGCACTTCAACTTGCCTTGTATTGTTGTATTTTATCAGGTACATTATATCGGGTGAAATATACCCGACGTTAGTGATGGTGTTACTATTTTTAACGTTTGTGTTCTAGGGTTAAATGTATATATTTATATATTATTAATTATATTTACATTTTTAGAGAACCCCACAATCATACAACCCACACTGATAATACATGTATAAAATGAGTGTTATAAATGTCAATCAATTGTCAATAGTCTTAGTAAATATGCATATATATTGGCATTGGTTTTCAAGATAACTTCATGTGGATGAACACTACTATGTGTGTGGGAACTGTCATGGGACCCAGTCAAATATTTCCTTTTTGGGGGGGAAATACTAATATGTTTAAGTCAAAAAAAGAAAAGCCACAGTTCACAAAGATGCCAAATTTCCCGATTTCTTTCTAATTCTCAGAGGAGACGCGTGGGCGTCTGTCTCGGTCCTCTGGGTGAGAGTCTGGCCGGGCATCAGGTGACGGGACGCCGTGGCCGTCACCACGTCTCCGCTCTAATTGTCAGGGACAAGCCTGGTAATTCGGCCCTCTCCCTCTCCTAATGTATTCCTGCCCAGGAAATGAGACTTCGGAGCCACAATGACACGATGACTGACAGCTAGATCCAAGCACAGACAGAGGGAGGATGAGAGAGAGAGAGAGAGAATAAGATAAGATAACAGAAGAGAGCCCCGGTACGAGAGTTTTGATCTAAATATGTGCCAAAAGAGGAAGTGTTCACCCAATAAAATGAGATTAAATTATTCCATATTTGGTCAGGAGATGTAATGCAAAAAAAGAAAAGTGAATCATAAAGTTTGAAAGTCACAATAATAAAGATGCATGTGATGGGAGAGGTGGAGCCGATTGTAAGAAACAGAAGGAAACACATATTTGAATGGCTGAAAGCTCCTGGTAAATAATGACATGTTTAGGAATGAATGTCCATAATCTATTACCTCATGTGTGAAATATATGGACATGAAGGATTTTAGCACATAATTAGTTTTTACTTATTAACGCCCACGCCACTTCAATTACTCATTTCACTCTAATAAATACCACTTCCTCCATCTTTAGACAACCTTGGTTCTTGATGCTGTGCTGCAGACTGATCCTGTACCTTTAAGAGACGTTTCTAATGAGGCGCTTGTTTGGAGCCGGCCGTCATTCCACTCTCATAAGAGGCTTTGAGCAAACGTGTTTATTCCTTCTTAATCTCGCCACCGAAGCTAAACGCCCATCAGAGAGTCACGTACCAGCCTAGGGAGGTGACAGCATCCAACTAACATGGAGAAGTCCTCCAAGAGGAAGTACTGTATCTAAGTTGGGGAAAAGTATCTTAAAATTGTACTTGTGTAGTTCTATTTTATGGTACTTTATAATCACTGATGCATTTATATTTGTGTGCTGTAGACGTATAATCCAGTAACAGCAAGTAATATATATTACTGAGCCACCTGCTCAGACGTCTCCGCGCCAAAACACATAAAAATCCCTTTACAAGACTTTTTACTTTTTACAAAAGTTAAGTGTTTTCTTGTTTGTGGTTTGACTATTTGATCTAATCCACAAAAACTGAACAATATGTCGTCGCACTAAAGTCCAGGTGAAGCCAAGGATAAAGACACCGTTTACTGTTTTCTATGGAAACCCATTTCGGTCATTAAAAGAAAAAGATTATGAGATAAAAAGTCATAATTATGAGTTACGAAGTTATTATGAGATAATAAGTGCATGCGCTTACTTCTTTTTTCTTCTTCCTTCCTGTTATCTGGTGCACATGCAAACTTACTATCTCTTAATTATGACTTTATCTCATCATTTCGACTTTCTATCTCATAATTATGACTTTCTATCTCATAATTATGACTTTCTATCTCATAATTATAACTTTTGATCTCATCATTTCGACTTTCTATCTCATAATTATGACTTTCTATCTTATAATTATGACTTTCTATCTTATAATTATAACTTTTTATCTCATAATTTATACTTTCTATCTCATAATTATGACTTTCTATCTCATAATTATGACTTTCTATCTTATAATTATAACTTTTTATCTCATAATTTATACTTTCTATCTCATAATTATGACTTTTTCTCATAATTTCCACTTTCTATCTCATAATTATGACTTTCTATCTCATAATTTCCACTTTTTATCTCATCATTTCGACTTTCTATCTCATAAGTATGACTTTTTTTCTCATAATTTCGACTTTCTTATCTCATAATTTCGACGTTCTATCTCAGCTTCCATATTTCCCCCTCTCTATCCCGTCTTTAGATAATCATGTCGGAAGTGTTTCTTTGCACCTGTCCTGCTGAGTTGTGCAAGATGGATTTCACCGAGGAAGAAAAGAAACATGTCACAGGTTGTTTTATTTCAGTTCTCCTTGCTTTCCATAATCCTACTAACAGCTCAATAATAATACGGTAATGTTACAATAATGTCAGCTGACCTTTGAAGATGATTGAGTTTGACTTCTCGTGATAAAGCCGGGGGAGGTATTTTCCACGCACAAAGAAAGAAAAGGGTGGATTTTCTGGGGATTGCTTCAGAGAGCTTGAGAGAGCGAACACCATTACAGCCGGGACATCATCATTACAGCCGCACCACGAGGGTCGGCTCGGGTTAGTCTGCTGTAACCCTGATTGGGGCCTGATTGCTTTCTTCCACGCGGGGAAAGAAAATGACGGCGAGAAAGCAGCTGTACATCTTACAGAGAAAAAATAAAATATATATATATATGGATGCTTCCATGATGAAAATCCTCCTTCCATGAAAGGTTGGTTTCGGGGGGATTTTAAATACAAACATGACCATACTCAGATTGACCATCATCTTCTGGGATACACTGGATTCTGTGTTTTTTTTAACCAATTTAACAGCCACCACAAACCCAGAAAATAATCATTTTTTCTTTATTTTCTTTCAATCAAGCATTTGGAAACATGCATCTGGGGCTCAGGATGTTCCCTTTCCTCCACCATCGTCGGCCGGCGCTCCTCTTCGCAACTCTTCGCACCTCCTTTTGCAGAAAACCATTCACGCCGAGGAGTGAATCACAGATGAGACGACCTTTGACAGAAAACCATGCCGAGGCTGAACGAAACAGAAGCAGTGCAACTCTTTTTCTCCTCTTTTTCCACTTTTGAAGCTCAGACGAAAATTGAGCCGTGTCCGCCGTCGTGGCTTTCTGTTGCTGTCCGACTCTTGTTTTCATCCCTCGCTCTGTTCTGTCAGTACTTATCCGTCTCTCTCATTTCTCTCTCTCTCCCCTCCTTTGTGCATTCGCCTCTCGCTCCCTTGTTCAACAGAGATGACAGGATCTGCTGTTTGTTTGCCTGCTCGTCAGATGGTTGTCGTTCTCTTTTTCCTTCATGTGCTTTCCAGTCCTCTCCTCTCTCTCTCTCGCTCTTTTAGTTTTTCTGTGCAGAGATGAAAAGATCACTCCCGTCTGCCGTTTGTTGTCTTCGCTCAAAGTTGTTTTTTTTCTCTTTGCCACATGCTGCTACGTCTGACGGCTCGGGTCAAACGAAGTGACCCGCCGCGCATTGCTAATGTGCTCTGGGGGGAATCCGTTAAATTATGCTCACTGCGGGGGTGAAGACATACATAACACTGGCATCAAACTCCTCAAGGTTGCGCAAGCATTTAGCCCGTACAGCTTCCAGCTGTTTGCAGAAGATGAGGCTTGTTTGCCGAGCTGACGTGCACATGTCATACGGTTTTGCCTCGGCGTGGGCCGTGAGGCTGACTGGGGCGCCGGCGGGCCTGCAGTCGGCCTCCAGTGGTCTCAGGATGGATACGAGATGACGGTTTGTACCGCTGCAGCGCCGCAGACATCTAAAGGGGGTTTATTTTTAACATTTTCACCAGATCTGAGCCACCAAACACATGACATCAGCATATATCCTAAGTTGTACTGCTCTTTCCTTGTATTATGCTCCCCAGAGGACACAGACTAAAGCAGGCAGGTGTGTATATACTGTAACCTTCGGTGGTTGTCCCCGCTAGCGCTGCTGCTAGCTCCCTGCTGTAGTCAGCCAGCGCTGCCGCTAGCTCCCTGCTGTAGTCAGCCAGCGCTGCCGCTAGCTCCCTGCTGTAGTCAGCCAGCGCTGCCGCTAGCTCCCTGCTGTAGTCAGCCAGCGCTGCCGCTAGCTCCATGCTGTAGCCAGCTAGCGCTGCTGCTACTGCCCACGTCCCCGCTGCCCGAGTCTGGCGTCGAGGCGGGGCTGGTCCCGCTACCTTCGGTGGTTGTCAGGGAGCTAGCGGGGAGCTAGGGGGGGGGCTAGCGAGGAGCTAGAGGGGAGCTAGCTGGGCGCTAGCGAGGAGCTAGCGAGGAGATAGCTGGGAGCTAGCGGGGAGCTAGCTGGCTACAGCGGGGAGCTAGCGGGGACAGCCACCGAAGGTATTAGCGGCTTATAACCCGACTTTACGGTAATACTACCACATAATAATTCGTACACTTCATCTTGAGTATATATGTTATTAAATCAATCGGCAAGCCAAATTAGTTTGGCGTGAAAATGCCAACGATGTCCAAAATGTCCACCAATCAATGGGGTAACTCCTCGGCCGCATGCTGAGGGTTCTGACTGTGAATCTCACCCTTCCTTCCCCGGAAAAACACACAGACGACAAGACGGAACAGAAATAGATCAACAGACCGACGGAGGAGAGCAGACATGCGAAGCCCGAGGGAGACGATGCGTCTAGGTGAGGTTTTACAATGTGGAACATCACAACACATCCATATCAAACATCAAGAGGAACGCTACAACTCTCTCTTTCTCTCTCTCTCTCTCCACCACTCTTTTGCAAATCCACTCCTTGTCTGCCACCTTTTGTTTTGCTGTCACTCCTGCTCCCTTTTATCCCAGGTGGAGGGAGACAGATATATATACTGACGTAGAAGTGCAGTTACAAACGCTCTGACCTAAAAAGAATCGGTAAAAGTCATACGATTTTGGGAGAAAAGCCTAAATTTTCCCGACTCTCCTCACACCTATAATAAAGCTCCACTTAGCCGAGCCCTGCGACCAGATGGCAGAGGACCTTTCCCACTCCTCAGTTTCTTTTTTTAATTTATTTTTTTATTGTAAGGAACGAGCTGCTGCGGCTGCTTAAGAAGCTGCAGAATACAGTGACTCATTCATGGCGTGAGTACAGCACGTCTCTCCTTTTGGCAGCATGTTAATGCCTCTGCCAAGAACAGAGGTCACGCCAAGGTCATGACAAAAAAAAAGACAGGGAGGGGTCAAATAGGCCGATGCAGAAATAAATATATATACATATGGTACAGAAAATAAGACAAAGATAGATGTGGTGGGCAGCAAGAGGAATATGGAAATCTTATGGGAAAATTATCACCCCGTGGAGGAACTTTTGCAGGCTCTGAATGCC
This sequence comes from Taurulus bubalis, assembly GCF_910589615.1. Taxonomy (NCBI): domain Eukaryota; kingdom Metazoa; phylum Chordata; class Actinopteri; order Perciformes; family Cottidae; genus Taurulus; species Taurulus bubalis. The sequence continues at coordinate 4,217,330 of NC_136602.1, forward strand.
GTATTAACGGAAGGGAAAGACAGAAAGATAAAGCATCATTTGACTTGCAGATTGCTTCTTTTTTGTGTGTTTGTCTGTGCGTGTTTTCATGCTGACTGAAGAGTCCAACTCTTCGCTTTAGAAGTCACCTCCACCACAGACAGACAGACGAGGAGGAGGAGGATGAATGGAGGATGAATGGAAGGTGTAGCCAGAGAAAAACAGGGAAAACATGAATGCCAAGACGCATCACTAAACTTATGTATGACATGAAATGTAAGTCAGGAAGTTCAGGAAAAGCCATGAAGGGACCTTTATTAAATGAAAACAAGCCTTTGGGGATCACAGCTCGCTGTTTTGTTTCTGAGCGTTTCCCCGAGATGCCTTCAAAATACACAAACCTCTAATCTTGCATTATTAATCTACTTTACTGTTGTTTACATGTCACAGAGTACCAGATGGTTTTATCAAAGTGATAAGAGACTAATAATAATAGCATTTCTCAGTGAGAACACCTCCCATAAATACATTGCTATAAATGTTTAACCACAATTTGCTGGAAAAGAAGATAACAAACAATATAGTACCGAAAAATCATTCTGGATGCGTTTGCCATTTTAATGTTGAGGTGTTTTTGAGTCCATACATTATTATTATTTCAGACTGAGCTATTAAAAAAACACCACGGCCTCACTCACTGTGACAGAGATACAAAAAGAAATGCTGAATTTGGCAATGAAAAATAAACGGGATTTAGATGGAGCCTGAAGAAAGAGGAGGGAAGTCTATTCAACGAAGCAATAACTATTCATTTGAAAAAGAGCGAGGGAGAGCAGCTGCGTCAGTGGATCTGTGTAACGAGAATCTAATCACAGATCAATACATATTGATACGTATTTACTACTTCCAGAGTCAAATAAACACATCCATGAGCAGCGGAGACATCTCGTTGTTGAAGAAAATCCAGTTCTGAGTTTAATGAAGCGTGAGCAGATCTGAGCCGGGGAGTTGACCCAATGCCCCTTTAACTGTCACTCAAACCTCAGGGTTGTCATGAGGTGTGTGTGTGTGTGTATGTGTGTGTGTGTGTGTGCTTCCTGTCGGGTGTGGTTTTGTCCCTGCAGACTCCGGGCTGTGTGGAAAACGTTGTCTTTATCGTCCGCTGGTTTACAGACACACACAACAGTTGTTAGGTGTTCCGGTTTGTGGCGTGTGTACTGTAGTACACACTATTTAGCATTAGTAAAGCATGAATAAACTGAATTCATCATTTATAAAGCATTATTCCAACATGAACATATACATGTTTAATTCTTGATGAATAAGCTTAGTTTTTCATACTTTTTAAATGATGGATTCCCCATTTGTAAATGAAGTATTAAGGACTTATAGATGATTAGTAAGATCATTTATAAAGTGTTGGTAAATGATAAAATATGCTGCAAGAAATAAACATGTATAACTGTGTTTATGAATTGCATACTAATGAGTTACTAATGAGTGTTCATGTTGGAATAAAGCCTTATAAAATATGAATTCAGTGTTTATTCATGCTTTACTAATGAGCATTTTAACAAATAAAATGTATTATTATTATTATTCATTTGAGGTTATCTGGCACAAAGAGAGGCCGCGAAGGCAGTTTCTGCAAATTCAGACTTCTGGCTAAATTTGAGAATCTGTTTAGCCAGAAACTAAACAAAAAAAGACACATTCTCACCGTTAAAAGAGTTCAGGTGAGGAAGGGGGGCTGTAAAGCGTCGGCTGCTTCAGGCTGTGTGGTCCTCTCTGGGAGACGGCAAAGATTGATTTGCCCTTCTCTTTCAAATCATTCGCATCAGGCAGCACTGATGAACACAATCTCTCTCACACACACACACACACACACACACACACACACACACACACACACATAGGATATCCCTCGTCCCCAGTGGACTGATGGTCTATGAACCATACCTGTGTATCTATACATATGATGGACTATGTGTGTTTTTCCATATGTTTGTTATTATATAACTGTGTGTGTGTGTGTGTGTGTGTATACATCCTAAATGTGAAGTTGTCAGGTGTATTTAGCTCAGAGCCCAGTGACGAGTTCTCCACAGTGGCTGGAGGTCACGACCCCATTATCCATAGGTCACACACATCGACCACTATAGTGTGGGAGGCAAAGTCCTGGTGTGGTCAGATTGTGCCCTTTATGGATTACATATAATGTGTGTGTGCATGTGCGTGTGTGTGTGTGTGTGTGTGCGCTCACACAGGAGACATAGACGAGTGAGAAATGGAGTTAAGCTAGTTTCATCCAATTCATATTCAACGCACATGGGAATTATAATTTTTTTCTTTAGTGTTTACAGGTGAAGGTAAAAGAGCAAATAAACAATGGCGGTTGAACGGCTTCTGATTAACTCATGAACAGTTTTCATCTCGAGCGTATTGCTTTCAAACTGAGTAACCTTGTCCCGGTGACTCGGTCATTAAAGCTCTTAATGGACTGTACGCCATGTTGAGAATAGAACTGAATATTTAGCTTCACTCCACGGTACAAACACCTGGAAAATATCTTTTTTATTTTCCCCATTAATTCACAAGAAAATGTAAGTTGCCGTCCTTTCTCAAGGGAACAATGTGGTGCGTACTTCAAAACAAACACAGACTACAATAGTTTTCTGTTTATTATGGAGACAACAAGGTCAAAAACTACACACCTCAGATGTATTTATTGCCATAAAATAATTGTTTTGGCTTCCATTGTTTGGCTTCCATGTTCTCAAATAGTTCTACATTATCTCCGTATTCCTATTGGACTTGTGCGTCTGTCTGAAAGTGAGTACTTTTATTTTGGAATCAACTATCTGCCTCTTACAGTTGCTCAAAGTGATCGGTCAATTTATCCGAGATCGTTCGGTGTACATTGTTACGATAAAAATAAGGAATTAGTGGAGCTTTAAACAGAAGTGAGTCAATTCAGAGTCTATTCTTTGTATTGTGTCACCTCTTCTTCTTCTTAAATTAAACCAGAAACCTTTTATACGAATGAAGGAGATTAGATGCTCATCCGGCTCGCTACACTCGCGTTGCTCCACTCGTGTTGCTCAACTCGTGTTGCTCCACTCGTTCGTGTTGCTCCACTCGTTCGTGTTGCTCAACTCGTGTTGCTCCACTCGTTCGTGTTGCGCTATTCGTGTTGCTCCACGCATGTTGCTGCTCCACCCGTGTTGCTCCATGCGTGCGTGTCTCTCCACTTGTTCGCGTTGCTCTACTTGTGTTGCTCCACTCGTTCGTGTTGGTTTTCGTGTTGCTCCACTCGTTTGTGTTGCTCAACTCGTGTGTGTTGCTCCATGCGTGTCTCTCCACTCGTTCGTGTTCCTCCACTAGTTTGTGTTGCTCCACTCGTTCGTGTTGCTCCACTTGTTGGTGTTGCTCCACTCGTTGGTGGCTCGTTCGTGTTGCTCCACTCGTTGGTATTGTTCCACTCGTGCGTGTTGCTCCACTCGTTGGTATTGTTCCACTCGTGCGTGTTGCTCCACTCGTGCGTGTTGCTCCACTCGTTGGTATTGTTCCACTCGTGTGTGTTGCTCCACTTGTTGGTATTGTTCCACTCGTGCGTGTTGCTCCACTCGTTGGTGTTGCTCCACTCGTTCGTGTTGCTCCACTTGTTGGTGTTGCTCCACTCGTTGGTATTGTTCCACTCGTGCGTGTTGCTCCACTCGTGCGTGTTGCTCCACTCGTGCGTGTTGCTCCACTCGTTGGTATTGTTCCACTCGTGCGTGTTGCTCCACTCGTGCGTGTTGCTCCACTCGTTGGTGTTGCTCCACTCGTTGGTATTGTTCCACTCGTGCGTGTTGCTCCATGCGTGTCTCTCCACTCGTTCGTGTTCCTCCACTAGTTTGTGTTGCTCCACTCGTTCGTGTTGCTCCACTTGTTGGTGTTGCTCCACTCGTTGGTGGCTCGTTCGTGTTGCTCCACTCGTTGGTATTGTTCCACTCGTGCGTGTTGCTCCACTCGTTGGTATTGTTCCACTCGTGCGTGTTGCTCCACTCGTGCGTGTTGCTCCACTCGTTGGTATTGTTCCACTCGTGTGTGTTGCTCCACTTGTTGGTATTGTTCCACTCGTGCGTGTTGCTCCACTCGTTGGTGTTGCTCCACTCGTTCGTGTTGCTCCACTTGTTGGTGTTGCTCCACTCGTTGGTATTGTTCCACTCGTGCGTGTTGCTCCACTCGTGCGTGTTGCTCCACTCGTGCGTGTTGCTCCACTCGTTGGTATTGTTCCACTCGTGCGTGTTGCTCCACTCGTGCGTGTTGCTCCACTCGTTGGTGTTGCTCCACTCGTTGGTATTGTTCCACTCGTGCGTGTTGCTCCACTCGTTGGTGTTGCTCCACTCGTTGGTGTTGCTCCACTCGTTGGTGTTGCTCCACTCGTTGGTGTTGTTCCACTCATGCGTGTTGCTCCACTCGTTCGTGGCTTGTTCCTGTTGCTCCACTCGTTCGTGTTGCTCCACTCGTTTGTGTTGCTCCACTCGTTGGTGTTGCTCCACTCGTTGGTGTTGTTCCACTCATGCGTGTTGCTCCACTCGTTCGTGGCTCGTTCGTGTTGCTCCACTCGTGGGTATTGCTCCACTCGTGCAACGCTGCCTTCACCTTTTGACGCCGATGATGAGCTGAACTTTTAGCTCCTGAGATAATTAACTAGTAAGCGCTGCTGTTCCTTGTGCGTCTCCCCGTCAGTTCCTCTCCGCTATGTTCACATTTTAGAGATCGTCATTAACATTTTTCTCATCAACAAGATATTATTTCGAACATGTACGGATTTCAACCACGAAAAACCAAACAAACATCACGCAAATGCCGCCGGGTTTCCTGGGACCCGGCCGTACTACCGCCTGTCCACCGGGGACAGAAGCTTAGTGAATGTAGGTAAATGAAAAACACATCAGTGCTCTCATCCTGATGCGAGTAAATATAGCATCGCCACCAAGAATCCAGGCTAATTAAAATGTACTAGGACTCTCGTCATGTGGGGACGTGTCCTCAGTAATCATCTCTCACCTGGGGGGCCGTTCACGGGGACGTGTGTGTGTTGAATTCCCTTCCTTCAGACGCTCTTTGCTACTTCAGTGAATCATCGCCACGGAGCTCAAAGAAGGAGGACGTGGGGTAGCCTCAAACAACAACAAATTAAATCTCTCCTCCCGTCTGTAGCCTTCTACTTTCAAACTGTGCTGCAGTCGATACTTCCTGCTGTGTCAGAGAGCCGAGTTATTAAACACATGTGCATAACAAAGTCAATTTTGTTCACTGTCTCACCTGGAAAACACAAAACAACAAACAATCATGTTGTCAAGTTCACGATGGATCCAACCTCCACGCTTGAGCTGTGGATGGATCTCAAAGATATACAGCATATATATATATATATATATATATATATATATATATATATATATATATATATATATATATATATATATATATATTTGTTTTTTTGGGAGCATTTTTGCTGTTGTGTGTCTGTTCTACGCCATTTAATTTCTCTTTGCAACAGACACTGCTTTCTTTTGATGCTAATAAGTGTGAGTCTGTTTCCTCACGCCCTCTTGATCTCATATTCTGCTCCTCTCTCGATCCCAATGCGCTCGATTGAGGAACGCAATTCTCACATTCAGATCTCCGGCGGTGAAAAAATTATCGAAATGAATGCATGAATGAACGTAGATGTGAAGTCAAGTGCGACGCGAATAAGCGGCAGATTATTGTGCGGCATGAAAAAACAAGAAAAGGAAAAGTAGCAGATGAACTTACTTAAAGTGTACTGTCTACACATATTATTTCAGTTTACTGTTAATACCAGTAACCAATCTCATTCTCTCATTCTCCCCTTTCACCTTCTCCGTGCACGTGCCGACTATTGGGGATCACAGGTATAGCTTTAAACTACCCATCACATTGTTAACACCGGCCAATCAGACGACTAAGCCACCGGAAATTCACCCAGCGCTTCCCGAGTGTATCGACGTGTTTTTTTTTTCCCACTTGCACGTCTCACATAAGGGTAAGACTGTGGCTCAGTGGTGAGCAGGGTCGTCCTTCAATCAGAGGATCGGCGGTCCGATGTCGATGATGTCGATAACCCCAAAATGGCTCCCGTAGCTGTGCCTACGGTGTGTGAATGTGGGAATGAATGTTAGTTATTCCTGATGTGCAGGTGGATATGCCGCAGTAGGCGAGATAATCCGTGGACGGACAAAGATGCACACCCTCATTCACTCACTCACTCGACTGATCAGTTATCTCCTAGTTGATGCTTACCAGAATAATTCAAAGCGAGGTTTTGGTGAGTGCCTCATTCAATACAGCAAGCACTGGAAACAGTGCAGACAGATCCGAAAGAATGAACACAAACGTTAAACAGAAATCCTTTCATGCCAGGCCTTCGTCCGATCTGACTAAATCATTGCGAGGCACAATCTGGATGCTGTAGCCATGAATGTGATGATTTAGTTAGAGGTCTAAAACACAGACCGGACTATTCGTTTGGGGTCAGAAAGATTCACGTTTGTCTCGAAGAAAGCTTGATGCATTCTGCAGTTCTTCAGCGTCCTTTCTCTGCTTGAAGAGTCCTTCAGGAAGAAGATTTTCCTGTTCTTAAATAAAAGGTAGAAAGGATTCAATATAAACATGTTTTTAAAAAATAATCTTGTCACAGCAGGACAGGGTCAAGGGGAAGTCTCTATCGCAGAGATGAGACGACTTGATTATCTGCCATGACAAGCGAAGATGCACACGTTGTACCGAAGGGTGAATTAAAACACATATATACACACTACCGTTCAAAAGTTAGGGGTCACCCAGACACATTTTCAGTTTCTTCACAATTTCTCGCATGGAATAGCCTTCATTTCTAAGAACAAGAACAGACTTGCGAGTTTCACATGAAAATTCTGAGAGTATAATGGAACCCACAGATGTGATGCTCCAGATACTCAACTAGCTCAAAGGAAGGCCAGTTTTATAGCTTCTCTCACCAACATAACTGTTTTCAGCTGTGCTAACATAATTGCACAAGGGTTTTCTAATCATCCATTAGTCTTCTATGCGATGAGCAAACACAATGTCCCATTAGAACACTGAGTGATAGTTGCTGGAAATGGGCCTCTACACACCTACGTCGATATTTCATTAACAACCAGACGTTTCCACCTAGAATAGGCATTTAACACATTAACAATGTATAGTGTATTTCTGATTCATTTAATGTTTTCTTCATTGAAAAAAATATGAACGCGGCAAAGTTCAAAATCACATGAACACGCCATTTAAGAACCGATCTGTCCGTGCGAGTGCTTCTGGCACGAGGCCCATTGTGCGCCTGAGATTTCTCCCGGCTTCATGAAACCCTGTGGGCTGGAAGATGTAGCATAATAGAGTTCATCTTTGGATTAAAAAAAATGATATAAATGTACATCTTTTGTGCTCTCTTTTGTACTACATTTCATACATTGAATACTTTTGAAGACTTATATTTTCCTTTTACAAATACCCATCCTCTTAGACGAGCACTGGATGTTACACCAAAAGCATTTATTGCTCAAAGCGGCATTTACAAATACCATAAAGAGAAGAAATAGATTTTTTTGTGTCGGGTAAGGACACTTGCAAATCTCCCAATGGTGTTTCAGAACAAAGGCCTTTTACAAAACGCCTTGAAATAGATTTGCTGTACTCGTCCGTCCTCGTCTTTCTCTTCACTTTGTCTGTCATTAACGTTCCATTTTCATGTGACATTGAAACTGAAAACAGAGGAGCGAGTAGCGATGTGGACAGCGTGTATCAGAGGAGTCAATAACCTTTATGTTATGCTGCTTATTGATGCTATTCTTATTATCTACCGTGTGAAAAAAATCTGTGCATGAATTGAATTGTATTGAATTAAATGTGTTCAAACCATAGACTGTATATAAAGATGTTTACTGAGGGAATAAATCAAGAGAGAAGTAAAGTTGTTTTCTCATAGACTTCTATACAACCAGAGGATTCGTCCCCTGGTAGTCAGGAGAGAGAATGAATCTTTAACACATGGAGCATAGACTTCTATACAACTAGAGAAGTTGCCCCCTGATGGACAGTGGAGAGAATGCAGCTTTAACACATGAAGCATATACTTATATACAATCAGAGGAGTTGCCCCCTGGTGGTCAGGAGAAATAATGCATCTTTAACACATGGAGCATATACTTCTATACAACCAAAGGAGTCACCCCCTGGTGGTCAGGAGAGAGAATGCAGCTTTAACACATGAAGCATATACTTATATACAACCAGAGGAGTCGCCCCCTGGTGGTCAGGAGAAATAATGCATCTTTAACACATGGAGCATATACTTCTATACAACCAGACGAGTCGCTCCCTGGTGGTCAGTAGAGAGAATGCATCTTTAACACATGGAGCATATACTCCTATACAAGCAGAGGAGTCGTCCCCTGGTGGACAGTGGAGAGAATGCAGCTTTAACACATGAAACATAGACTTCTATACAACCAGAGGAGTCGCCCCCTGGTGGTCAGGAGAGAGAATGCTGAGTGAAGTGCCTGGTTGCATGTATAAAAACGTGACTAATATAACTCAAACATATATATATATATATATATATATATATATATATATATATTTTTTTTTTTATTCAGCCAAAACCAAGCTGTATTATTTTGTGCCCAGCTCTCCTCCTTTTGTCGCTGCAGGAAAATAAATGTCAGTTCAAAATAGAGGAGACTTGTATTGACATCTTCTCCTTGAGTATGTTTTTAACCCTCTGTGACCCTGATGCACAAGTTTGATTTCAGAAGCAGCAACAACCAGACAACCAGAAAGTAGACTTTTAGAATACAGATATACTTCGGAGTTGCACCTCTAATTAACACATTTAAAGATGATTTAATCTGCTTTTAATTGTGCATGTCATCTCCATAACAGCTTCACTCTGACCCTAACAAACTGTACAGTCTGCCTCTCTCATCTAAACTCAAAAATCAAAAAAAAAATGTTGTTTCCCAATTAGCGTCCCTGTGTCTGGTTCTCTAATCCAATAAATTTTAATATTCTTCGAAGCACGTTTTTAAACTGTTCTGTTCATCTGCAAACACACAGAATAGAGTGTAACATTGGAACTGTCTCTCCAGTAAATGAGAAAACATTACTGTACACTTATGTTACCGGCTTGTTGTCGGCTTCCTGCAGAGCGCTTCGCTCCTCAACTGAGTGACCTTTTCAGCAACAAGGAAAGTAGGTTTCATTCTGAAATCAGATATCTGCTTTTTGAAAGCGGTGACACTTTCCTGTGAAGAAATTGACTAATCTAAAATAATGGGGATTTTAAAGGGTATTTGGTCATGCAAGAGCGTGATTGACAGCAACCTGATGCACTAAATTATTTCCAATAAATTACAGATATACCGATGAACTTTGAGTAATGATTTACTCAGAATGGGAAAGGAAGTGATGACTTTTCCGAATGTCATTAAATGAGGTATGAGATACGAGGCAGCTTGCATTGCTCATTTCAAAGTGCTCTTTCATATCCCCTTCACAGAGATGGAGACAGACAGAGAGAACGAGAAACAGACGGCCAAATAAGTGCGAGACAGACTGAAACACACTGATGCAGACTGAGCCCCAACACACACACACACACACACACTTATATTTCACATATAGACTATAGTGTCATTGAGGCCTGTGCTCTGCGCTGTGGTTTCTCACTCTTGTACTGCCATCTAGTGGCGACAGCTTGTATTTATTGTATTCAGATGAGTGACTTGCTATAGTGTCATCGAGGCCTGTGCTCTGGTTTCCCAGTCTTGTACTGCCATCTAGTGGTGACAGCTTGTGTTCAGTGTATTCGATCAAAATATATCAAAATATTAGTGTCCGAGGATATATTTGTTCTTTATTGGCAGAACAAAAAGAAACAAGAGACACATTAAACTGCAAAATCTCTTGAAAGCTAACAAGGAAAAGAGAAGCTGGCCTTCGCCCCATCGTGGTTTGTGTTATTTGTTAAATTAATTGATATTTTCTCAGTGGCGGGTCGTCATGGCCTGCTAAGCCTTTTCTGCTGGCCTAAACAGAATCAAAGTTTAAATGTTTTATATTTATATATTTTTCCCCCCTATTAGCTTATTTTCTCATTACACAGCTCCTGTGTTCCTCTGTTGCTCTGCCTTCAGTCTGCTGCGCGGCGGCGGCCGCTGTTTAAGGATCTGGTCAAGAGCTCATCCAATCACATCCCACCTCTGTTTCTCTATGGAATCGAGAGCGGGTTAAACTATATGACGATGCCTTCTAGCGTTATGAAACGTGTGTTTGGCCACAAGGCCCGCGTGACCGTTAACGTGCGCTGTGATTGGTCAGTGGAACAGCGACAGTAGGTGGCGGTAATGCACCTTTTGTTGGATAAATCCGCATTAAAAAAGAAGAATAAGCTAGAAGCTAGATGAAGATGAAACAGACTTACTTTGGCACAGAGGGTTAAGGAGGGTTACGGGCATGTGGTGAGTGAAGCGCATGAGACACGCAGCAGTGCAAATTAATTCAACTGACAAAGAACTCGATGAAAATGAACTAAACAATTCAAATAAAATAAACAAGCATGAGAATGGCAGCATGGTTCATTGGACACGGTGCACACAGCTGTGTCATGTGATTGGCTGTTGGCCCACTTTACCTTTTTTCACCTCCAAGTAAACAGTTTTTTTCTCTTGCGTTCAGGAATTTGCAGATTGTGTATCTGAACAAACAAACAAACAAACAAGGTGGTGAACAAATTGGCGCATTTAGCTGCGGACGAGCATCGCAGTCACAAAATAAAACAAAAAAAGACGATGTACTTTCTCGTGATTCCAAGAAAAAATATCTCATATTTATGAAAAACGTTAATGCAGCCATAGTTCGTCAAAGTTCTCAGACTTCCCGGATCGATAATTAAAAAACAAACTATGCCTCTTTGCAACCGTAGAAAGTAAGACAACGGGCAAGTTTCTTCAAAAAACCTTTGTGGATGCAATGTGCTTCCGTGTTTTAGCGGCTAACGTTTTCTCAGAAGATGGTGGAGATTAAAACAGAGTTGAGAGAATATTGGATTCAACTCGATGTTGTATAATTATTAGTTGAAGAATATTGTCTACAAAATATATATAAAAGTCACTTTCATTATACAATTGTCTTTCTGCCACTTCTATCTTTGTTTTTAAAAGTGGTGTATGTATTGTTACTAATATTACTGTTTTGATTATTTACTATTTATTTGATTATGTTTATGTCAAGGATTGTTCTGTTGTGTTGAAAATGCAAAATAAAAAGTGCTGTATAAATAGATGTAATTATGATATTATTTCCTTGAGTCGGACCATGTGTTTATTAAATCGGTGGAATACCAGAAGTTGTGAAATTATTCAAGAAAGACCTTCTTAAAATGCTGCTGGTTCCTGTGACTTCACTGCAGACCTCTGATCCCACAGAGATCTCTTCTGCAGTGAATCAGCGGAGCAGATCTACACCTTCATCCAGGTGTCGCCCGAAATAATGACCCTCATTGAGCGACTCCTGGGGAGGCCCGCCAACAGAAAACAATGCACCTGCTAAAGGAATGGATTCCCAGGTCTGAACAGAAAGAGGTGTTGTTGATTAGATATGTGGAAGAGGAGGCTGACGATGACGAGCAGTACCTTCTGACCCCTGCTCCTACACTTCCTGATCAGTGCCCTTTGCGTCCCAGAGGTTTTAAAAGAAACTCCTGGTAGTACAAAAGTGCCAAAAGAAAGCTTTTTCGGGATCTTTGACCTGATCTCTCGTCCAGGTTCGCCTGCCGTTAACGTCCTACCAGTCCTGAGCCAGAGTACTACTCTGGTGAGTAAGTGTCCCGTGAGTTTGGCCTTGTTTAACGCCATGAAGGCCCGGCCTGAGTCCAAAACGGAGCGACCTCTGACCCGCACACGCCTGCCCCCCGCTGTGCTTGTGGATTCTCCAGCCAACAGGATCGGCGTATATGACATTTGAGCGGACCGCCGGCTGAGAGTGAACAACCGCGACGGGGAGCATCACTACATCGGAGGCTTTGATGCCGTAAAAAAAATATCTAAGAAGTGTACGAAAGTCTTGATTTTTGCAACCAATGCACACGTGTGACCATATTTGGACATAAAGGTGCGTACAGACATGTACCACAGACCTTCAAAGTAGCTGTAATTAAACCTCTGCTTCAGAAGCCCACTCTGGATCCAGAGGTGTTTGCTAACTACAGACCGATCTCTAACCTTCCCTCCCTCTCTAAGGTACTGGAGAAAGTAGTCGCAAATCAGTTGTGTGACTTTCTACATAACAATAGTCAGGATTTAGAAAGCATCAATTAGTAATAACCTTCTAGTTGCATCAGATAGGGGACTTGTCTCTTGTCTTGTTGGACCTTAGTGCTGCATTCGACACCATCGATCATCTTATTACAGACTAGACCAGCCGATTGGTATTAAAGGTACAGCACTAAGCTGGTTTAAGTCCTATTCATCGATATCAGTTTGTATAAGTAAACGATGAATCCTCGATAAACACCAACGGTATGCTGGGTTTTGCTGGAGCATTTTCTCCAACTCCAGCTGATCGGTAAACTAAATGTTAGCAGGAGCTTGTACGGACGAAAAAGTTGAGCAATTGTTTCGGTGGCTAAATTTATCATAGAGAAAAAAGTGGGTTGAATAAAGAATCGTGAGAAAACAAATATCTAAAGAAAGGTGAATATTCGTGTCACGAATTCAAAATGCAGTTACAGTAACGGACTGAAACCAGCATGTAAAACAAGGAAGTGAAATCATATCAAATAATAATCAGTGATGCGATTTTCATAATTCTTAATCTCTCTTTATTGCATTAGAACATACATTTCTCATATATATCTATATATATATATATTTTATAAATGTGAATTTGTACACTACAATCTTTTATTGTAACATGTTAGAAAATACTCGTAACTCTCCAAAAACATAGCACTAAAAACAGTTACCGAACAATGATTATTACATTTCCTCGTTTTTGTTTTGGCCACCAAGAACAGAAAAAAAAAAAAAAAAAAAAAAAAAAAAGAACAAACAAGATGGCGGAGACCAAACAGTCAATAAAGAGGAGAGGACCACGGTCGAAGACAGACGGTTGGACCATTGCAGGTTTCTTTTTTTTTTGTGGCAGCCATTTTGTAACCAAACTGATGAGGATGAGGGTCTATCGCAACCGGTGCACAGAGGAGGGCAGATATGAGGGGGGGGGGGGTCAAAGCGTGGACACTGCTGAGCATCAAGCACACGGTGGTTGTAAGCATCTAATCTACAGACATTGGTTATTGTGCGACTATCTGATCAGCGAGTCATTTGGGAAGTTTGTCGAGCTCCAGACGTTTTATCACATAATTTAAGCTGTAAAGCATAATTTAGACTGTGAATTAAATGTCTTTTAATGTGAAAGGGTTTGCCAGAAGCCGAACGTCCCGGCTTTCGGCTCATTGATTTTAAACTCGCTGGGCTTGAAAGGAAATTTTAAAAAGTGCCAGTTTACATGAAACCGTGGGGCAGCTGCTCCAACTAACTCATGCAATCTGATGAAACGCCCAAAATAAACACTTTTTGTTTAGCAACAGTATTTTTAGTATTTCTCACGTTCCGTTTCTGCTGGATAAGAAAGTGACACTCGGTATTCTAGTCTTAACACCAACGATTAAAAAACACCACAATACTTGAGCCGACTCCATGGAGCTCAAACTGCGTTGGTTTTACTTTTTACTACTATATTTGTTGTCACTTTTAATAACTATCAACCTCACATATTTCTCCATGCATTCGTGTCTGAATACATCAAACTCAAACCTACACTTACAAAGCATCGGAAGTCGAGATGAATATGTAATTTAACCTCTTAATAGTCACAGCTCGTGCTGTACAATGACTACAATGACTAATTGATTGCTTTTGATTGGGACGAGTCGCAACCAGCTGTGGCATTTTCTAAAATGTAAGTTATGAAACTAGCTTACAGCGGAGGAGCTGGGGCGACTCGATCCAGATGTTTAGTGGAGGAAATTGTACGCGGTCAAGTTGTGAATGGAGAGAATGGAAGAAGAGGGCAGAGGTGGAGGGTCTGCATGCGGGCGGAGGAAGAGGATGAGGAAGAGGATGAGAGGCATCGAGGAAACGCTGGAACAAAACCCTCTATTTGTTTGAGCAGACAGGAGAAAGGAAAAGTCGTGCAACACTGCGTCACATCACGGAATGATTGTCCTCCCTCCTCATCTGCACCATTCCTGTCCATCTTTATTTTTAAACCTTTGTAGTTTCCCCATCTTTTTTTTTTAAGTTTGACTGAGGGATTTCCTCTCGCATACACACAAAACCCTGTGACCATAGAGGACATTTATATACACACACTTTCTCTCTCACACACACACACACACACAACAGGTAGACACACTTTCTTTTTGACGCAATAGTACGGCAGACTGGTTGTTAGCAGGAAGCAGAGGGCTGTTGTGCACATGTTGATCACAGCAGTCCGTTATCGATAATACGATAATACGATAGAACGAGTCCAGATGAACTATTGCAATTCTAAAAATGAGACTGCATTTTTATTTTTACCCACCATCATCGTCAGATTAGTCGCTTAAATCTAGAATACTAAAAGGAACGAGTTTTGCGCGAAGGATAAATCATTTTCCGCCGCTCCTTCGTTGCTTCATCATTGAATATCTTTGGGATTTGAAGTAAAATTGTAATCGCAATTTTTTGTCATTTTATATACCAAACGATTAATTGGTTCATTGAAAATAAGGAAAAACATAATTGCTTATAAAATAAAAAGTAAAAGATTGAAATAGAAGCTCTTTCCCTCGTTTCAGGTGCGTCTGCAGAACAGGAATTTGCAGTCAAAAGGTACATTAGAGACGCCTCGTGTTTCCTTCCTTCATGACGTCGGGTTCCTAAGGCAGTTTCACAGTACAGTCCATAGAGAAACAACAGCAGTACAGAATTACACCGGCCGGCCCAGAACCGCACATCCAGCTCAGGTGGGACACTGACGGCAACTGGATTCTTTTCTCTTTTTCTTTTTTTAACGCCTCCGGTTATTTGGTTTACAAATAAAAATTGTTGGTTGAAATTTGAGCAGTTTACGAAACATTCAAATCAGATACAACGCGCTGCTACTGAGGTCAATTTCAAAGTGTCATTAAAATCTCTTTTCCTGCGGGCTAAGGCACATGCCGAGTTCTGGCGACATCGCTGGTTTGAAACCGGCTCACGACCGCCATGTTCCTCCTCACATCTTCCCGATCGCACCCCACTGTGGATAACAGACCACTGGAACGGCGGTAGAAACCACCGGAAAGCAACATGATTGCTTCAAGGTAGCAGGTTATGTTGCTAGTTTAGTAGCCGAGTGAGCCGGAAACCTTTTATCATTATAGTGGTAATAAAAAAAAGGTATTCTGGGTATTTTAGAAAACAAATATTGTGTTTAAAAGTCACTTCAAGGAGATAACAGCTTATTCATGTAGTGTTTTATAGAACTATTTCTTCATTTTTTTTTAAATCACTGTTAATTAAATATATTTTTATTTTGAGTTTTGGGAAATAGTGACAAATGAATGTCATTATGTAGGCAAAATAATCTATAAACATTAATAATTGACAGATTAGGGTTAATAAAGAAGGTTAGATCACAGATATTGAATATAAAAATATCTCAAATCATTAAAATGTGAAGTTATTAATATAATTAAAACTCCTGGCATCGCCTACAAATTGTTTCCTTTCTGTTGTCGTGACCACAGTGTCGTGTAAAGCGGCCTAATAACACATGTTCTACAACAAACATTTACAGAGCTGCTAAAGGACGGGACGGGACACAACCTCTCGAGGCCTCCAGTAAATCCAGTGGCACAACTCTCAGATACACGGTTCTGGGCCAGAGCCGGGATGCGGGTCGGTTCTGGCACCGAGGTTCTCGATCGGACGGCTCAGGTTGCCCCTTTTTTTTTTTTTCTGTTGCGCTGCGATTAAAGAAGTTCAACGACACACTACGACTATTAGACGGTTACCTAGAACTATTACGTGACCACGACTGGAGCCGCTGGAGCCTCCAGGTAGTGCCAGAACCGGCCCAGACGCCTCTGGTTCTGAGTGACATTGTAGTGCGTGTGGTTCTATAGTACAGTAGCATCAACACAATGGTCCAATAGACAGATCAGATAGAAGATATCATACAGATGGTCCAATACAGTTATAGTACAACATCTATACATCAACTATACATTGTGCGTCCTTTTTTTTTTTTTTCCTTTGTTATATTTTCAAGGGGGTCTCATGGGATTTAGACTTGGTCACCATTACATCACTGCTTTAAGACGGGGGAGGGGGGGTGAACGAGTGGTGTGCAGAGCCACGGATAAACAGCTTGGTCCTTTAAGTCTTCAACTAAGTGTCAGTGCTGCTACTTGGCAACTGCTGTGTGTGTGTGTGTGTGTGTGTGTGTGTGTGTGTGTGTGTGTGTGTGTGTGTGTGTGTGGAGACACACAGCTGGAGTGCAAGTCCAAAAACTATATACGCAAGTTGAGTGGATTGGCAGTAAAAAAGCAAAAAGGCAAGTTTGTTTTTTTTAACAATTTAGAGGTAGAGTTTTGGAAGCATTCAGCAGCTGGAATAAATTCTGATCACTTTTGGGATAAATACTGCAAAATGTGGCCCCGTTTGCACCCGACACCGACATGTGTCACGGGGTGGCCCGATCACGAGAGGACAGCTCTCCGAGTGCAGGTGTGAAATTACCCAGGATGCACCGAGAGACGGTCCTCCAGACCACATGGGGGCAACATGTGGCCACATTGTTTTTAGCAGTGTGTCCGCAAATGTGTCCATCAACTGACGTGTGTGTGTGTGTGTGTGTGTGTGTGTGTGTGTGTGTGTGTGTGTGTGTGTGTGTGTGTGTGTGTGTGTGTGTGTGTGTGTGTGTGTGTCATGCTGCCATAGCGCACCAGAAGAACACTTTTTTCTGCAAGTGAGGGAATAGAAGAGATTCTTTTTTTCTGTCTATTGAGGCGACTTCTTCGTTTGATCGGCGCAAACAAATAAAATTAAGCTGTTAAAAATACAAACAATTTGGTCTTTGCCAAATAGTGTTAATTTGCATATAGAGCGGGGCGGTTAGATCCGGTCACGCGTGTGGAGACGCGCTCTAAAGCCACATGGGAACTGGGCCTGTGTTGCAGTGTCGTTTCCTCTTTAAGGGGTTTCATTTCTCACCTCACTGCAGTGACGTGGATGTGCACCCCAGGGTGCGCGAGCACTCAGTGACATCACCGATGGGTGTGGTTCCAGGTGCAACCCACAGACGTGAAGCGGACTTGAAACCAGAGGAACTTTCCAATCAGTGAAAATACCCCAAAAACTGCTTTTGAACACTCCCCACTAAAGAGTTAGAGAACTTCCCAAAGTACTAGAACTTGATGAGTCATAGTATTACTCCGAGGACAAAAATACCTTTTCTATAACAAATATGACATCATCTCTGTCCAAATCGGACTTTAACAGATCCAAAACAAGTCCTCTATCGTACCGAGGACAATAGTATTACCTATTCTGTTAGCTTTCTAATCACATACCGCGTTAGAGGGCCTCAGTCCAACCTGACCTGACTGTCTATCCATGGCTCTCGTTCCAGAACAGGGTCTGGGGTAAAAGGGTTACAGGTCAAGGGTTCGGGACACTGAGGACTTAAAGGGGCAAAGGGGTTTAGGGTGAAAGGACTACAGGGGTCACAATACTAAGGTTTATTTTTTTTTTTTAAAAGGAGTCTGGATGATGAGGTGTTGAAGTTTTGGAAACGACAGTCAAGGTTTACAGCGATGAGAGATTCACCGAGATACTGGGTTTAAGAGATTCACGGGTGAAGAGGACAAGGTTAGCGTGAGTCTTATGGGTCGGCAATGTTAGGATATGACCGTGGCCTCCGTAACTATAGCAGGGTCTTCTATGTCGGCTTTACTTTGAACCATCCTCAGCTCCAGCTGGGGCGGACTGGGCCTCCGACCAGGACCTGCTAACACTGAGAGACAGAGACGGATGAGATTAGCATTCATGCTAAAGCTACATTACGCAATTGTTTAATTGTAAAACTGAAGTTAATAAACATGACAGCAGCAGGAGTTGAAATCTTTTACAGGCTTTTGCAATTTGGGATGTTTCCGCCACTTGTAATCATTCTAATTTTTTTTCAAATATACAATCTGAAACCCTGGAAAAAGAGTTTGGAGATGAGCGAGTGTCGTCGTGTGTCAGATGTAGCGAGGGCTTTAAATTCCTCGTCAAGAGGCGGCAACGTCAACATACCTACGTCTGCATTTCCTTTTCCTGACATGAGAAGAACTGGAGCCGGATAAATGTACAGTAAGTGGTGCGTTGAGTGAGTTACAAGACTATTAAGACTATCTAAACATATGATCCCACAGAGATACGCAGCTGTGGTTGCAATCAGGCTGAAAAATATCAGGAAATCTACTGGACACAAATAGATTTCTAGAAGGCGAAAACTTGTATTTTGATTCCCTGGAAATAAAAGTGCGATAGTGAAACTGGGATCAATCAATGAGGCAGATTGACTTAATAAGGTTACAACATTAGAGACAGCAGGAGATTGGAGTGATTTGAATGGCTGTTTTTGGAGATTACGCTTCACTAAACGCACCAGAGGGAAATAATATATATAATCAGAGCTTTAAAAAAAGAAACAAAAAAAAACACACATTTGATTAAAAAAAGAAAATCTGTTTTTATAACATTTAACAATGATTGCTACCAACCCACATTTCTATCTATTTGCTTGTGTATTTTTTCAATAACCTCCGACAGAACTACTTAAATACATGATTACTTCAATTACACTTCAATCACTTTAACCACCTCAACTTTGCAATATAAATACATTTTATTCTGCCTCTATATATAATATTGTTATTGTGCATTCTTTACCGTTTTATTACCATTTATTTACCACGTCTCTCGTGTGCACTTTACCCGTTTGCTGCTGTAATCCTGCAAATGTCCCCACTGCGGGACTAATAAAGGAATATCTAATATCTAATCTACATTCTAGTTCTCCTGCAGATCTTGTTGTTGTTAAACAGCAAAGATATGAGCCAAGTTAAAGCTCTAGGTCCGTTGATAACAACCCTACTTTTCTTACCGTGAGCGTATGAAATTGTCCTCTGGATAACATGGTGCATCACTGAAAAAGTCTTCTCACAGGCCATCTGAGAAGAGGGAATTACTGTTATTAGCATTTCTAATCAAATAAAAACCCAATTTAAAAACAGGTGTGCGTCTTCATCTTCAACCTGGTTACTGCACCTTTAGGTCGTTGGGGTAGTGGTGTGTCCACGCTAGCAGCATAGCAGCAAACAAATCTCCAGTTCCTACGAAGACGGCGTCTACTTTGTGAACTTCCATTCGAACCCTCTGCGTCGTCCGGCTGCCGTCGGGACGAACTGAGCGGACACACAAAGACACGGCGCGTTGGAAGGGGCTCATTCTGATGGCTTTCGTGCCACAAACGCGGCAATAAGGTCACGCGATAACACGGCAATAAGGTCACGCGTAGCGTCGACCTACCCTTGCGCTGGCTGCCCAGCGACACGAGGAAGCGGTCTCCCAGTCTGGAGGGCAGATCGGAGGAGGTGATGACCACTGTGTCCGGGCCCATAGCATGCAGGAGGTCCATGACCTGCAGACAGGCAGGTGTTTTAGTTTAAGCAACATGACGGCTTATTCTGTAGACAATGTACGTATGCAAGAAAGGAACGGAAGGATTATATAGAGAGGGATCCTTTACCTCCACAGCGTCTTTTTCTGTGCTGATGTTTTTCCCCGTCAATAATCTGCAAACACAAGCAAACGGCACTGTAACATAACACTGAAAGTCAAGTTATTGGGACAGAAAAACACAGACGTTCACATTTAAGAGACGAATTTAAACCTTGAAATGTTTTATTCTACTTATTCTACCACTTATGGGACTGCACAAGTACAAAAAGGGAGGAAATCACCTGAAGTTAAGTGAGCCATTAAAAAAAAATATATATATATATATATATATATATAAACATTTAATATGATCCTGCAGATGTGTGGAAACACCACTAGGGGGAGTAGCTTCACAGGAAAGATAATAGAGCTGAGACACTTAATGAGGAGCCATAAACAACATAGTATTTGAACTTTGAACACTGCTGTACTGAAAATAAATCTACATGGTTTAAAAAGGTAAAACAAAAAGGATAAGCCACATTTTGGCCTTTTGCTTTCCTGTTCATTATTTCCAAATGTGTAAAACACTAAATGAAAATATTCAATAACATGCATGAGCGGCGTTACATAAAGATGGCGTCCGCTAATGCTCAGCTACTCACTGAGGTGATGAAGGTAATCTAAACTAAGGAAGTTAATCTTCAAGAAAATGACAATGACAGACATGTCCCGCTAAATTCATTGGATTTACATCAATACAAATCTGTATATATGACAATAAAACTTGTACTCACTCGGCCTCAAACTGGTTCGGAGTAATAATGTCAGCAACAGGAACCACCTTGTTCTTATAGACCGGATACAGATTCTGAGGAACGTACTGAGGAGCGAGACACACAGGTTAGAGTCACATAACACGACACACACACACACACACACACACACACACCCCCCCAATAGTGCTCGACATGAAGGACTACACACACATAACTGAGTGGGCTCAGTTTTCATGGTTTTAAATGAGCTCTGACAGACAAAATATGATCTTAATCCCTGAAAAAAACACACACACACACACACACACACACACACACACACACACACACACACACACACACACACACACACACACACACACACACACACAGTGAGTCACTGCGTATGTAGTTTCTGTCAGATCACAATAATCCATCTGTCTCCCCCACAGAGCTCTAACACACTGAAATACACACAGATAAAAACACAAGGATGAGCACTAAAACCCTCCCACACATATGAAAAAGGCACAAGAATCATAAAACAAATATTTCTACACACAACATAAGAGCACCTACAGGACATTAATCTCACCATAGATCCGTGATCACCGAGGACGGGGTCACATACTGAAACGACACAAACAGATTCAGAGTCAGCACAGAGCTCCACCTCACATAAACACTGCAGTGACAGGGAGGCGTGAAACTGGATTTTGGAGATGTGAACGCATCCAAGTCAGCATGTAGGGGGTCACCACAGGAAAAACGTTTATTTTCAATGTCGACGCTCTCTTAAATAAAGATAATTTATCTATTATTATACCTTTAGCAGGTGTGGAGATACAAAAAATGTAAGATTTGTACAGAGGATGGCAAAGAAAATGTATTTTTTTGTGGCCATAGCACTGACATATAGTATTAGCACTTTATAAAGGTAATATATTTATAATCCAGCAGGTACTTTCTACTTTATGTCGTGTCTGTCTGTCCATCAGCCTTAAACATGGTTTAGTTTTAGTCTCATCCAACTCCTGAGGCAAACATCTGTCTCTTTAGCTTCAGAATGCGACAGTGTTCACCAGCTAGTCGCCAACATTACTGGTTTACCTGAACCAAACCAGTAACGTTTGTTTAAAGGCTGTTAAACCAGAAGGAGGATCTGAAAGAGGCTAAAACGCTCCGTAGAGACGTGGAGTCAGGTGATAACTCTGTTACTACGAGTGCCACCTCTTAAATCACACATACATTTATTCAGTGATTAAAAACACTTATTAGAGCAGCGTTTAAATAAATAGAGCAGGAACGCATCAAGCACCAGGTCCATTCCCTCAGAATAAAGAAACAAAACTCAATCCTGACTCAAACTACAACATTAGCGATGAAATAGACACTAATTTCTCCACCAAAAGCTGTCTTGATATATATTTAAGAATATTTCAATATCGGTTCACACATAAAACCTGAGAAACCAGAATAATAGTTGTTTTTTTTACAACAACAATATTCTCAAGAGAGACGAAAAAAGAGATCATTTATCCAAATGCAGAATAAAAATGAACAAAATGATGGTTTGAATCAGGAATTCAATCAAGGAACTTTCTGCCTTCAACGAAAGGAAAACACAAATACATAATTCTAGCGGCCCTCTGGTTGCTTATTATTTTGCACAGTGGCAGTCGGTCGCCTCTATATCCACCAACACGCCGTCTACGGGCCAAACAGTCGTGATTTGAGCGAAACTGATTTGTGCAACATGATGAAAGTCCTCCGGGCTCGAGGGAGTCGTCCACAGCGAGAACCGGATTAACGTCAAGCTACATTTCAATATTTAACAGTATTAATTATTCCGTTTATTTGCTGGGTTTCCCCTCTAATCAGGGGGCCTAATTTGCTTCGTGAGTGTGGTTTTTATTCGTATGGAAGCTGCACTAATGCACATTTTTCAGACAATAAAAGGATGGGATGACTGTGTGGCGGGGAAGCGGTCGCTCAAGGTGACAAAGCCACAGAGAAATACCACCTGACCAGGCTCCTCTATAGATTTTCTTTTTTTAGCCTCTTTTATGTAACGTTCCAGAGTACCAAGGAGCCTTAATATAAAGCATTCAGAGCAGAGACCACACACATTCAGCCTTTGCTGACATTTATGTTGAAAAACCCCATAAAAATAACGCTTTATTTCACAGTTAAATCGTGTTGCAAAAGCCTTTTATACCCAGCAAGATAAAAAAAAGTGTTACATGTCAGCTGATGCAACACAAACTGCACATTATACAGAAATGCATCAATTAACCTTTAAAGACACACAACCCTAAAGTTAGCTCAAAGTGTGAGGACAGAACACAACAGAAGATGCATTTATTTCAAACTAACAGCTCTCCAACCACAAAAAAAGCAGTTTTGAGTGAATGTTTTATTGAAAAACATGCATCCTTTTCGTATGATAGCTAATTAAAAGTAATACCGTTTATAAAGTTGAACGTTTACTTCAAGCAGGACATGTGTGTTTTTACACACCGCCCATCCACCCCGACCTCGTCCCTGTACAGACTTTGTCGTTCTTTAAACCACGGCTCATGATTACGTACAAATTATAGCGTAGTACTTTTTGTAGTTTACTTACCATACACCAGGTTGGGGTTGGCTCTCTTGAGCTCCTGAACGATGTCCACGACCATCTCCAAGAAGGACGTGTCTCTGGTGTACCCTGAACACATCATCATCATCATGCTACACTCTGTTTAAATGCACATTATTGTTAAAGTTAAGCAGACAATATGAGCCGCTCAGACATTCTTGGATTCATGAAAATAATAGAAAAAAAAATGTAGTCGCATGAATCTTGAGTGCCGAGTGTAAAAAGATGTAAGAGGAGAGCGGAGGGAACATTAACGCAGGATTAACTGAAGACAAACACAATAACGTGAAGCTCCATTCACAGCAGCGGTGTGGTCATGTATGAGAGTGATGTCTTCACCTGTTAAAACGTAGTCATACTTGTGAACGTTGTTCAGTTTGATTCCCTCATAAAGAACGTGGAGCTCATCTGCTGTCAAAACCTGGCCTTTCCAATGAGAATAACCTGCAGAGAGCAGACCAGTTATTGTGGTTGCAAGTTGCTGACTCACCTTTTGAACCGCTTTCAGGGATTCTAGTGACACAAACACAAATAAACACACACACACACACACACACACACACACACACACACTAAATGTGCACGTTAACACCCCTTATAGCTGACACACACATTAAAATTCTGCACTAACCGGATATTAAAATGTGGTTTTCTAGAAGGTTAAGACACTGCTGTTTCAGTCTGAACATTAAATAGGAAAAAAGTATTAATAATGTACATACAAAACATATGATGGGCAGTATTTAAAGTGGAGAAACATGCCTTTATACCCCTTTGAGATCACAGATCACATACCCAGTCATATTCTGCATCTATTTAACAATAGATGCAATCAAAATCAATTTATTTGTATTATTATATGACAATTCAAATCTTCTCTTCCTGTAAAGCAAATGATGAAGTGTGCTTGCTTTATGTTAATGACGTCTATCCATCAATCTGCAACCGTTTACCGTCAAAGGACCAATCAAATGCAAAGGATTTCGTTCCTGTGACTCCAGAAACTTTTCTTGGAGGCTTTTTAGGAGAGCTGCTGCTCCACTGCTATGGTTTCTCCCGTACGGTAAGCGCTCTAAATAGGGTTTTAAATGCAGGACTTTCTATTTGTAATCAAGTTATTTGTACTCAGTTTGTTTAGCTTTTTTTGTCAGAAAGGTAACTTCTTCCAAAAAGAAAATTACAATCCAGACTCCAAAAACTGCACCGTTCTTGGATAACGCTTTTAGTGTTGACTGCTCTCTGCCAGCATGACTCAATAATGCCATCTTCTTCTTAGCCCATGTGACTTGTGCCTGTAACCGTGTGTGTCTCAATGAAGGGAGGACTAAGAAAAGAAACGTCTTGTAACACACACACGAGGCTCGACGAGGACACACACACTCTATTGACAAACACACCTACGTACTTGTGTGTGTGCGCGTGTGTGTGTGTGTGTGTGTATACACATCTGGTGTGAATGTGTGTTGCGTGTACCGATCTGGATGTAGAGGAACGCAGCGAGAATGCTAATGCGAGCGCGTCGGTGCACGTCTGTCTGCGTATGACATGTTTGCTGCAGGCCGATGATGTCGCAGCTTCAGGTGAGTCACAGCCGGGTCACGTGGTGACAGTGGGGAGGGGGGGGGGGGGGGGGGTTCTGGTTGCTTAGCAACAAGCCGGGAGAAAGCCAAAGGGGCTAAGAAAGAGAGACTCGCAGTCAGAGCGTTGGGAGTGTGAGTGTGTGTGTGTGTGTGTGTGTGTGTGAGAGAATGAAGGCAGGCTTACAGATAAGAGCCGCTTCTGTCGTCATCATTCGCTGCTGTCGCAATTCACGACGCCTGCTGCTGTTTACA
The DNA here is from genome assembly GCF_910589615.1 of Taurulus bubalis. NCBI lineage: Eukaryota > Metazoa > Chordata > Actinopteri > Perciformes > Cottidae > Taurulus > Taurulus bubalis. The sequence continues at coordinate 4,242,375 of NC_136602.1, forward strand.
GCCGTGTCCTGTCGCTCTCTCTCTCCTGTCGCTCTCTCTCTCCTGTCGCTCTCTCTCCTGCTCCCTCTGTCTTTTCCTCACCCTCCAAAAAAAAAAAGTCCTGTCTCTCTCTCTCTCTCTGTCTGTCTCTCCATTCACCTTCTCGCTCCCTCTCGGATGCAGGCGTCGTCTTCAATATGTCACACCGAATTACATACACTCCTTGAAGAAAATTGCAAATGCTGTGCGCCCACAAGATCTGATTACACAGGCGCCGGAGTCTCGGGCAATTTTATGTTAAGGTCACTGAAACAAACAATTCACACCATGATGTGAGGACTTTTCTTTTCCCTCGTTGAGGAACCTTGACATCGTCCTCAGCTGTGTCATTGTCTACTCTGTACCAAACCAATACTGACCATGACACCTTTGATTGCAATAGTCACTTATCTTTGTCTAATTGGTCCCTTAAGACTTCATTTTTTAATTTAGATTGAGATGGGAGTTTACAGGAATCCAGTCTAGACTGTCTTCAGTCATTAACTTTAGCCGCAACACAATCTAACGCCATCTGGCCAATCAGAAACGTTGTATAGAAGTCTATGAGAAAATGACTTGATTTATTCCCTCCGTAAACATTGTAAACATGAGTTTATGTCTCAATCTCTAGTTTCAAGTCTTCTTCAATACAGCATGATGTTCATTTAGTACATTATGGTCATTTAGAGTCAATTAGACCATAAAGCAGGGGATGCTTTAGGGCGGGGCTTAATGTGATTCAAAGTGGCCAAGGTATTACTATAACTTATTTTTGAAAAACCACTGACTCAATTCTTTCAGAAAGTATTTTAGAATTCCCACACAAAATCCCGTTAGTAAACGTTAGTCTCACTGCAAATAAAGAAGATCCTATTCTTCTGTTACAACCTTCAGCAAACATGATGGAAAACAACCCACAAGAACCCACTTATTCATTTAAAAACTAAACCGGGTCAGGTTAACCAAATAACAAACACATGACTGGTAGTATCTTCCCAGACAGATTAGTTTTTGGCAAAAGGTTTTGAGAGCTTCTGCTGCCTCTAAAACGCACAAGAGGTGGGTAGTATTTCATTTGTGGTGCTCAGAACTGAGAGTAAATCTAGCAACTCACAGGTCTGATTGGGAAAGTGGTAAAAATATTAAACTTGTTGTATCTTTCAGGAGGAGGATGATTGAGTTCTAGCTGGCCTCTTTCCTTTCTCATCTCTTTGAGCGGCGGTTGAAGACAAAAAGTCCAAGCGAGCTTTGCAATTATCCTGGAAATGTGTTTTAGTTGGGTGGCTTAAGAGGATGTGGGCAAAACTCCAGATTAATTTACTTAAAATAGAAACTAAACATGACAATTGACTTCAGTCGTTGCGGTTATTTGACAACTGCTACTAAATAGGCTAACCGTTACCGGTAATCTGTTTTCTATTGTTGGATAGAAAATAGTTTCAAATGAACTCCGTTCAGGCTGTGAATTAGGAAAGACTGTCACTTCTTCTAGGGAACTTCTCATCGTAGAGGTTTGGCCACTTCCAAACCGCTCAAATGTAAATTACAGCGTTTCCTCCGTCTCTGCTACAGACGCTCGCCCACACAACAACACAACAACACTCGTCCTGCAGCACACCTACAATTATGCTCAGCTCACCCTCGTCTGCAACGCCACAACACAATCAGCATCTCAACAACAATGAATGAGAAACTGACTAACCTGGCTGGTTATAAACGGCCCGCTCACAAGCGCAGGAACCCAACCCATCATCAATAAGATGTCAAACTGCTCGCTGACCTTTTCCAGCTTGATTACAGTTGTGATTGCTTGGATTCTCAAACTAGACCAGATGAAAAACTAGACAACCGTGGCATGAGAGGGTGAAGGTCATCCGCTCTGTGCGACACAACACTGTAAAAAAAAACAGCCACTAGCGTTATTAACTAAATACTATGTTTAGAGGAGGGTGGGATGCCTGACAGGTTACTTTTTCTACATTTTTCTTTCTTTTCAATGTACAGAACTGTCAAAAAGTGAATTACATTTTTGCCAATATTCATCTTCATGTCGATAGCAAGAAACTGGTGGGTGTCTCTCGGGTTGTCTTCTATATTTATATTGTACATATTAGTTAAATGTTAATGCTTAGTTTCTGTGTTCTACTCTGTTGTCCTCAATATCTTTTTTTTATATTTCTCTTGTTTATTTGTATATAATATGTACATAGTGTAACCAGAGTCAAATCCCATGTATGTGTACACACACACTCACACACACGGTCAATAAAGCTGATTCTGAGAAGTAACTTCCAATAAGCAAAGTTTGCCAGCCACAAACCGCACGTATTGTAAACTCTGTCATAATGTGTTGCAGTCTGGACGTTGTATGATCCACTGTGAAGCAACAGGCAACAGCTGTCCAGATGCGTTTGTTTTCACAGCTGATTTATTCCTCACGTTTCAGTTTGCATGAATAACACGAGCTGAGACCGTCCATCAGCGTTAGACACGCAGACACTCGCTCCCAGCCAATCAGAGACAAGAAGCATCATCGGTCTAAGTTTATCTAAACTATTTAAAACGTGTGTCTTTTAATTCTCTAATGCATTATTATTGAAAATACAACATACATCAGACTTAGCTGTGGCGATGTAAGACACAACGATACATCTCTGCAAAAAGCAACACATTGCGCAAGTCCACACGAGCAAGACTAGAAGTGAAGTGTGATGTAATTTACTGTGACAGAAAGCAGCGTTTAAGGCACATGTTGTCAGAAGTGTTTGGAAGCAGAACAACAGAGGAAGATGCACATTTGTTCTTCTCGTTGCTGGATACATGTTACTAAGTAAAAAAAAAAAAGAGCGAGGTTTCTTTGTTCATGATCTTGCTTCTTATAGATGTAATCTTACCTCTAGTTCAGTACTTGCTCGGTATGTATAGAGTGAAAAGGTACTTTAGGGATTTAGTGCTGCACTCTCGCAGACAAAGCAGCCCCAGTTTTCGTTTAGCTGATACAGTGTTTTTGATAGTTCAGGGGAGGAAGCTCCTTGTGTGCTCAGACTTCCTCCATCTTTTTGTTTAATTTTGGCCAGACATCTGGACTCCCAACAACTTGTGCAATACACTTAAAAAAAAGCTAATCTTTCCCCTTTCATTAGACCCTCCCACACATCCCTTCCCCTATGGTATACATGTGTGGTCCTCACGCTCAAGAGAGCTCCTCTTGAGGCCGAGTAGTCCTCCTCAGGATGAGTTAACGGATCTCGGCATCTCTGCTTTATCAAAGCAAAACCGGCAGCGTCGGAGACGCCCCAAGGCGGAGCGAGGAGGCCCGTGTAAAATATGAATGGAGTTGGTCCCCTGCGGACCGCTCTGTGTTTGAGAGCTGTCCTGGTGTCAGCCGGCGAAGTCAGCGACCTCCCCGAAAAACGTGACTCACCCGGCTGTCGACCCGTCAGCCTCGAAGGCGTCTCTCCAAACACTCGCCGACACTTCCATCACGACACCAAGGGGATCCGACTGACTCATGCGCACCCACACACACACACACACACTCTGAACTAAAACACAGCACACACACACACTAAGAAATATGTTATTTCATCCGTCTTACCTGTGTGGTTGGAGAACTGGACAGAGTTGATCGAGTCCACCTCAAACCCTAACACCTGGAGGACAGAGAGAAGAAACAGACCAGGAGTCAGGGGAGATTAGGAGACACAGCTACACATGTGCAAGTGTAGTAGTACAAATACACAACTAAACATGCACGCGACGCAGCTACCGAGCACCCGTCTGGTCACTAGCAAACACATCCAGTAGACATGGAGCATCACGGTAATCATTTGGAGTCGTGTTCCTGTTGACCGATAGCTCTACTCGTAGCTCTGTGTTTGGTCCCCACCAGCTCCGAGGGGAAATACCGGTCTCTTTAGCGATCTAGTGCGCCACCGGGTTCACCAGCTAGTCGACAACTTTGTCTTTCTTTTGTCGACAAACGCTCTGAGAGTGAACTAAAGCAGTAAAGCAGCAAGAGAGTTGAAAAAAAATACTAGAAAAGCTAGAAAAATGTTGTCTTCTGAAAGCATCCTTGATAATAGCATCACTTGACTTGAATATATTATAATATTGTGACATTTTTATAATATTCATGTCTTAGTGGTCCTAACTGCAGCATGTAAACACGTCCATCTGGCTTCTTTTAAACCGGGACGTGATCTAAGAGCTCAGAGTGAAACATGCACAGCTCCATAAACCAACTCCTGGTGTCCTCCCGTCTGTCTTTTTTATTCAATTACCAGAAAGAGTGAGAGAAAGACGCATGACCCATCCATGTGCGCAGTCAATTGTTATCTGAATGACTTTATTTTAATTATAGGTTGAAACAGGACGCAGGCAGACTGAATTAGCTCTTTGTTCTTTTCAATGGGCCGCCACATTGAGAGACAGCAGTCTGCTTTCAGAGGGGAGAGGCAGCGACTCGACCCCTTTGACCTTGAGCTCGCCAATGCTCCGGCTATTGCCGCGTGAAAACGGATGAAAACTTTTTTTCTTTCTGAAAAGGTTGAATTTGTATCATCATCATGAGGCATTCGTGGAAACAATGGGGTCAGGAACGCAGAACACGACACCTTTTCTATTGAAATCAGACTTCTTTTTGTATTATAAAAAGACAGTATTGTAAAAATACAGTCCTGGTGGACAGACGTGTGAATGATCTTATTCCAATCGTTGTGATCGTCTAATCATATTCCCATATTTGTCAGAAGCCCAGCAACACCTGAAACGTGTTCTTGAGAAAAATGTTAACTTAAAACAAGTTCTCAGTGTAAAGTGTTGATTGTCGCTTTATTGGCTACAAAAAAACAACAACAAAACAGCAGTAATTCTTTAAAAGGTCAAACCAAGGACGTTGGAGTTCATGTCCGCGGGGGCGCCTCCTTTAAGGTCAATTTAACGGCTGTATTATGCGGCGCTGTTGAATTGTATTATGTTAGATTCCACAGTGATTTGAGTGACATAATATTAGAAACACATCCAGTATGATACAAGTCAACAGCACAAACTTACAGCGTCTAGAATGACCATTAAATTAAATTGACATCGCTAAAACTGTTGACAGAAACTGAACATTATATAAAAGGCAGGATTCATTGCAGGACTTTTGTATTCAGAGTGTGTTCGCTTTAGATCGGTCTACCTAATAAACGTACAGCACGGAACACCACAACTTTAATTAAACATGGATTCCCAGTCAAGACAAAAGGGTTCCTTTCATTCACAACCACAAAAAGAAGAAGTTACCAACTCTTTCAGCGGCCTTCCAATTACTTGCAGTTAAATATAGAATTGATTTGGAGTTGTTTTTTCAGCTGGCTCATGGCCAATTAAATAAAAGATCTATTTCTGCCTGAATAAAAAGGTGTTTAACTGTTTTTTTTTTTTTTTTTTAACAGGACTCTTTCACAGCAAATTAACTGTTGGTGTAAAACGGTGCGCTCCTCCTGATGTAGATGCGGCTAAGAATATGTTATTTAGGTCACATCCTTTTCTCGCTCTATTCATAAGCCTCAAGTCAGTGACACAGATAAGACTGTTTACAATGCTGCTGACTGGAAAGCATCGTCAGAGACGGAGGAGCGGATGGATATTAACCGCGATTATAAACATTTTGCCTTTTTTTTGGAGGAAGCACTTAAAGTACTTATGGTAATTCCCAGATGAGGAAGGCCTCCCGCCACTGACGAATGAAGGGTTTCTTTTAATTAACGTGTGCCACAGTGCAGGCTGAGCACGTCTGAGTCAACACAAACGCTATATTTACTGCATCGTGACTGAGCAGAGAGAGTCCCTCGGCTTCGGGTTAGCGCCGCTACGTTTAGCGTTAGCTTGCGAGCATGAAAAGCACATGTCTATGTTGTACTGGTGACCGTCTCCGTGTGTGTCGATCGTCTTTTTGTTATTTAGTTTATGGCAGATTTGCACTGCAACCTGCAATGTTTCACATTCAGTCTATAAACCAGTGGCGGGCCGTGCATTTTATACCTAGGCCTGCTGTATACATAAATACGCGCATGACGGGATGCTGTTCAGTTTGTTGAAAAAAAACGAGACAACGGCCATGCTAGCAGCTCTCTGAGGCTGAGCTTCAAGCTAAACGCTAACGTCAACATGCTACAATCCTGTTTACATACATTTAGCTATAATGTTAACCATGTTCACCATCTTAGTTAAGCCTGTTAGCATGCACACATTTACTAAATAGCCACACACACACACACAAAGTGCAGCTGAGGCTGATGGGAAAGTCCTTGGAGAAGCCAAGTTTTTTATCAGCTGACAGCACAGGTGGAAAGGTCAGGGGCTCTTTAAAAGTTATTATAATTCATCAAGGAACAACTTCAGCTCCAGCCTCAAGAACAAGTGTAAGCACTGAACGCAGGTTTGTCTGGCTGCAGAAAATGAAGAAGTTCCTCTGAGGGACGCTTCAGATCAATATCATCTGAAACTGAATGAGCTGCCAGATAAATATGTTTCTTCTTCCATTAAAAAAAAAAAAAAAAAAGCATAAAGATTCTCCCTCAATTGAGTGAAATGAACAACGGCAAAGATGTCAGCAGATCACCAGCTGGCTGACGCGTCCTTGAGCAAAACGCTGCCAGTTCCAGGGACACGGTTCTGACGTCAGGCCGTTATCAAGCAAACCGAAACCGCCCCCTATGAGAATAAATAAACCATCACATTGATAATTCAACCTTTCACAGACTTCTGCACGAAACAATCTGCCTAGTTATTTTGTTCTCGAGCAGAACGTTCTCGTTTTTTTTTTTCTGCTTGTAATTGCATTTGGGATGAAAATACACCGAGTGCTAGACTGAATGGCTGTACTCGGCTGGCAATCATGTAGAATCTGCACTCCTGATTGGTTTGAGATATATTTAATATTTTTCTTCTTTCTCTCCACAGCCAGCCAAAGTGATCGCAGCTTTGAAATATTTCATCCAGGGCATGGGATACTGTAAGCCACAAGCCTAAACTATCTAAATATTTAATTAATTAGAGTTATCCATCGACAATTCTGTTTTACTCCGTATTCACAATTGGGTGCCGTACAACAGCGCCGGTACTGAATTGTGTCTCTATGTGAAAACTGAATCTACCCAGTCTGGCTCTAAGGCAGCCTGTCTCCATCTTCAGTGACGTCACCAGGAGGAATCCTGTGGCGGCCAATCAGAGCCCAGCTTCCTCCCACCGCCGTCTCCTGCCTTCTGACAGGCCTGAGATCCTCTGTGTCATCAGCACACACAGAGAGAGAGGGAGGGATGCCCTGCACGCCTGCTGACGACATCATCATCATCATCATCATCTTCTCCTCCGTCATCTCAAACACCAACTGAATCACGGTTGTGACTCTGAATAGTAAGCGCAGCTCTGTCACTGGCCTGTGGGCTTTCTGTTTATTGGTTTGAATTTAAATTAGTCTACAAGCATCAGTAGAACACTGTAAAGTTATATACGTGACCCGGTGTCTGATGTTGACTTCAACTGCACATTTACATCATTATTATTCCTCTTTACATCTCAGACAGTTTGTCTTCTTAGATTTAAGAATGTCTGAGATCTTTCCATGCAAAATAAAATGAAAAAAATAAGGCACATTTTTATAATTTTTAAAGCTCTGAACAGTGCTTAGATAAATCACAAAAGAACGGTCAGATACATAAGAGCTTAGTCAAATTGTGAAAGGCTTTTGCGAGACCATTTAAGGTCTCGAAGTTAGGGAACAGAACTGGAAGGCACCCTGTATAAAAGCGACACATACTTATATTATATACTTATATTAAGATTTGATGATTGTAATACTGATACTTTGTTCTATTCCGTTTCACTTAGGCTATGAAACTTAAGCATATATATATATATATATATATATATATATATATATATATATATATATATATATATATATATATATATATATATATATATATAAAAAACAATTCTTATTGTATTTATTTGTAAATGGCCATGTCATGACAATAAATGTTGCCATAGTCTTATGACATCTTATTTCCCCCAGAAATCAATTAAGTGTTCTTTTTTCTAGTCTTGGGGAAATTAATCTTGACAACACATTAAATACTACCGTCTTTAAACATCAACTGGTCCTACTTAATACTGTTGACCCTGACCTGTAACCCTGAGCAGTACACTTGGTACACGTAGTACAATGCACTGGTTACTATCAGTGTCTAGTCTAAGCTTCACAAGGCTGCACTGGTGAAACACTTCAAACATTAGTCTGGTACAAACAGGTCTTAATCATCCATGGTTGGACATTAGTGGCCGCAATGAAGTCGGTGACATGCATGAAAGCCCAGCAACCATTAGGATAGCCACAAAATACATCCCGGGGTGCAGCGGGGCTAAAAATAGACTCAGCACTTCTCACAACATTAGACTGTCTTTCAGGATGACGGGACGTGTATACCGTCGGCCTACACCAGCCTCACAGCCACCACCGACTGCTGCCGGTGGAAAACATGAAAACTATAACAGTCACCGGCCTCATTGTGGCGATTACAGACCCCAAGCAATCACTGTTATCGTCCTACTGTCAACATTAGGGATCATAAAAGGGAAGTGACTATCACTTGCATGGCCAGGAGGATCTCATAGCCTCTGCGTGCTTTTTCATATCATCAAATAAACAGCTTGTTTTGTCAGCATTTGCTCTTTTTTTTTGGCTCCCTATTCTGGTAGTTATGCCTTTCTTGTATAGCGCTCAGAAAACTCTGCCTTCAGGTTGCTACTGTTAATGTCGTTAATGACTCAACAGGACAGTCACTACTTCCTATTATTATGATTATTAAAGAGCTAAATGTATGTTTAGCAACCCAAAAAGCTGGACTTGACAGTTCATCTCTTTACAATCTGCTTTGTTGTCAGTTTATTGATTACATAATGTAGAGAATCAATACTAGTTATGGTCACGAATGTTTAGGCTAAGCAGTCATTTTTATTTATTATATATATATTGTCCTAAGACACTTAGTATAACATCGGTGAGACCTGACATCTATATTAAGATAAATGAGCAGATTTACACCTATAACAAGTATTATTCACACACAGTCAAATAAAGACTAGAATAAGACAAGAAAGCTGCCATATTATCACCCATCTTCTCCACTGACGTGGTTTGAGGACCATCGTTGGGTGATTGGAGGAGAACCACAACGTGCACGACACCTGTCGTTACGTATAATCTACCGCTCGTTACGTATAACCTACTGCTCAACATCGAGATGACAGTACTGATATATATATATTTTTATAATCTTTTATGTTTTTTTGCGCTAAATAAAGATCACATTTAGCGGGTGGAACATACAACTAAGCTAACCGTTAGTGATCAATTTAGGCAGATGGCCGAATTCTGTTGGTGGTTGGATGAACTTTAAACGGCGTTATAATCGGGTATCGTCGCCAAAAAAAAAAAGCCGGATGGCCCACGAGTCGGTTTAACCGTTGTCCGATTATGGACGCACACGAGTTGTATTTACCTGTAACGGGAACGAGGCGCTCTTGTTGCCCACGTATCCCCGGACTACGTGGCTCTGTATGGACAGCACGCGACACTCCATGGCGGCTCCCGGTCAGCCGAGGGAGGGGTAAGGATAATCCGTTACTTCAACGTTAACCACGTCAACGCATAACCGGGAAGAAGGAAATAAAACACTAAAAACAAAAAAGGCGAGCTAACCAGCTGTGTGGCCGTGAGCTCGTGGGGGTGGTTGTAGCGGGTGGTGTGAAGTGAGCGCGTGTGATGGTGAGAGTGGGAGAGAGAGAGAGAGACAGCGAGCGCGAGACGGAGAGAGCGCGAGCAAACGTGCGGCTCGTAACGCGCATACACAACGGTTTAGCAACCGCCGTTATGGCGTTATTAATGTTGCCGTTAACGTGTAGCGAACTGACGATTCAAAATAAGTGTGTCACGAGCTGACCAGACAACCGAGGGGTCACGTGCAGCTTCACGAACACTGAAGGACACGATATCTCTCACACACACACACACACACGCCGGTATTCTGCGCAGGCAATCTGAGTGGCCGCCTAAATCCAGTGACGTCACCGCAGGGCCACTTACAGCGCATCCTGATCAACACAGCTGGAATTGAATGAACGTGAACAACAGCTCTCTTCTCGTTTGATTTGTCCTATTTTATTTTATTCTGTCGTTCTCATTTGAGTAGCCGAATTATTTTAGAACATATTTTACATTAATTCATTACTCTGACGGGTCTTTTCTCAGACAAAATAAAGGACACACAATTATTTTAAAAACAATTCTCATTTTTTCAGGATGTACTTTGGCGCTGCGCTCATTTTTCTATTTTTTTGGGGGTGTGTGCATGTGTGTAACTGTGGTTGTGACTCACACCATCTCTGAGGGAGGCATCTGACTTGGCAAAGACTGCCTCTGTCACCGCACAGCATCCGCAGTGATGCCAAGAGAGAGAATGTCGAGACAAATATAGCCAAATGCAGGTAAGAGCAATAAATAGCAGAAAGAGGGAGAGTGTGAGACATGGAAACAGAGCGAGCTAGACAGATAAATAGAGCCAAATAGAAAAGGTTGACCTGACGGCTCCACCTGCTGTTCACCCAGGCCTGGACTGCTCTGAGACGCTTTAATTGCATTTTACACTAACACACACATCCTCAACATCTGAGAACACAAGACTACCTTAATAAAATAGAATATTAATAATATAATGCACTACTATCATTATTGCACAATAAAAACAAACAGCCAGGAATACATGTTCATTTTCTTTCTTTTTTATGGCAAATCACCTAAACAAACTTCCCGTGCTTCCTCTTATCTTTCTGTTCTCCGATGGAGTGAAATGTGAAATGGTAATGGAGGGGGAAGACAGAGGCGAAAGGCAAAAGGAGAAGGGGTTAAGGAAGAACACAAAGAGTGGGGGTAGGTGTCACGGATCATTTGGAGTCCTGGTCCAATTGAGGCTCTAAAGAGAAAACGGCACATGTCAGAAATGAAAGCATCATATTCCAGAGGTAAAAAAAAAGTACAAATCATAATCTCCATAAGGAATTAGATTATCAGACGTGATGTATGTCATTGTGATGCCTTTATGTTGTTGATGTTTTTCCTCTCATCCCTCCTGCAAAACTACACCGTGCACTGATCCAACAGGAAGTTCACCAATCCTATTCGTCATGTTGCCGTGAAGATGTTCATTTCAGAGCGCCATTAGAGATCAATATGTGAGGCCAAAATCCAATCCATATTTCAGAGTTTACAGGTTGTGATGTATATACTGATAACCTCTTTTTTTTCTCTTTCTTTTTTACATAAACAAACATTTTAGCTAATGTAATGTATGATTCTTCTAAAACACATCTTTGGCATTTCTCTATTGCAATTCTTTGTTGCCGACATTTACCAATAACTATAAATCTGTGATCAGCGTATTATCTCTTGGAAACTCCTTGTTATTGATGAGGACTGACAAGAACTTCATCCCGTCAGCATATATATATATATATATATATATATATATATATATATATATATATACACACACACACTCATAAGTCATACGTTCTCTCTCACCGGTGAAGGTGAACTGAGGGAAGCTGCTCAGGTCTCCTCCTCCATAAAGTCTCCGGAGCTTTGCCGTCTCCTCCGATAGGTATTTTTCATAGTCTGGCTCCGCCTCCAACAGTCCTCCATTCAACCTCCGAGGAGAGGAGATAGAAGATGGAATTTAATAAATGTCTCAACATCACATTTTCCTTCCAATATTCCATTCTAAACTTTTCTCCAGTTGTTTTTAAAACAAATGTTCTTCTTCTTTTCACCGCGACTATAACATAAGTGAATACTTGATTAATTAATTAATAATTATTTAACCTTTAGAAAAGGAAATCTCTTGAAATCCATCATCTGTTTTTTCAAGAGAGGCATGAAAATACTCAAAGTCACATTTGAACATTTATCACAATAAAATAAAAGCTAAAAGACTTGAAATAAATTCCATCCCTCCACATTTTAAACAGTTCACATGAAATCTCCTTTTTTTATTATTGTTAATTTGATGTCTGAATGATACGATGGCAGAAGCTATATTTTAAATATACATTTTAATTACCAACAGCATTCACAACCTTGTAACATTCAAAGCCGACACATTAAAAACTCAAGAGCCCTTCAAGAAATAGTTCAACAGTTTAGGAAATGTCTTTTTAAGAGTTAAATGAGTGGATCAATACCACTCTGCATGTGTTACATCCCAAAATGTTTGACCTTTTACTTTAACAAACCATATGGAATTGAACTGTGTCTTTTGGTATTTTAGGCACATTGAATATAATAAATAATCTAACCGGACACCTCTTTTGTCTCTACCTGCGCATGTTGTTGTATTCTTTCATCTTCTCCAGGAAGAGTCTCTGTACCGGATCTAAACCTGGAAATACGAGACAACAATACTATTAAAACCCAAAAATGTAACACCAGACAATGTTGATATTCGACAATTCTGCAAAACTTTAGTGATGTTTTTTTAAATGACTGCTAAGGGCCGAGGGTCTCACTGTGACGACATTTACTGATGCGTAGTATTTACTGACGTATGTTGGATTCACTTGTCCGATGTGACCTATGACCTTTGTCTGTATCTGCATGTGTATTTTACCTGCTTGCCCATCTTCTTTCCCCAAGGCTTCAGCCTCCTCCTCCTCCAGATCATCCGTCACTTCAGGTGCTGCATCGACGGGCCCGGCGGCAACCGCTGCTATGGTAACAACACAGGACAGAAGACTGATTCCACTTCATCTCAGCTTCAATCAACACGACCTGTTTCTGAAGTCTCCATCACAGGGTCGAAAAATGAATATTTCAACTAACTTTTAGCAAGAACGTAAAATAAATAGTATTTTAAAAACTATTCCTTTGAATTAGCGCGACTCAAAAAGTGAGAGCTTTTATCTACGACCACCTCCACCTTCTGCTCCTGCTAACGCCTCTTCACCTTCAGGAGTCCAACGTACCGTCCGAAGTATCCGATCTTACGGTCTCCAGACCGATCTGGTCTCCCGCTACAGGAGCAGGAAAGGAAAAGAGCAGCTCCTCTATCAGCGCCTCCATCTGCAGATCTTCAGCCAGAGACGGAGCCTCCGGCGTCTCTTCAGGCGGCGCCACGTCCTCCACCTCCGTCCTCTGCTCTCCGGCGACGATTTCGGCCGCTTCTTCCAGAAAATTCGTGGTTTCGCTCAGGGATTCCTTCTCCAGAGTTCCCAAGGAGGCTTCGACCTCCGCCAGAGTCACAGACTCCAGGCTCATGGCTTCAGAGATGGAATCCAGCGTTAAAAAGTCAGCCTCGGCCGTCTCCTCAACAACCGTCTCCTCGTCTATCGTGGTCCCAACTTCCACCGTCTCCTCCTTTGCCGGCGTGGCGGCTTCTTCCTCGAGCGCGTTCCTCGTTTCTCGCAGATCTTCGATTTCGAGACCTCCAACTTCTGCTTCCGCTAGAGTTATGGACTCCAGCGTCACGGCTTCTGCTCCGGCGGCTGGACTTGTGCTTACCGAGCGAGGAGTCTTGGGAGGAGCGTGACAGAAGAGCTCCTCCACCAACGTCCCACTTTCTCCTTCGAACTCTCGAAGGTCCTCCGACAAAGAGTCCCACTTCGAGAGCACGTCGGTTAAAATCTCACGCTCGTCTTCGCCTGAGCTCTCGGCTCCGATCTCCGTCTGGACCGACAGCTCCCGGACTCGTTTCTCCGCCTTTTCATCCAGAACCGATATTGTTTGGAGGAGCTCGTCGGTTTTGAAGGACGCCACCAGAAGCTGGTCCATGTGGAGCGTTACGGACTCCAAGGTCATCTCTTCAGACCGGTTCCCTTCCTCCTCCACTGCAGCACTTACCGATTCCACTGTGGATTCTATTGTGGGTTTGTTTTGCAAGGTCAAGGCTGCAGATGCTTCTGCATTTTGGATCAAGGCAGCGTGCGAGAGGTCGTCACCTGATTCAGTTTCCATTGCAGGCTCTATTGTACCTTCACAAACAGGAGAGGCCTCTACTGCTGGTTCTGTCGTGGTTTCTATCAAAGGTTCTTCCTCGGCAGCGCAAGAGAGGTGAACAGGACCCGAGTCTGTGCTTTTGGTTTCTACTTTCTGAGCTGCTAGGTCTACCGTGACGTCTATCGGAGGCTCTACTGGACCCTCAACAGCAGCAGCTCTGGTTTCTATTGTTCCCAAGGTGGAATGGCTGGCCTCTACTGGTGGTTCTATTGTGGTTTCTATCAAAGGTTCCTCTTCAGCAGCGTGCAAGAGGGTAACGGGACCCGAGTCTGTGCTGTTAGTCTGTACTGATAGAGCTGCCGTATCTGCCTCTATTGTAGCTTCTACTGAACCTTCAGCAACAGCCGATGTGTTCTCTAGCGTTTCCAGAAGAGGGGGGCATTTCTCAGACGCTGGTTCTACTGTGGTTTCTATTAAAGGTTCTACTGTCGGAGTGTGTGAAACGTCAACCCCTCCTGAGTCTGTGCTTTCGGTTTCTACTTCCCGAGCCGCTACGTCTATCGGAGGCTCTACTGGACCCTCAGCAACAGCAGCTCTGGTTTCTACTGTCCCCACGGTAAACTGGTTGGCTTCTACTGGTGATTCCACTGTGGTTTCTATCAATGGTTCTACTTTGGCACTGTAGGAAACGCCCGTGATTTTGGTTTGCACTTCTTCAGCTGGAGCTTCTACTGAAGGCTCTACTGGATGGGATAGGATGTGCTCCACTGGTGACTCTATTGTGGTTTCTATTAAGGGTTCTACTGAAGCAGCAGGAAAAGATGATGTCTCCTCCACCTCGTGGTCCGATAAGGGTTGTCGCGTGGAAGTTTCTACGCTGGTTTCTATTGTTTCCATCGAGGAGGTTGTAGCAACAGCCACACTGGAGAGACTACGAGCATCGACTTGTTTAAAACTAGAAGCGTCCGGCTCGGTCTTCGACAAAGGTGGAACGTTTGAGGCGGAGACATTCATTGAAGAGGCGGTGGGAGGTTTGGTAGGCCGAGCTGTAGGAGTTAGGGGAGAGGAGGAAGGAGGGAGGGAAAGGACATGGAGAGGAGAGAAAGGGGGACAAGTAAAACCACTCAGATATGGCAGGAACAAATCAGCGTTTGATGGGTTTAATTAATTAACAGTCCGATAAATCAACTGTCTTTCAGGCAGCTAAAGAGCTGGTTCCCCAAACTATGGGCATTTGTGTCGTTACACAAAATATACAAAACCTACTCCACTACGTCATAGAGTAGAAATAGAGGGAAATAAATAATCAAGGCTTCATTCTGACGACAGAACACCCCGAGTGCACTGATGTTTACCAACAGGTGGCGCTGTGCCCGGCCTGCGCTGGTTGAAGAGTTGCTCCAGGAGTTTAGCGATATCCACCGCCGGCTGCGGCTTGGCCTTCTCTGAAAACAGACAAGACAGAAAACACAGACTGAGAATGAAACCACTTCAATACAATGTCATCTTTGCAATAACATGTCACATATTATGAGAGAGGATTTCATTATTACACCGAGCAGTTTGTCAAGGAATAACCTGCGAAACCTTGAGTTACTGCTCTTACTGTTCAACTGAAGGAATAACATGTGAATAAAACAACTGGAGACTTAAAGAAATGTGTGTGTTTGTCTCACTGATGTGTGTCCTGCGCGGTGGTGGTTTTCTGTCCCATGATTTGGAGCTGAACAGTGCCGTCTGTGGCCTCCACACGACTCGGCACAACTCCCTTTGAATACACTGGAGACACACACACACACACACACACACACACACACACACACACACACACACACACACACACACACACACACGATGCACAGGGTGTCAGGTGCAGCTGGTGTCAGATGGCAAACTTGATTCTAGTTTTGAATAGTTAGATTTTCAGGAATTCATTGCTTCATGAACATATATGATCGTGTATTTGTCCACAGATGGTCCAGTCAATGGTTTATGTGTGTTTTAAAGGCGACTGTATACTTTTATTCCTTAGAGATTAATTTATAATAAAATAAAATAACCCTTTATTCGTCACACAGGATTACAGCAGCAAAATATCAGTAGAAAAAGAAGAGAAAAAAATAGAATAAACAGTAACCGTATCATAAATAAGTAACCCAGACTGAGTGGTTGGAGACATTATTGCACATATGAGGTGTTTATGATTATTTATATTGCACATGCATGAGTAATCTGCTGTTCTGTGTTTACTTTGAGTTATTTTGTGAAGGTGGCACGTGTAGGTCATTACATACTATTGCACATTCTTAATGTACTTACACATAATCCTGTTCCTCTTCTGGACAAAGCAGCAGCCATGATTGTTTAAATAAAATACAGTAATATAAAGTACAACAGTGTAACTCTGGTGGTGAAGAGCAGGGTCGTCAGGTCGCTGAGAGGAAGAACTGAATGTCCTGAAGCTCTCCGTCCTCCACCATGACACCGCTTCTCTCGTTCAGGAAACACGGGAATGTTTTAACAGGTAAATAAAATGCACAAAAAGCAAATCAACGAGTCGTAATGAATTTAGCGAGCTGATCTAAAAAAAACAAAAAACATTTCCGGTGTCGACTTGAACGGATTAAATCGACTTCTACCCGTTTGTTTGTTTGTTTGTTTGCTAGTAAACGTGTTTGTGTTTAGAAGAGCAGTGTTTTTATAGCTTTACGACGATCGTTACGTAAAACTTTAAATCCTCCAAAGACTGGCGTCAAGGCACCACAGAAGAAGACCAACGGGTTTCCGGCCACGAATATCAAAATAAAAGCATTGACGACTAGCTCTTTTTGACAAATGACTGGTTCATAACATACATTTAACTAAGTTGACATATATTAAATCATTTAAAGTAATAATGAAGAATTAAAACTTGTTTAAATGTTTAATAATGCATAATCAGCATTTAAATAAATAAATTCAAGTCAGAATGCTTTTATTTTGAAGTCAGCGATGGCTAACTTCCGGCCTTTGAGGCTAAATGTGTCCGTCTTGACGCAGATTGTTTGGTCAAAGACCACGCCCCCTTTTCACTGCACGTGGCAGCGCAACACAGCAATAACAATGCTCTCAACAGCTTCAGCACCTGTTTGTTTTTAACGTCATACCGAAAGGACCATTTCCAGATGAAAGTGAACGGGTGGGATAGGACTATGTCATGGGCTCATACAGACAGCAGCAGGTAATAGTCTGGGCCCAAGCTGCTGTGGCTCTATGTAACACAACCTCTGTGAGTCCCTTTTTTTAGCCATATGGCCTCCAGGGTTCACTGTCATGTCAGTCAGAGTTGACCCTGGTTGGAAATGGACATCAACAGAAACACAACCGGCTCATTTGTTTTGCGGCGTTAAGACGACGAAACAACTGCTGCAGAAATGTGAAACACTGAAGGTCATCAGGGTGAAATAAAAAGGATTAGGGGCATCTTAAAATTACACACACACATCAGATTTATACTTTTTTTTTCTTCTTTTTTTTAAATAAGAACTAAACTTCCAGAACACATCTTTCATTCATAATAATGCACATGCGTCTTTGATATTGAGAATCCTGTTTTGCATAATTTAGGTATATCCTATATTATAATTTTTATTATGTCCTTTGTTTGATTTTAACTTGAAATATAATAAACACAAACTCAATCTGCTCGAATTCTCTATCAAGTAAAGCGAAAAAATAAAGAAGCGTTCGAAAGTTTTAACGGCCCTTTTTCAGGTTCAATGAAACCTTTTTACATCAAATTGTTTAATTTAAACAGATTTTAAGAGGATTTTCTCAGAAAAGAACAATAAGAGAGAAAGTCAGACAAAATAAATATAATCCCGTGATGAAGACAGTTGATAATCTTTGCACTCAAACCAAATTATTTGCCACATCGACACAGTCTCGACTCAAATCTTGGTCCAACCGAAGTTTATTCTGAACATTGAAAGACAACAAAGTACATCTTCTTCTTCTACAGTGATAATTAACAGCATCGCCTCCATCGCCCCCATATATTAACTCTCAGATAGCAGTAGTATTATACACAACCTGGAAGGTAGACAGTGAGAACGGGTTCAAACTGGATTAGTTTCAGTACAGTCTGGGGAGGAGGGGGTTTACAGGGATGAAGGACAAATTCATCATCATCATCATCATCATCATCATCAGCTTCAGTCTGGGGAAACACAAACATTCGTTCAAGCTGCTGCAACTGGCCGAGCCTCGCTGACTCCTGATCGGACAGTGGCTGGTCACGAAGGTAACTGTTGGTTAAAAAAAAACGACTAGCTGATTTTTTAAATTTTTTTTTAATACCTGTCCAAGTAGCTAGCGAACGCGTCTAAAAGCGCTACCGCACGGGCGGCCATTTTGAATACTCGCATCGGGAAAGACGGACGCCGCCTTCAAAGTAACTCCTGAGATAATTCAGTAAATGATATGCTTCAAAATTAATTGGCGTGATTTTTTTTACAACAATAACAAATAAAACCATAACTTTATCCCGCTCCACTTTCTTTTTTTTATTTTAAATGTTAGCTTTTCTTTTTGGCATAACACGCCCCCCGAGTGAAGGCACCGGAAAATACGCAAAGCTATACAAACAGTTAAATTCCACTTTCTAGACAAATAGGAAACTACAAACACCGGAAGAGGGATTAGTTCACGTTTCAATAACGTCAAATATTTCGACCTAGCTGAATCGGTGCAGCGCAAAGCTAAACTAGTTAGCCGCCTGCCGCCGTTATATCTTTTATTCTGAATGTTGGTAGATAATCTGAAGTTTTCAGCACTGAAACATTTTAAAAAGGTAAAGACTGAAGATAATCTATATTTTATTGATGCTACTAGCAAGGATTGTCTGTGTTTATCTCCGAAAAACATCAGTGAGCCACACTGTCGTCCCTTCACTACCGAATGTGTATTAATCCGCCGCTGAAAGTAGTCCCCCGCAAATGCTCCATTTCCTCCTATTAAGAAGCATTTTAAAATACAGTGCAATAAAAAGTAAACAAATATTCGTTTCTCCATTTCATACGTTAGATATTTGTGACGTTTTTTTTTTTGACTATTCAAAATGGCCGCTGTGAAACATTGTTCAGACGAGTGTGTGTGTGTGTTCTAAAAGTGCTGGGAGTGCCGACGCACAGTAAAACCTTTTTTATTTTTTTACACTGAGCTTCCTCTGGGTTTGAGTGTGCATTTTTTTCTAAAAGGCTGTTCCTATAAAACACAACGTAGTACCTAGCGTGTTCTCGGGCCCCCGACACCCGGTTCACCTGCATAGCGACGGCCACTGCGACGCAACAATACAACGCAAAAACTACGATCCCCTTATGTGCGTCCAACGTCACGGAAAACAAGAAGAATCAAGACTTTCTTCTCGACAGTACCTCGATTGAAATTAGCTGTTCCAGCAATACTATTATTATTGTTATTATTATTATTATTATTATAATACAGGTAAAAGGGACATTTTTATGTGATTTTACACCGGACACTTGTCACACATTGGGAGAAAATCTGTCTACATTTTCCGCTTCTTAGCATCGTTTATTAAACCTGTACATATTTCGCTTCTCTTTTTTTGTTTGTGATGATGAGGAAAATGTTCAGTGAATGTTTAAAACAGATGGGAAAGTCAAAAAGTCCCTTTAGATGCAGAGTCCTGCAGCTGAAAGCCTGAGGAGTTTAACTTAAGACTCAGAGAGCGTTTGTAAGACTTGACGTTAAAAAAAAACAAAAAATGTACCTTTTAATTAGGCGTCCACCGAGACACTCGCACACATCATTCACACCAGCCGCCTGTCACACACTCACACACACACACACACACACACACACACACACACACACACACGGGGGTCTGGGTTCGTTGGGGCTAAAAGGAGGGATTGTCACTGGAGTGTCTGATGAAGCAGAGGAAGAGATAACATTTAAAAGACCCGGCTGATCTCCAAGAGGACCGGACTGGATTGAATGGACTAAAAGGTGGACTGGACCAGACTGTAGGCAGGACAAGACGTGGACTGGATTTAACTGGACTGGACCGCAGTAGAACCGGGTCGTGGAGCTCAACTACAATCTCTCACCGGAGAACCAGCAGTTCAAGAAATGGCTTTAAAAGCAATAAAATACAATTTTAAGATGGTGAAGTGTTTGTAAGACATTTGGAGAGTTTAAGAGAATATTAAGAAGAAACACGGGTTTGTAGATTTGGAGATTTTGTGCTATTTTGCTTCCCCAACATGGAAAGAAGACAAAATAGATATTTAGGTGTTTTATTTTATTTCTTTGTCTGTTTGCTGTCAGTAGGTTTCTCCTAAATTAACCAGAAGTTACCATTACATAATTCCTCGATACATAATCAAACGTAACATTTTAGGCCACTTTGTAATACAAAAGATTATTGTCTTAATGTCAGTAGTCATCTGGGGAAGTTTCATGTTGATATCTATTAGTTGAATATTTTACCCCATTCACCTCCCGTGAAAAAAACGTACGATTTTTTAAAACAGTGTTTTGGAAAGAGGACAATCTGCACATGTTTGACGTTACTAGTTGTTTTCATTCTATAATAGGAGGTGCAAATTTCCAAATTTACTCAAACCAAATGAAGAGAATCCAGTCCGGTCTAATCCAGTCGGTCTAATCCGGTCTAATCCAGTCCCGGTCCTCGTCATATCTCTCTTAGATCCTTTTTTTCGTCCAATCCGGCCCCGGTAGGATCCTGTCCAGGTTTCTTTTTTCTTTTAGGGTTCCTCAAACAGCTGGAGGTCCAGCCGGACCACGATCTCTCCCGTGGGAACCTCGTGGAGCAGCAGCCGCTTGGTGATCGGTCCTTTAGAGCCCTGGTCCTTCTTTATTTCAGCCAACCGGATCTCCGTCCTGCCCAGGAAGTCTGGTGGGAAGTCATGAGAGAGAGAACATAGATATATGAAATAGAGTGATTCATCTCTGGTGGTGGAGCTGAAGGAACTTCAGAGAGTTGGGACTGACCGTCGGGTGAGAACTGGTCTCGTTCAAACACAGTGACACACAGGACGTCCTGTTCAAGGTCCTTTATAAAAAACTGACAGTTGGAGTTCCACTTCGGATTCAATGTGTCCTTCAGGGAGAGACAAGCGTCATTTACTAATAATAATAACAACAGACATATCTATTTTCAACACAGAAATTGATTAAATTACTTTATAAACAGTTTTAATTAGACAATGGAACTTCAAACTAAGAGAAGAGAAGAAATGGTTTCAGTGTTTTTTACAAACTGGTTTATTTGTCTCTGATGGAGAATAAGTGACGGAAGAGAAATGATAAAAATGTCTCTTAATCTTTTGACAATAATGGAACAGTACTAAATAATATAAAAAACACACCTGTAATGTTTTTGTGATATGGCACTGTGAACCCATGGTTACCTCACAGTATGGGTTACTTTTACCTGCAAAGACACACAAACAGGTATATATATATATATATATATATATATATATATATATATATATATATATATATAATATTAACAGAGGACCACAAACAGTTACTACTTCAGAAACTAGACGATTGAAAGAGAACTTTCACTCTTGGTCGGTTCAGTTTATTTTGGTTGTTTTCAACTTATTAAACTCAAATACATATGAAAATAAGAACAAACAATAACAAATTATTACTCTTGAAAAAGTGAAAAACCCAAAGCAATTTCATGCTGATCGAAGCCTCAGCTTACTTATTACACACTTATTACTCATTATTTACACTCTGAAAATAATTAAAACAAAATAAGATTTTTTATTATAAATACCACAAAAACGTCTCCAATTTTTCCATTTGTTAATCATAACATTTTTTATATTCATTTTATTATATTCTCATTTCCTTTTCAAAACATTTCACAAATTAACTCCTTCGCCTGTTAAACATCTTTGTTTTGCATTTGTTACAACAACATTTGTTAACAACAATCCTCTTAGTTCAAACTGACTCACGTTTTGTATCCTGGATAAAGTCGACAACATATTTTTTTTTTTACTTACTATTTTTGACTATATGAATAATAATAAATTAAAATAAAAAAAAAATACATATTTTAGGTGCGGACACAGAATTTACGTCACAATTTGGGTGAAAACATACCGTATTAAAATATTTCTGCTAAATGAAGCGTTCTCAGCGATCTCGTGTGTGTGTGCGTGTGTGTGTGTGTGTGTGTGTGTGTGTGTGTGTGTGTGTGTGCGCGCGTACCGTGGGAGCGACAGGGCTTGAGCTCGATCCCCTCCACGATGTTGACCATCAGTCTGCCGATGCCCGTGGCTCTCTGGGAACGAACTGAGACACAAACAAATTAATCCGTGAAACCTTTTGATTTACTTCTTTTCTTTTGGCCAAAACGTTCTGGACGGTAAATCAAAGACGTCAGACACCTAGATACGCCTTCTCCCTCTTCTTCTTCTCCGTCTCTATGAAGAGTTCTGAAGCCGCTTTGATCTTCTGAACCCAGGCCGTCCTGCAAACACACACACACACACACACACACAGTCCCCGACAGACATGTTGAGCCCAGAGACAATACAGATCCATCAGATGACTTAAACCCCCGAGCAGTGCAGCGTCGCTCAGAGCGTTCTTCAGCGCTACCGTTCGTTGATGCTCTCGGCTCGGAGCGTGTAGACGCGGTCGATGTGCGAGATGTGGAACAGCGGCTCGTCTCCTGACGGGTCCGTCGGCAGCTTCACCAGCACCTCGTTCAGGAAGATCGGCTGAGGAGGAGAGAAGAGCACGGAAAGCATTTAACGCAGCGGCCGTGCGTTCAAGATACTTTATACACTTTGAGCACCGAAATCTGCAGGTTTCCGCAAAAAAAAAACTGTAAAAAATACCTAAATAAAATATTAAGTGTAAAACATCTGACAAGAAATAGTCCTTTCAAAATAAGAATACAAGTAATTAACCATGCACCTGCAAAGAAAGACCAAACATAAACAAACAGATTAAGTAAGTAAATAAGTTAAAAAAAAAGGAAGTTTTAACTGACATATTTCATTTTTATTTAAATAACACGACCTGCCTCCTTATTTATGCTTTTTGTTACTGAAGCCAGAAGACAACGCAGACACATTATTTTACGCCATTTCTTCTACTAGCTAACAATTAGATTATTTTGTAGGAATGCAGATCATTTGAGCAAATAAATTATACAATTATTTTATTGATGCAATTTGTTGTCGTCTATTTAATGTGAATTGTTTTTATATTATTTAAATTTTTTGCTGTTGTTTATTTTTTTAAGTCTATTAAGTTTTTTGTGGTGGAACTTTTTCTTGGCTTTATTTAAAATCTCAATGGCTAAATAAAGCTTAAATAGAAAATATTATATTGTATACATTTTTAATATTATAAATATTTAAAAAATGATTTAACAATATTTCAATGTTTGGAAACAATACATAAAAACTATTTTTAAATAAAAGATACATTTACAGTCGAGCAGCAATTAAAATATGCAATACATTGAATGGATTAAAAATAAATGTGATGATGCAATAAATTAACTTAATGAGTGAAGGACCTGCAGACGACCCGTTCAAACAGTGGGAGAGTGTGTGAAGGCTTGCGTGTGTGTGTGTGTGTGTGTGTGTGTGTGTGTGTGTGTGTGTGTGTGTGTGTGTGTGCGTTCTCACCGTCTTGTACATGCGGTACTGCAGGTGTGTTTTGGAAGAGAAGACTTTGTCCGAGCCCGACGAGCCCAGAGGTTTGGTCACCTGGAGAGGAACCAAGACAAAGAAGGATTCTGATTATTCACTGCAGTAAAAGTACTAATACTACCAATACTACCTTCTAAGTACTTGTATTGCAAAACAAATGCCCCTCATCAGTGCGATGATATTATACTTGACATTACTAGATGGTATATTTTTTGGTATACATTTCTATAACTGGTGTTTAATTCATGTTAGTTAAGGATTTGTCTTGTTTTTTTTCTATTAAGATTATTTAGTTTTATATTAATTTTCTCCTCAGAGACTTTTTTAATGACATTATGTTTTTCTATTCTTCAGAATTTATTCATGAAGTTTATTTAATTTTAATAATTTATATTTTATATATATATATATATACACTGTATATATTTTTTATTTTTTTATTTAATTTTATCATTGATTATTCCATTTCATCATTTTAATCAGAATTGAGGGAGACCCGTGATATAAGTATTTTAGGTTCCCTAATTATTATTATTTTCTTATTTCATTGTTGGTCATTGCTAATCTTTATAAATACATTTATATATTTATATATTTGCACCTGTTTATCACGACTGTACTTGTGTAGATTATTCTTTACCTTTATCTGCACGGCTTCCTATAGAAAGAGACTAAAGCTGAATCGTTTGTTTTAATCTTCACCAAACTGGTCGAGCATTTTAAAAAGAAAGTAACTGCAGCGACGACCGTTCCCTGTGCGGTGTGGTGGAAGTGGAAGTGGAGGTGGAAGTGGAAGCGTGAGGTCACCTGCGTCAGCAGCAGGAAGTCGTTGAACAGGAAGCCGTACAGCTCCTTGCTGCTCTTGGCTTTGAACAGCTTCCCGCTGTGGAGGAACTTCCTGGGACCCAGACAGTTGGTGACGGAGTTGAACACCAGTTGCTGAAGGACAGAGACGGACGAGGAGATTATTCTCCAACGGCGAGGACTGAACATGTCAAACATCACGATTAACACCAAACATCCTCAATTTAAATGACTGATGGGATTAAATCATGTTTTAATAACGAGGCTGCTGCCATTTTGTTGCAGTTGTTCTAGAAAACTGAGAGTTATTAGCCAACCTACCCTGCATAAATGAAGGCAAACCAGTGTGTGTGTGTGTGTGTGTGTGTGTGTGTGAGAGAGACCGTTACCTCAGACAGGCCTTCACACTGGACGTGAGCCTGAATCCACTCCAGACGATCCGAGTTCTCCTTCTCCCTGACGCCCTCATTCACCTACACACACACACACACACACACACACACACACACACACACACACACACACACACACACACACACACACCAATTATTATACAAACTAATAATGGCAAAATCTTTCATCACAATATCAAGATAGCGATACCACCACCATCACCATAATACACATAACTAGTAATTATATTATTTAATAGTAAATAGCCACATAGTTTTCTTGTGTAAATTACATACTTATTCCAAATACTTTTAGTAATTTTAGTAATTGTGTCTCACAATATTTCGCGACATGTTTCAGGAGACATGTTTTTTTTCCTGCTTTTTCTGTAACTTAATGCTCATTTAATGTTTCCAGCTTACAGCTCAGTTTAATGTAGAGTTAGAGTGTGTGTGTGTGTGTGTGTGTGTGTGTGTGTGTGTGTGTGTGTGCGTGTGTGTGTGTGTGTTCACCTGTGAGCACAGCTCCTCTGCTTTCTCCAGAGCAGCTTTCAGATGGCTGTTGTCCGGATGCGACTCCGGAGTGTTTTCTATGATCTGCAGCAGCAGGAGGGGAATTAAAAACATTTAGAAGACATTTCAAAACGTCTCAACTCGTCCTCCAGGTTTTTCTCCGCCTCACGTACGTTCTTGATGATGAGCGGGTAGCGCGTGACTCTCTGCATGGGTTTGAGCAGGAAGCTGGACAGAGGCATGCCTTTACACCCGGGGTCCATCGCCAGCCTCTGACGGAGGAGAAAAAAAAATATCTAAATATCATCTATAAAACGCTGGGTGAACCTTATTCATGCGTCTGTGTATTTTTGAACCTTCAGGAAGTCTTTGATCTCGGGGTTGTCGTCGGTTTTCTGCTGAATCAGCGTGGCTCCGTTCAGCTGACACGAACAGAACCTGAACACAAACGCACGCGATAACACAAAAAAAAAAAAAAAAAATCAGATTTAGGAATCGACAACATTTACATTGTAGCGGTTTTGTGAAGACAGAGCTGCGAGCGGCCAGATGAAGAGATGACAGACGGAACCTGATGTATGGCTGCATGTGAGGCAGCTGGTTGGTCAGGATGTCACCAATCATCTTCACGGGCATCCGGTCGCCCGACATCTTCTTCCTCACTCTCAGAGCCCTGCAGGGGGAGAGAGAGGCATGATGGGAAATGTGGTCTTTTTTTTGTTCCTATTTGAATATGCGCTCGCTGCGTTTCTCCGTACTTGAGCAGTTTGATGTTGCACATGATGAGCTCCTTCCAGTTGACGAAGATCATGGCCACCTCCTTCTCCGTCAGCAGCTCGCACTCCAGCAGAGGTTTCTGGAAGATCTACACACACACACACACGTTACCACACATTTCACCAATATTAAAGCAGAAACACAGATTTGTTTTCATATTTTTTTGTATTTTACTTAAAAATCTGTTTCATACTTCCAATCCCAATACGGTAAAGCTGTCGTTTAGTACTTGATTCTTGATAAAAGTAGTTTTTTAATTATTTGTTTTACAAAAATTAGCACTTGAAGCAAATTGCAAATGTTTCACGCCGATTTCCGGCAAAATAAAATGTATTTTTGTTTCCTGTTCTGATACAAAAGTCTCAATCTCGATGCTGCGTGGCGACATAATAAATAAATAATAAATAAATAACCAAAGTGGAAAATGTGCTGCATTACACATCGTTTATAACAGTGGTCATCATATGGGGTACTTGAGATTTAAATAATATATATATAAAATGTGCATAAATTAAAAAATCCTTTAAAAATAGTTATTTCATAAATATTCAATAACATATAAGTGTAATTTCTTAATCTGAATTGTATATATTCTATATTAAATCAGACACTGATGGCACAGCGCTGTGTATATTACATTGTTTTTTGGTTAGGTGGTACTTGGCTAAAAGAACATTCCACAGGCGGTACATCACTGAAAGAAGGTTTAGAACCAGTGGTTCATACAATAAGGGATCCGTGTGCTCATCCGTGTGCTCATCCGTGTGCTCATCCGTGTGCTCATCCGTGTGCTTATCCGTGTGCGTACCTCCGTGACGAGCTGCAGGTCGTTGACGTAGTTCTCCTCGGTGACGATGAGCTCGTGGATGTAGCCCTGCCTCTTCCTCTCCGTGGGGCTCAGCATGTCCAGCAGGTGGAGGTCAGCGCACCCTGAGGAGACAAAAGGTCACGCACGCTAGCCGTCAATCAGACATCCCGACGCCCGCAAAAAAAGATTCAATAAGAAATAAACATCCATCATACCTGTGTTCACACGTCAGCAACGCAAGACGTACCTGAGAGTGGAACGTCTGCAATGTGAGTGATTTTATGTGTTTCTTTCATTAAGATGTCCAAAATATATGTAGACGTGTGAAGTTAAAGAGGGATGTCTATTAAAAGTGGATATTTTTGACGTCTTAATAGACGAAGAAGCTTCCAAACACGGCTTTAGATTTGACTCTGAAACTGCACTTAACAACAGTGTGGTATTTATGAAGATATTTATCACTTTTATTATCAAATAAATAAATAGTTGGAGGCTTTTTTACAAGTTATTATGAACTCAGATATGCTGTGGAATCAGTTGATTTTGCCCCAACAATAAAAAGCTATATTATTATATATTATTGCCTTATAAAACTTTTTTTTTAAAGCTGAAAACAGCTTCAAAGATGCTCAAGATTGATTAAAAATACTGATAAATTTAGCTTTAAGTCATTTAGCTCGCTATTGACAAACTTAATACATGTATTTAAAAAAATATATGTATTTAACAAACCATTAAAAGAGGCCTATACATGTTAAATTAAAAACTTGATCAACAAATGCTAGTTAAACAGGAGGCGTCTTTACATTTAAGACAGATACCGTGTACATTACGCGTGTGTGTGTGTGTGTGTGTGTGTGTGTGTGTGTGAGAGAGAGTAACAAGGCCGCAGTCTGTCTCAGAGCATTTAATCATCAGGACCAGTCAGATTCAACCGCTTTCATTAAAATCTTCACCAAATAAAAACCTCGGGACATTTCGGCGTTTTCTTTTTTTTTACCGTCACGGTAACGACGGCAACATTCGGCACATTTCATTCGCTCATTCAAGTATCCTGTTCGTTCCTTTGTGTATCCGTCTGACCATTCATTCATGCATCGCTTTCACTCGCTCCACACCGAGTGCGGTCTCGTTACATTTTGGCCGTTAATCCGTTCATCAGAGCTGCTATTTATAATCCACATGAAGCATCAACCGTCATCATTCATTAGATTAACTATAAAAATCATACAGAGCTTTTATTTATGCTTTTAAACAAACCAGACTGGACCAGAGCCATGCTTCAGAGCAAACCGTGTGTGTGTGTGTGTGTTAAGATATTAAAAAGACATGTTTAAAAACTCAAGTTTTCTAGCTGGAGTCTGGTCTGCTCCCACCTGCAGCCACTGGGGAGAGCGATGGCTGCAGGTGGGAGCGTTGCCGCGGTAACAGGCATCATCAGGACGTGTCATGTGACTGCACGGCTCTGGTCCCGTCGGCTCTTTGTTCCTAAAATACTCGCTCCGACCGCGACGACGTCTCGAACCGCCGGTTCCCCAAACTGTGAGGCGGCCGGCGGCCCGTCGCCCAATCGGAGACCTCCGCCTCCAATACTGACACACTCGAGGAGCCAATGGGATCCAAGCAGGTTAATAACAATGACAATAATAATAATAATAATAACAACTCTATTGCTTGTTGTATACAAAAAAAAGAAAAATCACAATACTGTCATCTGGGTAAACAAAAACAACACAAATCTGATATGGCCACCGTCATAACACTCGTCTGTTGCTGTGGGAAAAATGCAAAACATACACCGGGATGGTAACAGATAATGTACAGTATATATATATTTATATTATTTGAAAGTGAGGCTATGTTGTCGTTAGTTTTCACAGTCAGTCATATGGTAAAATATGACATGAATGAGCTGTAAAGATCGGAAGCTAAAGACATTTAATGTGTTCGGTGTTCGACTGGCAAACTTAAAATCAGCCGTTTTGTGCATGAAGTCTGGTGACGACGAGCTAAAACCCTTAAAAAAAAGGTGCATCACAGTGTGGAAAAAGGAGGTAAAGCTCAAATTATAGATATAAAAAATATTATATCACTAGTTTGTGAAGTTGAGCCACAACGACAAAACAGCTGAGCTATTTTTTAAAAAAGGACGAGTTCGTCATTTTTGGGAAATATGCTTAATTGGCTTTCTTGTGAGACGTGGAAATCAACGTCACTCCCGAAGGCGATTAGCTTAGCTTAGCATAAAAACTGGAGGCAGGGGACATTAGCTCACCTGGCTCCTTCCAGAGCTCCGAAATAAACAAAGTGTGTGTCTCTTGCGCGCTCAAATTATTGTTGTAGTTTTGTTTGAAGCAGAAATGTAAAAACATGTAGTTCTATATGACTTTAGAGGTGTTTTCAGCTAATTTTGAGCCAAGCTAGCGGTTTCCAAGTGCCTCTGCTTGTATGCTAAGCTACGCTAACCACCGCCTGACATGACGCTCACTCAGAAAGCAAATAAATGCGTTTCACAAAAAAAATGTCAAAATATTCCTTTTAAAAACTGGAATGATTCAAAGATCTGACGACATGTTTTAGTACCAAATCCGTCTGGTGTGTCATGTGACAGCATCTCATCCTCAGAGCAACAGACAAAACAATGAACTTGTAAACAAAAATAACAACAACAGAACATAAAACTGATCAGTTAAAGTTAATACATATTCAGAATGTTAAAACTACAACGGATAAAAACCTTATCACCGTGTGTGTGTGTGTGTGTGTGTGTGTGTGTTTAAGACCGTGTGCAAACTCTCTGTACCATGTAGCATTTAACGTAATGTGGTTAGCTCGTATGCTAAGCAGTTGCAGCATGGCTTTCCATTTATAGCCCTTAACTACGGGGCTGAGTCCCATTCCAGCTGCTCGCTCCCTTCTATGCCTCCTTCCCTAGCGGAGAAAGAGAAGGAGGAAGAGAAGGAGGAGGAGGAGAAGCAGGCTTACTGGAAAACCATAGAAGGAACGCGTCTCAAAACTGCCTCATTTCCTCTCCATCTCCTTTTTTTTCCCGTGGTGGGAGGAGGAGGAGAAAAGAAGGAGGGAAGAGGAGTCTTTGGCATTGAGGAGAGGAGACGTAAAGAGAGGGGAGGAGACTTTTGACACAGACTTGTCCTCCAGCAGATAGTGGGTCTTTCTGTGAAGCTGTGGGGAGGGAGGGGGGTTAGTGAGGGGATGGGGGGGAGGAGCCAGAGCTTTTGATTGACAGGTGAACGAAGCCGCCGAACCAATGGGAGGTTAAAGAAAATCTTTCTTTTTTTTTTTTAAATAAAAAAAGAAGAAGCAGGATGAGCTGAGCTACTGATTCTAATGACAGAATCTCCCATAAAGCCACAAAATGACCCACTATCCACTGGACCACGCTACGATAGGGCTGTGTGTGTGTGTGTGTGGATGTTAATGTGTGTGTGTGTGTGTGTGAGAGCGAGAAAGAGAGTGTGTGTGTGTGTGTATACAGTCACTGTGATCCAGTCAAAAACATGTTCATCAGTCCAATCTGGGAGAAAGGAGCTCAATAGTCTTTTCGTCTCTCCTCCTTTTTCTCTTCTTCTCCCTCCTTCTCTAAAAACGCACTTTTTTCTTCTGACCGATAAAAGTGGAACGATAAAAAGATGGCAGGAGAAGAGAAGAAGAAGAAAGTTGGCGAGAGGAGAGGAGGAGCCCCTGACTATTGATCTCCTTGCTGTTGGAACAGTGCTGTCTGCAGCCGGAGCCTTTAGATAAACAGAGTTTAATTCTGTCTGTCTGTCTGTGGCTTCTATTGGTGGAGAGGTGCCATTTCCGGGTCATGTGACCTCTTGCTGCTGTCCCATTGGTTGAGTGGCCTAGTAGGCGTGGCCTAGTGGGTCTCTTTGAGGGCTTTGAGGAGAGGGGGGTTCTGGGTAATGATATGATCCTAGAGAGAGGACGACAACAACAACATCAACAAAAACAACTAAACAAAACAACAACAACAACAACAACCAATCGGGCGCTAGGTGGGTGGAGCGTGCAGCAAGACAGAGCGTGTGGAGGTGTGGTCTAACCTGGCATAGAAAGAGAGCTAAGAGAGCTTCTGGAGAGAGCAGTTTGTTGTTCTTACCCACTACAGATATTGCATGTTATTATTTTATTGGGAAAAAACTATTTTATTTCAAAGGCTGAGATATGGACTGAACAGCACATTTTATAATAAAACACATTTGTCAAAGCTCTCTAAAAAAAATATATAGAAAAACAAGCTGTTTTTAAACAACTGCAAACACGTCTTCAGTATTTCTGTGTGGAAAATACTTGTTTTTCTATATTTTTATACTACTGTTAATATACAGATATAACTGTGAAACTATTAAACCTATTCACATACCTGCAAACTCATAATTCAGTTCAATTTAAATGTTATTGATCCAGTGTTTTTATCTTAAACGCTCAAGAACAACGTCTGAACCGTTCATCTATTTATTTTGGAATATTTTAAATTGAATTAGGAACCCAATACAAATTTATAAAATCAATTGCGTGGTCGCCCGTTGCAATTATTTAATCAAAACCTTCAAGAAGCAAAATGCCTGTAATGATTGACTGATTATGGATCAATGTTTTTTAGGGTTTGTCGTTTCCAAATATAAGTGATAATAGATCCATCTGGGGATGGTTTGTTAGGGCTAAAATCAATATCAGAATATTTGCAAGAATATATTTAAACTCTTCATACATGTCAAACAAAACTTTTTCTAACTCGCTTTGTTAGTTTTTTTTTAATATATATATATAATATATATATAATAATAAGATTAACATGGAGGACTGATGGTGCTCAAGTGTTCTCAACTGTATTAGAATCTTATGAACGATGTTTTTTTTATTTCTACGATACTACAAAGACACACTTTAGCTCAGTAGTGCTAAAATAATTACCCACAACCCCCAGGTTTTGACTGTCCGCTCTAGAAACTCTAAGTCTATGGTGGATCATGCTGAAGGGGACACATGCAGGAAGAAGGGAAAACACTTTGACACTGAAGCAGATATATACACAAACACACACGCATGCACATACACACACACACACACACACTATCCAAACCCCACCCAGAGGTGTCGCATGGCTGGGTGGTTGTCAAAGAGGCCCAAAAGGAGTGTCAAGGTGAAAGGTCAAACCAATCCGGGGTAAAAAACAGAGAGAGAGAGAGGGACAGCATCTCCACACCTGGCTCTGGGGTGTGTGAGTGTGTTCGTTTTAGTATAGTGTGTGTGTGTGTTCATGTGAGGTTATGGGTGTGTGTGCGCTTGTGCGTGTGTGTGTGTACTCACACTGCGTGCTCGGGTCGGTGTCTGTGGTGAGTTTGACGTAGTTGCTGGGAAACAGACCCTCCCTCCCGTTGAGCTCTCCCTTCCACCAATCACAGTCGTCCTTGTTGACCACCGTGATCAGCTGACCCTTCAGGAAGGCCAGCTCGTCGTCGTTCTGGGCCACGTAGTCGTACATGCCGATCACCTGGCACACCGCTTCAGGACCAGACGGACAGGGCGTCAACATTGGCAACTTCAAGGTCACATGTGGGAGATTATCTTTTTCCTCATATCATGAAAATTATGTATTTTTGGGTTTCTTGTCCAGAATCAGTGAAACTAATTGTGCAATACTGTATATATTTTCTTATGCTATTAGCATTCACAGCAATGCTTTTTTGTATTCTTAATTCTAATTTGTTTTAACCTTAAGTTTATTGTAATTCTGTGTGTAAGGAGAGCAAAATAAGCTTTTCATTGTGCGGAGTAACTGTCTGTTATCTGTGCATATGACGATAAAAATATCTTAAATCTTTAATAACCGATAAAGCTTTTACTTGTGGTTTTCTTCTCTCAGTCCAAACTGGTGGCTTTCACATGTCATGAGGTCCAGACATTATTATATGCCAACTTTCATATAAGTTGTATACCAAGTTTTGTCAAAGTAACACAAATAACATATTTTATTGATTATTTATGGGCCACAACTTTCTACAAAAATGGAGAAAAGCAACTTGTTTCCCACAAAGAATGGAATACAATATGCTTTAATGTTTCTGCTTTAATAGTTTAGGTAATTCCAGGGTTTCTAAACCTTTCCAATTTAAAAATAATAATGAAAACCAAAAGAATTCACACCACATTTGACCTTATTATGTAAATAAATGGTTGCTGCCAATTAATAAAAGATGAATGTTGAGTACCGTCCCTCATTCAAATCCCCAAACCCACACAGTTCAATGCTGAAACAGTGCAATGTTATTAATTTGTCATATTTAAATAACTGTTTACACAGTATACGTGTATGTATTCGTACCTGTGTGAGGCCCCGTGATGGCTGAAATCAGCTTGGGAGGGGTGGGCTCTGTGGGCGTCGTCTTGCTGGTGCTGGGACTCAGCAGCTTCACGTAGTTGGCCGGAAACCAACCGATCTGGCGCTTCTTCCCCCGGGCCTGAACCAATCAGAACACAGCGCTCACCAACCGTAACCAGAGGCCTCACATTATAGATATGACAAACACTATAGGGGCTAAATATATGCTTGTATTGCCATTTAATCAAAATCAAACTACTTAATTATTATATATAAACAACATTTATTAAGTTATTTTAGGTGTTCATAACAGATTATTATAGTGTTTAAGTGGGTGGTTAGTGGATGAGTGATTATGGTGCTGTGTTTTTAATTTGGCCTCCTAGTGTGTGTAAGATGTATCTGCAGGCTTAATAATAATAGTAATAATAATAATAATAATAATAATAATAATGAGTAATAATAAGCATCAGATTTCCTATGTTAAATAATTAAAATCGATGTGAGTAAGTGATGACATAGTGTATGGGGTAGGTTGAAGGTAGGGGGTTTAGTGGGGTCTTTCATTATTTATTAAGTCACTTATTGTTGTTTATAATGAATTATTATTTGATAGGTATTCAATTGTGTTTTTCAATTTCTAGAAGTCTAAATGAGTCTCAGGATATTCTGAATTACTACTTTATCTTATGCTAACACTAACCATTCATTTTAAAAAAACAACCTAAAAAGACTAGTTATGGGTCTTTCTGTATGCTGCATGATGTGCATGTTGCTGCATATATTTTGGTTTTGTGCTTGTATACCTGGAGCTCGCCCTCCCACCAGCCACCCGGGTTCTTTTTCCTGATGAGGATGAGCTGACCCGGAGCCAACGTCAGCTGCTCTGCTCCTGTGGCGCTGTAGGGGGCGATCACCTGCGCGATCTCTGACGGAGAGAGAGAGAGAGAAGAAGAAGAAGAGGATGAGGCTCGGTGTTCCCGCGCTTTTATTTTGAAATTGAACTAAACCGAACTATTGGCTTTCGCTACATATTTACATTTGACAGCGTCGAGGAAGTGCAGAAAAGGCTCCGGCAGCTGCTGCGATGGAGCAACATTATAGAGTAACTGAAAGCTCACCTGGTTTCTTTCCCAGGCTGCCCGTCTTCCCCGCCGGTCCCAAAGCCTGGAGGCAAAGTTCCAAAAACGATCATTACAAATATTTACCCGACTACGTAAAAACGCATCCACTGTTCTGGTTTCTGATCGACATCTCACCTCTGAGGCCGAGTCTCGCGGCTTGACGTAGTTGGAGGGAAAGACGCCCGTCTTGCCGGCGACCATGCCCGTCCACCAATCCCCTTCTTTCCGGGTCACCATGACGACGTCTCCTTGCTGGAAGCTCAGGTCCCCCTGTTCGCTGCTCTCGTAGGTGTACATGGCCACGTACTCTGCGCACACGCGGACACAGTCAGTGACGACTAGCCGCCGACGTTTAGAAAATAAACACTGCTGTGTGTGTGTGTGTGTGTGTGTGTGTGTGTGTGTGTGTGTGTGTGTGTGTGTGTGTGTGTGTTACCTTCTCCAGAGTCAGAGGGTTTTGTTGGGGAAGGGGACGGGCGCTTTCCATTCGGGGGGCTCTCTGATACTCCAGGCTCACTGGGGGAGACACGGAAAAACTCTTTAAACTGTATACAAAATATGTTTATTTTGCAGTTTTTATATATATTTTTTTTTTTTTTTTTTTTTGCTCAGACAAGCAGATGCACAGTTTCAGGGTTCATACACATTTTGACCAGTGGATCTCCATGACTTTTCCATTACTTTTCCATAACTTTAAACCCAATTTCCATGACCAAAACATGTTGTGAAATCTTGGTGTATCCATTAAAAAGTGAGAAAATGTATTATTTAAACGAACAATGAGAATACAAAGCATACAGTAA
The DNA here is from genome assembly GCF_910589615.1 of Taurulus bubalis. Lineage (NCBI taxonomy): Eukaryota > Metazoa > Chordata > Actinopteri > Perciformes > Cottidae > Taurulus > Taurulus bubalis. Next base: position 4,277,717 of record NC_136602.1, read on the forward strand.
ACCTTAAACACAAATGAATGAGACAATAGTTTGATTAAAAGAATAAACATTTATAAATAGAGCGTATGCCCGCTTATATTTTGAGCGCCTTTCTTTAAAAGCATATTAATTATTTCAAACTTTTGGGATTATATTTTTCCCCAGGACATTTAAAAATTCCGTGACTTTTGCAGGTTTTCCATGACCGTAAGAGCCCTGCGTTTTAACCCACCTGGTGTTTTTGATTCGCGGCGCGGCGCCAGGAGGCGGCGTCATGCTGGCGGAGATGAGCTTCACGTAGCTTTTGGGGAACCAGCCTCTCTGCCCGGTCTGCAGTTCACCTAACCACCACATGTCCTGCTGCTCCAACACGGTTATGATCTGCAACAACAACAACACTATTAGTGAGGGCTTCACCGGATGTCATTTCCTGTTTGCATTCAAAACCATTATTGAGGTTTCTCAAATGAAGCTACGCCTGTGTTCCTCATAAACATCAAACATAAATAAAATAAATAAAAAGAGTGTGGTTGTATAAATGCAAATACAATATAATTGTAAATACTGGTGACTCCCTTTGAGTGAGGCAGATTATTTCGTGAGATAATACCACTTGAATTTTGGAAATAATTACATCCATCTATCAAATATTTGATCACACGAGTTGTAAACAATCCTAAACCTCCACCACTGGAATCTAATTCTGCAAATATTGTACGATACTTATAATATGAGTATATAATAAACACGGTATTTCTGCAAGTGTGCTCTGTTCTGCAAATTATATTGTAATAAAGCCTTTTTTATTTTATAAAAAAAAAAATCTAAATCCCCAAGTGTGCAGAAATACCGTGTTTAAAACAGAATGAATACATGTACAAAGAAACGGGAAGAAAAAAAGAATACAAATGTAACAATGAATGAAGCTTTGAACTATTGGGTACAAGCCAACTCAGTTAAATTAATTATCACACCCAGAAAATATGGCCAGCACAAAAAGATGAATGGAATAAAAACAAAAACATCTAACTAAAACAGAAGCGCTCGTCTACCTCGTTTTTGTTGAAGTTGAGGTGGTTGTCCTTCTTCGCTCTCCATGGATACAGGGCCTGAGCCTGGAGACCCTCGACCTTCTCCCCCTGACGGACGGAAAGACGCAGCAGCGGTCAGTTCGGATGCTCGCGTACAAAACTGAGATCTTTAGGCGCCGCAGAGCTTCGTTAGGTTCCTACCTGCCCCAGCACGGGAGAGGGGGAGGAGCCCGTCGTCATGGTTGCAGGCGTGAAGGCGGAGCGTTGTCGTAGCTGCGCCGACGGAACGCTCAGCGAAGGGTTCTGATTGGCTGTCGAGGTCGGCCACGCGTCCCATCCTTCGCTCTCCGATTGACTGGCGGCGTTGGAGGGCCAACTGGAAATGTAGGCACACGGACACTTCGTATATAAGGACAACGGGTAGTCAGGGGACTGTGACACATGTTTCTAATTTTGCCTATTTACACAACTGCAATGGATTTTAAATAAAGCAGTCAATATGTTGTTGAAGTGTAGACTTCCAGCTTTATTTCAATAGATATAAAAAAAAAAATGGCATTAACCGTTTAGGAATTACAGACATTTTCCCCACATTTTCTCAAAAGTAATTGGACAATTGTGTGGCTTGTTCCCTCGCTATTTCATGACAAACTAAGCAGATAAAAAGGTCTGGGGATGATTCAAAATGTCGAATTAGCATTTGGTAGCTGCTCCAGGGAACTCTCAGCAGCTAATTATCTGGAGGGTGACTTAATAGATAAGAATTTAGGATAGGAATATATAAGCGTTATGCTTCTGCCGATACGTTTTCAGTCATATTGTATAAGAGATTGTATATAAGATTTAAAGACTCAAAATGGCGACGTCGGAGTCAATCGAGAGGACGGCGTGAATGAATGGATCGTTATGTCGACACCCGGCGGGACTCACGTGGTGTTGAAGTCGGCCCAGTTGCTGTTGGCGGACGGCGCGGAGGAGGAGGAGGCGGCGGCGTGTCCGGGTGCCGGAGGGGGCGTCGACATTGGCTGCTGGGCCGCGGTGGGCGGGGCCGAGGCCGTTGCGCGCAGGCTGATTGGCGCTTCGCTGTCCGGTATCCGCTCGGCGTAATTGGCGGGAAACCAACCGGTCCGGCCCCTGAGCTCTCCTCCCAGCCAACCGGGTTCGCCCGTTTGGGATTCGTCCACCTACGAGAGCGGAGGAGCGGGATTAACAGGAAGTGTGACGACGAACACAGAGGGCTGCTCTAATTTAACGATTTGTGTGCTTCCTCGTCTCCTCCGGCTCCTTTAAATCATTAAGGACACATCACTTCCTAGGATACATCTTTAGGAGGCTCGGTGGAGGAACTATAAAGCGAGGATACGGCGCCCATAAAGGAGGCGGGACAAAGGACAGCTGATGCACCGCCTCATATTTAATCGTTGTCGCTTTAAAAATGACAACTGTTGTTTGTTAAATGCCTGTTACCTCGACTCCTCTCCTCCTCAGCTCGCAGTTTCCATGGGCAAGGAGACGAGGAAAGGAATGGAGGAAGGGACACTAATCAATAAAGATGTGCGTGTGTATTTAGATTCAGGGTCGAAACACATAGAAACTTGACATTTGTTAATGTTCTGGCTGTTTCTATCATATCTATCTATAAATGATCTGTGTATCTAATCAATTATTCTACTTCTATAAATAACCTCATGATAAAATCTGTGGCTGTCCCCTTTACTAAAAATTAAAAATATATCTAGTTTATTTTCATAATTTTTTTCCCCATCTGTTTATTCTTAAAATCACGTGGAAGTTTATTTATGGAGACATTGATGCTAATAACCATAATGTATTGATTCATAACATCGCAGAGCTTTACGCTCACAGTGAAGCACGTTCATGACTTTACAAAAACCATGAAAACAAATGAAGCAAAACAATATTTACAGATCTGATTAGAATGATTTGGTTAAAAAAATTATATAAAAAAAAGAGCCAAAGAACACGGAGGTGACATGGGATGAACCAATGACAGCGAGAGTTCAAATGAAAGCTGGCTTGTGATTGGTGGAGGCACAACACTGGGCGGGGCTAGAACTTACCCATTCCCCCTTCACCTTCAGTTTGCACAGCAGAGGAGAGAAGAAACAGTTAATACGCACACACTCACTCACTCACAGTCGACGAGAAAATCACACACACACACACACACACACACACACACAGAGAGGACAGAAAAAACAGTTACACACGCGTACACACTCACTCTCTCTCTCTCTCTCTCACACACACACACTCAGACAGTCGACGAGAAAATCACACACAAACTCTCTCACACACACACACACAGAGAGAGGGAGAGAGAGAGGAAGGAAGAAACAGTTAATACACACACTCGATGAGAAAATCACACACACACACACACACACACACACACACACACACACACACACACACACACACACACACACACACACACACACACACACACACACACACACACACACACACACAGAGAGAGAGAGAGAGAGAAGAGAGAAGAAACAGTTAATACACGCACAGACAGACAGATAGCTGACGAGAAAAATCACACATATACATACATACATACACAGGAGGCTTTAATAAAACACACACACTCGGACAGTCGAAGAGAAAACCACACAACCACACACACACAGTTAAATATCAGTTCACACAAAGTCATCGTGTTATTTTGGGGGAAACTCATTTTACTCAAATGTCCTTTTGTTAAACTGCCACTATTGCAGCTGCAGACTCTCCCACGACCATCGTCCTCCTCATGTTTTTGTCACGAGGTGGAAGGCTGGAGGGAAGTGTGTGTGTGTGTGTGAGCACCAAAACGCGCGCTACATACCATGATGACGTCTCCGGGCGCGATGCTGATCTCGTCGTGGCTGCGGGCGTCAAAGGGGTACAGAGCGCGGTAGTAGACGACCTTCACCGGATGCTGGTGGTCGAAGCTGCTGACCGGAGTCTTCTGCTCGAACAGACTGGGCAGCGGAGCCTTTTCCCCTGGAGACCGACACCAGCAGAGCGTTTAATCAACACAGAACAGGGTCTATTTTACTATTTTATGCTACTTTATACTTCACTATCATTTACTTTTTACATAACAATAAAAGAAAACATAATATGATGCAGTACTAGACTTCGAATTTCACGCAGTAGTATAAACAAAATCTAAACTTGGCTCTACATTGACAAAGCCCAATATTAAAATGCTTTTATGTGTATTTATTAGTGATACAAGTAGTGGTATAATATATATATATTTATATATATATATAACATTTTGAAAGGAGTACCAAAGGTAATTTCTTTTATATTCAAGGCTTCTATTGAGGTTTTCGAATTGAGATTTTAATGTTTGTCGTCACATTTTTATGACGTTATCGTCCTAATTTGAGTTAGTTGTCCTTTTTTATTATTATTAATAAATCAACCTTTTTCAATGGACATAACTTGTCTGTATACGTTCTGCATTTACGTGTGGAAAACGTAGAGGAAGCAGTTTTTTGACCGCAGTGAAATTGTCGTTTTTGAAAAGCAAAACGCCAACAAATATGTATTTTTTTATTTTTTATGCTTCTACTTTTCTTCAGTAAATTTGAACTTTAACATTCGCATTTTGATTCAGAATTTTAATGTCAACGTCTTTAAACAAAGGTTGCCACATCCCACCCATCCCATGCAGCCGTTAGCCGTTAGCCGTTAGCCGTGACACACCTGTTGAAGCCCAGGGGTCGGCTGGCTGGCCGAACAGCTTGCTCAGTTTCTCCTGCATGTCCTTCTTGCCCCGCCCATCGTCCTCTTCTGCCGATCCCGTTCCCTTCTGGCCGCCCTCCTCTTCTTCTTCATCTTCCTCATCCTCTATCTCCATCATCCCTCTCCTCTTCCTCTCCTCCTCCTCCTGAGCCACTCGGTTCAGCCAGGCGTGGGGCGCGGAGATGGAAGGCGGGCTCGGGGCGTTGGGGGCGGAGCTTGCAGAGTCATCCCTCCAGGACACCGCCTCCTCCGATGACAACCTGGTGAGAGCCGCATGAAACAATCAACCGGACGCGCCTTTATTTTCATCCCAGAAGATACCGACACAACCAAAAATAACCGTCCGTTCTGAACGCGTCGCTCTCACCTGCCGTCCCGCAGCTCAGCGGACTTCCTCTCGACCGGCGTGTGCCGGTGAGGGTGCGTCAGCGAGTGCATGTCTCCGTCCAGCTCCCTCTGCTTCTGCCTCTGCTGCCGGCTGTGGATCTCCCTCAGCTCCTGCAAAGGCACGATGTCGGATACAGGAAGGAACAGCGGTGAGGAGGACGTGGGGTCAGAGGGCTGGCTGCTACGGGTTACCACCGGCGACAAACAACAACAACAGCGGCGGCGGCGGCAGCGTGTATGGATGGATGTATTAGTCACGTGTACAAGGCAAGCTCCACCGTCCTGGGGATGCACGACACGTTTATATTAAAATATATACACACACACACACCATAAAAGCCGGGTTACAAGCCGCTACTACGTTCGGTGGGTGTCCCCGCTAGTTCCCCGCTGTAGCTAGCTAGCGCTGCTATATATATATATAGAGCGAATGATATTCTAGAGAAAGCTAGAATATTTTGATGGTGACTGCAATTTGCCCTTTTTTCACTGAAGGAGAGGAGAGACATAATTGGTTGATTTGTTGATATAATAAACTTATTTTTTAAAAGTTAGGGAGCTTTATTCATGTATTTCTCGTGACACGATTACCTCATAAATACATGCAGTACCGACACTTAGCAGCGCAGTTCGGGGGCGTTTCACCCTTTCGGGTTCTTTGAGAATGAGACATCTTTTTCTTTTTTTTTTTGCACGTTTAACCTTCTTTTTTTCATTTATTAAACCCGTGGATTTTCGTAATTTGCGGTGTTCAGGACATCTCTTTAACTTCAATATATAAAAGCGCGCATCCAAGAGGAAGCTACAAAAGTCGGGGCTGGCTTCTCCCCGCTGGCGAGCACCCTGACCCCCGTTGAGCCGATGAGAAGAGGGCCAGCTTTGACTTTTGTGTTTGGAAACGGCAACCGACGGATCCTAAAAGTGGGAGGTGCCGATATCGGGAGGAGGCTGGAGGTTTAATTTGAATTGACTGTGTTGTAGTCACTTATAGCGGCATGTCTGTTACTCCCCGTTCTTCCAGAAACCAGGGGGCGGAGCTTGCACAAGGCACAGTACGTTGGAGGGGAAGCGCTAGGAATAAGCAAAAAAATGTAAAATAAAACTTGGGGGGTGCAGTGGGGCAGTTCTGTGTAGTCATGACAACCAGCTGTACCATTAGAACACTCTGTTACTATAACAACAACGGGCAGCTGTCGTGTTTCAGCCAAACAACCAGCGTGAAGAAACCTTCAGAAACAAGCAAACCGACTACGACTCTGGAGAGAGAGGACAGCGACTCACTCCGAAACAGGAAGTGGAGGACAAGAGACCCACGGAGAGCATGCCACACACACACACACACACACACACAGGTTAGACACAGACACACACTCATCCACATAAGGACCAGCTCACTGTACTCATAGATTCTAGTTTATCTGCATATGAGCCTCGTAAAATGTCGACTAGCTTCTACTAGTCTGGCTGAAACATCATCTGGCAGCTCACACAACAGCACAGTGAGGCTCTAGTCAAGTAGCATCATCATAACATCACCTAATCTAACCGGGGAAGCCCGCTGGTTTAGCATGACAACCGCGTACAGCGCTATCGATGGGAGCTAAGCTAGCCAGCTGGCTGAGTAGTGAGCTAACACCAGCTAAGCAGATAAAGGAGGGAGACAGAGGGGGTCAAATGTGTCTGAGGACGAGGGGAGGAGAGAAGGATGATGATGTGAAGGAAAGAAACACAAGATGAGGCAGAGAGAGAGAGAGAGAGACACTCAAGAAAGAAATGAGGGAAGATAAAGAAAAGAGAAACCGAGAGGCAGAAGGGAGAAGAAGGGGACAAGAAGGGAGGCCGGGGTTGATGTGTGGACCTTTATTACGTAGTCTAGCCGAGCCAGACACACCCTGAAGCTGTCCCTGCTCCTGGCACTGAAATACACATATACAGATATATACACACACACACACACACACACACACAGGATCAATCATTCTGTCGAGACACGCAAACACACACACGCTGAAAGTTAGTGTTCCAGACCATATCTGTCCAATTAAAGGACTTATTTGGCAGCCATTTCTCTGCATGTAGAACTCAAGTCCTCTTGGTAGTTACCTTTGTTAATACCATCTCATATATATATATATATATATATATATATATATATATATATATATATATAAATAAAACTACAATATTAGACACAGCACAGACACAACAGCAGTTAGCAGTTTACTTGTCGTCCATGTCAGTTCTATAAAATATTCAAGAGCATATACATGTTGTGTGGAAATGTGATATTTGCTTTAGGATCCCGATTCATTTCAAACTGCTTCCTAATTACTGGAATAAATGTTTTTAATCCCCGACATGAATCGGGGGATTTTCTCTCAGTAGAGACTAAACAAACAAAGAAGAGCACGATAAGGCCTTGACTCATGCAAGGAGAGGCTCTTGTGACTCACTGGGATGAGGAATGTGCTGTTACAACTGTTAAGTGTAGCCAGTGTGTCACAAAAACAGACCGAAGTTGGCAACATTGCAGATGTCATAATATTTAGTGCAGTGTGCAAGAAGCCCGATTAGTTTCTTTCACTGACGTGTCTGTACTGGATAGCAGATAGTTTAATTTGTGGTTTTAGGTGTGAACTAGGCGTTTAGGCTGACACTATTTCATTTAATCCACACTAATGAGTTGAATATGCACAAAAAAACTACACATCTGAATACACATCTGTTTTCTGTGTGTGTATTGAGCGCCTCCTTGTCAGAGGCGTTGCCGACTCTGACTTGTGAAATTAGAAGAAGAAGAAAAACACAGCACATCAGAATTAGTACGCGAGTGTGTGAGAGTTGGTGCTCTGCAGTAGTCAAAACACACACAAAATACAGGCATTTTAAAAGTCTAGTTTGTAGGCGTTAAAGACGGCAAAAGCCTTCTAAAGTTATTTAAAGACTTGAAGCGTTAAAGAGAGTGTGTTATGTTTTTACGCTCTCAAATAGTCTGGCAGTGCAGGTCCAATCCAAATGCAAATAAATGAATAGAACTGCTCTGTGCTCCAGGTCTGCCACTAGAGGCAGTGTGGTTCATCACATGATTATTTTCTTTACAGTACAGAGTAAATCCCAGCTGCAGTACCACCCCGGTCCAGCAGTGGCAGTGTGCTCTACCTGTCTCCCTCTCTGTTCCTCCTCAAGCAGGCGTTGCAGGGCCTCTATCCTGGCACAGTGGTTGGCATAGAACTCACACAGAGACTGGCATGGGCAAGGGAGCAAAAAGGCCAGTGTAGAAGATAAATAAAAGAAGTAGAAAAATATGGAAGGAAGGGTTTATTATGTGGATTAAACAAAGAATATGACAGGGAGAGGCGAAGAAGTACAGGAGGGAGGAGGAGGAGGAGAGCGAGTAGAATCAGGAAAGAAGACAGAAGGAGGGTCGCAGTGGATTTAGAGGACAGAGGAAGCACAGCAGCGGGACCAGAGAAGATTTTGGGGAGAGGAAGTGGTGTAGAGAGGAAGGTGGACGGCAGCATAGTCAAACGTTGGTCACGTGTCGGTGGTCTGTGAATCCCACCACTGAGACGGAAAACTTGTATCCGACCCGGCCGGTTTCGGCCTTTTCGCCCCTTCCTCTAACCACGGTGTTACGGTGACCATACTGAAGAAGACCGAGAACCAACGTCATTAGATTAGCCATTAAATTAGCCGTTAGAAAGTCTATTTATTGTGGTCTGTGTTTCTTCTGCTTTCCTCCCTTTCTCATTCTCCTGCCCTCCAAGCTGCAACAGACCACAGGACTAACTCCCCTCTCTTTGACCTGGCTCAGTGTGTTCTGGGGGAGAGAACAGGGACAAAAGGTGCTCTAGGAAACATAAACATGCCGCTGTGCTCAAACCCTTAAAAAAAGAAAAAGAAGGTACAATGTGTAATATCTGGCCACATGCGCCAAACAACTCAGGTCAGCACGGGGTCCATAAAGTCTAAAGAAATAAAGCCAACTGCTCTCCAACATCAGGGATACGCTGGTCATAATAAGGCAAAGATATCTTCTGAGGTGACTTATAGTTTACAATATTCATCTGTGTGTTTACTAACCGGGGCTGATACTCTGTTTATTGCGTTAAATTTCAAAATGTGGCAGAAACGAGTAAGCGACTAACCCCTTCACATTCTGTTGATAATGTTAAGTTGTGTTTGAACTTCATCTCTTCCTCTCTCAGGAGTATATTTTTGGCGAACGCTCCGTGAAGCAGCTGTCTCAGTGTTCCTGTGCACAGCCACTTCTCTCCAAAACCACAGCAAAGCAACAATAATCCACACCGACATAAACACAAAACACGGACACCGCCGTCGGGTTTAAAACGACAGAACACGTCGGTGCACATGAACATTGCGGTTGTATTGGCGCGTGCGAGGATGGGGTGATGAGGGACAAGACATTTAAAGAGACAGTACGACACCAAAGTAATGCTTTTAACATGGATCATGTTTTCATTCAGAAAAAATAGCTAGAGCCAGTTAACTGGCTGTTTAGTTCAAAATAGATTTATTTGAATTCATAAAGCAGGACAGCAATGCATCAAACTTAACAGCTGGTGGGTATTATTAAAGTAATTTATGCTACGTGAACATAACTAAACAATCTGAAACTGCATCGAATTGAAGCGAATCTTCTTCACCTTTAGTATCCAATTCCAAACCTTTGTAAGTCAATGCCCTCCAATAGATTTAGTGGTATGTGGCACTCAATTAGAGGACTACTTTCCCAGGACTTGGCAGAGACAAGTTACTATCCTCCCACTGTTATGAAAATACCACGCGTGCACTTGAAAGCTTCGTCAGATTAGCTTTTACTTTGAGCTTTACTTTAGATAAATAGAACAAAACAAGAGAGCAATTAAATTAAGAGGAGGCTCATCTTTAAAGCTTCCTCTTATACTTCTCATGCATTACTGTTGGGTAACCCTGTAAATGTATATTCAATTAAAGTTAATTAAAACACTGGTTCTACTGTTTAAAGATAGCTTGTATGTACGTTAATCCGTCCTGTATAATCTATTATTATAGACCTGATCTTTTCCTTCAGGGTCTGTATTAATGTGTCCTTTAAGAGCCGTTTACCTTCAGCTGGGTGTTGAACGCGTCTATTTCCAGCAGCTTGGCCCTCGTCTCCCTCTCCACGGCGTCGAGCTGTTCTCGGAGCTGCTGCCTGCTGCTCTCCTTCTGCTCCACGGCCTTCTGCAGGGACGATAGGCTGTCACCTGCAGACACAGAAGGAGAAGGAACCGTATCGAATGAGACGGCACATTGTGGTGCCAGACAGAGGGGCGACGAAAAGCCTTGCTGCTTTCATCTAAACAATATGTTTTTATTACACTCGCAGGAAATGCATATATTAAAGTTGCGTTTGTGTGGTACTCACGATGCAGACTGTTCTGTTGAACCTGTTTCAGCTGGTCGTTGAGACATTGTTTATCAGGAATTAGTCTCCCCAACCACTGCTGGGAGTCCTGCAGACAAACATGAAGTCACACCAAGACCCAGTTGCACACTTTTTTAATTAAAAATCCTAGATCACAATGGACCCACATGAACAAATTCCACATTTTCTAAGAATGTGCGTGTGTTTGTTAGCCGAACGGCTGCAGTGTTTCGCTTGCCGGCTGTTTTCCATTTTCTTTTGCGTACCTGCAGCTGCTGTTGCAGCAAGGTGATTTCAGCAATGCGTGTTTCCCTGGTCAGATTGGTCTGCTCCACCTCTCTCCGCTGGGCTGACAGACGGAACCGGACGTCCTTCAGTTTGCCCTCCAACTGGTTCTTCTTATCATTCTGCAGGACGGGCGTGAGAGAGAGCGAGAGAGGGATGGAGAGGAACAGAACAGAACATTACGTTTCTGCTGGTGTGCAAAGTATTAGGTGACAGAAGGAATTTATCGAGAGTGGGTTCCGTTCCTTCCTTTGAAGAATATTTTTAAGTCCATCACTGTCACACAAACCACCACTCGGTTAGCTCACAGTGGTCCCGTCGAGCTAGCGGTGACTGTGTGTGTGTGTGTGTGTGTCTGTGTTTACCAAAGCCTCCAGTTCAAACTCCAGGGTCTTCTTCCTGGCTTTGAGCAGCACGATACTCTCCTGCTCTCGGTTTCTCTGAGTCAGAAGCTCCTGGCGACGTTGACGCTCCCACTCCAGCTGACGCTGACGCTCTAGTTCACGCTTAGCAGTCTGGACGGACCGAACACACACACACACACACACACAAATTACGTCACAATCGTATTTGTATGTTACACACTTCAGTGTACGCTAAACAAGCCGTCCGCTGTCGGGGTTTAAGTCCATCTCTCGGATTTAAAAAAGGCCGGAGAGCGGTCTTGAAGTCGTCTGCAGCCGACGTGATTACAAGTCTGCAGCAGTTTAATCGTCACCTCAAATCATAACTCCTCCAATTAAAAAAAAAAAAAGGAAGAAACCCGGAAATCAGTTTTTCTCCTTCGTACCTCTCTCCTCTCTATCTCTTTGCGTCTCTCGTCCTCTCTATGTCTCTCCAGCTCTCGCTGTCTCTCCAGCTGTCTTTCTAATTCGTGTTGTCGTCTCCTCTCCTGCTCCAGACGCTCGCGCTCCTGAAAAACACACACAAACACACACACACACACACACACACACACGCACGCACGCAAAATGAGCTGGCAGAACAAACTACTCCATTATTCTCGACGAGGTCACCCCCATGCGTTTTCATTTCCTCCTAGCTTCAACACTTGCTGTTAAAAAGGTAAATAACTTACTGATTCATTTCAAAGACATGGTATACTGGGGTTATTACAAACGCAAATATTTTACAGCCCGATACACGAGTCATCCGCCGGAGCCAATTCAAATGTTTGATGGCCCACAGTGTGGAAATGAGAAGTGAACACGGTCAATGGAGTCTCACCTTCCTCTCCAGCTCCTCCCTCTCCAGCGTGGCCAGCCTGTCCTGCTCTTTCCTCTGCAGCTCCTGCAGAGCCTGGCGTCTCTTCTCCAACTCCAGGTTCCCTCGCTCAAAGTTCTCCCTCTTCTTATCCTCGAACGTCACTGAGAAGACACAAAGGGGGTCGAGTATAAACAACAAGCGGCGGGAGCCGAGATCTATGCTTTTTAAAAAGACGTCGCATGTGGCGTCATCTTTAAGCACCAACATTCGCTATTCATGCTTTCTTTCTTCTTCTTTATATAATTGTTATTAGATCATTATGTGTGATTTATGTATCTATTTGAATTTTCTTATACACAACATACCATTGAGCAGGGACATATAATACAAAGATGAAGTGGCTCAAACAGATCATAACAAAATATGAGAATAAGAGAAATGTATAGTAATAATATGAAAATATGAAAAAAATACAATTTAACAACTTGTGGGAAGCAAAGCAAAATTAGGAATACAAGAATAACAACAAAAAAAAAGGAAAAAAGACAAACACTGAATAAAACAGCAGTAAGAGAGAGCTCAGATGGGATTGCAGCAACTTGAGGAAGTGTTGCAAATACTTGGGGGGCAACACATGTTCTGCTTCATTTCAAACCTTTCCCATGAACGTCAAGGGAAAAGCTGACAGAAAACAGACTGGAGGTAAAAGTGGATCTGGATTGGAAGAAGCACAGTGGCTTCATGCTATGTGGGCAGCTGACCGCTCACAAAAACAATTGCAGAAATTTCTTTTACGACAAAAGTAGGATTTTGAAGCGAGCGTCACCTGGTAGTTTGGTGCTCTCCGCCTCCTCCTCCACTTCCTCCTGGACGCTCTCCGACTGAAGACTGTCACTCCGCACGCGCCTTTAGAAAGGACACGCAGAAATATACAAACATAAAGTTCCTGATATGAAACAGTAACGGATAAAAAAAAATTGGTATTCAACGTGTTTATAATATATATATAAATAATCACAGGGTTCATACACATTTTGACCAATGGATCTCTATGACTTTAAACTGAATTTCCATGACCAAACATTTTGTGAAATCTCGGTGTAAACATGAAAAGGTGAGTAAATATTAGTATTTAAACTAACAATGATAATTCCAAAGCATACAGTAAACCTTAAATGACAAATGAATGAGAGACAATAGTTTGATTAGAAGAATAAACATTTATATAGATGCCTGTATGTATGCCTGCTTATATTTTGAGCGTCTTTCTTTTAAAAGCATATTAATTATTTCAAACTCAGCGTAAATGAACGAGATGAATATATGAATATAACACATTTACATGACTTTTACAAAACTTTGGGGATTTTATTTTTTTCAAGGACTTTTCCAGGCCTGGAATTAACCATTTTAAAATTACATGACTTTTCCAGGTTTTCCATGACCGTAGGAACCCTGATATGAGTCGCAAACCAAACTGCTGTTCAATATACACAAGTACAAGTGTCTACGACAGTATTTACCTGAACGTGGGTGGGAGGTAATCTGGCGGTAACACAGGGGGCAGCGGTAAACCTGACATGGCCATATCGATGAGGTGCATGGCTAAGATGAACTCCTCAGCCGTTAGCTTTCCATCCGTGTCGATATCGGAAAGACTCCTAGAGATGAAACAAGTTAGGTATTTTAAGGACTAATGTCTTATTTGTCGTCGCTCTCATTTTTTTTAGAGATTAAATGGTTGAATTTCACGGTACTGACCATATCGTGGCCAGTTGGCCCTGAGGGAGACTGGACTGCATCAGGATAGTGCGAGCCTGAGGACCTGAGAGAGAGAGATTAACATTAAGAGAAATATCATCACAAATATTGACATGTCAGTGTGTGTGTGTGTGTGTGTACCTGTAAGGTGTCCACTCATCATTTTGTCATGGGAGTTGAAAAGCTGTCTATACTTGAGCCTGGAGGACTGAGGAACGGCCCAATCACAGGGCGGCAGGACACTGTGACGAGCAACAGAAGATAGAACAGAGTTCAGCGGCGTGACTTTACCAAGCAGCTCGTCAAAAGGAAACACAGACGGATGTATTAAGCACATTCAATAGACTCCCGGATCATCCGTTAACGGGATGCAAAAAGGCCGAAAGACAAGATAAGGAGAGTAAAAAGAGAAAGAAAAAGAAAGTGCTGGTGTCAGAATATTTATACAGTTCTGATAGCGTGGCCTACCTAGTAGTGTCCAAGGACGGACCCTTCTGCAGCTTGGTACTGGAGCGGTTAAACGACGCCGACTTGTTGACAGAGGGAGCTGAGGGACACAAGGAACAGCAGATTTTAGGCTGGAACTTCAAACAGCTTCATGTCAAACTCTGAGAGAAGAACCTAAAAGCATAAGAAGAGGCCTTGCATTGCCTCATCCTGGCTCCTGGTGGAGCTTTCTATCATAATAATATAATATAATTCTTCCAGTCAGTCGTCTCCGCCTCCTTTTTGACTCCCGAACACATCGGAAACCCCGTTTTACTCTCTTCAAAACATTCTGTCCAAACCTTAAAACAGCTTATTGAAATCTCACTCTGTGCAGCGGGAGACCGAGAGGCGCGACTCGCTTCTCAGATTAATATTTAGCAGGCTCATTTGCCACTTTGAAAGAATAATTTACCTCCATTCTCATTTGTTCTGCTATTTTCGAGCTCGTAATTACGCTCCTCTGCACATATTTTACATCCGTCTCCAGAAGGTTCTCCCGTCATTGAGGTACTTTCTCTCCCTAAGGCGCGCGGTATGATCTCAAATTTGCTGGATGTGACATGATTAAATTCATCATCCTTCGGGTGTGGCCTCTCTTGCGGGGATTAGGGGGGTAATTGGAAAAAAGGAGCTGGCGCCAGTCAGGGTTAGCTCTCGCTCTTCATGAGCACGTCTGAGTTCATTCCAGTTTACGGTGTATATGGGTCGTTTTATGGGTCATGATACCAGCTCATTTGCCTATTTCTACAAAAGACGGCAGCTTATTATCTATTCATTCACTATCTTTCACCGCTTATCCTCACATTGGGCGAAAGGCCAATTTTTAAGGACAGAGAACCATTCACACTCGAACCTACGGGGAATTTAAAGTAATAAATCAATCATGTCTTTGGACTGTGGGAGGAAGCCGGAGAGAACCCACGCTGACACGGTGAGAACATGCTAACGCCACACCGGGAATCGAACCCGGGTCCCTCTCGCTGTGAGGCAACAGCGCTAGCCGGCCCTTGGCAGCCAATAATCTCATGTGAATATCTCTCTGGACCCCAACTGATTCTCAATATGCCCATTTATTTCAAGAGGAAAGAGAAAAAAGTGGATTTGTTACCTCTACCTATAAAATAATGAACCTTTACTAAGATGAGCAGAGCCGTCATACAGCCATAAGAGTAAATATGAACGTGTTTATTGAGCGTAGAACTGAAACCTGGAGCGGTTGCTGTTTGTTACCTGGGTGGGAGAAGCCCGAGATGGGCTGCATCATGCCTGTGGGCGGGGCTCCGTTGGCGATGGGCGGCGGGAGGGGAGGCGGGGCCGACGAGACGAGCGGGGGAGACACCCCGACCGGGAGAGGCGGGAGGGGGAGGGGAGGAACGCCCAACAGAGGGGGAGGGAGGGGGGGCATGCCTGGAGGGAAACAGATCAGAGAGAGGGCCGTCAATATTTATTCAGAGGAGCATCAGGACTCTTTACTGTGATCGCGTTACAACTTTACTGAGCCGCTTTGAAGGTGACACAGAGAGAGAG
Organism: Taurulus bubalis; assembly: GCF_910589615.1. Taxonomy (NCBI): domain Eukaryota; kingdom Metazoa; phylum Chordata; class Actinopteri; order Perciformes; family Cottidae; genus Taurulus; species Taurulus bubalis. The sequence continues at coordinate 4,293,560 of NC_136602.1, forward strand.
AGAGAGAGAGAGAGAGAGAGAGAGAGGGGCAAACAAAAAGGAGAGAGGGAAAGAGAGGGAGAGGAAGAGTGAGAGTGAACGAGAGAGGTGAAGAGATAGTGAGGGAAAAAGTGAGCGAGGGGAAGAGAGAGAGTGAAAGAGAGAGACGAAGAGAGATAGTGAGAGAGAGAGCGGGGAAGAGAGAGAGAGAGAGAGTGGAAGAGTGAGTGAGGGAAAGAGAGGGAGAGGAAGAGAGGGGAGAAGAGTGAGAGAGTGAAAGAGAGGTGAAGAGAGATAGTGAGAGAGAAGCGAAGAGTGAGAGAGTGAAAGAGAGAGGCGAAAAGAGATAGTGAGAGAGAGGGAAAGAGAGAGAAAGGGAAAGAGAGGGAGAAGAAGAGAGAGAGAGGGGAGAAGAGTGAGAGAGTGAAAGAGAGGTGAAGAGAGATAGTGAGAGAGAGAGCGGGGAAGAGAGAGAGAGAGAGTGGAAGAGTGAGTGAGGGAAAGAGAGGGAGAGGAAGAGAGGGGAGAAGAGTGAGAGAGTGAAAGAGAGGTGAAGAGAGATAGTGAGAGAGAGGTGAAGAGTGAGAGTGAAAGAGAGCGAGGGAAAGAGAGGTGAAGAGAGATAGTGAGAGAGAGGGGAAGAGAGAGAGAGCGAGGGAAAGAGAGAGAGGGGAGAAGAGTGAGAGAGTGTAAGAGAGGTGAAGAGAGATAGTGAGAGAGTGAAAGAGAGAGGTGAAGAGTGAGAGGGAAAGAGAGGGAGAAGAAGAGAGGGGAGAAGAGTGAGTGAGTGAAAGAGGCAAAAAGAGATAGTGAGAGAGGGAAAGAGAGGTGAAGAGAGATAGTGAGAGAGAGGGGAAAAGAGAGAGTGGAAGAGAGAGAGGTGAAGAGAGATAGTGAGAGAGTGAAAGAGAGAAGTGAAGAGATAGTGAGAGAGTGAAAGAGAGAGGTGAAGAGTGAGAGAGTGAAAGAGAGAGGTGAAGAGATAGTGAGAGAGTGAAAGAGAGAGGTGAAGAGTGAGAGAGTGAAAGAGAGAAAGTGAAAGAGAGCAAGCATTTCCCAAGATGACCTTTGTAAAAGAAAAGAGTGACGTCATCCCCTCTAAGCACATCTGCAGTGTTTTTACCACGACACACAGTTTTATTTCCCAAGACCTCTGGAGGAGAAGCCGTTGTCACATGAACGACAGCATCGGATTATATTTCTGTTATTACAGCAAACTGTGAGCCGGGTGTTCTTCTGCAGAGGAAGAGCGAGATCAAATGATCATTAAAAGTTCACGCAGAGCAGATGTGACGGCGTCTTACCGAAGCCGCTCTGTGGGGGTAGAGTCAGCGGGACTGGTTTCATACTGGGAGGCAGCGCGGGGGGCAGCGGGTGACCCTGCAGCTTCAGTTTGATGAGCTTCATGGCGATGGAGAACTCGTGGATGTCCATGCGACCGTCGCTGTTCATGTCAGCCAGAGCCCTTAAAAAGGTGCGCAGAGGGAAAAGTTAAAAAAAAGATCGTTCATATTCAACTTTTTGTATTTATTGTTCTGTGACTTTGTAGAAACGTCCTGCCGGGGTGACTCACCAGATTTGGGCCAGGATGGGCGGGGGCAGACCTGATTGAAGGAAGAAGTTCCTGGCTTGGTCGCCTGGGCAGAGAGAACAGAAACAGGATGTGACATCACAGGGCGGAACCCGAAAAAAGAAAGATCGTGTGGAGAAAGCCAAAGCCCGTTAAAAATACATAAATATGAGAATGTATCTTTAGGTCTGAAGACACTGGCCAAGACATTAATGTAAATGAAGCCATTAGGTGATGTAACTTAACATTAAGTATTAGCAGATTAATCAGCAGACAGATAAAATATGAATCAGCATTTTTGATAGACGATTAATCGTTTAAGTCTTAACGCCAAAACGTCTTCTGCTTTATTCACCATTTACCCATGCAGTACTAGTATTACCCATGCAGTACTAGTATTACCCATGCAGTACTAGTATTACCCATGCAGTACTAGTATTACACATGCAGTACTAGTATTACACATGCAGTACTAGTATTACACATGCAGTACTAGTATTACACATGCAGTACTAGTATTACCCATGCAGTACTAGTATTACACATGCAGTACTAGTATTACCCATGCAGTACTAGTATTACCCATGTAGTACTAGTATTACCCATGCAGTACTAGTATTACACATGCAGTACTAGTATTACCCATGCAGTACTAGTATTACACATGCAGTACTAGTATTACCCATGTAGTACTAGTATTACACATGCAGTACTAGTATTACCCATGTAGTACTAGTATTACCCATGTAGTACTAGTATTACCCATGCAGTACTAGTATTACTCATGCAGTACTAGTATTACTCATGCAGTACTAGTATTACCCATGCAGTACTAGTATTACACATGCAGTACTAGTATTACCCATGCAGTACTAGTATTACCCATGTAGTACTAGTATTACCCATGTAGTACTAGTATTACCCATGCAGTACTAGTATTACTCATGCAGTACTAGTATTACTCATGCAGTACTAGTATTACCCATGCAGTACTAGTATTACTCATGCAGTACTAGTATTACACATGCAGTACTAGTATTACTCATGCAGTACTAGTATTACACATGCAGTACTAGTATTACACATGCAGTACTAGTATTACCCATGTAGTACTAGTATTACCCATGCAGTACTAGTACTACCCATGCAGTACTAGTATTACTCATGCAGTACTAGTATTACTCATGCAGTACTAGTATTACTCATGCAGTACTAGTATTACTCATGCAGTACTAGTATTACACATGCAGTACTAGTATTACACATGCAGTACTAGTATTACACATGCAGTACTAGTATTACACATGCAGTACTAGTATTACTCATGCAGTACTAGTATTACACATGCAGTACTAGTATTACACATGCAGTACTAGTATTACACATGCAGTACTAGTATTACACATGCAGTACTAGTATTACTCATGCAGTACTAGTATTACCCATGCAGTACTAGTATTACACATGCAGTACTAGTATTACACATGCAGTACTAGTATTACACATGCAGTACTAGTATTACACATGCAGTACTAGTATTACACATGCAGTACTAGTATTACACATGCAGTACTAGTATTACACATGCAGTACTAGTATTACCCATGCAGTACTAGTATTACACATGCAGTACTAGTATTACACATGCAGTACTAGTATTACTCATGCAGTACTAGTATTACTCATGCAGTACTAGTATTACACATGCAGTACTAGTATTACACATGCAGTACTAGTATTACCCATGCAGTACTAGTATTACACATGCAGTACTAGTATTACACATGCAGTACTAGTATTACACATGCAGTACTAGTATTACACATGCAGTACTAGTATTACACATGCAGTACTAGTATTACACATGCAGTACTAGTATTACACATGCAGTACTAGTATTACACATGCAGTACTAGTCCTGTGAAAATACAGTTCTTGTTTTCTTGATCCAGATTCTGTACCACACATCTAAGCACTCAGGACCTCGCTCATGTCCTCATCCCATCTTCCACTTTAAGGGTGTGTGTGTGTGTGTGTGTGTGTGTGTGTGTGTGTTAAATAAAGAGAGAGACTGTTACCTGTGATGTAACCCCCGGCAGTCGGAGAGAGGCTGAGAAACTGCTGATCATGTTTGACTCTCTCATCCACAGAGATCAGGAACACATCTGGACACACACACACACACACACACACACACACACACACACACACACACACACACACACACACACACACACACACACACACACACACACACACACACACACACACACACACACACACACACACACACACACATTAGATACCAAACGCAAAGGCCAAAACAAAGCCAGACACAAACGGGAGGGAGAAGCGACCGGCATGAGAGGAATGTGTTAGTCATGAGTTTCAGTTCCTATGAAAGGAACCTTGAGAAAGAGAGTCGGACGAAGAAAGAAAATACGGATGACTGGAAGAGTGGAAGAGTGACTAAGAGACCTTTCCTTAGAAAGACCCTCACATGGCGAGCCGGTCTCTGATCCGGTAACATGTGAACGCATTACGACTCATCACTGAACTGACGGAGGTGATCGAGTGGCCTTATTGAATAACTAGCCAGTCCTTTAGCCTCTCTGCTCCACTACATCTCCCTGTTTCCACTTAGTTTCTTCCCTTTCTAATCAAGTTAGGTTCCACATCAGATGTTAGTCAGGAACCGATCAGAGCGGCGGTTCCCTTCCGCTCCAGCTACATCCTGGACCGGTTACTGGCAGTTTAAATGTTCAGCAAATCATCATGCTGACTCTTTTTTTTTTTTTTTTAATGACAGAAGCAGTAATTTGTGTCACTCCCTTTGTCAGCTGTTGAAAAGAAAGAACGCTTTCTTCTTTCTTGATTCTTTCTTTCACAATTTTCTTAAAGAGAAAATGCAGAAGAATCTATTGCCAATCTATTCCATGGTATTCATATTTTGTGGATACTTTCTATCTATACCTGTCCGATACGATGTAATAACAGAATCAATATTGATATAACACACGAGCTGCTCCCTTCATGAGCCGCTTATGAAAACAATGGGTTGACTTCCTGCTGCTCGTTCAGGAAGTGAACAATCCCGTTTTATCCAACAGTCACAAATCTGTTGACGGTCCGAACAAATCTCAAACTGTCTGCCTTTGTGTCCATCTGCTTGGGACATCTGTCTGTCTTTCACCGACAGCAGCGAGCACAGATTTGTCCTCATACGGGACGTTTTGAGATCTTTTAGTCGCCTCCTCTGACGCAACTATTCCATCGATAAATAATCTGGTGGATTGCAAGATGTGGATGAAAAAGAACCGGTTATGTAAAGAAAATAAAGTGGATTAACGAGAGGGGAGCGGCTCGTCTTCTAATGCACTCGTGGAAATAACTGTGGATTAAAAAAAAGGAGCAAAGTGCTGCCCTTCTTGCCCTTTTGCTCTCGGCCGTCGACTCTTAACGGGAAAATATGAACGCCAACTGACGTCGCACATGTTCTTCATACTGACCTGTGAACGAGGTGGGGAACTGTGCCATGGTTCACTCGGTCTTCTTCAGCACCACACCACACCTGAAACAACACCAGGGGAAGAACAGATGAAGTGGTGATGGGATCCGTCTCATCGGATATTTCATTCCACTCTGCTGACGTTTAATACGGAAATTGTGAATTTGCAGAACTTTGCCTCGCAGGATTGTTTTGATGCAGTGATGACTAAGAAATAAACAGTATGTCTCAATAACGGATGTATAGCGTAGTTTATAAACCCCGTGTTTCCGCCATGATCGTGCATGTCGAGCAAACCTTTATTTCAGCAGGGCATTAGGAGGCCTGAGCATTCTTGCATGCTTGTTTTCAAAAGCCACTCTGCTTCACACTCACTCATACACACACACACACACACACTCATACACACACACATACACACACACACACACACACACACACACACACACACACACACTCCCTCATTCATTCCCACTTGGGAGCTGACCACAGTGAACAACAGCTTTATGCAGTTGGTCCTTTTTAAAGTCGGTGGCGAAAACAACCTGGAAAGTTGCTCCACACCTAAGAAAACAAATACTGCAAACTCAGCAATTTAGCAACTGTAATAATAAAAACCTAAAAGGGGACGGATCTTTAGTTACTTTTATTAGAATTGAATTATTATTATAGTGAGTCTTTTCGAAGCTTTAAAATGTTAATTTCTGAATATTCAAAAAGAAATAGGAGATACAAAAAGTGCCCGGTACCCCCTCACAATAACAAGTAGCTCTGCCCCAGTAAAAGGTCTGTTAATCGGATCCAGACCTGCATCCCTCTGGCCTGCAGACTGCCCATAATAATAATAATCTGACACGCATTGCAACAGACAAGGACTGAGGGAGGCTGTGTGAGTGGACGTCCTCTGCGTAAGAAAACACAGTTAAAGACTCAATTTGATGAGATTCAAAATCCATTTCTGAGACGGCGATATAAATGGAGGACGGTGGAGTTTGGTCCAGAGCTCAGAAACAGAAACAGTTACTCAGAACATCGCTGTGAACATTCGCCCGGACGATTTCCTCTGTAGAAAACAGTACTTAGTCTATTGAAGAGTGTGTGTGTGTGCGCCCCATTATGATCAGAGACAAAGTAACCAGCTTAACTAGGTCAGACGAACAAAGCCCACACTACACAAACACACACACACTACACAAACACACACACACACACACACTTTCACGTCTGAGGAAATATTAAAGCAGTTGAGCAACTACAGTTGATTTTTTTGGCTCTGCAGCCCTCAAACTGCTCGTTGAAACTTTTTTTTGTGGCACTATTTAAACCAAATCCTCAAGCATTTCCTCCATCTTATTTTCTCGGATGAGATGGTCACACTACAGAGGCACCATGACAACAAGCACACCAAAAGTGTTGTGTTTTTTTAGCGAGCGCTGAACTGACAAGTGAAAAATTATCCCAGAGCACAAGTGTACGGCATTATTTATAATGCTCACATTCAGCGCCGTCTTCAACAAACTGCAGCAGAGTCTGGTCCTCAGGTGAAGTCAAGACAAACAATAATTATTTTAGAGGTACAGCCACACCTCTGTCTGGCAAATAAGATGCGTATGAATCAAAAGTGACGTTTTGTTTGACCAAAATACCACAGAGCAAAAAGCAAATGATCCCAGAATTCACCGGATCATAATCATTAATATCACGCCTTTGATCGGACAGAAAAACAAATTGACATAAATCATGAAATCCAGCTTCAGAACCTAATTTAAACTTCAAAGAAAAGTCCACTGCCTGTAACTTTGAACATGTTTGTTGTCCTTTGCCAGAGAAGGTTTCATCCTCTGTTCTCCTCGTGCACAGTGCACGTATTGTATGTGTGGGATTAGTCTGTATAATGAGCGTTGATGTGACTGGTGTGTTGGTCTGTTATCAAGGCATGTGGCAGATGCCTGTTTAAGCCCCCACCCCTCCCACACACACCCACACATACACACACACAAACAATACAGATTAGGGTTCAGACTCATTTCTCTCGTCGACCCCACCCTCATTTTCCTGAGGACCCCCTCCCTTCTTCCATTAATGAATCTGGGATAACTGCACACCAACTGATGCTATGTCACAATGCTGAATACGTAAAAGAAATTACACCCTTATATGCTTGCACTGTGTTTTGCAATTTGTTTTTGACGTTGCCAATTTCAGTGACAAGGTCACATCATCTTCTAGTTCCACATAGTGTAGTTTTACTTTGTGTTTTTCCTCTCTGGGTGTGCGTCTGTCAACAGTTGACATTACACAACATTAGGATATTCTTAAGAAGGAAATGATTGATTCACTATCCAAACATAAAAACCCTTTATCTACTTATTTAGTGATTTATAATTAACCCTTGATAAGAGAAGGTAGTAGGGAGCTGATTATACAGGCTGTGTGATACAAATATCAAATATTTCAGCTCTACAACAATGAACATAGAAATTCCTAAAGCACATTTGCAGCTGGAGGTGAAGGAAGAACAACTTGTTGATGACAAACAGATAAACCTCGAGAAAGAGACGATGCTTCACTGCTAATTTGCCTGATTTTTCATCAGATTTACATATAGTAAAAAAGAAGAAAAAAAAAAAGCAGGAACATGAAAAATATATAATAAAGTGCATCAAAGATTCATCATATAATCAATTCAAATCCTGCTCAGTCACAGAGATAAGTCAGGCGGTAAAGTGTCATTTCTCAAAGTGGTATCAGATTAAAAATGTTAAAAGTCTGAAGTAAATATGAGACACAGGAAGAAAATCATATTTCTTATAAATCCACAATGCCCGACTTCTTCTAGGATGAAAAACATTCGGACTCTTCGGTCACGTGCAGCGTGACCTTCCTGTCAACATGACATCATGGCAGCTGTGTTGGACAAGTTGTCAACAGGAATAAGAAAAAGGAAAATCATCCAAAATGAGCCCAGAAATGCAGAACACGACACAAAATAACTGTCGACTTTGTGGACTAAAGCCCTCGATCCTAACGCACCGATCGGCCATTGTTTTAGTCTGAAGTGGCGCAGAAATGATGAGTCAGTTAATCAAATAGTTAATTGACAGATTAATAATTCCTGGCTGATTGAAAAAAGTAAAATGTTATTATTTTCGTGGTGGTTTCCACCATTTAATTATTTTTTGTTACTATTTTCAATATAAATGAATAAAAAAGGTCCCTTGTGACTGGTAGATTCATTAATAAAAAGGCGTTATTTATTATTCTTATCGTTCAAAAAAAAAATTATAAAAAGGTTTAACTGATTAATTCAACTAGGAATTTGCTGACTGCATCTCGTGTGGATGGTTACAAAGTCGACGTTGGTTTAAAATAACTGCAGTCTCCTCGCGTTAGCATTCTCCCACTCTACATACTCAAACACACAACACAAGCATTTGCATGTAACACTCACACACACTCAATGCATCAAACACACACACTCTACAGTCTCCCTTGTTCTCACACACACACTAAAGAAAACGCTGGCCCTCCACACACACTGTCCCTGAGCCCTGCGTCTCTCTCTCAAAACACATTCTTATCACACTGATGTCAAGGGGTGATGCTCGAGAAGTGACAGGACACTCACCCTGTATCACTCCAGCTCACCCTGTATCACTCCAGCTCACCCTGTATCACTCCCTCCCTCCCCGTTGTTAACAGGCAGTCGCTTTCCAATAGCAAAATAAGAGAACACACCAACCTTGGAGGCGCTTTAAGGTCACGTTGGCCATGTGACTTACATGAGGTCACCAACTGATATTCCCTTTCAAATGGTGACCTGGCTTTATACAAGAGGGATAAACAAATATTTATTCCACCACTTTTTCCATTGCCGATGGATAATATGATGAACTGTTGGACGTGGATGAAAGCGGCGCCACGTTTCATGCCGCCCTCGATAGGCTGGAGCTAATTTAATGACGTGGTCCTGATTTATAGGTCGTTTGAAGCGAGAACGCAGTGTCACCCTGCTGAACCCGGGCGAACTTTTGAACTTTCTAAAATAAACCTGGAGATGATTACGTCGGTGATGTGCATTTCCCGGCATCCCGGCATCTCGCAGACATAAAACTTAATCGATGACAGATATGAAAAAGCTCCATATCCGCATTCTTTTCCTGTGAGAGTGAAATGTACCAACGCTTCCAAATGTGCACGTCTAACTCCACTAGAGGATTTATCTGAACTATAGTCATATGCATAGAATTAGTCTCGTACACACACACACACACACACACACACACACACACACACACACACACACACACACGCAAAGTTCAAAGGTAACATTCAGATGGAGAATGATCCACCTACACAACTCTTTGTATGGTTTAAGTAGTTTCATACACACATATACATATATAGACATACACACACGTGCATGTAATAGTTTCCACTTTTTCTTGATTCAAAAACTGATCGCTTCTTAAAACTGAGCACCTGACTAACCGGTGAATCATTTAATCTGACTAAACTAAACCCTCTGCAGGACGCAGGGCGGGTCAGCAACACTGTCAAACACCCTCCATTGTGAGCAAGGGGTGTGTGTGTGTGTTTGCTCTGTGCAGGAGGTGCTCATGACAAACACTGCAAATGTGTCTTTTGCACCCTTGAAACCAATTTCCTGGGAGTTTTAAGAGTGTTAAAGAAAACACAACACAGTTGGGAAGGCAAGGCTGCATCAAATAACAATTTAGTGTTTTAAAAAAAGGTAGAAATGTAGCACTGACTTGACATGGTGTGTGTTTTGTATTGTTTTACCAGCTAGACCTATCAGTGCTAAAAGAGAAACCACTGAACACCTGGAAACAGCTGTTTTTATTTTTATAATACAGGAAAGGTCGGTGTGTCAGCTGGTCTCCACTTCCTGCATTAGTTAATTGCCCGTGGACTCGCCTGTGACAAGGTAGTGCCTTGCTCAACAACCCCGGAACACATGCAGCTTTTTGAACAAACAGAAATATATATATAACAGGTTACACACACACTAACAAGCTAGTGCAGATGCAGTGATTTACCGCGAGCACGCTTCGCTAACTGGCACGAGCAGTCTGGGTGGCATCGTCCTCTAATTTTCCTCGCCCTGGTTTCGCCCCACAAACACACACTATTCTTCCCACCTTCTCGGCGGGGGTGTTGCCGCCATTGTGGGTTTACACCGGTGTTAAAAACACACACACACACAAAGACACGCTTAGCCGCGCGGACGTCCGTTTCCCCGCAGCTAGCACGAGAGCTAACGTCAGTGCCTCCAACGCCACACTCACTTCGCTCTGCCCCTCACCTCATAGTTCAGCGGCCATCGTGAAACACGGGAGTTTAGTAGCTCGTCTCGTTGTCTACGTGACCCACGAGTCGGTGGATTTCCGTCCCGAGATGTGCCGTTTTATCGCCACAACAAAACAAAAAAAAGAAGAAGCTCTCCCGTGGTTCCGAAAATCCCGACCGATTGAGGGACAGCTGGAAAATGGGGTAACGCTTCTGACGTCTCGCGATATGTGGCGGTTAGTGTGATGATGTCAGTGTAATCTCGCGAGAGTTTGTGCAAAAACTCGGGGGGGACGCTGTTGTTAAAAGGATTAGTGGCGCTCCTGCCGGCCTGGCTGCTGTTTAGTTATTTTTTTCTTACTAAAAAACACATCCAAAATCAACAAAGATGTAAATAAGAATAACATGTTAATCAAAATGGTAAAAAATAATAATAATAAATAAGCTACATACAATAAAGCGACCAAAGATTGATGCTGTTTGCTGTTTTATATATTCATATTTTGGGAATACTCTATCTGAATGAGGAGCATCAGGATTGACAAATTACAGAAAACAGAGCTTGATATATATGATCCACCATAGGTAATATTTATTTTTAGTCAGCAGACACATGGCACTGATTTTCCCAGCTCCTAGAAATAAAAACAGTGACAGAAAGTGCTGAATTACAATGAGTGCAAACACATAAATCATGTAAATTCACAGACAGGAAAATGTAATGCATCTAGAGTTTGGAACATTTCGTTCTATTATAATAATTAGACAAACAGAAGGGCATCTTTGAAATGTAAATCTACTTTAAGACTGTACCTAAAAGACATATACGATTGTTTATAGAGAATTGAAGAAAAAGATTAAGCTAAAAACAAAATTATATTATTAAAACAAGGCTTTTTTGGGGACTTTATTCCTGGATTGATTGCACATGATTGCAAATACAAAGTTGAAGTGATGAGATACGATTCCTCAATGTGGATCAAATAAATGTTAATGAATATAAATTCTGGGATATGGTGGTTCCCTCACTTCACATGGCAGTTTTACTATAAATTACATGATACAGGGTGCGTCCTTTTTTGTGTGTTAGTATAGTTATTGTATGGTAATCTGAGGGTGGTTTTCACATACACCTACAGTACACTTGTTTGTAGTACTGTTATCTGTTTGTCTGTGCACTTTATTTTATATTTTATATTCTATTATAAATGTAATATGTTTCTATTACATTGTGTTGATTGTTGTTGTTTGTCTAATGGATGCACCACCCTCGTATGTGTAACATACATGGCAAAAATAAATGGTTCTGATTCTGATTTAAAGATGCAATACTCCATAGATCCAATAGAGGGCGGTGTTGTGGCGTTTACTAATACTGCGAGCAAAAAAAATGTAAACAACAAAGAAGAAGAAGTCAGCTGACACAAGCAGGAACTGGAAAAGAGACATATCAGGAGTTCATAGACAAACGTTAAGGACTATTTATTATCAAGAAGGTTTAATTATCTTGTGACGTAAAGGTGACCCAGTATGAAAGGTTTGTTCTGCCGAGCTGCGACCGACGCAGAGCTCAAGTTCATCATTCAGGAAACGGTGAGTTTGTGTTTTTTCGTGCACGCTGTGTCACTGTTATTATCATTATGGGCATAATTATATGAAAGCAAAAGCAAACAAACACTCACCTGCACGTGTGAGTCTGTCGCTCCACCTGCAGACAGGAAACACACGGTGACGTCAATAAACTCAAACAAATAACGTGGCGCTTTATTAAATATTGGCTATATTTCTAAATGTATAGACCACAGTTTAAATGTCACCACCGTGTTTAAGGGGAAGAAAACACTGCATGTTTCATTGCTGCTGGCATCAGATGCATCCATACTGTCTCCCTGATAATCCATATATGTGTGTCTCTTTATTTAAATTATATTTATCCAATAAAAGAGGCTTTTATATCTGTGTGTCTGTCTGTGTCTCATGTGTTTCCCTCCAGACTCTCCCAGAGGTTTTAGGCAGCCACCTGGTCAGAGTTCAGGTGAAGGCATGTGGACTCAGCCCGCTGGACCTCAAGGTACCTTTTTTTTATTTAAGTCTCCTATTAAACAAGTATTCCCTCTCAGGTGTGCACTCTGCTCACAGGATAATACATATATTACATTTTGCAACCATGAGTACAGAACAAAAACAAAAAAAAGATACGTAAGCTAGCTCAAAATCATATAAAATAAACCAAATGATGATCTTTTATTGAAGACTTGATTCAGATTGAATAATATAAAAAAGTAAGATGACCAGATGCAGCTTTTAGGTGCATTATTAAACGTTGTAAATACATTTTAAAGTATTCATGTTTTGGTCGTGTTCTGCGTACGTCCAGCTCCTGCTTCCTCACAACTGTAGCCGTATTGTGTCGGTACTGTTTCCTAACTTTCACGCCAGTAAAGGTCACATAACTAAATTAAAATCAGTGGGTTACAGTGGGATGAGGCCTTCAATACGGCCTCACCGATGACTCCTCTCTCCTCTCTCCTCTCTCCCTCCAGCTGCTGGACGACGTGGGGATCCAGAGAGACTTGATTCCTGTCGGCAGAGAGGTGGCCGGGGTCGTGCAGCGAGGTCGTTCACACCAAACACGCTTTTCCCTGGTGCTGCGTGATCGTTCTAAAAGAATACAGAGCTTTCATTAACGTCTCTTCAATTTCTTTTTTGTGTTCTTTTTCCTCCGCAGTGGGCGACAAGGTCTCTTTCTTCCAGCCGGAGGATGAGGTCGTAGGTACGATTTTTATGTTTATGTGATATACAGTAAACTGTGTGGACAGTTATTGGATATATCTGTAATATCTGAGAACCGATACTTTACAATAACTAGAATTGGGCGGTAATTCATTATTGTCATGTCTTCCCTCTTCACGTTTATTGTGTTGTGAATTCCGTAGAAATAGAAAGTAAAATGAATGTTATTTATGCTGTATTGTGATTCTCAGCCGTCGTGACGGACATATCTAACAGTGTTACATCTTATTCAAGTAAAAATTAAAAATAAAAAGCTAATGACTGACTGTAAAATATGAGTTGAAACAAATGTTTAATGTTGTAACATTTGTGTAATCACGTTGTCAACCTTCTCGTTCCAGGTATTCTGCCTCTGGACTCTACCTGCTCTGGACTCTGTGATACCATTGACATAGATGAACACTATTTAGGTAACACACACACACACACACACACACACGCACACACACACCAACGCGGGTGGCATAACATGCATTTTTATCGTGCAACAACAAGCAGCTTCCATTATCACCAAACAGATTCTCACAACACAGTCAACCAATATGTGTCACGTTTTTCCTCCTACATCGTATTTCTTTTTCTGCTCTGCAGTTCAGAAGCCGGAGAAGCTGAGCTCGGTGTGTGTTGCCGGAGCTCTGCGTGACGGCCTCGGCGCTCACACTGCTCTGCACACACACGCCCGCGTGGCGGCGGGACACACACTCCTGGTCCTGGACGGAGCCAGCGTACGTAAAAAAAAATGAAATAAGTAGAACGCGGCGAGCATTATAATTATAATATATAATAAACACAGAATTAATGGTAACGTCTCCGTCTCGGCTCCCTCCTCAGTCTTTCGGCCTCATGTGCGTCCAGCTGGCTTGTTACCACGGCGTGAAGGTTTTCACGACGTCTCACTCGCCGCAGCAGCACACCTTCCTGGAGCAGCTTCGGCCCAGCGTCGGTACGTACGGGCCCACGCTCCTCGGTCACCCTTCTTTCTTTTTACAACTTTGCGTCATTTCCCTGCCTTCTTCTGCTCTGTTTCTCCTCCCCTTCATACGTTCCTCAGGCGTTCAGGATCCTTTAGTAGGTGAGGTATTTTCCTTCTGACTTGCTTCCTTGCTCCCTTGCTGATCTTCTGAATGATCAATATGAGCTGCAGGTTTATCGCTCCCAAGTGTCTGAATCCAGCATGAAATCACCAGTTAGTATATCGGACGTGTTGTTTTATTTAAACATCTTCAAGTTCTATATTTACGATTTGCTGATTTTAAATATGTGTAAAAAAGAAAAGATCACGCAAGCAAAATCAAGAATTTGAGAAAGTTAACAATAATTAAATCAAACATATTTTAAATTAGACAGTTTGTCATTAAGTTAATATTACATTGAGTTATGCTACACCAAGATAAGACTTTATTAATGTATCATTCCAAGTAAATGAAAATCTGCTGCCACCTTGTGGGAGAACATCAGAACTACAACCGGCATCGAGACTAGTGATCAGTCAGCAGGTGTTTATATCCTTGAATGCGTTATGAACCAGATTGATAATGTGTCTGTGTCTTTGTGTGCGAAGCCAAAGTCATCCCGGTGTTTAAGAGCCCGTCAGACCTGCTGCCCGTGCTTCTGGAGGAGACGGGAGGACTGGGCGTGGACATCGTCATCGACTCTGGAGGTGAAACGACTGATTCTGTGTCCGATTCACATGTGAACGATCCAGCATCCTGACACCAGGACATTTTGCTGTGTGTGTGTGTGTGTGTGTGTGTGTAGTGCGTCTGCAAGAGGAAGAGTCGAAGGCGGCGAAGCTCCTCCCCCACAAACATGACATCATCAGTGTGCTGGGAGTGGGAGGGCACTGGGTCACATCCCACAAAGACCTGCAGGTGAGTCAGATGACTTCCTATTGGTTCTTTTAAAACCCATAAAACTGTATATAACACATCTTAAAACATATGAAATAATGAAAACGTATGTTTATCATCTTGTACGGTACAATGTGGGTTCACGGTCTTATTCATCGCTGTGTTTTCGACAGTTGGATCCTCCAGATTGCAGAATGCTGCACTTAAAATCCGCCTCCATGTCGTTCCTCAACCATGAAGTGTGGACGGCTTCGTCGGCGCAGCAAGGAAGATACCTGCGTATCCTGTTTCCTCTCACTGTGTCGTCTGTAACGTCTGCACCTCATCGGGTACATGAAGTTCCTCCTTGACAGACTTGTGTCAGACATCCTCAAGGACATCGTGGAGAAGATGTCGGCTGGAGTCCTCAGGTAAAAGACTTCCTGTTTCTCCGTGGGTGCTGGTGTCACGAGGCTGAAGAGATGTTCAGTTTGCTCAGTGACGGTTTGCAAAGTCAGTGTCCAAAGATGAAATATACTTTTAAAATTCAGTATTTCTTGATAGAAACGCTCATCACATACAGAGAAGAAGTTATTTTTATAAATAGCCTTTATGAGTTTTGCACTTTATTATTATCCAGGGTTCATACACATTTTGACCAGTGGATTTCCGTGACTTTAAACCAAATTTCCATGAGCAAACATTGTGAAATCTTGTGTAAACATGAAAACGTGAGAAAATGTAGTATTTAAACAAACAATGAGAATTGAAATGACACGAATGAATGAAAAAATTCATATAGATGCCTGTATGTATGCCTGCTTATATTTTGAGCGTCTTTCTTTAAAAAGCATATTAATTATTTCAAACTCGGCGTAAATGAACGACATGAACACATGAATATAACACATTTACATGATTTTTTTTTTTTTTCAAGGACTTATTTCCAGGCCTGGAAATAATCATTTTAAAATTCCATGTTTTCCATGACTGTAAGAACCCTGATTATCTGTATTCACTTCATGTTGAGACGGGAGAGAAATATTTTTTTTAGTCTTCTGTATGTTTACACATGTAAAGAAGAAATTGACAAATAAAGCTGACTTTGATAAAAAAATTATACATATTGGCCGAATGCTGAACGTCCGGGTCTGTCATGTGACGCCGCGCGGCCCAAAAAGTACTTTTTCCCTTCGACCTGCGTTCTAAAAGACACATCTTTAACCCGGCGGCTCATTCATGGCTTCATGCTCCAAAACTGAGTTTACAGATTTAAGACGATGAAGAGCAAAACTGCACACGATGAGGACCCGCTGCAGTGTAACGTAAATCAAATGTACTCTGTTGGTGTGACTGGTTTCCGTCCGTCTCCCCAGACCTCAGCCCGAGGAGGCGGTCCCTCTCTACGAAGCCACGGTCGCCATGGAGACAGTCCAGCGTCACCAGAAGAGGAAGGCCGTCGTCCAACTCTGAGCCGCTGGGACGGCCTGCGATTAACAGGAATCATTCATTTCCCTTTTCCAACTGTTTGATGACTGTTTTTGTCCTTTTAAAAACTTCCTCATATGTACGATTTCATATGAGGAAACTACAACCCGCATTAAAAGCCTGTCATTCAGATTTCTTTAAGAATCCACAACTGCTTCATTTTACTCAATAAATACACATTTTCATCATGAATAAAAACAGATGACTGCAATTCTTGCTTCAAACCAAACTCCTGATTGGAGATGATCAAGAACTGTACTGTCACTTTAAATCATAAAATATACTGTCCAGAAGGTTACAAGAACAGTTTGCTGTCGTGACCTTTTCATGGTGGCGACCAGATCCTCACGCCTTGCTTACGGCCGTTAAAACGGAGCCGACGCTCTTTCGGCACGCCTGGAATCAAACCTGTGACCCTCTGGTCACGGGACGTCAGGCAATGCTGCGGCTTTGGTTCGGTCGTACTGGTCGACGAGCAGAACGGGGACATGGAGACTGTCCCGCATCACCAACGGCCTTTTCCCCATTTCCCACTTTGTACACCCTTGATTTCCTTTCCTCGCCTCCTCCACTCTACTCGGCCTCCGAGCGGAGAAAGCAAGGAGAGAGAAAGCCTCCTGATGCATCTTGGGGAATTGGGACGTCCTTCCAGAAGGAGCGCTGAGATCGATTTCCGGGTCTCAAGCCGGAGGAGGCGCAGGATTGAGAAATGCTTTTTGGAGCGACGGGCACCAACCAATCAGATGTCGGCTCGCGGCGCCAGCGTCAGGTTGGCGTGTTGGCACGTCTCGGTCGGGCCTTCCAGTGCCTCAAGACAGCTTCCCAGGATGCACCTCTCCTCCTGTCGCAGGGACTTGACCACGTCGAGCTGCTCCCGGACCGGCTGCTCACACTGCCGGAGGAGATGGGAGATCTGAACACACACAAGGTCATTAAAAAACATCTGGACAAGTTGCAGATCCATAGTTTTGTGTGTGTGTGTGTGTGTGTGTGTGTGTGTGTGTGTACACACCTTATCCAGGGCTGTGTGAGAGTCTTGAAGGAGTCGCTGACAGAGAGTCTTGGCTGTCTGGACGCTCCACTCCTCTCTCTCCTCACACAGCACCTGGCCGAGCAACACCGCCTTCCAGAGGTGGCTGTGAAAAACACGCGTGTAATAAATAAAATGTAAACAGTGTGTGTGTGTGAGCGTGTGTGTGTTTTCTTACTAAAGTGTTTGTGGAAGCGACAACAGTCTGAGAGCCGTCATCAGCCTCCAACTGGGACCGTCCCCGGACACAGTGAGGTTACTGACCGGGAGAAAGAGAAAGAGGAGGTTATGCATCACATTTATTAGACTCATTTAACTATAAATAATTTCTGTGTGGACGTTTTCATTCCGGACACAAGGTCTGCTGCTCTGGGCCAAATGGAGAACATGTGCAAATCCACAAACAGAGGAATGTTCCTTTAACATCCCTCTCCTGGTTCCTCCAAAATAGAATTAAAAAAGCTTTACAGACGAACCATGAAAGGAACAACAACAATGTAAACGTCTTACTGAAGAAACTTGTTCTCTTTGAGAAACTTGATCTTCTGATCCAAACTCCCGTCACCTCTTAAGACGTCACAGAGGAGATCTGAGGGGCCACAGCGAAACAAACTTAACAACAACAACAACAACATTCACAAAGACAACCAAACACGACTGTGATGCCTTCAGGAGCCGCTGCAGAGGCGACGGCGATGAGTGTTTTTTGGGGTTTTTTCCGCTGTCGCTCACCTGCGTCCACGTAGACAACGCTGTCGGGGTTGCGGGCGGCGACAAATCCGTACTCCAGCATCAGGCGCTGGTTGTCATGGGAACCGTAGTTGATGAAGGCCTGCTGGTAGCGGAGGGTCCCGGAAACGCTCCCGATTTCATAACACCCGGTCACGTTGTTGAAACTTGCTTTTACCTGGAATTTTTTTTTTTTTTTAAGAATGCTTTTACACTTGCGTGTATTTGAGTGGCCGTGCGTTCGCTGCGGTGTGACGTTGTTTACCTGCACGTCAGGCCGGTGGTTCAGCAGGTCCAGAAAGGGAGCCAAGGCGTAAACATCCGGTCCAGAAAGAGAGTTGTTGGACGGGTGGGACATGAAGACGGAGCGAGTGTTGACACTGCACCACGCCCACCTGCATTAGGAGGACCAGGTTAACAGTTCATAACCTGACATTTCATTGCAAGGGTATGAAAAAGCTTAAATATATAATTTTTTATTAATATATATATTTTTTTTTAAATAAATATTATTTTTTTCCTCCCCCCATTTGTATTTGGTTTTATTAGTATTATTATTATATATTTTTTATTTATTTTATTTAGCAAGGCACATTGTTAGTATTATTATTATATATTTTTTATTTATTTTATTTATTGTGTTTATTGTATTTAATTTAGCAAGGCGCATTGTTAGTATTATTATATATTTTTTATTTATTTTATTTAATTTAGCAAGGTGCATTGTTAGTATTATTATTATATATTTTTTATTTATTTTATTTATTGTATTTAATTTAGCAAGGCGCATTGTTAGTATTATTATTATATATTTTTTATTTATTTAAGTTATTTTACTTTATTATTGTCTGACAACCCTAACTTGTGTGAATAATGTGGAAATATCTAAATTAATAAAAATGTAAGTGACAAAAAAAGAAAAAGATTATATTCAACCTTTAGGTGTGTGTGTGTGTGTGTGTGTGTGTGTGTGCGTGTGCATACCTCAACGCTTCATACGTCAACACCTCATCCACGGGCTGACTCAGGATTGGCTGCAGGGATCTGGATGAAGACACCGGCATTGTTCCCAAAAAGGAAGACTGATGGGGGTCCCTTGTTGTATGCATGTCTTTTGAATATGTTTATGCATTGTGATGTATTTAAAGCAGCGGGTTTAGACTTGCACAATGAATCAACTCTGCCCTGCTAGCTGCACATCTGACCTGAAAAACTGGCTCCAGTGTTCTGGCTCACCTGAAAAAGTTTCGATGAGACGAGTGGATCTCCCGCACCGCCTCCCTCTGCTCCAAAGCCCGCCGCCGCACGCCGCTCGGCAGAACCGCCACGACGTCGTCGGTGAAGTAGGCGGGGCATGTGTAGGTAGCGGGCAGTACGGAAATGTAGGGGAACCAATCGGAGGCCTCCCCCAGGTGGCGCTCACACACCAGGAAGACGCAGAGCGCCAACAGGGGGGAGAGGCGGGGCTTCCAGCTGGGGAGACGAATACAATGACAGCTTTTTGATTTTTACTATGTCTCTTGTGTGCACTTCACCCGGTTTGCTGCTGTAACCCTGTGCATTCCCCCACTGCGGGACTTATAAAGCTATCTAATCTAATCTTTATCTGACGCTGTGCACACATGCCGGCTTTGACAGAATGTGGCCTATGAAGTAGATATATATTCTAATATATCTTTTAGAATAAATAGTTTCTTTGTTTAAATTATCCAGTGTGTTAATATTCAATTCTGTATATGAAGGAGAGGAACCGCAAGTCCTTCCTTCCTGCTGCTGTCAGGCTGCACAACCAGCTGAGCTCCCAGTAGACCACAAAACACTTCAAACCTGTGCAAGTTATTCTGTCTGTGTGTATATATATATATATATATATATATATATATATATATATATATATATATATATCATATTTCAGTTATTGTGGATTCTTTACTGTTTTTTCAGAATCAGGTGTATTACCAAATGGGATTTCACATAAAATCAATTGGCTTTTGGGGCATAACAATTGATTTAGTCAGAGTAATTAAAATAAGTATTGCAAAACTCAAGAAACATAAATAAAAGAGAAGGAAAAAAATAGAAAATATGCAAAATATGGACCAGTTAATATGCAAAAGTTCACAGCATAGGTTCCCACTTGTAATGACTTGTATCAGAGTAAAACAATGTTATAAAATGCTAGTTCCCAAATTAATATTTCTTAATTCTAGCTTGTGTAGAAAATGTAAAAAATAATTTGCACCTCCCTCCTCGCTCTTTCTGAAGTTGTCACCATGACTCAGCAAATCTTATCCCTTCTGAATCTCATCCTACACACTCATTATTTTGGGTGGAGTTCAGAGAGTCCCGCCCTCTTGGGAGTTTAATGTAAAGCTTGTTCGGTTTTTTACATTATCATAAAGACAGATTTTCACTATGAATCAGCAAATCTTTTAAATCTCCTCCCACATGGCTGGTAACATTATAGACTCAAGTTTTTTTTCTCTGCCTTAATTTGTGTAGCCCAAAATCCAAATGTTTTGCCTCAGAGGGCTTTACTAACTGTACACACTGTGATTATTATTAATAATTATTATGATGATTTTAGTTACTCGTGTGCGAATCCAATTTCAACAACCTCAGGGCAGAAAAATCCTGGTTCACCCATTGTGGATTGTATTCAATTGAATAGTTTAATAGTTATTCAGTCCACATTCTGATATTTAAAATGGTTTCACGTGTATATGAGTGCGTCGGAGTTTACCTCTTGATATACGGCCCCAGGTAGCTGTCCAGAACCGTTGAGGTCGTGAGGAGACAGGACTCTGGCAGAGAAATGACCAGCTGGCCCGGCTGACAGGGATCAGAGACAAAGAGACGGATTGTAACGCTCGAGAAATAATATAGATAAAAAAGAAAGAAAGAATGAAAGACAAAAACTAAACCAAACAAAAGGTCAGCGGAAATATTAAATTGAGGTGTCTGATTGGATGTTTGTTTAGCCTCAAGCCAAACGTCTTTTCTATGACTGCACAGGTGTGTCGTAGTTCATTCAGTCAGATGCAGACTCACCTCTATGCTCTTGAGGGCTTGAAGTCCTCTCCCCGTGTCTGCAGTGACCACGAAAGATGCAGCAAACACACACACACACACACACACTTTAGAGTTTGTCGTTCAATCCATCCATCAGATTATTACACTGAAAGGTTTAGTAGAAGCTGATTGGCTACTACAGTGGAGTACAGTAGGAGTCGTACCGGTGAAGAGCGCCGGCTGCAGCAGCGTGGAGGTGAATCCCCGCTGGCGAAGAAACTTCATCAGCCTCACGTACTGCAGCTGATGACACAGAGAGACTGAGGAGACAGAGAGGAGAACACCGTCTGTGCAGAAACGGCTTCCAGCAGGGAAACATTTTTAGGAAGCATAAATACAGCCGTTGGATTGGTTTGTACCCGACTGGACGACGCTTTCTTGTTTCTGCCTCCTCTTCCTCGCGGCTCGTCCAGCCCGATGGCCGCGACCCCTCATGACCCCACCTGGGCCTGAACACACACATTCACACACAATAATGATGCTCGTGGCGTCACGGGACCTCCAGCTGGCAAACCAACCTTTAGTGTTGTTCTGAGGTGTTAGAGATTCACAATAACTTGCTTATAAGATAACTAAATCAACATAATATTAATAAATATCACCAAAGCAAAGACCCTCTCTTGTATTCTGCAAACACTCATTTGCTGACCAAATATTAGAACGGTTTACCAGTTTATTAGGTACACCAAATTAAAACTAATGCAATTTAAAACAATAACCCTGCAATGCACCCTACCAGCATTATGGCTATAATGATCACAGAGGTGTTATGGTTATTTTAAAGCCTGCATTTTGTGGAGCAGGAACATTACATTGCATCACATTGACGGGGGTTTCTAATATTATGTCCAACCTATTTATATCATTGAGGGTAGAGTAAACACAAACTACAGTATCAAAAATCAAGATCACCCTTTTTAACACTATATCACTATATATGTCAGTGAAGGCAGCACTTGTCACGTGACTGTTGGTTTACCGAGCTGTACCTAAGAAACTGGCATCTGTATGTGTCTTATAGTTACATAATATATTCAGGTCTGAATGCTTTCACTGTACGTCTCCTAACCCATTAAATACTAATACATGACAACGCAGAGCTTAACATAACAAACAAACACGTATTTTAAAGTAGTAAATTAGTTATCACGCGCCTAATTACTGTTATGAGGTGGTAATAAACAAGCACCAAGCACAATACCGAGTTATTATTCTCATTTGAATGAAGTCTCGATCCTGTACGGCTGCTCCTTGGGTCAAAACCACGTGGTTGACTTGTTTCCTTTCCGGGTATGCGCAGTAGGACTGCGCCGCACACGGCCAGCTCTCCTCCCTTTTCTTACGACTGCTGTTGAGTTTCCTGAACGCTTCACTCCTCTTTGCAGCTTCAACACTTCAACACTACAGCTTAAAGTAAGAAACCTCCATGTACCTACTAGTTAGACATGTGCTGCCATGCAGATGTGTATTTAGTATCTGCTTGTGTGTAATAACGGGTCGGTCTACTAGCTGAAATGTCTGTTGTGGAACGCCATTATGAAATCAGGCAAAAGGTCCAAAAGCTGAACTAATGAAACGGGCAATTGCACTTTTGATATTTGACATACGAGTTATGTAACGTAACGGTTGGTGCACACCTTGTTGCATGAACCCTTGTTGAACCAGTTTGCAGCGTTAAAGGTTTGTATCTGGAATAAAGGTCACACAAGTTACAGTCTCGTGCTGATGGCATGAATCTGCACGTGTTATTCATTAATTCCCTTATTAATATTTGTTTAGGATAGGTGTTTTTTTCACATAGAAGCAATTGGCTTTTTGCGTTTTGGGCCATAAGAATTAACTTAGTAAGAGTAAATAAAATAAGTATTGCAAAAGTTAAGAAACATAAATAAAGAGAAGGTAAAAAAATACAATAAAATGTGAAAGGAATATGCAAAATATTGACTTGTGAAAATGCAAAAGTTCACAGTATAGGTTCCCCCATTTAATGACTTGTATCAGAGTAAAACAATGTTATCAAATGCTCGTTCCCAAATTAATCTTTTCTAATTCTAGCTGCATTAGATTGTAGAAAATGTAAAGAACAATTTCCCCGCTCCCTCCTCTCTGTTTCTGAAGTTTCACCATGACTCAGCAGATCTGATCCCTTTTGAATCTCATCTACAGGCTTTTATGTTTATTTTGGGTGAAGTTCAGAGAGTCCCGCCCTCTTGGGAGTGACAGCCTTGTGTGTTTAACGTAAAGCTCATTCGACTGGATTTTCTTTACATTATTCTAAAGCCAGATTATCACCATGACTCAGCAAATCTTTTTAAAAAACGTTCTGCCTCTTACATACGCTGACGTCTCTCTGTGAACAGACATGTCTGCCAAAGTCGTCGTGGTCACGGGCAGCAACAAGGGCATCGGCCTGGCCATCGTCCGAGCGCTCTGCAAGCAGTTCCAAGGAGACGTTTACATCACCGCCAGAGACGTGTAGGTATCTCACCTGGGGGACACCTGTCGGGCTTCACCTGAATATCCATTTGCATCTGTTTTGTTGCAACATATAGAGAAACCTGACGACAAGAGACATTAATTCTAATGATATGTTGTGGGAACTTGTTGTTTTATGCATTTTTCTTGTTGAAGATTATTCACGTAACATTATCCCGTGAGAATGAAGTGAAAATGAATCCAAACCTTTTGTTTCTCTGCAGCGGCCGTGGGCAGGAAGCGGTGGCGTCTCTGGCCGCCGACGGGCTGAAGCCAAAGTTTCACCAGCTGGACATCAACGAACTGGAAAGCATCACCACCGCTGCAGCTTACTTTAAAGAGAAGTACGGAGGGGTGGACGTCCTCATAAACAATGCTGGGATCGCCTTCAAAGGTAGGACCAGGATGATGTGTTGCACCTCACTGTGGCAGGACCACGATTATGTTAAAATATGTTAATATTACTAATGTGACTATTATTAATACTGTTATGAAAAGAGAACCAGAAGCATCAATCTTCGGTATTATACAAGTATTCAAATCTGTGTGTGTACAGTATTTGTATATGTATGTATGTATACTATGTGCTATTAGCATTTATAGCAATTTTCTTTTTTTAATTCTAATTATTTTACCTAAAGTTTATTTTAATTCTGTGTGTAAGGAGGACCTAGAAAAATAAGTTATTCATTGTAACTGTCTGTTATCTGGACATGTGACGAAAATAAATATCTTGAACCTACGTATGTATAACAAATAAGTGATCTTAAACAACTGATAAAACATGCTGTCTAAACACATCAATGTTGCACCCAATAAGTGCATTTAATGACATTTTTGAGTTTGAATCCCCTAAATGCATGAAATGGGGTGACGATGACGTCATCTCTCTTGTTCCTGCTCTCTTCAGCGGCGGACCCGTCTCCGTTCGCGGTCCAGGCCGAGGTGACCCTGAAGACCAACTTCTTCGCCACCAGAGACATGCTGACTCACTTCCTGCCGCTCGTCAAAGCCGGAGGTAAAGAGGAGGCGTCTTCTTTAATGAACAGCTCGGTGTCTATTTCAGAGGAAAGCATAAAAAAAAAAAGGTTATGTTGCAGTTTCAAGATCTTGTTTCTTGATTTAGATTTAAAAAAAAATGGTTTAAATGTGACTTTGAATATCCCAAAAAATACACACCAGCCGTGTTTCCAGCAGGATTTTGTGAGACTGGTGAAGCTCCTCCGGGTAGGAAGTGTTGCACACTTTTTTTAAATGTTTAGACGCATCAATGTGGCGCACTTTGAGAGTACATTTCAGATGCTAGACCTACAAAGAACCGGTTCATTGCGAAAACTGTGGCGGGACAAATTCGACGTTGGCAGGCCGCCACAGTGATTAGAGACACCGACAACATCAACCAGCCAAGACATCAAATGTATTTTTTCCTGGCTTTTGGTGATTAATTAACAGCTTCAAATATCGTGTGTGTGTTTCAGGTCGCGTGGTGAACGTCTCCAGCTTCGTCGGCGCCCGCACTTTGAACAAGTGCGCCCCGGCCCTCCAGCAGCGTTTCCGCAGCGATGACATCACGGAGGAGGAGCTGGTGGGGCTGATGGAGCAGTTTGTCCAGCAGGCCCAGAAGGGCGAGCACGAAAAGGGCGGCTGGCCCGATACGGCGTACGGGATGTCCAAGACTGGACTGACGGTACGACTCAATGAGATGTCTCCTCTGTTGGAGACCGGCACCAGTTTGCAGTTCTTAAAATCAAAGAGATTGTGAGATTTCGACCCTCGTCGGTCAAAGTCTGGGATCAGAGATGAGAGAAGCTGATTGAAATGTCTTATTTCCTTTCAGAGAGGCAATATTTCATATATGTGTGTGTGTGTGTGTGTGTGTCCTCAGGTCCTGTCCATGATCCATGCTCGTCGTCTGTCCAAGGAGAGGCCAAATGACGGGGTAAGTGAGAAATATAACATCTCTTCTTTTTCACCACTTTGTTCGTTAAAAGACGTTAAAATACACTTCATTACCGTAAACGGTGCAGACGCTCTCCTCACTGTTATTTAATGCCTTCATCACTGGCGGGACACTTTATGACAACTCCTGCTCCCAACTCTAAGCTTTTTTTATTTTAAATCAGGGTTGAAGACTTTTCTGTTTTTCACAGATTTAATATTGGGACTATTTATTCACTGTGGCTGCACTTTAAGTTGTATTCTACTGTTTAATCTTCTGTTTTAAAGCATTTAACAACCTATGTATGTGTGTGTGTTGTCTTAGTTTCCTGTAATGCAATTCAAATATCCTCATATCATAAATACAGGGAGGTTGAACAATGACAAATTAAGGATTTCCTCCATAAAAACATCAGTTAGTGAGCTGAGGGTTTGTTTTAGTTGTGTTTCCAGTGAAAGCCTCACTGCTAACATGCATTCACGTGGCTTTGAATGTCGTTCCTCACAGATCCTGGTGAACGCCTGCTGTCCGGGTTGGGTGCGCACCGACATGGCGGGTGACAAAGCCCCCAAGTCCCCAGAGGAGGGCGCCATCACGCCGGTCTACCTGGCGCTGCTGCCGCCCGGCGCCACGGATCCTCACGGAAAGTTCGTCTCCGATAAAGAAGTTCAGCAGTGGTGAAGGGGCTCAAAAGGGGCGTCGGCTTCAAAATTATATCCATCAACACCATATGTGGCATTGTCTCTGTACTGTACATGTGTCTGCTGGGTTATATGTGTTAATACTCATTTATTATGTGCTTTTGCTCAAACTCAATTTCATCACTTTGCCTTCGCTAGTACAAACATTCAAATATATATTTTTTACATGCCTTAACTGGATGAAGCTTAAATGTTGTGATATCAAAGAAAATGAAATGCTTTTCTGTTAAAACAAAACAAAAGTCTTTTGTACAATGCAATGTTTCTGCATCAGGATGTAACTTTACTGTCATTTTCAAAATAAACAAGATTCAAAAATCCTTAAAATTCTTGTCAAAATGTTAATAAACAATGCAAAAAACAATATACTGATGTCACATCCAAGTATGCACCATATTATTATAATGTGTTAACTATAAAAGTATGATGCACATTATTAAAAGAAATAATCATATATATGAGATATGAGAGACAAACCCTTTTCTCAAGTGTCTTTGAGTACTTATACTTATATAAAATGAAAGTATTATTATTTTCTTCTGTCTCACGTGGATGAAAAGACTTCTAGAAACGGCTCAAACTTTAAGATTAAATGTGTGAAAACACGTCTGGGAGGAACAAGATAGTGTAGCTGTAGCGACACCTGGTGGCCAAGATGGGTGTTTCATAAGAAAATCGATTTTGTGTTACTTACACTTTTATCTTGAAAGAAGAAGAAAAAGAATCAAAATGTGGTTAAATGAAATGTAGGTTGCCTTTGGTTTGCAGTTTAACGTCTCTGGTCCCTAAAGTAGTAATTCCTATTTATAGACACATTTATGGAGAACTTTAACGGCAGCCAACAATAAATGACAGCCTCCCTAGAGAAATATTAACAGCTGACGTATGACACAAATATGGCTTTTTTTTACAGGCAACAAGCATGTGTGTGTGTGTGTGTGTGTGTGTGTGATTCATCTTGTTCTTTACCCTCTTCCTCCGTCACAATCACGCGTTGTTTTTTTCTGGGTTTTCATCTGTACGTTTGAAATGCACGTGAATATTTTAAACTTTCCACTGCATTAATTCTCACAGACCTCCGTTGCATTTGTTATTTTAGAAAAAGGCTTCAGATCATGAGGTTTCAAGTCTTATAGCAGAGAATAGACTCATATTAAAAGATGTGAAATGTTCAGAGTATTTACTAAATAAACATAAAATCATATATATATAAATATAAAATATTTCCCCACATTATAGTCTAAATGTTTCAAAGCCTTCATTTCAATTTTAATTCAATCAAATTCAATTTAATCGAGTAATTTCGCCAATTCTTTTAAAATAATCCTTTGAAATATCCTTATTTGTCTGAGAATATCCAACATGTGTAATATGTAATAAACTCCTGCAGCCCTCCCAATAAATTCCCTTATTGAATTTTAATAATATATAAATACACACCATGGACACGACCTTGGTGACCTTAACTGCAGCTGCAGCCCTGCTTCCTGTCTTGTTATTTCTCCACAAAAACTCAAATTATAAGATGAGGAGGATTTCACTGCAGTCAAATGTAACTTTGACTGCCTCCCTCTGGGTATATTTAGTATCGTCATCCATCTCCAGAATGTGTTTTATGCATTCATGTCTTCCTCCATTACCTGAATGGAAACCAAAAGGCCCAGAGCGCATCGTTAATGCAAAAGGTCAGGGCGGAGAATCTCAGTCAGCCACATTGTAGGAAAATGTAAATCCAGATTGTTGTGCTTTATCTCTCGAGCTTCCCTCTCTGTCCGTCCCTAAGTCTTTGTGTCAATACGACGGCCGACTGCAGGAGTGTGTGTGGTGTTGACATAATGCCGTGTGCGACTGTGGGACTTGTAGTCCTGTCAGGCGAGAGTAAAACCCTGATTACCTTGTAGATAAAAAACTAATCCACGGAGCGAAAGACAGAGATGATAATCCACTAATCCCTGCTCTCTGCCAAGGGAAACCCCATCCCACACACACACACACACACACACACACACGCTTTGATAATCACAGTGACCATGATCCTCACTGGTTGTAATTGCTGCATGAGCACGATAATTACTTCATTGATCCTGCAGTGAGGGAATTCCTTCAGACCCTGACACACACACACACACACACACACACACACACACACAGCGATCAATACCTACACCGTTCACATGATGAGATTCAACAGAAGTGTGAGGTTAAATTGATTTAGATTTGCCAATTTTTAGGATTCATATAACAGTTGTTCATGGGCTTCATGGGTATTTTATTCAAATTAGAAGGTAAAGGCTGTAAAGTGTCTGAAACGTATATTTCCTCCCACGCATCCTGACTGTATTCAAACAAAGTGTAATTTAATTATGCATGGAAGGTTTAACATACAATTAACTGAAATTCACCTGTTTTATTTTTTTTTTTTTTCTGGCTTGGTTAGTTGTTTTGACCAAAGCGCCTCTCAGGGGTTGTTTGCATTAAGCTTTAATTACATTTTTGTGTGTCAATCCTGTGTAAATAAAACACCCTCACTTTGCATTACACTCCAGCATTTGATCCAGCTATTCACATAATGTTTCCATGTTTCCTCGTGCATCACTCCTCTGCAGGAATGTTCTTCTGAAACATGTTCAGGACGCAGAAAGTGAAGTAAAAATGGGCCTTTTGTGGACTAAAAGAACTTTAGTGTGAACTTTAGGAGTTTTGTGACTCCTCCATCCGTGCTTTTTCAAATAATAGAATTAAGAAAATTACAAACCCTTTCAAGTAAACCAGATTGCTCCATCAGACAAAAACTAATAACGTAATAAAGTTCTATCTGTGCAAAAAAATAACTAATATTTGGCAAAAAAAATTACTTATTGTGGCTGCAAATAACCTGTTTTGCACTGAACATATTTTCAAGATAATAACAATAACGTTATAAAAATGCGCCCCACCTGTAATACATCCGCGCCCCACTAGAGGGTCGCGCCCCACAGTTTGAGAACCACTGGTATAAGGGGATTTTGGAAGTTCTTCCTCTGGAAAAGTTGACCCACACCCTCCATGACAATGTCAAAGGGTTTGTGAAGATATGGAAACCGGTCTTAGAAATGGCGGACTTTGCTCTGCCAGATTAAAACCACTGGTACCGATGCTGACTTGATCTGATGGTTTAACCAAGATGTACTTATGTTCGGCAGGTGATGTGTGAATGTGTTTATTATTTGTTGTGGTGTATCCTTCAAGTCCTAGAGTTCTATCTTGAAAAGTTGTCAAATCTAAATAAATATTTTAAAAACTATACTCCACACTCGTTTAGTCCCCCCCCCCCCCCCCCCCCCTCCTCCTCGCCTCTCTTTCTCTGAAGAGCCACAATTTGGGGGTTGCCATGTTGGCCTCTGCAGGGCATCTGGACACTAATAATACCATCAACAACTCATTAACATTAACACCTGCATGAATATGGATTACAATAAAAAAAATTTAATTATTCACAAACTTCTGCTGATTATAAATTCACACGCCAAGTTAATTCACAAACCCCCCAGTGGATGAGAGAGGTGCCGCGTGAGGCCAGACTCAGTGATTTCATATCACACCTAATAATTGCACCGACTTCTCTGATAATCCCTCCGCCGCCCGCTGTTGTCCTTTTTTTTTTGGATCACTTCTCGTGGCAGCATGTGAGGACACAGCCATGCACACTAATCCCTCTCCTAAAAAAAAAAAAAAAAAAAAAATCACTGGAATCTTGTCAAATATTAAGATTTAAGCTTCTTAACATTTTTTTTTTTACATTCTTCTTCTCATTGATACGTTTGATCCTCGCAGACCGGGATTTTGCTCTGTTTATATTTAGGGAACCGAGTTCGCAAACCTTCTTAAACTGTCATGAAATTATCCAGACGTGAATGCAAATGTTGTGCTCTCCTCTCCCAGTGTGTGCTGTCCAAGTGATGAATGCTATGCGGGGATTAGGCCCTTTAAAAAGGAGAAAAGAGAAGAAGAAAAAAGGCAGTAAAGTTGTTGAATTTAAAATGTTTGTTTTAAGTTTCCAGTACACACAACTATTTGAGTCATAATGTTTTCCGTGTTTATTACGGAGGATACGACACTTTTAATTGGCATTATAGGCGGAGAAACAGGAGACGCTGTAATCCAATAGAGATTTAAAGAGTGGGGAGGAAAGTCAAAGTGTGTTCACTCTCAACTGTAAACCTCCTTAAAAGTGGGAACGTTTCTTTGTCGCATTGACCTTCGGTTGACCTTCTGAAAGTGCATGTTGGCCAAAGCAAAACCTTCTTTCACGGTTTAGTAATTGGATGTGTGTGTCGTCAGTTTGGGCTGCACTCCTTCCTATTGCAGAATAATTGATTTCATCTCCCCACCCAAAGAAAAATGAGAGACTTTGTTATTTGGAGATTTTAAAAGAGGCAATAAGTCTGACTTTCGACTGTCTGCCGGATGAGTTGATACCATTTTTTGGATCAATACCAATAACTGGAGGGATCTGGTGGATAAAAGAAACAACAACAACTATCTGCCCATGAAGAATTATAACATTACAATTGGCAGAGAACGGTTGTGAGGGAAACAGTAGGGCTCACACACACACACACACACACACACACACACACACACACACACACACATCCTTCCTGTCATCTAAGTGATGAAGACACGCCCTAAAGGGGTTTGGACCATAACAGCAGATCAGTGTGTGCTTCAGGCCAACAACAACTTTAACACACAAGATACCGACTGAATAAACAAACATTGTAGTAAAACGTTAGCTTTATTGAAATATCATTAGTTATGTAATAAATGTCAACTGAAGAAAAATACATAATTGTGAGTATTATTTGCATATAGCGTAAAACCAAAATAGACATGAGGAAACCATGTTTGTGATACTTTAAATTAAGACCCATGGCAAACATTTGATCCATCTATTCATTTTTGTCAAATAAAATGTAAATGATTATCTAAGAATCACAAATTAAAGGAGAAAACAGAAAACAATGAGTCAAAAGTCAAAATTGTAAGGACACAATAAAGCCCCTGTGAGGTAAGAGAGGTATTTCACCTCCGGGGTTTGGAGGCTGAGGGGTGCGCTCCTTCTGGTCACCACTAGGTGTCAGCAAAGCAGCACATGCCGCTGCGCCTCCTCCGGGGAGCGGCTGGTGGAGGAATCCTGCTCACAGCGTTAATATGCTGCCGCATCTGGTGTCTCCGCAGGATCTTCCTGCTTCCTCCATTCAGCCTCCCTCTGTTTGTCAATTCTTTGATAGATAAAACGAAGAGACATTATGCACCCAGTTATATGCGCTGGCTGGTGTGTGTTATTGAATAACCTTTACAGTAATGATATGTCCTCACCGAGAGGAAAATGGGAGAGTGATTTTTTTTTTTGTGGTATTTTTCATCCAGGAACCAATTTTCTTATGTGTGCCATCTCCTAAAAAAACATGTTCCCATCCAACAAAACTGCATTGTGCATTAGGTTTCGGGGGGAATGTATTTGGTCATGGATACGTTTGCTTTTGATGCTTATCAGAGGTACGTTTTCATATGAGTGTGCAGAGGTCTGCATCAGAAGGATGCAATCTCTCTACTGTACAGCAGGGGGAGACTCCTCTGGTTGTATAGAAGTCTATGAGAGTCGGACTACTTCTCTCTTGATTTATTCCCTCAGTAAACATTGTAAACATGAGTTTATGTCTCAATATCTAGTTTCAAGTCTTCTTCAATACAGCATGATGTTCATTTAGTTAATTATAGTCCATTTAGACCATAAAGCAGAGTATGCTTGGGCGAGGCTACTGTGATTGACAGGTTGCTGGCGCTACCAGAGACATATACGGCGTCTCTACGTCACTCCTCTGCATTCTGCATATGGTACCTTCCGTTCATTGGTTGCGAATGAAACAACATGGCGGCCGACGGCCATATTTCAAGATCCCCGAACTCGAGGCTTCATAAGGACAGTCCTCAAACCACCGGGTGACGTCACGATGACTACGTCCACTTCTAATATACGGTCTGTGTTTGCTGGACCTTCGTAGGAGAACAGGGAGTAACATTTCGGCAAAAGGAATCGTTTTATTTTCTCTGCATGGTTCTTTCTACAGTATTGTCAGACACTAATGATCACAATCGGAGCCCATCAGTGGCAACAACAACAACAAAAAGCACTTGTAATGAACATACATCGGCGGTGCAGAATTGCCCGATATGATAACATAGCAGCGTTCCCCCTCATTACTGGACCAATTTTAAAAAAAAATGGTCCCCATTAGTCACTTAGACACCAAAACATTGGTAAATACGGTCCAGGTTGAAAAGCATCAAAGCTACCCTTTAAGAGTCATTTGAGGTCAGTCGCCATTCACAGGTATGATGGTTGTAGGCTCTGGTTGGAATTTAGCTCATGTTAGGTTGAGGCTAAAGGTCAGTGATTAAATGTCAGATTAAATGTCACGCTGATATGTCAGGGAGGAAATTCAAGCCCATGAAATGCGAGACAACAAAGTTGTAATCTTGCCCATTGTGCCATTTTATTCCCACTCCTCCCCAACAAATATGCCCACACAGTCAGTTATATGTATATATTTATTTGTCTACCCTCTTGCAGGGATGTAAACTTAACATCAAAGTCAGTATCTGCTACATGGGGGGGGGGATGTTGAACCGAAATGATCCGTCAGCTCAAACAGGAAGGCAGCGTGTCCACTCCAGAGACCTGTCCTCTCCCGCTTTGTAATGGAAAGGACACCGCGCTGACATCAGAGAGAGACGAGCGTCTTTTGAGCCCTGAAATGTGGAAAAACAAAATTACAACATCAGCAGGGGAGCCACTTCAGTGTAAAACACACAGCAGGGAGGAGGGCTTTAAAACAGAGGTTGCTTGCACATGACTGAAGCTGTGGGGAAATAGCACCAGCTAGTGGACAAAAGGAGGAATTACACAGTTTGTCTTGTAACTTGAATTGTACTTTTTGTTTCATTTTAAATTTGGTGCAACATTATGTGATTATCTTTATACTAATAATTGTGTCTTCATCTTCAGCATCATCACCAGTTAATACGGTAAAACAAATACCTCCACAAACTTCCTTGAGGTTATTACCAAACAAAGGACGTAGTTGTCATCGTTGCACTCTTAGTTTTGAAGGTTACAGTTACTCTTTGTGTGACATGTGCGTTCCAAGATGGCGTTCATCTTTCACAGAGCAACACAACTCTTGATGAGGCTTTAGGGTGAACTGTTTTATTTTTTTCCGCCTCAGGAGTTTGTCGAGACCCAACCAGAGGTAAAAGGACAAAAGAAGTGTTGCTTCCGTTCATCAGGTGGAAAAGATGTCGCTTCATCTCTGCTGGATGTGTAAATAAGCAACTGTCCGCTACACGTTCAACTTTTAAAAGGTGATGATGTGGGAATGTTCTGTTTATAGCGTGTTTTTGCTGCCCCCAAGTGGACAAAATGGACTCTACAGTTGTACGGTCAAGATAAAAGGCGAAAGTCAATTCTGTAGTTGCAGAGATTAGTATGAATCAACACTCTGAGATCTCCAACATCAAATATCAAAGAAGCTGCTGCTGCACAGGTTCAGAGCAGGTTGTTGTAAGATATAACAATTAAATCTAATTACAAAGCAAAGAATCTCTGTCTGAATGTGTGTGTGTGTGTGTGTGTTTTTCGTATATCTCGAGAACCGTTCACATGATCCACTGCACACTCGGTGGGTGTGTTGCATGGGACCCAAGGGTGTGCATTGTCGTGACATGTTCAGTATTAATAAACTTTGAATAAACAAGCAACCAGCGCTCTTGTGCAGCAGTGTGGAGCTTCAGAGCCGAGCATGTTGTCTGCAGCGGGCAGACAGCAGTTGACTTTTGCTGCTGGATATAAAGTAGGATTTGCATTCAATAATTTGCCTTAGTGTTTTGATGCATAACAATAATCATAGCAAAGGGAAATAAAAGACACAGCAAGCGCTGCAACACTCAGGAAACAAATACAACTGACAATAAAACTAGGCAAAAACACAAATTAAAATAAATATGAATATTATATTAAAATTAAAGAGCTGTGCAGTTTTGTGCAGGAATGTGCAAAAAGTGTTGTGCAAATGTACACGGTGTGAAGTACAGAGAACATGTCCAATGTTCAGCGGTGACAAGCGAACAGATGTCCAAAAGATGTGCCTGAATGTAACGCATTATGACAGATGTGGAGTTTTAAGGTTGTATATTTAATCACCATTATACCATTTGAATGCACACACGCACACACACACACACACACATACGCACACACATCAAACATTAATACCCTGGAAAACTTTCTCCTCGGGCTGTTGAATCTATTGAAGTATGAATTCAGGGCAGGCACTTTTATCTGGTGACGAGTCTATTTCTGACTCCTCTGAAATATTTTGAAGTGTGTCTCCTGCTGAGATCTTCATTCCCACCAAAGGTGCGTCTTCATTAGTTGAGATGAAGTGATTACTTAAAAACAACATTTCTTGTAAGCGTAAAGAAACTTGGATATTTAACCGATACGGAACTTTTTTTTCCCTTCCGTGTGACACACATACTGTAAAACGATGCACCGTTGTGTGTCATTGGATATAGGTTTGTAACTCCTATCTACTGTGACAGGAGCAGCTGTGAACCGCTCTGGTTCCTGCTGTTTTACACCTGAACATCACCTCCGGTTGGCGGCTTTTTCAAAAGCGGCTCGTGCTTTGAAAGAGGCGATAAGACAGCTGGAGGAGAAAATCTAACAGAGATCAGAGGCTTTGTATTCAAGAACGAGTGCAACAAAAGAATAATCACGTGTGTCAAAATAAATGAAAAATGATTAGCAGCGAAAAGAATAAAAGACTCTCCCTCCGGATTAACCTGGGGAAACTGAGAGGAATGTGCAGAAGACAAAGAAATCAATTAATACGTTTCAAAACTGAACTGACGGAGTTAAGAGTTGTAAATAAAGTTGTTTTTCCCAACAAAAAAACAACCTTGACTGCTCCACTCAGGATCTACACACACTCAAAACATCGAAATGAAGGCAGTCTTCCTGTCTTTAGTTGTACTGTACATTATCAGTTCATAAATCCTTGAAAACTATGCACTTACCCTCCTCTACTGCCCGAGGCACAAATCTGTGAACGTTTGAGAATCTGAGGAGTGATAAAGAAAATCCTGATAATTTGAGATAAAAGAAAAGAAAAAGGGTAATTACAGACTAAACAATATCCATTACGACATTCTGTGAATATGCGTTGTGATGTCAGGACACCCTTGATGTTCGTCGCTGTAGTTGCACGATTAAATGCATTTCCTTTGAGTGGGAAACTTGCACAAGAGTGTAATTACTCTTTTTTTTAAGAAAATTCTTGTTTCGAGATACGGAAGTGCCACAGCCGCCGCGGTCATCATGTCAAAAACTACACAGCCAATTCTGCAGGGATAATAAACTCAGAATCTTCAGCGACTGATTATTTGGTGTAGACAAGTGTTGATTAGACGGTTGTTTGTTCCCTCAAATAGCTGATATGCCTCCGAGGCTCCTGAATTAACTCTGCTGGGGTGAGGTAATAAACACTGGCACTGTGACTTTCTTTTTTCTTCCTTTCTTTTATTTACACTTCAGTGAACACTGATGATTTTTGCTGCGTCGGAAATCGCCGTGGCAGAGCTCTGACAGTCGTGCCCGGTGAAATCCTGCGGTTTGAGGAGGATCATGCTGAGTCGCGGACCACGAACACGTCTCAGCACCGCAACATGCCGCTGACATCTCATACTGTCAAGAAACATCCTGGGAGCCACAATGTCTTAATGGAAAACATCAGCATGTGCTGCATATTGTTATATTTTGGATATATATATATATATATATATATATATATATATATATATATATATATATATATATGTTGGACATAAGAAAGGAAAAGGCCACATAAGTCACAGAAGGAATACACGACTTCAAGGAGAGGAAAAGACACATGACAACCAAGAAGCGTGCTCTCTTCATCTAAAATGGCATTCCTGTTGGGGATTGGACCGCCCCATTTTCAAACTGACCAATGAGGGTTGCACCTGGACCTCACATGTGATGGCACCTGCCAGAGGAAATATATTGAGCAGGAAGATGAGATGACACACAAACAAACCACAGCCTCTCGACTGCGACAATCAATGCACGTTTAAGAAGTTCAGGGCAATTTCTTCCAAACGCACACTAATCAGATTTATAATCTGACAGCTTTCATCGGCCATTTGCATTCTAAATGCATTTAATGCACGGTAGTTTCGTCAAAACCGTCTCATTACAGAGCTGGCTAATACGGCGGAGCACACATTAAAGGCCACTGGGATGTATTTTACATCGGTCCCAGAGGAGCCGTGCATCCTGGGTAACAAGGCAGAGGCAGCATTGTATGAAAGAGGCTCTGTTTTCCCAGTGAGAAGTAGGAGTGGAAAAACCGTAGGCTGTATAAGATATGGGCGTAGTCGGCGTGACCCATGGACTCCCGAAGAGCCCGTTGTACAGCTGAAAGTAGATGTTTCTGTCAACCAGAAATCAGATGAAATTGAGGCGTGTTTTTCCTTTCTTTATTTGTCATTTTCCATTTGCACATTTTATTGGATTTGATTACATTGAAAATTAAAGTCAATGCACCAAACTGCACTACTACCATACCTATAGCTACATTCATTGCAAGACATTACTTCTTACAGAGTTGGATTCATAATCTTTTAAAACCTCTTTAACCCGAGTTCAGCCCCAGCCATTCTTCTCAAAAATTCCGAATGCATACCCATACTAAATACAGAATATCTCCTCAACCACAAGGGCTATTTGAATCATTTCAAAAGGTATAATATACAGAAAACACTTGTGAGACTAGTTAAGAGGTCCATAAAGCAGTATATCTGTTAATAGTTTATTGGCTGATGATTGAACATAGGAAAGAAAAAATAGATAAAAAATCCCCCCAAAAAAGGAGGAATTTCCTCATTCAAATGATGCATATCATCGCTTTTCTTTTCTACCATAAAATAGCACGATATGTTAACATTATCTCTGCATTTCGTGAACTGTAGTTTTTAGATCAGCTGAGAGCGAAAATGCCCTAACTTTCTTCATGGACCTTGGACGCCTCTGGTTCCACAACAGAGGGGCTCTGCTCAAGCAGATGCACCAATACATACCAAGCATGTTTTATTCTTAAGTAAGTCATATTTCAGTTTTTTGGCTGGAATGTGGTTGATATCTTGCTGAGGCTTTGTCTCTCAAAGGATTTAGCGGATTCTGTAGGTTGTAAGCTTTCCAGAAAGGTGCGCTAATTATGTGTGGCATCAAGCTAGCGATATGAATTTGTATGCTCTTGTAAGGCTGTGCAGTTTTTTTTTGCTATGTCACATCGGTGGCTCTGGTATTGATTCTGGGAATACGAGGACATGGAGAGTGAGGAAGAGCTCCTGATGAAAAATTCATCAGATTTATATAAGGAGGTCCAGTGTGTATAAATGGCATTTTTTTCGTTAGTTTAGAATGAGCCCTTCGTATCTACATAGGGAGTGTCCTCTTTGCGCTGAAGAGACTCTCTCACATTTCACATTCACAACCTCAAGACTGTTTCACTAAATCCTACGCATTGTTCCTTTAAATAATGGTAATTTCCTGGGTATCTGATGCACAGCCTATAGCACTTTGCAGTGTGATGCGTGTGACTGAAGTCTATTGTAGATTTGTCAGGCAGCGTCTCTTTTGTGGGA
The DNA here is from genome assembly GCF_910589615.1 of Taurulus bubalis. Classification (NCBI taxonomy): domain Eukaryota; kingdom Metazoa; phylum Chordata; class Actinopteri; order Perciformes; family Cottidae; genus Taurulus; species Taurulus bubalis. The sequence goes on from NC_136602.1 coordinate 4,331,755, forward strand.
TGCTGATGGGCAGAAAATTACCCGTTATCCACTATTTATGAAGCCGACTATTTCCACTCTGAAGAGGCAAATGATGGAAGGGGAAGATGAGTGAGAGTCTGTCATACACATAGTGGAGATGTGCAGCGCTGCTTTTATGTGAAGCTCCCATTAGCCTGCAGTTCTGACACAAACAGGCACCGTCTCACCTAGAAACAAGAAGCTCTGTGAGCAAGCTTCAAGCTTTAGAAAAAAGAAATTCATTGGAAGTTGTTTCTTTTTTTTGTGCTTGAAGTCATCTGAAAGCTTTCTGACAGGTCTTCCTGTTGGAAAGAATATAAAATATATGAGATTTAAATGAGAAAATTGTGGCTGCACTATAACCACACGATTGCATCCGTGTAACATCTCCGGTGCGATGTAAGGAAATGACCGTCGCTCATGCTGAAGTCTTCAGATCGTTGTCAGATCTAGAATCCTCTGTGTGGAAAGCCTCTCTGACCCAGAGAGACTGTCGGCTCTCATTACAGTGTAAGTAGGCCAATGACAATCAAGGAGCATTAGTGAGAGGAACTTCTTACTGCTGATGACCTCTCCTATGGGTGTCTTGTGATCTTGTTTATCATATATTTATAGAACAGTGTCCTATGGCGTCCTATAGTAATTCCCTAATGATTTTGGTCCCTTTATGAAACGGCAGTCCCAATGAAGTGTGTGTTTTATTTTGAAAAGTGAAACTGATGATCGGAGAGATAAAACGACTGGAGTCTGGTGGCTTTGAGGAGATTATATTAATTGTATGTTTTTTGTAATTTAACAAATGATCCTTGTAATAAATAAATAAATGTAACAAACGAGTGTCCATCTGGAGCCGATAAATACCCTCGACTGCTGCAGAGTTATGTGTCCCTGGAATGAATGCCGATTGAAACCTTTCCAACTGAAGACAAAAGCCAGACGTTAGTGGGTGTGAAGAGTCACAGTGTCTCACTTCCCAGGTTTTGAGCGAAGAGGTGTGATGGCGTGTTCAACACATAGAAAACCTGCGTCTCGGTGGCTCATGCAGGGCGCCAGGAAGTTGTGATTCTCTCTGACACACACACCCACACACACACAAACAAACCTTTCTCTTGCTGGCATAATGGCACTGTACATATAGACCTTGCTGTATAAACAGCAGATGAGAGGTTTTCAGAAGGTGAAGGCTGTACGGGACAAACACACAGAGACAGGTACGCACACACTGCTATTTTATAGTGAACACACACACACAAGTCCTTTTCCTACCAAACTGTTCTGGGCACACCCTAAGAGGGGAGAACTACATGCCATCAAGGGCTTTTTTTTCTGTTTGCATGCCGCTAAAGGGACCACTGAAGTGACGTAAACCAGCAGGCGTTGCTCGCACATATTTCTCCAGCTGGTAGATCGGCAAGCGCCATGTTTACCTGCATTCGCGTCAAGTTCTCTTTACTTCTTTCAGTGATATAAGCTCAGTCAATGATCTCTGTTGCATGTCACTATCCTATAAACACAAGCAAAAAATGGCCATTGTGGAAATACCTGTTCTCAATTCCCTGTTCTTTGGCTCAATGGGTGTGGTTTATGCTCATGGTTAGCCATTGTGCTGCAGTGTTAGCCTTCCTTTGTGGTACTAGGTCAAGATTTGTGCTGCTGGGTTAGCTGTCAGAATTAATTATGAGTCTATGATGTATTGACTTCAATAAAAAGAAGAATCTGATTTATAGTTAAAAGGCAAAAAATAGAGTGCGTTGTTTGTACTCACGTCACCGACTGAATGTATTTACTTCCTTGGGGTCTCGTGCTCTTTTCTTTATCGATTTTCAAGTTCACCTGACATCCCAGGAGTAAAATCTCCGATTAGATCACTGGCAAGAAAACCAGCGGCTCGGAATTCTGACGACCAGAATCAATAACCACTGATTTATATTCATACCTGCATGCACACATGTGTCTGTGCCCGTCTTGTCGTGGGACCCTCATTGATTCCATTAATTCCCTCAGCCACTAACCCTCATCTTCACCCTCACCACTCAATATCTCGCCTTAAGACTATGATCTTAATGTATTCCTGTTGAAACTTCAAAGGATTAATCAGGTGTTTTTACCCCATCAACTATTTACATTACTGCAAACTGATTCTAAGCAGCTATTCATGTCAGTGCGGGAGGAAATCAATCCGCGAGTTGACACTCGCCAATGAAGGTGTTACATTTCTCTGTAACATAAGCGGTATGAGTATGCAGGTCAACTTACTAGCTTTTTCGGAGCTCCGCGATGCGACATGGGTGAAACGACAGAGACGCAGGAGAGAGAGAGAAGTACAGAAGACTCTGACATCATCAGCTGTACAGCGGAGCACATCCAGTCAGGGTATCGACTAAGAACTATGAAGGAGTCCATTTACGACCGACACCAAGTTCCACGCTTGACGACACTAGACCAGCTGCACGAGCTGACGAAGACCACGAGATGCTGTTGAGATCTATAATGCTTACATAAGACCTTTCGACAAGACAAGTTGGACCTCTTCAAAAAAGAACTGGACATTTTCAAGATCCGAGTTGTCTGATAACGTAGCATAAATAAATTAATAAAGGCTTTTCTGCAAATGTCAATAGTTGTTGTATGTGATCCGAGGTTCTGCAAAGTACTTGATCCTTATGATACCATAGTGTATTCAACAATTAGTCAATATGTTTATTTGTAATAAACATCTGATTCATAGTGGCTTGACCTTGAAAATATGTTAATTTATTATAATTGTGCTTTGGGTGGTCTAAAAGGAAAATATACAGATAACCAGGATACACCTTCACCCACTCTCAGTTAATGAAAACCAAAAAGAGAATCAAACAACTTCAAAAACTCTCCATTTATTTAATCAACAACCACTTATACAACCATTGACATCCAGGTGTCATGCAGCAATTCAGGTCTCAGTCATTGCACGTCACGATCAGTCTTTCAGTTCCTGCAGCACAAGCCCACACAGTCGGCCTTGTCAAACCATTAAAAAATAAAAATCCCTCTGCACTGACGGTCTTCCCACGGTCTTCATGCTTCACTTGCATCCACACCGAGGATCCTGAATGAATACGAATATATACAATAATACAAGACCGTGAGTGCAGATATGCCTGCTTTTAAGATCAATGCTCTTGTAATGCCTTATGAACATGCACTTACTCCTCCACATTAGGAGGAGGGTACTACAGGGTCAGATTATGCTTTGGAGACGGCGTGCAGTGAAGTCTTCATACCTGCAAACTTTTCACCTTTCGGCGAAATTCGCCGTTTTGAAACCAAAATAGGTCATCCACGTGAATCGTGGAGATCCGAAGAGTTTTTGTTTTTGAGGGGGGGGTCAACTGGCCGCCCAGCATTTCTGAGATTGGAGTGAGACATAGAAAAACGCTGAGTTCGTCATCTTCGTAATAAAAGATCTTTGATATGGCGTGTTGAGTCTTGGCCAATCAGCGTTAAGATGTCTACAGCGGCTTCATTTCCCTCAAACTTTTCATACCGTCACTCCAAGTTAAAGTTACCGCCGATACTGTATCAGCAATGAACACTAGTTTTGAGGTAAGTCTTGTTTGCTAGGAACAATGTAATATGCTGTTTAACTAACTTAACGAAGGTAACTCGCCATCCAAGTTGTGTGATCGTAATATTTTTGTCACGTTACCCCATAAATCTTCCCCGACCTGTTTTTTAATCTAAAGCTAGTAAGCTTGATATGACATTAGCTAACGCTTTTGGGTCGTATGAAACTTGCCGTAACCCCGCCCGCCCGGTCTGGTCACTTTTTTTAACTCAAAGTAAAATGAAGCAAATCACGTAGTTGGGCTTAGCCAACAACAGTCACAGGAACAGTTGCTCCCAAGGGACCTGAAGGAATGAGAGAGAGAGTTAAGGTGCCGGTTCCTTCATTTCAGCGGATTGCAAATGCAGAGGTGTGTAGATTGGAAGCTTGCAGTTAAATCACAGCTGTTATTTTACTATTGATAAGGTACTTTAGCCAGAGTAGATGATCATTTTAATATAACTGGATTAAATGCATATTAATTGTGAATAGAAGATAGGTCACAATTCTAACAGCTGTACAGTAATAGTGGAAGTCTATTAATATTAAGCCATACAGTAACAGGGTTTACCAATGAAAACTAATCACTTTTTTTGTGTGTAGGCGATGGTTCTCGCTACTCTTGCTGAACATTCGCTGCCGTTTACCTTCGCACCTGTGATGGTGAAGCTGGCTCAGGCTCTAGCTTCAGACAAGGTAGCTCTGAGTGGATTGAAGCTGTCACGCACATCAGCAGCATACAAAATGGTGCATGGATTGGCGTACACGTTTTCGCAAAGGATCTTCGGCAACATGCAGAGGTATCCATTTTCGATCAACCTGGATGAGAGCACTACCAATGGGAACAAAAAAGTGCTTTCCATCCTGGTTAGCTACTTCAACACAGACAAGGAAACCGTTGATGTGGAACACCTCGGCTCTTTAGAGGTTTTGAAAGCTAGCGCTCTCCAGTTGGAGAAGTTGCTGGTGAAGTTCTTTGAGGATAACAACATCCCATGGTCAAACCTTGTCAGCATGCTGATGGACTCCTGCGGTGTCATGCGAGGCAGCAAGACAGGGTTGGAAACAAGAATACGGCAGAACCACTGCCCAACCCTCCTTGATGTCGACGGTGACAGTTGCCACCACATCCACAACGCTGCAAAGGTTTTTGCATCTCCTTTTAGCAGCTATCTGGAAAAGCTGTTCAGTGACCTGTATACAGATCATCAATGGGCCTCTGACCAAGTTAGTGAATATTCAATTTAATTCAAGAGCACGAAAAAAAAAAGTCTATGAATTATAGAGCATTTTTTATTCAGAATGATGTATACTGACTGCAATATTAGCTTTTATACTCAACTGTCATGTCACGTCAGAGAAACTCTTGTGACAAATAAAATGGAGTGTCTTAAGTACACAGCTGGCCATTAACTATCATATGCTATTTTTGTATCACTATATGACCTACGTGATCTTAACAAATGCGTTCCTTTCTCAGTTGACGTACCTCAGAGAAATATGCAACATCTTGAGCATTCCTGGATCAGTCCCAAAAAGGTTTGTTCAGCACCGCTGGCTATCCGTGTACGATGTTGCTATTTGTACTCAGAGGCTACTCCCCGCCTACAAAGTCCTTTACTATGGCTTCATGGATAAGGAGGCGAAGGCTCTCTACAAGGACCCCCTGAAGCAGCTGTTTGCTGATTACAGCGTCAGTGAAAGGGCACAGGCAGAGATTCGGTCCTTTCACGAGGACCTCAGCAAAAAAGGTAACTCATCACAGTTGTTTCTCCTTGGTTCTGTTATTGCCTACATGCAGGGCCGGCTCTAGCCCTTTGGTTGCCCTAGGCGAGATTGAGTTTTGCGCCCCCCCCCCCCCACAGACACCAGGCTGGCCAGTCAGCAGGATCTATAGGTTCTCCCTGGATATCAGGAATTGCGGAGGGTGAGGTGTCTGCAGGCGGCAGTGTAGTTTCACTGGTGCCCTGAGTGCTTGATGTGGTCCTGGATGTCCCTTCCCCTTCCCCTGTATTCAAGCAAATTGTATAGCCAGACAAGCGGTGTTTAATATAATAAGTGAAATGATCATGAATGTGGTTGAACTTCTTTAAGAAAACAAGCTATTGTATTTAATACATGCTAACATGTTTCTATTGTACTTTAAAGTATGGATGTGGCTTGAATAAATACTATTAAATAGACTCACCTGATGCAGGCTGTGTGTTACTGGCCCCTTGAGTGCTACTGGATGTCCCTTCTCCTGCAGCTGTATTTAAACAGAGTTCATCCACGCTGTTCGTTACACAATTGCATTTGGTCATTTCTATCATCCTACCACATAGTTGCATTGTACAAATACATTTTATCTGACCATGTAACTTGTAGTAGATAAATTACAATTACTTCCACCACTGCTACAAGGCTAAATAATGCTACTGATTACAATTAGTAGTCTTAATGTGACGTGTTTATGAAAGTAATAATAATAAAAACAGCAACAATAGTACTAGTTGTGTAGGCTACTTATAAAGTTCAGAGGGAGGCGAATCAGGCGTCCTTTCTCCAGCAGGTGCCGGTCTCTGAAAAAATTGCCTGAGTGCATCTGGCCAATTTAATAAAAAAAAAAAAAAACATTTTAGTATATTCCTAGGGAGGAACTGTACAGAAGGATGAACACCACCACTATCCCCAAAATGGTTACTGTGTGTGTATGCACCTGCTAGTTGTGAATTCACTAAACAGAACTTATGCCATTTATAATGAATGTACATCCATGTAGGTTCAGTGAAGTTACGTTTGCTAGTAATAGCCTACGTAGAAAATTAGCAAAGTAACAGTTGCTAGCTAGCTATAGCTAGCCTAAGTGACAGCAATGAAACGTCCAATATTAGGTGATGCACAATAATAAATGTATTTCGTTTGACACCTTAATGGCTGAGATGAGAAGACTTACCTCTATTTCTTTTCCTCCTCTTCCTTTTTTCGTCCCTATGCTCCAGATGGTTTAGACCGCTTCATTTTTGCATATGTCACGCGCCAGTCAAAGTGGCCGCGCAATAAAATTTTTTTTCAGATCTCGCACATTTTTCAGATCGCACAAACTTTTTTTTGGAGTGAGCCATCTTTAAAATAGAAGATTTTTGATGTGACGGGATTTTTGGCCGAGTTGTTGTCTTCTCCGTAATAGAACATCTTAGATGTGGCGTGTTTTGGCCAATCATCGTTAAGATGTTTACAGCGCCCGTTTCTCAATATGCGTGTCTCGGTACTTGATGAGAAAACTCACAGCTGAATCGTCCCTGCTCGCGGTAGCCAGCGCCGCCCCCCCCCCCCCACGGTCGCAGTGCTGATATGTGCGCTGTGAGGGCGCCCCCACCCATTTGTCGCCCTAGGCAGTCGCCTAGTTCGCCTATAGCAATCGCCGGCCCTGCCTACATGGACTGTGCTAACCAAATTAGTTTTTAGCATTTGTATTTTGTTTTTAATTGAGCCCTTGATTTTTCCAGGAATGACACAGCTGGGAAAAGAGCGGAAGAGGAGGGTGGTTCAGAAGATGTGGCACGAAGCCACCACAACTGAGCTGCACCTCAGTGTTTACACAGGAGTGCTGCCAATCTTGAAAGAGTATGTCATGGTGTTCCAGGTAAAAAATGTTTTCCAAAGATCACAAATTACTGCTACACAGATCTTAACTATAAATATAACTGTGACACCCTGAGTTAACATCTGTATGCATTTTTCATGTGCATGTATGTTAATTGAACCACAACTTCATGTTATTTTCTTCACAGGGCAGTCAGACACTGGTCCATAAATTACATGACAAGCAACTGCAAGTCTTTACCAACTTTCTTGCATGTTTCGTAAAATCAGAACATCTGAACTCGATGCCCAAAGCTCTGGCCACTCTGGACTTGGATCATAAGCTGCTACCTCTGAGAGAGATGTATGTGGGACGGGAGGCTGATCGATTCAGGGTGGCATATCCACAACACCCTGTGAGTACTTTAAAATACTGTCATTAGAATCATAGTTTGGAACATCAGCCAGGCTTGTATAATTACATGTGCAGTAGTGTATGTGTGCTAACTGTTGTTGATCTCTGTTTCAGCTGCTGAAGCCATTCTTACAGAAGGTATCCACGGCATACGCCAAATACCTGCAGAAAAGGCTGCCTTTGCAGAGCAAGACTCTGCAGTGCTTGTCTGCCTTGGATCCTGTTGTGAGAGGGCACTCCAAGACTGGGATGGAACTGAAGAAGCTGACTCGCATGATGTCACACCTGCTGCCGCCTACTGCTGACACGCACCAGGAGATCCTGCAGTCCAACATGGACCAAACCCTGCCCACCTTTAAAGAGGGAGAAGATGTGGTGACATGGTGGTCCTCTGTCTTTTCTTCTGGGAAATATCCAGGCCTGTGCCAGGCTGTAAAATCAGCCTTTTCGATATTTCACGGTCCCTTGGTGGAGGCGTCGTTCAACCTGATGGGAGATGTCATCGACCCTAGATCCACATCTATGAGCATTTCTACATTCTCTGCCATCCAGACGGTAAAGTACACTTTGCAGTCCAGACAGCAGAGTGCTGTAGAGATGTTCAGCAGGGAAGACGTGAAGTACGGGGCAGTCGACAGGAAGTAGCAACATCAGTACAGCAGGGACAAGGGACAAGGCCCAAAGACAAATAAAGTTGCGCATAGCCAGAGAGAGGAGGATGGTGCTTGAGTGGTAAGCGTGAGGTAGAGGCATCAAAGACTGCAATGAAAAGACACATGGCTAAGAAGCGCAAACGAGTCCTTGAAGGATTTGTTCAGGCCAAAAAAAGAAAGTTGGTTCATGATTGATTGTATATAGTGAAAATGTATACTTGTTATTATTGTTCTTACCATTCTATTCCAATGGATGTGTTCAGGATACTGTGGTTTAGCCTTTACCTCTAGGCCTACAGGGTGGGTGAATTAAACCAATCACCTTTTTCACCACTCATGAGTTTGCAGGTCTAAGTCTTAAAATGCTATATGATTCATCCTATGCCGGAGGGGAAGGGGGTAAAGTTCAACTCTTCCAGCCAGCAGGGTCAGTCGTCTCTGAGCAGAGCAGCTCAGGCTTTGAACTGGTGTGTAGGCTGCTTGGAGGAATACAGATAAATGGTTGAGTTAGAATAGTATCTACTGGTTATTAAATGGAGGGATTATTTGGCCATAGGCAGGAGGCCTGCATTAAGCAGAAAAGCTGAATTTGCCAAACAAGTGTGATCGATCGATGAGAAAACAGACAAATTAAGTAGCAAAGCTGAGCTGTTTGATTTAGTGTGTTTGCTAGAGTAACTGCATTTTTATTAATTGGAGTCAAAGCTAGACAACAACATTGTTTGTGTGTAAGGAGAAGCCCATAGTGCCGGTAGCCCAACCCAGGTAAATAATCCCCCAGCCCTAAATTTAGCCATGAAACCAAGGCTTAACCTTCAAACAGTGAAAATGTCCTCATAATCCAGGATGTCCTCACTAACTCAAATTGGTCCTCACAAAGATAGCAATACAAGCCCCCATACACCCTTCTTGGTCTTTCAAACCTGTTCTCACTTCCACGTCAAATACCGTGTCTTGGTCAGTTGTCCGTGGCGTCTGACACCGACTATGCACCACACTGGGCATGCAACAAACCGTCAACACATCCAAGTCGTGCCCTGTTGACGTCAACCGAAACTAAGAGGTATTGTTGACTAAACCTAAACTTCATGTATAGACGGAGGTTCATTTTGAAAATACACCTTGCATGTGAAATTGAAGGTCGAGGGATTAGGAACACTGACCAAGCATCTGTATCCGACCATTGGTGTGGGAACGTGTTGGTCCGTCTTTGGTTCAGCATTGAGAAGTAACACAAGTTTCTATTTTCATATTGAGGCCACACATTGTCAGTGTTGTGCAAGTTCACGCTTCACAAGCTCAAAGATTAAAATGATCACATTCATCCTACATCTTCCGTTTAGTTTTTAAACGATTGAATTAGAATTTTGTTATTTTTAAATCCTGCTCATTAGGATCTAAACTAATGCAAACTCACCCACCGATAGCTCAGCCTTTTCGAGATTGAGTGTCCGGGGGATCGAAACTGCCAATCTTCTGATGAAAGGACGACCCGCCCTCCCTCTAAACCACAGTGCGTTAACTGATACGTTATGCAGTCGTGCAAAACACTGCACATTGTACATGTGTGCATGAAGGCCAGCTTTTACCTTTGATAGAAGCTGGTGTTGAGGTTTTTAGTAGGACAGAACATTTTTATTTTTTCATTAGGTATGTGAATTAACTTTAAAAAAAAAAATACTACTGTATTTTGTTTAATATGACTCTCACGAGGAAGGGTATGCTCAGAATGGGTTTAACTTTTCTAGGTATCACAACGCTTTGTTCTCCGTGAGGCTGCGCTCAAGTCAAATCCCTGAATATATGAAAATATGCCTGCAGCACCAGCTCACTCGGAGGACTTTCCTCCTGCCCGCAGATGCCTCCACAGCTATAGCTTGACCCTGGATCAGGTGGATCTCCGGGGATCTCTCTGTATGTCACATCCCATCTCATCACAACCTGGTTGGCCCATATGCTCCTCTGGCAGGTGTCCTCCTCTCCGTCACCTTTATGCGCCGTAACCCCGCTTCGAACCCCGGAAACTAGAGAGTGCTCCATAAGGGACGCACACCCGGCACAGGAAGTGGCTATTTTAATAAGAACAGGTCATATGCGAGTTTGTGATTATTTAAGCACATTCACGGGACAGAAAGCTGTCAGTGCCAAATGTCTTTTGGCTCAGTGAGAGGTTCTAAAAGGAAAACACATGCCACGTAAATAATTTAGCCTTGATTGCATGTATGTATACTTTATATTATATTTATCCAGGCTCTGGAAGCTTTTGATTTGATTTCAAAACATCAAGACATGATTACATTTTTTTCTTCTTCAAATAAATGGATTATATTTGATATTTGAAATACCATACTTAGGCACAGTACTATTCTATCCGGAAGAATATCCGAGTGATAATTTCATTAGTAAGTTAAATCCTCTATACCAAAGTGACATTTTTCTAGATTTGCTCCTCAGGTTCTGTCAGATACAAGTTGTATTTTCATGCCTCCCCCCGCCACTGTGTTTGTTCCCGTTTTTTGGGTGATGGATTGAAAGGTTGGTGCGGCCTGAGCCAAATGGATTTCTGTACTGGGCTGAGATGGTTTATTGAGTTGGATTCTCAACCTGCAGGGAAGCTGTCAATATGCCAAACTTCTAAAGACTGCCTTTGATTTGTTACTCTATTCCATTCAACTGGTTAGTGAAGAAAAGGTCACGTGTGTGTGTGTTTGTGTAGTTTGTCAGTGGGGCTTTACACATGTGGAGGTGATGTTCCAGGTGCAAGCAGAGGCAGGAAACATTACCTCAAACTAACTTTTCAATTCGTTAATGTGGCGAAAAATGCAAAAATTACATTGCAATTAAAAGGTGACCGGTAGCTTTGAAGAGTAAGCAACTTAATAATTGTTTTTGCCAGCAATCACCTCATTTTGGAACAGAAGATATAATTGCAGGACTGTCTGCCTTTTTGGAAATTTAAGAGGCCAGAAACATCATCTGCTATGGTTGTCTCAATGTTAAAATTTGAAGTATTTTTGATTACCTACATACAATTTGTGTGTGCATAGAAATGGAGCTACACTCAAAGGCCATAGAAACCAAGAATACAAGCAGAATATGGTTCAGTGATGAAAGAAGCAAACAGAGTTCTGCTTCAGAAAATTATCTACAGTGGCATTCATTAATCCCAAGGTCAATTTATGTGATCCAACAGAAACGGTGAAGTGTGAATCCTTTACAATTGCACACATTGCCTAGTGTAATGAATCGTGGTTATAGTTATTTCACAGTGATGGGAACACTGGGGGGGATGAATTCACACACAGAGTAGTGCTTTGAGGCTTTGTTAATCACAGTAGGAGTTGCTTTTTTCAATCTCCTCCTCTCTTTTATTACCCGCTCAAAGCGGCGTACCGCACCTCCCAATTAGGTTGAAAAAACAAAATGTTCACCACTTCGGTCGGTTCCGTCTTTGTTGTTAGTGCGCAGGAAATTCTGATGGCTCTAATGAAACTTCTGTCTTTCAGTCAACACACAGTGTTACTCAGCGTGAGCACAACGTATTTCTTTGCACCATAATGCACAACAGCTGTCTGATCAAGGCTCATGTGTTGCCGTATTGATAGTCTTCTGTTCGGCTGTTTGCGTACACCCGCAGAAGAAAATAAGCCAATTCTCAAAGAGAGATCCATCTCGCTATCACGTAAAAAGGTATTTTTTCTGGATTTGGGAGGAAATACCATAATGAACCCAAGGCAAGGCGACCAAAAGTTAAAGTGGATAACAGTGGATAACAACAGAAACAAAATTAACGGCAAAACAATTATAACTTCCAAAGCAGTTTGAAATGATGAGACACGATTCAATAATGTGGTCGATCTGAACAGACCTAAAGAGAGAGAGAAAGAGAGATGCTCCAACGCTGTCCGACGGGCAGCAACGTGATGCACCACCAATTACTGAGCTCCCGTGTCAGTCATTTTCCCTGCACACACACAGTTTACACTCTGTCGCTGCTTCAAAAGACATGTTATTTTTCTCCCGCGAGGATTGTGACACATCACGTCACTGGAGCTGTTAGTTGGTCCTCTCGCAACGGACAACAATATTAACAAACTGTTTGTATGGTAAAGCACGTAGATCACCATATGAAAGCACACAGGCAATAGCGAACAAAAGAGAAAAAACAGGACTTTCACCCAGGAGGCCGCTGCTCGTGTCCCCTGTATAATAAGTTGATGTTGACTTATTGGTTACGTGAGGAGTTGTTATGCACTTTGCTAGTCAGTCACTCAATATTAATCATGTGAGATGTTCGGCACTTGCGAGACACGGCTGTCGATAGTGACTCCTTTTTCAGGCGAGTTGTTAGGCATTGAAGCGAGTCAAGTTAAAGTCAACCACGCTCTTTTTTTTTAACGTAACTACGGGATTTTGTATTCGCCTTAACATAACTTCCTGTGAAGATGGAAGTTTATCCAAAGTTTATGCAAAGGAAGATGATTTAAGCCTAGACATTGTACTATATCACCTTTTTTTGTGTGTGTGTGAGATTACCTTCATAGACACACCATTGGCCTGTAGTGTTTTTTTTACCCCAGTTAACTAATCCTTTAAAACTTCATTTTAGGACAAATGTTTACATATTTTGTTTGAATTGACTATTTTCAATAATTACAAAACCACATTTTTTAAATACTCTTTACATTGTTGACGTGGTTGTGTCTATGTACCGTAAAAGTCTGGTTATACGCCGCTACTACCTTCGGTCATTGTCCCCATTTGCACCCCGCTGTAGCCAGATGGCGCTCATGCTAGTTCCGCGCTAACTTCCGCTAGCTCCCCGACAACCACCAAAGGTAGAGACCAGCCCTGGCTCGACACCCGACTTGGGCAGAGGGGACTCGGACAGTAGCAGCAGCAGCAGCGGCCAGTAGCAGCAGCAGCGGGGAGCTAGCAGCGCTAGCTAGCACTGCTCCTAGCTTGCTACAGCGGGACACTGACCGGAGGTAGTAGCGGCTTATAACACGACTTTTACGGTAGTAGTGTTTTCGTCTGTAAAGTAGTTTGAACCAGTGTTTACATACATTCAAAAATACAACAAAGTCCTAACAAAGATGATGGAGATGCTGATTATCCCTCCAGTATGTTGCAGTGTGTGCAGCTGGAGTGATGGTGTATACTCACTGTTAGAGACTAGCATTTTAGGGGACTGAGAAATCAAAACCATTTGTCAACATTGACAGTTGTGCCGGCAGTAAAAGCAGGAAACCTCCTGACACACGAGACTGACTTATGAGCCTTTGAGCCTTTTGGGAGAGACAAAAAAACCTCATTTTCTCTGCCTTGTTCACCAAATCTCTGGCTGTTTTTGACTTCTTACTCGTCAAAAATCCAACAGTTCAACTCAGCACAGCAAAGTAAAGGTCACAGTTGTGTGGGAAGATGCTCTGTTGTCCTCGATGTCCTATTGTACTAAAAACAGTCACAGCACCTGTTCACTCGGTCACAGAAAATTAGAGCCTGTAGAGCCCCGAGACCCAGTCTTTACTGTTAGTGTTGTTCTTTTTCTCTGTGTGACGTGTTAAGAATAGTTTTGCATTTGTTTTTTGCGGGGCTGCATTACCAGCCTGCGAAGGTGGTATCGTGATTATATCGTATCGTGGGACCTCTGGTCCAATTTTGTGGACTTTAAGGCAAGGATTGTGAAGATTGTAAACTCAGATTCCCGCTCTGTGAGTTCATGGACAAAAGGAACTTCCTGAACATCACTTCCTGTTACTCCGTATATTTACGATTAGCTCACTTCCTCTTCAATGCAGTTATTCACAATCGCCACTAGGTATTGCTAAAGGACATATACAATAAACCAATACACCAGCTCAAAGGCCCTCCAGAGGGTCAATGATATCATTTGTGTTATAAAGATATGTTTGATAACTCGGTTTCTGAGCGGTTTCTTTCTCAAGAGGTGGCTCCATTCAGAGCTCCATGTCAAGGTGATCCCCTGCAACACTGTAAAAAAAAATCTCCTCTTTTGCCAGCGGATGTGTGTTGTGTTTCTGTAATATTTCTCCAAATGCAATTTCACCCGTTTGCAATCATCGATACAGAAAGCCGCAGGAAGAGAGCCTGAACGCTGCTCTGACAGTTGATCCCCAAGGCAGCTTGAGTTGAAGATTAACGGCTGCTGAACTTCTATGGAGGTGCATTCTGTGAAGTGAAAATGTTTATTGCTTTAAAATATTGATTGCCCGATGCTCAATCATTTCTAAGGCCTTTTGTGGACGGTATTCTGTTTAATGTGCGGTCTTCTGGAGCCAACTGCCATACCTTGGGGAGAGGGGGAAAAATAGTTATCAGATTTACCCCGTTCTACATTTTTTGTATTTGTAGTAAAAAAAACACAGTAAAGCAGTTTTATTTCAATTTTCAGATGTACTGAACATCGTTTCACATGATCATTGGACTTGATTTGTAAAATATATTCTATTGCTGCCCGTCTGTCGTAGATAACAAGGTGCCTTGATGCAGGTGACTGAATGCAGAAAGTCCACTACAAACCTCATTAGTATTTTCCAGAGAACAGTGTGGTCCACCTGCCGCTTCTCAGTCGCATGACAAATGACTCCTTAATGCTGTGGTGCAACGCCTCACAGAGCATGTGCAAAAGGGTCCCAGTGATGTTCACTTGTGTAGTTTAGCAATGAAGAACAAGTCATTTGCAGGCACTGTGTGTGGTTGGGAATTGCTGTCTTCAGGACATTGTCTTTACATACAACTACTTCCCACCGAGCGAACATATTTACTACGATCATCATGAGCAAGTCCCAAAATATCCTCTCGTGTGACACAACATCTGCCCGTACTGACGGCAGCATTATCAAACGTATAGTTAAGGTACTCGGATCACTATTTGGAGGTAAGGGACAAATTCTGGTCTTGGTTTAACTTTAATACAAGGTCAACAGTGACTTGCAGCACAAGCCAATGTGTTTACTTCACAAACATTTATTATGAATGATGTTTAATTGAAACCAAAACCTTCTCCTTTTGTTGCATAAACCAAACCACATGTGAGATGTGAACCAAATGCCATCCGTCCAGACCGCCTCTCTCATGATGCCTCCTGTGCAAAAAAAAATCCCCTTTCTTGAATAAAACCTACATGAAAAAAATTAGCTGTTTTCTGAGACAATGTGATTGTCAAAACAATTAACAATTACCACAATGACATCACCGCAATTCCAGGGAGGCGAGGTTTGTTATGGTTGCAAAGAAAAAAAAAGAGATCACAGAAAGCTAAAACCCAGTGTGTATTGATTTAGTGGTTAGCGGTGAAAAGATGTGGCAAATAACTGGGATCAATTCATTAGAAAAAGTTATTTAGAAGACTAGGTTCCATATAACTAAGGTGTCCCAGCATATTCATTTCTATAAATGTAGTTAAGACAGACTTTACACTGAAATAAATGAACTTAAAGGTTTTTTGGAACAACATTTGGAGACATCTAAAAAGCTGCAAATCATTTAATGGTGATTTTCTGCTTTCTGTGTTCCAATTTTGAGTTTCTTCCAGATGCAACTGGTTGATACCTAATGTATTTGAAAACACCGTCATCTTCAAACCTCTGAGTTACCGGCCGTCTCTGTCTTTTATCTATCGGTTCATTAACGCTTCAAAGCCAACGGGATCTGGTCCAAAAACAAGCCGGTACCCGCTAAAAGCATCCAGTCTTTTGAGGAGAGTGAAAATCAAACTTTTATGTTTCATTTCATCATCCAACCATTATTGGCGAGTCCAGCTCACGGCGCTCCTTCACAGGAGAAAGTTTGTCTCCTTGTGTGATTTGTGAGGTTCTGTGCACAAAAGTATCTGACTTGTATTTATGGGAGCGTTTACAGGACAGTATACTCTGTGAAGACAAACAAGATGCTGTTGCAGAATTTCTTTCAGCTGTTTTCTACTTTTTTGGGGTGTTTTAGTGAAAGATTATACAATAACAATAGGAGGAAATTGGGATTATCGATTTATTTTTCCACAAATACAAGGAGAAAAGGTAGATGCAGTCTGGTTCAAGGAAACTGGATTGAGATTATGAACAGTCCAGTATCATGGCAGCTCTTTCTTTTCCTGTTCAGACGCGGTTTAACCGTTTTTTTTGTAGCTCTCAGAACGATAACAATGGTAATGGAAAGTCATTTTGGGACCCTTTTTCGTGGTGGATTCAAGAATTAAACGCATCCACATGAAAGCTAGTGATGTAGAATGAAATACCAAGAAAGAACACTTGAGTCGTACTTTTATAGGATTTTCCAACTCTTTTTTTTTATTTATCCTTTGTCACCAGTGTTGGGGTAGTTACTCAGAAAAAGTAACTAGATTACTTTACTAGTTACTGCATTTGAAAAGTAACTTCACTACTAGTTACTTTATTTTACATTTTTCTAAGCAAATGTCCAAATTAACCGCAAAGATACATGGACAAACATCATGGCCTTTTCATCACTTTATTTTCAATTTTCAATAATAATGTGTTATTATTAATTAATATAATTTCCAATAATAATAATCGCGCGAGTCACACGACACTTCCTGCATGAACAATCTACCGTAAACGCTGGGTTACGAGCCGCTACTACCTTTGGTCAGAGTCCCCGTTAGCTCCCCGCTGTAGCCGGCTGGGGCTCCTGCTAGCGCTCCGTCACTTCCCCGCTAACTTCCGCTAGCTCTCTGTTAACTTCCGCTAGCTCTCCGTTAACTTCCGCTAGCTCCCTGAAAACCACCGAAGGTAGCGGGACCAGGCTCGACACCCGACTTGGGCAGAGGGGTCGCGGGCAGTAGCAGCAGCAGCGCTAGCTAGCAGCTTGTTGCTATTGTTCATGCAGGAAGTGTCGTGTGACTCGCGCGCCACTAAAGGAGAACTTTTCAGGCTGGTAAAAATGGCTTGGGTAACGCAGGAAAGCGCATTACTGAGGTCTGGTAAAGTAGTGTAGTTACCAATATTTTGAGCGTAATGCGTAACTTTACTTCGTTACCTATAATAGTAATATCGTTACTGTAATCCGTTACTTTGTAACTCGTTACCCCCAACACTGTTCGTCACACACCTTTGAGGCATTTATTATTAAATGTGTGCACAATTTGAGGTGTACACACACTCACTTCATTCACCCTGCGGAGAGTTCAAGTGTTTGCGTGATCCCATGAAGCACCGTGATGTCGCACTGCCGACTCGTAGCAGCTCACCAGTCGCCACGGCGCCGTCTGACAAGGCCTCCCGGGGCAGCGAGGCTCATCCTGCTTTGAAGTAGACGTCTCCTGTTGCCCGTCCGGCTTGTTTATGCCCACAGGAGCCGTCGGCGTCGCAAAGCTGCCACTGACATCTCTCCCGACTTATAAAATATGCAAAGGCCGACAGATAAACAAAGTCTTTGCGGCCCAGAGCCGTCACGTCACGCTTTGCTGTGCATCTTGTGAGCTGATCCAAGCGTCTCCACGCGTGCGGTCACTGTCATTTGTCCTCGTGTTGAAAGCAACGAGACAGTTTGGAAAACAGTTATGTGGGTGAAGAAACATGTTTCACTCCACTGGTCTCAGGGGAAAAAAAAAACAACTGTATTCAGGGTACTGATCACAATAATGATCCCAAAATGCCGCCATTTTTCGCCCTTACTCCCCCTTAATGAGGTCACGTGACCGTTTTTTCCTTCTCCATTCACCACAAACTAACAGACTACAATCAGAAAGTTAGTCTGGCAACATTTTCCCCCAGACAATGTACAGCATCGCTCCAATCAAGCAATCATTTAGCTTCTCTAAACGACCATTTACTAAGTTGCTAAAACTGAACTGTCTTTAATTAAAAACATAGCTGGCTGATGGTGAGAAATGACTAATTAGAAGCACTGGGGTTTCTTAATTCTGGAAACATCGTTATGCAGAACGATGTTACTGTGGCTATTTGGGAAGAAGTGTCTGTCGAATAAAAATTGGTTGATGATGGTTTATCTCCCTGTTTTGTCACGTTCATGACACTGTTAAAGTGTTTACAGTCTACAGAAGAAGAAGAAGCCGGTGGCTTGGCGCAGGCCGCCACCGGCTGTGAACAGACAGAACCTCATTAAACGGCATCCCTGAGAATATAATTAAATACAGTTTAACTCAATTTACAAATAATTAATATTAGAAGGTTCTTTAAAAATTCACATTTTGTTGCAGCTGACTAGCCTTTTATTATATAACGATCCATCACAAGGTAAATTTGAGCACATTCCTTTGGAATAGCTGCTAAAAGCTTTTGATCTTAATGCAAAGACTTTAATTCAGACTTTACTACTTGATTTGAGCCACCATATTGTTCACAACCATGGACTGTATATAAGAAGTGGACGTAGCTATCGTGACATCACCCATTCGTTTGTGGACTACGATTTTGAAGCCTTGAGTTCTGCATTTTGCAGGTTTTTTTGTCTGTCACCATGTAGTTTTTTTGCAACCAGAAGTGACACAAAGTACAACCTAAAATGTTGAAGTGAAATGTCATGAGATGAAAACATGCAGTTAAAGGGTAAAAGTTCTAAGACAACAACATGGAAAGCTCCCAGACTTGACAACGCCGTGGTAGTGACCTGTCAATCACAAGGTAGCCCCGCCCCAAAGCATCCCCTGCTTTATGGTCTATTATTTGACTCTAAATGGACCATCATTTACTAAATGTTTATTACTGAGGGAACAAAGTAGAGTAATTTTCTCATAGACTACCATTAGGCTTTTTGATTCGTCCCCAGCTGGTCAAGTAGAGAGTAATGAAAGTTTAAGGTACTTCAACATTGGCTTTGCTTTTCATTACCAAAGGTCTTTGACTTCTACGCAGAACGGCGTTGTTTGGAATATTGTTATAGCAGACTTGAACTCCTTGCGGAACATTTTTATTGATAAAGAAAGTAACATACGGTTGAGCAAACATATCTTTAAAACTTCAAACAGGTAGCAAAGCTACTGAGAGAATGTTTGTCTGAGAGGGAAAAAAAACATTAAAAAAAAAAGAAAGTGAGGGAATAAAATAATGATTAGCCCTGGAAGTGATATTGAGTCAGTCCAACAGAAGAAGGTGTTTTCATTGAAACTTTCAGAACTCGGCCTGCAGCAGAGTTAATCATTCCCCTTTAAACAGAGTGCAACTGCAGAACATGGCTCGGCTAAACAGTGAGGGGTTTTTTATCACAGAGGCATGTTTTTGCCTCTTGGTGCAAATTGCATCTCTTCAACCAGCCTTGTAATAACATTGATTTTGTTTTTCCTCCTATGCCCCATCAACCTCAAATTTCTTTTTGCAATGATTTAGGATTTACCAGCTTTCTTTTGAACATCGCGGCCCGCAACAAAATGTCTTCTGACTGTTATTAGCCTGCGTTTTATAAATCCTCCCCGTGGCTGCTTCAGCGCCGCAAAAAAAAAAAAAACGCGTCTTCCTTTTTCATGAGAAAGGATGCTTCATATGATTTTTATAAACTGCCGAGAAGCACCACTAGTCCCTGAGCCCCGTGCCATGCGAGAAGGAGAAGAATAGAAGGGGATTTGCAAGAGAGGTGAACAGAGGACGGGAGGGAATGGAAAGAGCGCAGGGGGAGATAAATGGAGGATCTGGGGAGGAGTGGAGAACGGGCAATGGGTGCGGAGGGGAGAACACAAGGAAAGAGATCAATGAGCTGCGAGGAGAAAGAAAAGACGAGCCAAGGAAAGGAGGAATCAAAGACACACAAGAGGTCGTGATGCTAATCCATAATGATCCCTGGTGGCTGCTGCCAATGTCACTGTCGGAGGCAGAGGCTTCGTGTGGAGCCGCAGAAGAGGAAACACAATGGAGGGGATGTCGAAGCCGCGGCAATGACTCGGCCCATGAGGAATTTAACGCTCTGTGCAAGTGGAACCTTGAGTTTGTTGTTCAAATGAAAATATAAAAAAGGCATAAAGTGGAGCAGACACAATTTATAGAGGCAACAAAGAAAAGAAAAGGAAGTCTTCCCCGAATCACTCAGCGTCTTAAAAAGAAACAAAACAAGGAGCAGTTTCTTGAGGGGGCCAAAAAGCCTCCAAGCACTGAAATCACCTTTTAATGCACTGGTTTATTAGAAAGTTTGTCCCCACATGTAAACAAACTCAGTTAAGCTGAGAAATTTAGTTAAAACCCCCGACGAATAGATTTGCTAATCGTAACGATCCATCAGTCCTGACAAGTTCCTGCTGACAGAGACAAACAAGGCAAGCAGTCTGTTGTTAAGAGTGACTCAACCGTATTTTTCCATCTTTATTTCAGGACAATTCCTCAGAGTCATATTTGTAGTGCAACTGTACTGTATATTTTGGGCTTGTTATTCATTTAATCTTTTTTTTTAAAGGTGAACGTGACATGGCTGCAAAATTCTCTGCAGTCTTTCCTTCAAATGAATCACTGGGCATACACACTTTAATTGGATTAATCTCTAAAAACACAGCCCTTGAGAGCGTGCAGTGACCTGAAGGACAAAAAGTTTGCAACTTTGTGAACATTTCCAACTCCCAACAGCATCGGCTCTCGCACACTAAAGACGTGACAAATGCCAGATTACTGGAAACTGTAAATGTCGGCAAATGGTGTATAGACATGCATTTATGTACCGCCTTTCTACTCTACTTTCGACCACTCAAAACGCTTAAGGAGAGGTTTAGTATCTTGCCCAAGGACACTAGAGGACGACCCGCTCTACCTTTTGAGCCACAGGCGCCCAATGGGACCTGATAATGGACATTTTGAAGCAAACAATCCAAAAGTTGTCAAGACATTTCACTTAAAATGTAAAAAAGTCAACCTCATGGTGGCACCAGAGGAAAAGTCTGTAGGATTCATCATCTGGGGAACATGAATGTCTGGACAAAATGTTATGGTTATGGTTATTCATCCAGTGGTTGCTGAGATATATTGCTACCACTACCATGACTGAGCCATGGCACTGACATGGTAAAAAAAAAGACATTTAATGTGAAGACATTATGAAATGACACAATTTCCCAGATGATATCCCGTATATACTTTGATCGTGTCATGTGACCTCCACGTCAGGTGTCATAGACAATCAGCTGGATCAATGTCCATCAACACAATGCAAGTAACTCAGACATTATCAATGTCCCCAATAAACTAGATAATGCAACAAATGGCAATGGAGCCAACATTTTGAGTAGTCTCAAACATTGAAGACACATTATAGAAAAGGTGTTAGGATTTTAACTTAATCCCTCGCTGTTCAACAGTAAAAAAAAAACCAAAAAGTAGCGAAGCATTTTCACTACATTTTATGGTGAGAAACCCTCTGAAAAAGAAGATGATTGTGTGAAACTGACAAAATAAGGATGATACGGATAGAGGTAAGACGGGGAAGAAGATGAGGAGGATTGTCGGAAAGAAAAGAAACAACCAAAACTGACAAGAAATTGAAGGAGAGAGACGTTGAGACCGAAAATACCACCGCATGTCGACACAGCTACTGGTGAGCAGATTTAAATTGGAACCAGCAAGGCGAAGTTGGGAAGACGTAGCAATTTATACAGCTTTGGAAAATCAGTCTTCCCCTGTTCATAGGTTGTTAAAAGAGTTCAGCACAACGGCACTCCAAGGTAATCCACGTGGAATGTGCAATTCCACGGTTTTTATGAGTCAAAGTGATGCATGGTGGGATTGTGCGTGGAGCGGAGCCCCTTTTCACACCAACGCATTGCTCTCATGTAAATGAACGAGGGTGCCGTAATGGTCTGAGCACCGCGATGAAGACAATGACAAAGAAGAGGATAAAGTGGGAAGAGGAGGCACACTCGCTCCAATCTCAAAGCCCAGCAGTCTCTTGCCTTCCATGATTTGAGGGCAGGACATCACTCACCTCTGGGGTTTAAAATGGAGGAGAGATGTTCAGAGACTGCCGCTCCGAGGGAGGGAAGGAATATAGTACGAGTGTGTGTGAAGGCATGCATTTAGTTATAGTTCATGTGTGTCTGGGGACCACCGTTTATGTCACCATGACTCTAATGTGCTTAAAGAACAGCGAATGGAGAGTGTTTCCCTCAGAGTTTTTTCTTTCAGTCTAAATGACAGGTCTTTTTTCCTTACTGAGATTTTCTGACTAAAATAAGGACTATTCATATTATAAGGCTGTAGGGTTTGTAGTATGAACAAGGCGAGGCTGGGATGTAACATTACAGCGGTACCAGCCCTTCACCCATCACACTTCAAAATACGCCGATGACACTGCCATATTTAGACTACTCTATGTCAACAACCCTGTTGAAGCCAGTACTCCATTTCTCACTTCACACAATGGTGCACTGACAACTACCTCCAGCTGAACGTTGGACGAAACACAACTGGTCTTTGAACTGGAGTTTTATGCCTTTATTGGATATTGATAGTGGAGAGATGACAGGAAATGAGGAAAATAGAGACGGAACAATGGTCAGTGGACGGATTCAAAATGTGGGACAACGCCGAAGCCACGTCTCGCAGAGATGATCCCGTTCATTGATGGTGAATATGACATTCGGTGGCAACATCAGTATGGTTTCATCCAGCATTTGTACATCTACCTACGATAAACAATCAGCCGTAATTCGTAAATCCGTCGAAATTATTTTTAACGTTATCCACATAAATGTAAAGTCATGTAACTTTTGTACTTTAGTAACGGCACTTTCGTCGGTATTTTAACCCAAACAACCGAACCTTGTAATTTTCTTGAGTTGTTCCCTGTGAAGTTTATTTCTGAAAAGACTGGATGCATGTAACGGGCAGAAAACGACTCGTGTTTCTGGCTTTCACAGGAAAACGCACAACACAACGAGGAGCAACCTTTCATAAGACGTCATTCGAACCGTTGACCAGATCTGGAGAACGGGAGGTGACCTGTCAATCACCTGGTCGTGTCTTGGTGGAAGCTACAGTGACAGAGCCACCCTATGATTTGATTTCAAAAACGATCTTTTAACAATTTTAGGAGACAAAGTAATTAGCAAAAGATTAATTTCTCTGAGTAATTTATGTACACTGGCTATATTTGAGAGTCAACCACATATATCCGGTAAGAGGCAGAGTTGTTAATGAAAGAGGTGTGAATATTGGTCGAAAAACTAATATTTCATTATAAACGTTAATCTTCAGTGATGATGAATTAAATGTCAGGGTGGATGAGGTAAATACGACGAGGCTGTGTGTAAAGACCTCATGGGAAATATTTCTGGGTTCTAAAGTTCATGTTTTTGTAACGCTGCCAAACTGCCAAGGCTTCTCTTGCAGCTTTAAAATAAGAAGCGGTATCTTTGTGTCACTTTTTTAGAAAATATTGTGCTTAAAGTTTTTTTTTGGGGGGGGGGGGCTTTCAACGCATTCATCAGCCGGCATCACGAGAGAGATTCAGAAAAAAAGGAAATCCAGGTAAGGACGCTTCTGTCTGATTGAGCTCGAGAGCTGGAAAGTCTCAACCGACAGCTGGGATTATTTCAAATTGCCTTGGAAACCAGAAAGAGTTGGTGGTATGGATCCAGTACTAATCCTCTCCCATGAATGATCTCAAAATAACGAGTTATTTGGACTGGCTATGTGTTTGTTTTTTAGCAGTAGCGCACAAGAGCCCCCTTCGCCTGAAGGCGTCTGGAAGGTGATGGTATTCTCCAACCATTAGACTCACTCGCCCAAGAATATTATTATTGATTTTGATCTTGAGCTACTGCCTATTGAATGCACCGGCTTGTTCTTTTTTTCAACAGCGAACAGCAGTAGTGGGAGCTATCGTTCAGCACTAATGACATCATTTTGCAGGGATGCCTTCTCGACTCCTGAACGGCTGCTGTAAATATATTTATTTATCTCTCTCAGACAAGTTCGAGGGCCGAGAGGAGATTACCTGTCGAGATTATGCCCAATGATTAATGTTTGTTTGGGCACTGCGAGATAATGCACATTTGATTTAATGACTATAATGAATCGCTTCTTTGTGACTTGCAATTTCAAATAGGTGTTTTTTTTTTAGGCGGAGAGGGAGTACTAAACACATGGGAGATGAAAACGCAGAAGTTTGCTAAAAAGACTTTATTATTGACAGTAATGTCTTGTTCACACTCACATTCATGACATAAATAAATCATATACAGTATGTATGTGTGCATATATGTTCTTCTAACACTCTCACATACAGATCCATCTGCCAGGCTAGACCTCTTGATATCAGGTTGTAATTCGGGGTTATGTTGAAAATCACAGCCTCCTTCTATTTTACACAACACTGCAATGCCTTTAAAAAGGTGATAGTCAACTCTTTTTGTATCAAACACTCCCTGTAGTCTTTAAAAATGTGCCTTTTTTTCCCTTCGTTTACTTTATTTAATCAACAAAAAGAAATAAAACAATTGCTTGGGATATCTCTTTAATTGGGGAATTTGCCAGCTAATGGATTAAAATGTCATTCATGCATCCCCACCACAGGGAAGGTCTGTAGTTGTGTGACAAGAGGTTTGCCATAAAACGAAAAGGAACGATGAGTTTTTTCGTATGAACAGGGAACATAAGCAGATAGTGTTTGTTCCTGCAGCAGAGCCTGAAGCTAATTTCTATCAGCGCTCTCATGTTCTTGCAACGGTTTCCTCTGTGGTGTGTTCCCGCCACATTAGTGGCCTTTAAATTAAGTGAGCCAAGAGGCTGCAGTTAGCTCAGACAACCAGAAGTGATGGACCACAACCCTGCATCAAGCCTGCAGTTAGTTCCCCCCATGAGAGGGAAATTATAATAAATGAGTTACTCCAGCTGGTTTGCTCCATGGTGGCTGCGCAGCAGCAAAATAGCACAAACCCTATGGCACGTAGACGCTTTTCAACTTTTCTTTCTCTCCACTCATAACAATACCACACATTAAATGAAGTAGTGTGAAGGTATTGGTACTTCTTGATTATTAAGCATTAAAAATAAACCTGCAGATTTATGTTTCATTGGATATATATATATATATATATATATATATATATATATATATATATATATATACAGCATATATAAATGCAAAAATTAAAATCAAGTGGTATGGAAAATGCAGTCACAATGCTTTGTTGGGAAGTTGTACATTTTGTTTTCTTTGCTCCTAACAGATTAACTTGTTGAGCAATGCAGCTATTGTCAGGAAGCGCGCTGGTGGTCGGGTTTCTACAAAGGTTCTACTTCGTGCAAGTTAGGGCTGGCGAATCTGCAGTGTTTCCCCCCAAAAAACTGACATCAAATGTGCATGGCAGTGGTGGGCCAGTAATGATTAGTAAGTGGGCTCCTCCCCCAATCAGCCCCAGTATATAAAATGCACCTGTTGTCACTGTCACTTTCCAGCATGGTGTTAGCTTTTAATCTCTTTATCATTTGTAGGTTCACCTGCTGCTGTTTAGCTGCCTCCGTTTTGTTGCCTCCATTTTGCATGTTTTGCTGCCTCCGTTTTTTGCCTGTTTTGCTGCATCGATTATGCTTTTTTAATTTTTTTGTTCTTGCATGGTTTGGTCATTGCAATTTTGTTCTTCATGTGATTATGTGCATTTTTGATTATTTTCGTTGATTCCTTTAATAAACTTCTGGTTCATTTTACGAAATAAGTCTGCCCAAATATCGGTAAAGAATCTGTGTCCTTAACAATTCTAAATCAATATCTTAAGGTTGTTAAACTTAAATATATTTTTGGGTTGTAAGTCCCCATGTGGCGTTGTTGGTTCCCTTTTATTCCCCCCTCCCCTAAGGTTTTTGCCAACGAGTAAGCTACTCCTTAGCACGGCCACAGCGGAGAGGGCGAGAAGCAGCGCTGCCAACTCCTGCATTGAGCATGGAACTGCAAATGTAGGCATGCATTTTCTCATTAAAGTAAAAAAAATAAATAAAGAGTTATTCCTCAGTCCTCTTTCGTTTGTTATACACCTACTTTCCAAAGAGTTATATTCTGATTAAAGGCTTTTGGGGCGTCTAAACTCTAAATATAGTGTAGACTTAACAGATAATGATTTAAGGTAGGTCTTACTTTTAGCGGTCTAAAATACAGTAATTTAGCACAATACATTGCTTTTGTGTCGGTACTCCAGTCTGTTTCTCTGAACTGGGGGAGTACCGCCATTTACACTGACGAGTACTTCATACTTCTAAACACCCAAACTATTTTTTTTCAATAGGTTTGCTGAAATGTTCAATGTGATCCCGTTCAGGATGGCCCGGTGTCATATCTGAAGTAATTGTAGAATCTCGGTATGAAAGAAATAGTTTGCAGCCGTGTAGAAGTGGAAGGGACTTCCTCCTTCACTCAAACCAACTTTCACAGTGAGGATCACAGGGTGGATTTGCACATCTGTGACATGAACACTCCACCCTCTGTACTTTGCATGTTTTCACCTCCATCTCCCACCACAACCTGCCGATAATTGGATCCAGAACAGGCTAAAAAAAGCCACAATTTAACACTGTGCAGCTGGAACATTAAGACTGATGCCAACGCTGATGTTTCCGTCACAACATGTGCAGAAGACGCACTATCGGCCTGCTTTCTCTTCATTACTGCACATTTGCAAGACACTCTCAGCTTCTATTACACAGTTAATGTTTTACAGCCAGTCCTGCTCAAGTGAATACGCTAAATTTGTTAAATGAGACCGTTTGGCGCCAAGGAGGAGCCATGGCTGTATTTTTGTATTGTCGTGTAGTCGGTGTTAATGCAGAATCCTCTCAAAATTGTGTAGATTTGAGTGCACCCCAGAGCACATAGGTGTGTGCAAAGTCAGCTCTATTAGGGTTGGTTTCTCTGTCATTTTACACTATTAATATGAGATTAACTTGAGGTGCGCATTTATCATTCTAAAATCCCTCCAGATATCTTGGTTGTCATATCGAACACACCAGCAAACTGAGATCTCTTATACGCACCTTATCTATATATATATATATATATATATATTTATAACTGTGTGAAACCCAACTCTTAATTTGCCTGAAGGTAAATGATCTCAACAAACACTCTGTGAATGTCACTAAATGTCATTAGCCTATGAATAGACCTTCATTAAGAAATCGACAGAACAATTAAGGCAGAAAGGTCGTCAATGATACTACCACTTAACAAATATAATACTACAGGGATGGATTCGCTGTACAGACGGGACCTTTTCCACATCTCTTGTATGGCCTTCAAACTGTGGCATTATTCTACATTTCTACTAAGGCTGCATCAGCCTCTGGAGGCCGTGATGGGTTCACAGCTGCAACTATATTTAGAAACGATGTCTCAGGTTCTGCTTCTTTACGATTTCTTTTTTTACTTATCTATGGAAGCTTTTGTTTCTCTACAATGCTCAAAATGTGCAAGCTCACACCTACAACGGTACGATCCAAGGTCTTTTACGCAAAGCTGTTATTTCCTCTTTGCCCTGTCCTCACATTTTCAAGGTGTTGGCGGTTTGATTTGCTTCTTTTAAAACACCAGAATACAACACAATTTATGCAGGGAAAGGAAAGAAAGGCTTAGCTGTACCCAAGTAATATATATTAAAGATAAAAGGATGCAGAGAGTAAAGCGACATATTGTAAGTTATAAATATATTTTGACTTTACAGCCACAATCAAAAAGTCAGTGTATAATGATATGTAGTGAGTTACAGCCCACAAAGTTACTTAAAAAAAAAGAAGCACAAAACCACGATTGACGAAATTAACCTCTTCTACTCCGCATGGACGCCTGCGTCCATTTCCCCCTTCCCTCCTCTTATTACGGCTCGCTCACGCAGACCACGTCATTAAACATAGCCATTTTGGTATCCCAGCATTCAAGAACTCCTCATCTTTGCAAAGAAAACATTGATTTTCTTTTATTTCTTATGCATTTTTCACAAGAGGAGCCCAAACACGCACTGTCGACAGGCGCGATAACCGCTGCAAGTCGGATCTCGCAGCATTTTGACGGCAAAAGTTACAGGATACACCTGACTTTACGAGTGGATGTACTTGCGGAAGTTAACATGGAGCTTGCGGCTTCAGAAAAGGTAAGAGACTTTACTACAAACCTATTTTTTTTTTCTATTATTTTTCTTATTATTCCTTATGGTTTGTCTGTGTCTAAAAATGACTTTGGCGATCATAA
Organism: Taurulus bubalis; assembly: GCF_910589615.1. NCBI lineage: Eukaryota > Metazoa > Chordata > Actinopteri > Perciformes > Cottidae > Taurulus > Taurulus bubalis. The sequence continues at coordinate 4,360,121 of NC_136602.1, forward strand.
TGACGCTTGTTTTCAATACTGGACAATGTTAGCGTAAGACTCAGTGTTGTGCTCACTGACAGTAATGTATTGAAGCTAGGAGACCAAGCTATCTCTGAAAAATAATAGCCTATATAAACTCCTTTGTAACGGAGCTCCCTCCCTCCTCGCTCGTGCGTTTTACACCCAGCAAATCTGCTCCTTAGGTACCACGTCTTCGACCATAAATACGTTTTTTTGCAGTGGCAGGCCGTGGACTTGGTAACTACGCCTGCCTTTAGTTTAACAGCTGATTGCGACACAATTGGTGAATAGAATTATTATTACAGTAGTGATACCAACTCATTTAAAAACTTTTTTAACAGTCTGAATGAGAAGGAAACAGATCAACAACCTGCACCCACACCCAAACTCACACATCCCAGAAAAAGAAGAAAGCCATTGCAGGCAAGCAAAGGCAGGCAAAACATTCTGATGGAAACCCGTCACAAAGGATGAGTTTTTCACATTTTTGGCCGTCATCATTTTTTCTGTGGACTGGTGAGGTGCCCTACAAAAGAACACTATTGGAGAAAAGTACCACCTTACAATTTTCCCTTTCCAGCGTCAGTCATGAGCCGAAATCGGTTCAATGCCATCTTCTGGTGTCTCCACCTCAGTGACCCTGATGAGGATGAACAAAATTAAGAGAAAAGGGGAACTCCATAGTATGACCGGCTTTTCAAAGTCAAGCCACTTTACAATGACATGATGTTAGCCTGTAAAGCATCCTATCATCCTGGCCATAGATTAAAGGATGGTAGCCACACAAGCAAGGCTAGGTTTCAAACAGTATTTACTACTAAAACCAACAAAGTGGGGAATAAAACTGTTTATTCTTGCGGACATGCATGGCTACACATGGAACTACTGGGCTACTTTACTGTGATGAGGCTTCTGGAAATTCCTCTGTTGGGGACAGGATATAAATTATTTGTGGACAACTTTTACACTAGTCCCAAGCTTCTGACTGATTAGGACCATAAAAACGCATCATGGCTTGTGGGACTATGCAAGAGAATCGTAGGGGTTTCCATGCCACAAAAGGCCACAAACTGTTGAAGAAGTCCAAGCGGGGAGACATCAGAACTGGTAACTTCCACCGAGGTTTCAGTGCCACGAGGAGGGTGAGAGATGATAGTGGAGTTGTCCACAGAACTGATGCTGTGAAGGGCTATAATGCCTACATGGGAGGAGTGGACCTTTCAGATGCACTGATGGGCTACTACAGTGTTCTCCATAAAACAATGAAATGGTACAAAAAAGTCTTCTACCACATGGTGTACATTGCTGTGGTGAACAGCTTCATAATTTACAAGCAACTTGCTGATGACAAAGGAGAGACCCCAGTGACACACAAAAAGTTCAGGGAGCTCCTCATCAGAGAAATAATTAAGCAGGAGCCATCTCAGCCATCACATCCAGCAACATGTGTACCCATCTTTCCCTCTCAGCATACAACAAAAGGTCGAAAGCAATGTGTTCTTTGCAAGAACAAGACCCCGGTGATTTGCAGGAACACATATGTTCATGTTAGGGCATGCCTTTATGGCCTATTTGTCTATTTTTCAATAGATCTGCTCCACTTAAAGTCAAAGTTATATATTGCATTGTTATTATTGATTATTACACAGTTACACATTGGTGTATGTTTGTGATTGTAAATATAGCTCCAATTGATGAAATATATGGAAGAGGTTAAAAAAAAACCTTTTCTTTCATTGCCAAGGCTATTTTTTTTTCTTCAAATTGAACAATATATTAACTGTTTAAAGTATACTATAAATAAATACAAAACATTTGACTTCAAACTACAGCTTCAGTTTGTTTTACTTGAAACTATGAACTAATATTAGGGCTGCATCAACGATTCGATAAAAATTGATTATCAAAAGAGTTGGCAACGAATTTCATTATCGATTCGTTGTGTCGCGCGATTATTACACCAGGCATATAATTCGCGGAGAAAAAAAAAAGCAAAGCTGAGGTCGTGATCTTCGCAAACAAAACATCTTTGATATGACGTGTCGAGTCTTGGCCAATCAGCGTTAAGATATCTACAGCGTCTTCATTTCCCTCAAACTTGTTTTTAATGGAAGCTAGTCAGCTTGCTATCACGTTAGCTAACGTGTTTGGGTTGTGTATTGTCGTTAAAGTTACTTTTACACTGCCTGGCAAAAACACATGAGGCATAGAAATAAAAGGAAAAGTATAATTTGTTTTGATGCTGGTGGTTGTTTACGGTCATTGCTGACAATGATTGGCTTGAATCAAGCTTTTCAATGTTTGGGGTGGATTGACCAATCCAATAGCAATTACTGCAGCTCTTCAGCTCTGGCAGTTCCCATTTATTTTTCTCTGCTCGCCTGTAAAAATGAAGAACCTTTGAATTAATAAACCCAAAAGGTGGTGGAACGCTGTGTACTTCCCCTGCCAACTGAGACATTTATGCTGCTGTTTTGAATCGTCTACTCTTCTGAAGTAAAACCATATCTCCCATGAAAATCCCATACTGCCCTCTGGTTGTTATTACAACGAAACACCAAAAAAACAACAAATCACTGGAACAGATGGTCAAAATATGTAATCAATCATTAATTGTCTTTTGGCTTATGGTTCATGTTATTTTAAACATGATGTTCTCAAATCTTCCTAAAAAAAAAAAATAAGAAAAATGAAAATAATTTGCCCCCAGCAGTCACAAACCTACAACAGCTCCAAACTCCCTTATTCATCTCAAATTTTTCCTGTCAGTACGTATATTTTATTAATAATAAGCACAACTTTGAGCCTTTTTTTTGTCAAGTTTTGGAGCAGTGCGGTGCACATTGAGCTGCCCTCCTTAAAAGCAGAGACATTTTCCTCCTCCTTGCTCCTGCTGCTCTCTCACTTCGAGTCTCAGGGCACCGTTTACACCATAGACGATGGAATTCAACTCAATGTCCCAAACAGTGATTTGTTACAACGGACTTCGGTCTCAAATGACTCAGATCACACCTTCTGCTGGGTCACTTTCTTATTTCCACTGACTCCATCATCCTCTGCAGTGGGTGTGGGGGTTTCCCTATGGGCTGATTTCTCATATTGTTGTGAACAAAACTTTTTTTCAATCTCCAGACCCACAAAGAAAAGAAAAAAAGACAGCCGGTTTACTGCACAGCAAAATCTGAAGTGTGAAATTAACTTGCATAGTGTTAAAATGAACACTATGCCAGTGTTTATTTAATCCACTCGGGTTCAGAGTTAAATGTACACTCTGGATAGTGTTAATATTTTCACTCTTTCATAGTGTTAAATATATGAAATTCAAAGTGTTGTTTTATGACACATGAAAGTGTATTTTTAACACTAAATTGTGTTTCCTTTCACTTAAAGTGTTAATATCTAACACTCGCAGTGTTGTTGTATTACATTACATTTAATTTAGCTGACGCTTTTATCCAAAGCGACGTTTTAGCTCTATACACCGTGGACACAGCAACGGGAGCAATTCAGGGTTTATTGTCTTGCTCAAGGACGTACACACTAGCAGAGCCGGGGTTCGAACCACCGATCCGCTGACAGTGTTGTCCTATGACACATGAAAGCTTATTTTTAACATTAAATTGTGTATTTGTGTTTACATTAGTTTAAATGTCTTCACCCTAAAGAAGTGAACAACTACAACAAATCATTGAATTTTTTTTCTCCCATTTATTCAGAAAATACATTCCATGCGCACAACTTAACAGCGGGTAAAATAAGTTTTCCGCGAAACTAATGGCGCTTGAGACCGCAGTGACAAAAACCCGTTAACCGTTGGCATACATTTTCTCAAAACGCAAATTATTGTTTTGGCCTGTTGTGAAATATGCTGGACCGGTGACTTATTTCTCCTCTCTTTAACCTCGTAGTGGTCACGGTTAAGAACGTTAGCTAAACATTAGCATTAACCTATATGAGCTAAGATAACTTCATTAGTTATGCCGTGTTCACACCGGACACGCCGCGAATTATCGCGTAACACCGTGCCCAAGCACACCCAAAACGGCTCTTTTAAGAGCCAACCACACATTACTAAAGAAACGTTCCTTTGAGAGTTTTCTTGTCAATGAAATAAAGAACATAATAACAATATTAATATATAATAATAATATATACAATAATAATAAATATACAATAATATATAATAATCTTAATATATAATATATACAGTAGTATATATAATAATATATATAACTATTTACAAAGTATTAAATACAAAAATATATAAACACTGGTTCCTTCCATGGAGTGATTGTCCCCCAGAGATCTATTTCAAATGTTCCAAATTCTTTGCTTTGTAAATGACTTTATAAATTTCAAATTTAGCGTATTCCTGCTGCTGGGGTGACAACATCTCCATGGAAGGAAGCAGGCTTTTGAAAAACGATTCTATATGGGTTGGTGGTGGAGGAAGAGGAGGTGGAGGAGCGGCATTTCTCCTCAGGGCAGTGATGAGGAGCTCCTGAATCTCCCTATCCCTGTCGAGAGACCTTCTCTCGGCCCTTCTTCTTCCTGTTTGAAATGGAAACACCATCACTACAATAGCTTGTCAAATTAATATTTGTCAGTGAAATACATACCATGAATGCATACATTATAGTCATACCAAAAAAATTCAATCTGTACGGTCATGCACATACCTGAGGGTGGTCTGGAGGGACCAGCAGCAGGACGAGGACGAGGAGAAGCAGGACGGGAAGGACCAGGAGGAGGAGACACAGGAGGAGAAGATGCAGGAGGAGGACCAGGACTTTAAGGCTCTGCCTCTTGGTTATCTGACAGGAGGATTAAACTAGAATGTAAGCACTTGACTGAACATAGCTTTTACAAGCAACAGAAAGGTGATCTGAATTGTGTTTAATTTACAAGACATCACAGATGAACATTAGCAGACACTTTAGTCTAGTGTTACTTCTTCAGACATATGCATCTTTTTCCTAACCAGACTGTGATGTTGCGTCTTCACTTCTCGACTGACCTGCCCTGTCTGTCGATGCTGCTGAACCTGCTCTTTCGGGGCTTTCTGGTCCGGACTCTGCGGTCCGGACTTCCTCGACCCTCCGCCCCATATTCCCGCTCGTCTCCCGCGGAGTAATAAAGGGGTCGAGGAACGACAGGACCGCACAGTACTTCCACTTTTTATTCCCCTGTGCTCCACTGCCACTTCTCTGACCATCTTTCTCCCTTCTCCTTTCCTCGAGGTAAGTGTCCCTGAGGTTCTTCCACTTTCGGCGGCAAATGTCCTCTGCCATGAAAGACATATGCCGGCGGTTGGTTCATAGTAAAGTACAATAAATAGCTAGAATAAAAGCATATACATAGAATCAAAACTTACCAGGTAGTCCCACGTCCTCCGAAATTGCACGCCACGTAACATCCTTCTTTGCTCGGTCACGGTAAATGTACGAGAATGTGTCATAAATTTCTGGATGACCACAAACGGCGACAATCAGTGAGTCCTCCATCTTGTCTGATGCAACAGCGACAGGACGGCAGTGACGAGTAGAACATCTCAACGCTGATTGGCTGCCGCAACTTTGCGTCACGCAATTTCTCCGACGGAGTTGGGAGAATTCAACTCACGCGAATTCGCGCCGCGTCCTTCGCTTTGTTCGCCCCAGGTCAAACGTTCTGTTCGCGCCGACTCAAACACGTCTATCTTGCCGCCCCGCGAATAAATCGGCAATTCGTGTCGCAGCGCGTCTGTGGATTGACTTTACATGTAATCTGGTCGCGCCGCAAATTCGCGCCGCGTCCGGTGTGAACACGGCATTACAACTTTATTTATTGGTTGATAATAATTAACTTCCGCTTAGCAAAAGTATTTAACTTTGGGCATTTAAATAACGTTGAAACACACTAAGCGAAGCAATATATTTGACATCCTACCGGAGAAAATGCCGCTTAATTAAATAATGTTAACTGCTTGCTAGCTAGCTAGTTAGCATGTTAACCTACATTTGTATTAGCTGGCTATTAGCCACCAAACTCAATGACAAATAAATCTTGTTACACCACACTTGTCGTCAATACATCCTTTTATATAAAGATTACCAGCCTGCATCAGTAAATATATTTCGTTCTTACCTCCTGAAATTAAATATTCCGGACATCGACTTTTCTCCACCTTCGCCGTCAGTAGAAGAAGAAAGACCGCGAAAAAAAACAGTGTTTTTCAACCTTTTTTGAGCCGCGGCACATTTTTTACAAATAAAAAAAGGGTAGCTCAGCTTTAAACCATTGTCCTGTCTCAGTTCAGTTAGTTCCTCCTGCTCGTGCAAAGTCATGTCCTTTCCCAAAGTTGTTGCTGAGCTATGTGGATCCCTAACCCAGTCAAGGCATTCAGTGGAGGTTGAGGGGAAATAAAATGACAACTTCTCCTCAAGAGTTTTTTAGTGTCTTCCTATTATCTCGCACAGTGCAGCAGTGTTGACATCTCTTTGCCTTTTCTGGATTCAAGATTGGCACTTTCAACATGTTGTTGCCAGAGGTGCACTTTCGAACGGAATCCATTTATTTTGTCGGTGCTTTTGAGCAGGTTTTCATTTCGGCCTTGCATTCGTGTGTTCAGTTCATTCAGGTGCTGAAATATATCCGCCATGTATGCCAGCCTTGCACACCACTCATCACTGGCGAGCAGCTTTGCATCATCAGACCTCTCATCAGTCAAAAACAAGCAAAATAGTTTTCGACCGTGGTCGAGACAGCTTCTCGTGCCTTTTAGCCAAGATCAAGTGTTGTATCCTGTATCGTGGAAGCTTGTGGTATGACTAATGTAAGATGACTTTATGGTGTCACGGATTAAATGTATGAAAAAGAGATGGAATTGTTTGTGGCAGAACACACGTCCGAACTTGTTCTCCCGTTCGCCCACCTAGTGGCTTGAATATTTAAATAGGTTAAGGTTTGAGCCTCTACAACTTGCAAAATAGAAAGTTATCTCTGATGGCGTCTCCATCCACAAAACACACATTGGCCAAGAGTTGCGCATGTCCACTGAGTTGCAGTGCAAATTTCCCACTGATACGTATCTTTTCCAAAACAACGCTTTCGATGTCTGCAGACATGACACCAATACGTCTGGCAATTGTGTTATCTGACAGCGGGATTTTAGCAACTTCATTAACCGCGTGGATCCCCGGTTAAAGTAAATCCAAAAGAAAGATAACTTTCACTGTACTGCCTCGAGCTCACACTTTTTTACCACCACTCGTACTGGGCTTTTCATCTGGGTTAGACGGTTGCCCAGGGCCCAGTTCAGAGTCTGCATTTTTCCTTTTGAAATATTTCTCCATCGCCGTTCTTCACCACAACCTCTCCTGTGCATCATTTAATTCTCTTAAATTCACACGGTAATTATTGCGCTACCTACTGCCACCCACTCTCATGGAAGAGTATTCAATTACTAGGCCAGCCACTATATTGCAGGCTCAGTCGCTCAACAACGGCAAATTATTTGCAGCATCTAATATTTTTTGGGACCATTAAGTGAAATTGGACATTTTCCCACGGCACACCTGGCGATCTCTCACGGCACACTTGGGTCCGCGGCACACTGGTTGAAAATCACTGGCGTAGATAACTCAGTCAGGAGTGCATTGCGTTAACTCACCGAAACAACCACGTGATGACGGGCGGAGCATCTCAACACTGATTGGCTTTTGCAACTCAATGTCAAGCGAATTTTCCGCAACGCGCCGTTCGCTTTTAGCGTCATTTGTGCCGCGTTATTCACACTAATAGTTGCCCAATATTTGTGAACACACAGATATTCTCCTAAGAAAGTAAAAATCTCACTTTTACTGTCTTAAATATTCAGGTTTGAGGTTTATTAACATTTGGATTGACCGAGAGCACTATAGTAGTTAAATAATACAATTCATACTAAAAAAACTATTTTTTCCTTATAATTGTGCAATTACAACAAGGCAGGGCCTTCAAACATTAAACTTTACCTAGTTTGTTCTCCATCCTTTTTCCCTCGTCTTCAGTTGCAAAAGCTCTTAACACAATCGATGAAGCCACAGTTAGACCCATTTCTTTCTGAAAATCTCCTGCTCCTTTAATCACTGACTCTTTTAACTCATATCTTCCACCTAAGTATTGATACTGGCATCGTCCCAAAAGTCTGGAAAACAGCTCATGTCCTGCGTCTTCACAAAAGGGGGGGATTAGTCTGTCTTACATAACTATCGGCCAATTTCAAAACCGCCCTGCCTCTCAAAAGATCTTCAGATCCTTAGTCAATGTTGTTATTGACTAAAGGCGAAATGTTGTTTAAATAAAGTCCATATCAATCAGGATTTAGAACAGAACAATGCATAATCTGTGATCCCTTTCTTGAATGATATTTTGTCCTCTGTAGACTATTGGATGCATTGTGCAGCTCTTTTTGCTGACAGGCTTTTGACGGTCGATCAACTCCCACTCCTACATCAGATATTGGCTTGCACTCAAACACTTTGATGTAGTTTAGCGACTACCTTTCAGACAGACCTCGATACTGAAGTGGCAGATGTTAAAGTTTCTTCCTGTGACTCAGGGTATTCATCAGGCTTCCATCCTAGGCTATTATTCACCATTTCACCCGTGCTCGGGCAAAACTATCGTTAGATTTAGGCAACAAAACTATACGATATACTTTAGGAAGGAAACAAAACATGGTTTGGGGTTAACCTTTTGAAACCTGAGGCTCATATATGGTTCTTTTTTTACTTCTGTACTTTGTTCAAGTAGTCGTATGAACCCCAAATGAGTTATATTGTATTATTTTATATCATTTTTTTCAGAATTTATTTGTGAATAAAATGTATCTTTTCAAAAAAAAAAAAAAATTAACATATTTTGATCATAACTATTAATGTCCAGCATGATCTAAGCTGGATTTCCCCCCAAAAAAGTCGCAGACTTAGGTTATGACCTAAAAAATCACTGAAAAACCAAGCTTTGACATATTGGGAAGGTGTTTTAGTCAAAAAAAACGTGTCGTTCGGTTCAAAAATAGAAGGGTTACTTGTTTTATGACAATACATTGTCTCACCAGAGGCTGCTGGGCATTACAATTTGCACAAGCCTTCCCTCTTGCTGTGTGAGGTGTTTCTAGAAATGTGGGGGGTACACGTAAGTCACAGGAAGCGGATTTGTGAGACAGAGAAGAAAAAAAAGAAACCTCTGGCCGATTTGTGATTTTTCAGGTACTAATATGGAGTTCGTAAGGATTTTGATTGCTTTGTTAGACTCCCACAAGCCCGTACGGTTACTGAGATGTGTTTGTTAGGGAAATCCGACTTTGTAAAGGGTATTTATCATGGATTTGGTGAAACCTTACGGCCGCCGCGGCAAGCTGACGGAGTAGCAGTATAGTCGGCGGAGTTTACTTAAAATAGGCACAGCGGCGCTGCTTAGCCTTGCCGTGCTGAAGAGGTTTTAAAGCACGAGGAAACCTGCGCTGCTGAGAAATGAGCCCGAGGCTGAGGTGCCTAATGCTGCGGTTCTTCGAATGGCCACTTGAGGCTGGCCCAAAAGCCTCAAATAAACATGTTTATAGTCGGGTACAGACTGGTTTTGGTCCCTGTAGCAAATTTAGCACACATGACAACTGTTTGGGGGGATTCAACTCATCGGATTAAATCATATTCCGGCATAAAGTTGGGCATAATCAAGGGTGTAGCTGCTTTGAGTGACAGGTGGGTTCCATCTCAGATTTCTAGCTGTCCCCGTTAGCTCCCCGCTGTAGCCAGCTGGGGCTCCTGCTAGCGCTTCGTTACTTCCCCGCTAACTTCCGCTAGCTCTCCGCTAACTTCTGCTAGCTCCCCGAAAACCACCGAAGGTAGCGGGACCAGGCTCGACACCCGACTTGGGCAGAGGGGACACGAGCAGTAGCGGTGGCGGGCGGTAGCGGTAGCGGCAGCAGCGCTAGAAGATATTACTCCACCAGACCTTTTCATACCAGAGGAGGAAGTCGCTCTCCCTTTTGTGTGTGTTGTAATTCAAGCTTCTCCATATGCTGATTAGCAATTTGCTCTCATTTGGTGATGAGGGAAGGACTTTTAAGGCGAGTTGATTGGATGTTGTGAACCAAAAGGGAGTTGCCTCTTAGATTTTAAATCTAAAAAGGTTAATAGAGGGAAGCAGGAGAATAAATGACTGGACAGAAGCCAAGGGGTGTGACATTGAGGCCATATTGAAGGAAGAAATACAGGAGCAATAATAAAGTGCTTCTCCTGATTAAACTTTTGCTAAGCTCCATTTATTTAGTTACTTTGCAGACACACAGGATATATGAGCATAAAAACAGCAGCGCTAGCAGCCACACTCATTTAAATTATTGCTTATAATAAGATATATGAAGCTTAAGAACAGAGGAATGTGACTTTTCTCATGCGGCTCACAAAACACAATTAGCTTGGTTCAGCACAACCTTGGTAAACTGTGTTAAGACTTCCGCTAGAAATTCAATGATCTAAATCTCTTCATATGTAAATACACCTAAATTAATTCAGCTAATAAATACTGATAAAGAAACACTTCGTTCCAGATTGTGCTGACCTTTAGAAAGTTATCCCACTTCATTTCAATTTTTGCTTAGACAAGGGTAACGCTTGTTTAATTCTTATGAACCAAAACCATTTCCCCCTCCCTCATGCCATCTTTAATTCAGTTGTTTGATCAAAATGTCTTTAGGACAAATCCTTTGACTTCCAGTGCCCATAAAAGATATGACGGTCCTACAAAGTAATTGTCAATGATTGTAGCTCGTTTAAAAAAAAAAGAAGAGGGATACAGTTGTTTTTTTTGCAACGGGAGGAAGTTCATCTTGAGCTCTGGTTTGGGAGTTAGAATTTAATAGGCTGTGAGATCGACTGGTGCAGTGCAAGCTTTATACTGTGTGTGTGAGTGTGAGTGTGTGTGTGTGTGTGTGTGCAGTCCATTTCACGTTGTAAAGGCAGGGTTAGCAGCCTGGACGTCCAGAAGTCTTTTGCATTGAACGTATAGTCGGCTGAGGTATTTTGGACATCTGATCTCTCGAAGCCACCTGGAAGCGTCCGTCTGGCGTAAAGTCCTAAACAACACTTTAAACTATTTATGCTCCTTCTCTCTTGCCGTATCGGATCAACAGGATCCTCCAGAAGAGGCTACTTGGCATTCATATAACCATGTAAGAACTTTAGCTCTTACTTATATGAACAGATTTGCTCTTAAGTGGCCTGTGCGAGATTTAGGAGAACTTGAACTCACCTAATGGATTGTATATTTCATTACTTTGAAGCAGTTCATAATTATGTTGCCATTATCCAAATTGACTTATGATGATAATGTCAAATTATAGGCTAATATAATTCTAAATCTATTAACATAGCATAACAATATCACTACTTATTTCAATAATACGTATTGTGTCCTAAATGATTTGATCCCAACTTGTTGCGGTCATCATGGAGGGAGATGTTTTTCAAATGGAACCACTTCAGTGAAAGTACGACCCTCAGGTGACACGGCATGAACAGAACTCGTAACTTGTTTCCTTAATGCCACTGATGATGCTGTTAAATGGTGTAGATGTTCCTTTCTATGGCTCTTCAAAAGGACAAACGGGGCAAGGCATGTAGCCTCATGTGCTATTATTGGAGAGTTCATGGTGCTAATTTATGCACACAATGGCATTCATCATATTCACACCGGTCATTTACAAAGGTTATCTGAAGTCAGGGTTGTTTGCTGAATCTGAGCCGGCACACTCTTACATGTCACGTTTTTTTTAAAGGACATTTTTACATAATTTATACCTTTTTTAAATTTATGGAAAGTTTTCTTCATCAAAGAGAATGTAGATTAATAAATGGACACTTGAAGCCTGACGGGGTTAAATTAAATACTAAATGTTTTTAACCACTTCTGAAGAATGCAGTGGGTTATATTTGTTCTCCAAAAACCAAAACGGGTTTGAGAATAATCTGAATTTGTGAATGACAGTTGAAGAAGAGATTGACTGTGAATAATTACCATGTTTTGAAAAATGAGGTTGAAAGATGAAAAGGAGAAGAAGAAAAAAAGACTCACTTCTCTTCTCTACTGATGACTGTAGGAATGTGTTATAAAACACCCTGATGAAGGCAAGATAATGTCTGAGGCATATAGCATGGGTGTAATGGAGAAAAATGTGCTTGTTTAAATTTGTTTGATTTGTATCTGTCACACTGTCAGCTGCTCTTCAAGAACAACGTGATTGGACGTGAGCTTTCAGCATTTTTAATAACATATGGAACCGTGTTTCTGGCATTATTAAGTAGATGTTTGAGTCTTTCTGCAGCTCCAGTATCAGCTTGAGAAACTTCTCTTCCTCACGAGGACAGACAGAATCAGCGGAGCTCGGGGGCTGCGTTTGATTTCTTCTTTTGTGCAAAATTTCGAAACCACTTTTTTTTGTGCAAGGCAAGGTTTTCAGATGACGAATAAATAAAAAAAATGCATTTGGGTCAATCTAATGAGGAATAAGGGGCGACCAAAAAAAAAATCCCTTGAACACTGCCGTTCACGTGGAAGGCGGAGACTGAACCCACTGACCCACTTGACACACTGCATAAGGAGATGTCATAATTGTAGTGCCACACACACACATGCTCACATTTACACATTATGCAAGCCTTCCATCTGCCCTGCAACCACTCATTATGGGCTGCTGTGTTCCTGAATCCGTGTGAAGATTAGTAGCTCTGCAGATGCAAATGGCTTTGCTCCTGGCTGATCCCGACACCAGCAAATGTAGCCTGCAAATAAATAAAAAAGGGGAATAGTCCATCCTGAATCGCAGGCTGATCTCAGCGCTCTGTGCATGTATGTGGGCGTTAGAATCTGGTTATTTAGTTTTTCTATTTTCCCATGATATGTTTTTTATGATGTTTTATTGCGACAACTCGCGGTCATTTGAGAGTTTTTTTCAGTTTGTTCATTGCTGAAAATGGCAAGAGATAAAGTGTGCACGGGGAATATTCTGTGAAAGAAGACCAACTCTACCTCTGGAGGATGATATCAGGTGAACAGAGACGCAAACACACACAATTTGGTGCTTGACTTACCCATCCAAAGGACCAGTAACATGGATTATCTTTTCTTTCACACTCCAGACTCCGGCTTTTTCAAATTGAATGGTTTAAAACCCCGCTGTCTTTCTCTTTCTCTCCCTATCTATCTCAGACTCAATCCAGTTCAAGCTTTTTTTGTCTGTGTGTGTGTGTGTTTGTTATCTCGGTGCGTAGCCGTCCAAGCTGCAGGCCTTTTGTGCGAAGACAGGAGTGCATACAGCGTGAACGGCAAAGAAAGATGTGTTGAGACATACTGTAGGCCCGCATGCGTGGAAAACCCATGCACAACACAAACAAGCGCTCACAGCACCGGGGCTCGCCCACACTGAACTGGTGAGCAGTTCAGATAATGTCTGATGGGGTTCCTGGCATGGCAGTCCAGCGCTTTTGGGGGATCAAGCTGTAGCTCTTATCTCTCTGGCCTGATGGTCTAACCTCTATTCCCTGCCATCAGTCTCACACACACACACACACACACACACTGGACTGATGGCCTTAACAACCTTACTTTTTGCCATCTGACTGACTAAAGCTGAAGCAGCTAAACTGCTGTGCAAGCCATACATCTGGTTTGGGAAAGAGGAGAATTGAGAGTGCAGGCAGTCAGATGTTGGAATAGAGTAAACGGCACAACTACACAGACACACACACACACACACACATTGACATGAGCGTGATTGGATCTGGGTACATACTTAAGACTCATCACTTTTGTTTTTTAAATGTTGTAGTATTCATTAAGGCCACATGACATCTATTGCTTCTGTCCATCCGGGGAGAGGGATCCTCCTCTGTTGCTCTCCCTCAGGTTTCTCCCCCCTTTTTTTTCCCTGCAAAAGGGTTTTTACTATCTTTATTGGGGGAGTTTTTCCTGATCCGATGTGAGGTCCCGGGACAGGGATGTCATGTGTACAGATTGTAAAGCCCTCCGAGGCAAACTTGTATTTGTGATGTTGGGCTATATAAAATAAACGGAATTGAATAGTATCCTTCTCCTGCTGAAAGGCGACAGCGATCACCACAGTTTTCAGTAAATTGAGGGAAATGGAGAGAAAAAGAACTGAAACAACAAATAAAATTACAGATGTTTTTTTTTCAAAATAAAGTCAATTTCGAGCAGATAGATTTTAACTGATTTGCACCCGAATTTCGTCACCCGTTGCAACACTGACAGACTCAAGACGCAGAGAAAAATATGGAGGAAGGCAATTTAGCTGCTGATTGTGCACCAATAAATAAAAACTAGAGAATATCTTGCAATGCAATCACACAAGCAGTTATACCAAATTGGGCCAGACACGGGGGAAAAAGTCGGGAGGGCCAATGGCCCCTTCCTCACTTCCAACACATTCCCAGACCAATGCATGAAGTAACCCAGTTTGGTCCGTCGTCTTAAGCTTCAAACTATGACGCTCTCTGTACCCCTGTGGCGAAACAAACCTCAAAAAAGGAAAAAAAGTCAGACATGCTCTCAAAATCTGTGACTAATAATAATAATAAAAAAAAGAAGCCAATGAGGTTTTTCTTATCAAATGCAAACCCCCATTTGGCCTCCAATGCTGCGTCTTAAAATGTAAAAGCCAGCAGTAGGAGACGTAAAGCAGTTTTCAATCACTGGCACATGGAAAACCATTTAAATGTGGTCAGAGTGGGAAGCAGTGCATTAAATTCCTTTTTTGCTCCTCTTTGTTGTGTAATTGCCGATGCTCACATGTGCATTGTGCTTGAAGTGCATGCATCTCAAAAGGTAATTGCAGTCTTCTCAAGGTGCAGTAATAATGGGTTCATGCATGTTTGACAGCTGGTCATGACGTGTGTGTGTGTGTGTGTGTGTGTGTGTGTGTGTGTGTGTGTGTGTGTGTGTATTCCTGCTCTTTGAGCTTTTATGAGATGTTTTCACATGTAAATGTTGTGAAAACATGCAGTGGATGGACATTGTGGTTGCAGGGCTCACCGCAGATTAAAAAAAAACAAATCCAGACAATGCTTGCAGACTTTTATCTGTTAAAAGCTCATACACTGATTACAGTTATCAAACAAACAAATTCACATTTTTTCCCCCCTCGGTCTGTGCACATAAGCCCAGCAGCCTCCACTCTGTAAGTCATCAGTGTCTGCTCTGGTGAGGACATAATGGATTTCAGTATCAAATAACCAAAACTGTTGAGGTTCAGCAATATGATGTATAGAAAAGCGTTCTTTTGGGGATCTGTATGGCAGCGTGGCAAACTAAGTCTTCAAAGAAAGAGAGAAAGAAAGAAGCTCCCAGCTGATTTCTGATTGCTCGTGTGCGACGAATAAGAGGTTGAAGGATCGGCCATTGTGAGGGATTTGATAAGTACAGGTTGTAAGAGCGTGAATTCTCAGGTACTGTGAACTTATCCAGAGATGCGTGGTTGAATCAGACCCCTCGGCCACGCACATGGGAGCGCGCCACTGGAAGGGTCAAGTTGGATGGTTGAAAGCAGTTTCCTGTTGACATGGGGGGGCCACATTCACAAAGCTATGAAGGACGGCAGCTGTGCGAGTTCAATGTAAAGACTTATTTTATATCAAAAAACATAAAATATCCAGGAGTCGCTCTTACTTTCTAAAGTGTCGTTAAGCGGTAAACCTTTGAAAACAAGGCCGTGACAGAAGCAGGATTGTTGCTACTGATTGTTCACGCTTTTAACTTTGCTTTTTCAAATAAGTTGGCCATTTTTTTTCCCCAACGCAAACCTCTTTCACTCAAATTCAATTTGAAATGCTTCAATTTTGTCGCAAGGACTTGAACGGATACCAAAACATTTACGTTGATAAAAAAAAAAATCGGCCTTGGACGTTTTTTTCCCCTCCCACTGGAGCCCCTTTTTAATAGAAGCGACATAAAGCAATACAATTGGTAGGATTCCTTTAGAAGCAAGGCCACCTCTCCCCTTTCCTTTCTGGGATTTTCATTAAAAAATGACATCTGGAAAGAGACAGCTGCTCTTAAAAAAAACAAAACGATAGTTGAATAAAACCAAGAGATGCTGCCTACTAATGAAATTAAAACCCGGTCTCATAAGACTCATGACATCAATAGGCAAAAGTGATATGGATGGAGACATTTGAGTTTTCGAAATTTTGACATGTAGGTCATCAATATATTTTCATAAATGGATGAATTGTATTTTGAAATGAAACCGTATTTAAAAACATTGTTTACCATTGATTTCTGTATTCCAGGCAGCGTGGTGAAAAGAGGGAACTACCAGCTAGTTGGATGGGGAACTTTGTGAATGCTGGTCTCCAGCCAGTTTAGCCCAGATTGTGTGTGTGAAAAGGCCAAAGGAGAAATACGGTATATCACTGTAAACCAGACTGATGTAATCCAGCATGCACATTTGGAAAGGGTGCTTTTTTAAGGTGTCAAAATGTCTTCCAAGCAATCGACCAAAACAACTGTTATTTTGAAAAATCTTTACCAGAGTTGCAACCACTGTTTTACTTTTTGTCACCAGAAACATTTGGCTGTCAGTTCATACAGAGATTCAAAAGCGTCCAGTTCATAGGATACAACATAGAGACATTTATTTGTTTCAGTACCCAAAACCACGTGGTCCTCCTTCCCGTCGGCCCCCTCAGAAAGCAGCATTGTTCATTAATAAACCGAAAATGGAAAACAAAAAGAATAAGAAAATTAACCAGCTCCTGCGGTGCCACTTAGCCCTCTTGTCCTTCCTTTGGTCCTTTCCGGTCCACTCATCCAACCATCCGACCGAAAAGTAAACGCACAGGTACAGGTGAGTGTGTGAAAATATAATTTGTAACAAAAAGAAAAAATAATCTAGATTGGGTTTAAATCACTGGCCAAAGTGGAGTCAGCGTCTCTGACGAACCGATCTCACCAACTGCAGAAGAAGAAGTAGTTTCCTCTTCTTCTTCTCCCTCTCTTCCCTCGCGGCACTTCAGCACTCACACACACACACACACACACACACACACACACACACACACACACACACTTGGCCGGGGAGTTTTTTTGTCGTAAATCCTCAGAGTTGTTGGTAACCACAGAGTGGTGTACTGTAATTCTTGGCTGGGTAGACGGGTGTTCAGAAGGCTCCGACTGGCGGCTCTTGAACGTGCGGCGGGACGTTGATGACGTTGAGCCAGAACCCAAATGTGACGGAGTTAATACAAAACAGGGAGAAGAAAAACTAAAACTAAAGAAAAGTAGTTACATCATTCCTGTGTTCTTCAACTTTGTACTTGGTCACTTTTTGAATTCCATATATTTATATCCATATATATATATATATTTATATATTCTTTTTACAATTAAAAACACCATGGAGTTGACAGACTATTTGGTTTCTTTTTGCCTAAGTGTTTCTCTTGTAAATAAATGCATGTAAATATCATTTTTTTTAAATCTTCTTCCATACTGTCAGTTGGTGCAAAGGCGGCCTCACAGAAGTGTTTGTATCCACACGGGACATCGTCAGCACATTTTCAGAATTTCCAACGACGTTGCTTTTTTTTTATTATTATTTAATTTTTTTTTTATTCGGCATTTTCCATTCGTGTCCGTCACCATTGTCTGTTGAACACCGTCGAACCGAAAAGCGGATGTCCTAAATCGTGTCCTTTCACTGGCTGCTTTGGCCCAGGTCTCTGTGTGATAGGCTGAGGCTGAGCAACTGGGTCTGCGTGGGTCCGTTACAGCTCAGCGCCCCGGCGCTCCCTCCGTTAAGGTTCAGGAAGCAAACAGTTTCTCTGACCCCGCCGCCGGTGACCCCGCCGTCTTCCTGCTTCCTGTGTGCCGACGCCAACGCCCTGAGCTGCTCCTGCGCCTCCTCCAGCAGCAGCGCCACCTCGTCCTGCCGCTGCTGGCCGACGGCGGACGAGCAGGAAGACGACGTGGCGTGCGCCGCCCTCTCTCTCCTCGCTTCCTTGCAGGGCGCCGGTGCGACGCCGGTTTGCATACAAGACACCTCGTTGTCATGGTGGCACTGGACGGAGGGGATGATGGGGATGGAGCAGGAGCGAAACGGAGGAGGCGGGGACCGGCTGCGACGGCGTCCGGGCCCGCGCAGGCTGCGGGTGTCGGGCATCGGGTCGCCACGCTGGGACGGGTCCGCGCGGCCGCTCCACGGCGAGGGCGACGGGGTTTGCATATGTAGGAAGGCGTCTCGTCTGGGGTCACCGCATCGGTCCTTCACATGCATTTGGCAACTAAAGAAGATGGGAAACGGGGAATGAAGGCGGGCAGAGAGAAGAAGAGAAAAGAGCAAAGGTTATTAAAAGGGAGGAAAACTTCTTCACTCCACCCGGAGAAGTCATTGTGGCTTTGAGTGCGATTTCAACTGGATCGCCTTTTCAAACTCCCACGCCGAAACCCCGGCAGAATACACAGAGGGACAGCTCTACGCCCTTTGCCATCTCCCAGACTAACCGAGGATGCTGAGAGGGAAGGCGATGAGCCATGACATCTTTCTTTCATCTCTTTATATCGGAGTCCGCGCACACACAAAAAAGACAGGAAAAAAAAAAGAAAAATCAAAAAACCTCTACTCCCTTTATATAAGCAAAGAGGTAACGGCGAGTTCACTCTTTATGTTATTGATTTAACAACTCAAGAGTATGTTGAAAATGAGTTGTTTTAAAGTTTACGCCGTTCAGCTGTGGTCAAGGACAAATTAGCTCATCACGAATGCTAATTTCTATTGTTCGCTTTTTGCGTTTTTCTTTCTTAGTAGCTCCAGTTTTAGGTCAAGACCATTTGCTTTTGTTTGAAAAATCCCCTTTGAGTCACTCAGAGATTGTATAACCGCACTGATTTGAATCCCTTTTCTCTATTTTTTAAGTTTTAAATCTCGGGCTTCAAACACACCGGTCGCCTGCATCGCCCTCCTCGGTTCCCCCAAAGAGCAAGTTAGCGTGTTACGTTTTCCTAACTTGACATCTTGTGCTACACCCGACATCCCGCCTTTTTATACCGTCTCTCTCCGATTGTCTCGGACAATTTAATGCATTCAGATGTGCTGAAGTAACCAGATCAACAGATTCTTACATCAACGCGTCAAATAATGAGCTTGGTCAGTAGCACTAAGCTTCAAACTATTCCTCGCATCGGTTTTGCACGTGTTAGCGACGGCGTGTTGCATGCATGGCGTCAAAATAAACTTCAGTCTTTGCAGGAAGTTAGATTTAAGAAATGTACTGTCTATGTCAGACGCACTGAATGCCTCTTAAACCACTAGTCTTGCTTCCTCCCCCTCGTGTCTTCCTGCGTCTCAGTCGCTGTCCTGAGTGTTTCCTGACATTTACACCAATGGAGGGTACGGGTTGCCCAACAGCGCCTTTTAAGATCAACCTCATCTCGCGTCTCACCTGTTCACATACCTTGCTGTTCCAGATACGTGTTGCTAAAACGCGACACCAAGTCTCTGTTCAGTATCTGGATCTTGACCTAACTTAGGGTGACCAGACCTCCTCTTTTTCCCGGACATGTCCTCTTTTCGAGACCTAAAAAATGCGTCCGGCAGGGATTCCAAAAACGTCCGGGATTTTGCCTCGTTGGATATTTGTGTTTCTCTTCTTTCACAAACTAGTTATTACCCCCTTACAAGGTTTGGAAATGGTATCTCCTTTATGTTGCACCTTTATGCGTGAGCTCTGACTGTAGAGAGAACTGTCATTGGTCGACCGATCTCAGTGTTGCCAGATGCACGATAATTATCCTCCAAATACGACCATTTTGAGCCTTTGGTATGATACTGCCATTTTCTTTTGCCATTTCCAATCTGGTAACACTGAGCACCTTGCCACCTCCACTAGTTGCATTGTTTACAACAGCACATGACATCTGCAGCCATGCCGAAACGTAAATGTAAGTTCACGGCATGCTGTACACAACCCCACCCCCCCGACGAAGTGTCCTCTTTTTCACGAACTCAAATCTGGTCACTCTACCTAACTTCACGGAGCCCAGAGATAATCTCTTTTTCCGTCTTTCTAAGACTGACCATGCCCTCCGGTGCCATCAGTGTTGAAACCCAGCAGCGGCGCGTCATTATCTTTGTAGAATAATTAAAACATCTAACTTGGAGTCCTTTTCCCTTGTACTACCACATCACACACACACACACACATTTTTGCGTTCTCCATCAAGGCGCGAGGCATGAAAACCTCAAAAATAAAACACACAAATAAAACACACAGTGGAGATTTAGCGGCGCCCACAGAGAGGATCCCGTGCGCGATAAGAGAAGATGATGCTAGGGTGCTAATTCCCAAGATAACATTCACAGACAAATCTCTCTTTTGATGTGTTGAAACACAATCAGATTGCAAAAATCTATGAAGCGGAGTTCAAATATAGACCCTGGAGCGAGGAGGGAGCAGCTGGAGGGGTATTACAGAGAGATTGTGTGCAAGTGAGGTGAGATAAGTGACTGGGCTTTTATCTTTGTTACAGGAGTTCATGATATGCACAAGTGTTAACAGTCATTTTCATTAATCCATTCCCTGACGGATCATTTCTTAATATATCGCGTTCGTTTGCTGCTGAATTCAAAGTAAAATCTTTATGAAATGAGATGCAGTGACCTTGTGAAACTGGGAAAGGTTCCAGATTTACACATACATGTAGATGCACACGCCTACACACAGAAGCTGTGACTTTCTAGCTGAAGGTTGTGTATATAATACATGGCAAAAAACAAAGTTAGCGAGGGAGGAGAAAAAGAAAAAAAAACGGCACATTACTGCATAAAATACTGCAAACAGTGAGCAGAAATATAAAACTGTGTGCAGTATCTCCATCAGCCATTTGGGAGAAAGTTTTATCTTAAAATAGAAGTAACAACACAGGACATTCTGTCTCCCTGTCAGCCATTTTGTTGAGATAACGCAATGCTTCTCTAACAGGCATAGAATAGAACGGGCATCCGTTCTTTTAGAGCCTTTCCTGACTGTCATTTGCTATCTGCACACTCCTCTATCACATCCTTTTACTGCCACTGCTTCTTTTTACTATATTTCTGAACGCTTTCCATCCGTGTCAGAATGGATTCAAACCGGTTGTCTCTCTATTTCTTTCTCGGTCTCCATGCGTTCATGGTCAAATGTCTCCATGGAAACTCAGACAGCCATACCATGGGAGCGGGAGCCTGTCTGTCTGCCCGTCTGCTGTGATACGCCTGATTTTCATGCAGCATCTGTGCATGAGTTTTTTTTTTTTTTGGAGGGGAGTTTTCATTCTGTGCAGTGGGGTGCACAGATGCTCGAGGTGAAGGGGCAAAACATGTAAAGGAGTCAAAGCAGAGCAGCTTTCTGGCACCGAAGGACACTTGTAGTGATGAGGAGACCAGTGGGCCAACCTGAGGACACTCAATCAGGAGACCAGTGGGCCAACCTGAGGACACTCGATCAGGAGATCAGGAGACCAGTGGGCCAACCTGAGGACACTCGATCAGGAGATCAGGAGACCAGTGGGCCAACCTGAGGACACTCGATCAGGAGATCAGGAGACCAGTGGGCCAACC
Organism: Taurulus bubalis; assembly: GCF_910589615.1. NCBI lineage: Eukaryota > Metazoa > Chordata > Actinopteri > Perciformes > Cottidae > Taurulus > Taurulus bubalis. The sequence goes on from NC_136602.1 coordinate 4,381,761, forward strand.
TGAGGACACTCGATCAGGAGATCAGGAGACCAGTGGGTCAACCTGAGGACACTCGATCAGGAGATCAGGAGACCAGTGGGTCAACCTGAGGACACTTGTGATATTTGACATCTGACCAGGATAACCTCCGCTGACCAGAGGGCACTAATGCCCAGGCTACATAGAAGGTGTCACATACTGTACACGGACTGCTTGTTGAGCGGCTGCCATCGGCTGCAACACTACGCTTCCACTGTGATCAATGAAACTGGCTACACCAGCAGGCGTGGGCGCGTTACATAAATGATGCATATGCACCACAGAGTTACTTTGCCATTACCAGTTGGTGGTTGCTTGCTAACTTTACCCCTTCCATAGCCGACTGTAGTCGAGATGCCATCTTTCCCATTTTAGGCTGCATAACCATGGTGTAAAAGTTGAAGGTTCACAGCGCTCTGCTGGGTCCTAATGCTGAAGAAACAATTCCACATGAACGAAAAGCTCGCCGTTAAGTTTTGCCTGTTGTTCACACAATCCTACACCTTATGCACGCTGCAGGTGTAGCCATTAAAAAAGATTGATTTGATTTGACTTCACAGAGGCCACTTGGGCTTACCAGAGCGGCACTGGGTCAACACTTGTGTTAAAGAAAAGCACACTTAAGACGCCCTCCTGCTTAAATAAAGATGAAAACTAAATAAAACCTAGTATATTACAGCTGAAAGGTCAGGGGCCCTCCCTGTGCGCACGCCCCTTCATTCACAATATGCTTTCTATTTGAGTCCATGTTCACTGTATGTTGGCGTTAGTTTCCCCCCAGCCATGTCTGTCTGCACTCTCTCTCTTTTTCCATTACTATGCATGTAGGTCATGTGCAGCTTTATCCTGAGCCGGGGCCGCTGGGACCTGAACGCCTGCAGTACGGCTTGTCAGTCCAGGTGGGTAAAGCACTGACTCATGACCCACCAAAGAAATGGGTCAAAGCACAGCGCCTTTCACGCTAAATACATTTCTCGCTAATCATTCGCACTGATCATCTATCTGCATTTCCTCTTCGCTGCTCCCGTATGCACACGCTGTGTTGCCTGAGAGGTGTACTGTGTTGCATCTAAATGCCAGGATTTAATTGTCTACCTAAGCTAAGCCGTCACATACAAAAAAAAAAGATGAGATTCTGAATTTAGCGCCGGCTTGACAAGACGACAGAGAGGGAAAGGCAGAGAGGAGAACGTGGACGTGCAGCCGGTGCCGTGTCCTTAAAAGCACCGGCGTTTCCTTTGAACTCGTGCCACTGTACTGCAGACCGCAACGTAACGTGACCTTGGTTTTTATCTTCGCTCAGCAGATTGGAAAACAAATGGATGGGGGGAGGTAAAAAACTAAGAATGACGGTCTTTTTGGGAAATAAAATATCACAGCATTGGCTTTGAAATATCCACTCTTGAAATGAAATCCAAAGCTTTGTCCATGGCGAGGCTGTATTTTTCAGTGAGTGGCTTTCATTGAAATGACTCAGCACATGGAGGATACAGCAAAGAAGCACAGTGGAGATATAAAGAAAGTGAGGTTCAAACCTTAAAATACTTTAAGCTCAACACTTTCTTTCTCCAAATACCAAAGCTTGGTCAGTGGCCTTGCTTCAGACTATGACGCTCTGCATACCTATCTAGTGTCGGTTTTGGACATTTCAGGGACGACGTGTTAGTTTCCGCAAGTGTCTTTTCAAAATAAACTTCCGTGTTCACAGGAAACCAGCGCCAGTGCGTCCATATAGGCTTCCCTTTGGAAATGTAGGCCAACGAGCAACATCTCTGAGAAACCGATAGCTAACATAACTGTGGTCTTGGTGGGTAACGCGTTCTGTAAGTACAAGTACAGCTTTAGAATGTGTCAATCACACCTGTCAGTCCCGCCCCCTACTCTCATGAGCCAATGATAGTCTGGCCTACTGACACCGCCTTCGATTGTCTTTGAGAGAAAAGTAAAGAAATGCAATGTGAGAATAAGCAAATACTGCAGCAATGTCTAAACCACTGAAATTATCTGAATTATCTGAATTGAAAAAGAAGAAAGTACTTAAAAACCAGAGGGATTTAATTGTTAAGATATCTGCTCACCCTCTTTGTGCTTCAGAGTCCCTCTCCGATGAGTCCACTTCTTGAAGGTGTTGGTAGGCGTGGCCTGAATACTTGGATCCTCCAATCGGATTCAGCTTTCCCCTGGGTATGGGCGGGGTCCTGCGTGGAGCTGACCAATGGGCTGCCCGAGTTTTCTGATCCGGGCTGTGAAAAAAAAAGAATTCAATAAATATTCAGAAGAGAGTTTTTTGATCCGACGCACATGGCGTAGATTTATTGTTACTGCTTATCTATTAGTCTGTTTTGGATCGACTCCGACATTTTGGACGCATGAGTTAAAAGCACAATCACCCACGACAAGTCTGTACCAACACATTGTACTCAAAATGTGAGTATAGATCTAGAGTTACCAAAAAAAGTCACTGGAATGAGGTTATTAAAATTGCATCTGGTTAGTTACACATCTTTTTTTTAAAGGTTGATTTGTGGCTCTTAGATGAATCAGTTGCGTTACAATAATAAGAAAGCATGGTGTTATCCGCATGTCTTTGGTTTCATAAAATCTCTCTCTAAAAAGAGATTTTGGAGCCAGAAAATATGGTGAGTACATTTGGACTTGATTTACTGAAGTGGTAAATGTCCTCTCCAGACCCTCATTCATATTTAACTCTGCTGTTTTGAAGGAGAGATTTGCCTCTAAAAATTGACTACTTAGCCATAACAACTGGAGGCCCTGCTTATAGTCCGGCACTTAATAGTGTTGGCAGAATTTTGTATGAAGGCATTTAAACAAGATATTTACAAAAACACAGAATTAGCCTTTCTGGCTATTTTGGTCTGTGGTATCCCAACACACTCTGCACTCTGCTATCCGGACAATAGCGTCCAAGCCTCTGCCTGAACCGATATGATTGCAAACAAATAAACTCTGATCGCCCACTAAGAAAGTAATTTGTGGTTAAGAGGCACAGACCGCCAGCCGAGTAATCTGGTGATCAACTCGGCTCTTCACCCCGAGAGCGAGAAATGGAAATAAAAGGAGCAGGAAAAGTCCTGCAGGACTTCAGCCAAAAGGATAGAGAAGTGGACTTTGTGGTTTTGAGGGTTGCCTGAATGCATTTCTAGTTTGTCTGGGGGGGAAAAAAAAATCCCGTCTCAACCACTGCCTGGATCCTCTTGAAAAAAAACAGAAAGCTGATTAAACCCCAGCTGCTCTGGTGGAGTTGTTCAGCAGTTAGAGGTTGAAAACCCCACGAGTGTGCTGAGAGGCTCTCAGGTGTGAATGAACAGCGATGAAGGGGAGAGAGGAGTCGAAAAAGCATCATGTGTGCGTTTTACTCATTTCCCCCAAGCCTTGGACAATGTTTAAAAAAAACAAAAATGTTTTATGTTGAATCCAAAAACCTTTTCACTCTTTCTCACACAGGTTATAAATAAATACATAAAAAAGAATACCAATGACGTAGAAACCACGAGCATCTGAGAATATGCTTATTGCGACGGAGCATTTCATCCTCTGTCTGAAGTGTGTGTCGGGAGTGTGTTGCAACACACCACTGAGCGGTTTGAGAAGAACGAGTACTGGGAAAATCATAAATGCCTGCACATGCCGCTTCCCATTTTATCTCCGTGCCATCTCCTCATTCTCCATGAGTGTTATAGATATGCTTATTCACACGTTTATAGCTTTGATTACAATGACTATCGTTCTTCCGGCGAATCAGCAATTAACTTTGTCTGAACTGTAATGTGGATAATTCAATTTCTCTCTTCACTGCGTCCCCGCCGATTACGGGAAAGGACACTGGAGTCGCTGTTATTTGCATTATTACTGTTTCCTGCAGTGAACGGAGGTAGGGGGACGCTTCCTCTCTCTCGTGTGACGTGAGGCCCGTATGCGACTGTGTCTGTGTGTGCAATTCATTTCAGTCGTACCTCTGATGTTTGGCGGCGCCCCTGGAGCCGTGGGACGGCGTGGTGGAGATGTTGCAGTGTGGAAAGCTGGAGCCACAAACGCTGCCCTGGCGGGACTGGGAGGACCGCTTGCAGTACTGCAGGAAACCAACAAAGAAGAATACGGTTTAGTTGCCGTTCACATGTTTTGAGGAACACTAAATTAATTACAACAAATTATATTTAACCCTTTAGCCCACACAATAACTCTAATAACCCTAACCCCTAATCCTATTTATTGTTTGAGTTGTGTTTAGAGGTTGTACATCGGGATTATATATTATTGTAGCCCTGATTTTTATGTTTAATTTGATACCTAACATGTTTTGTTTTTTGGGGGGGAGGGATTTATACCATGATTTTTTCTTGATTTTCCTGATATAAAAGGGTCCCCCGATTGAACAGTTAAGATGCTTGTTTTTCCAAAGGGTTCCCACTCAGGATGAAACTTGTCCTCCCTCTGAAGCAGCGTGTATTGATATTCCTTCTAAAATCTCTTTCTCACACACTGACAGCTTCCAGGAGGGGAGTGCCGACTGCCTTGATTCTGGGAGCCCGGAGACTAAATGGAGTCTGGTTACATCTATTTCTGCCTCTTTTCCGCCGTCCTCTACATCGCTCTTACTTTTTCGGGGATTGAGGTAAATTGAACCGTGTGGAGAGGAGAGAGTTTGCAGCATTAAGGCTTCAGGTTCTGTCACAAATCTTCAAGCCATGGTGGAAATGTAGTCCAGACGAGCCAATGATGGCTGAATAAGTGGCAGCTCGGCAAAAAAAAAGAAGGTGATGGCTACCTGGGAGAGATTGGTGCACTGGGGATATATAATGATGATGTTACGGACTTCCGGTTCTCTCAAAATGATTAAAGTTAAACAAGAAGAGAGGAGCAAATCTGTTCATGAACAGAACATACGTATAGAACATATGTAGACGCTTCCCTTATGTAGACACAAGCCCCAAATGTCTTCAATGCAATTGAAATGGTCTCTGTGATAACAATGTAAATATAATGCATCATTTGCATATCAACACATCACTCTTTCTGATCTCCTCTCAGAGTGAAATCATCAAATAAAGGCAGAAATGCCAAGAAATTAATCATTAATAAGCCCTTTCAAAGCCTGGATTCATCACAGTGGGAACGTCGATCAGTAAATCTATGCAATTAAGTCCTCAGTACTTTGTGGCATGAAGAAAGATCCGGATTAAATGGAGAATGTAGATATGTGCAGAGAAAATTTTAAAAAATTGACCCTTTTTTACATAACACAAGTGCCTCCTTCCTGCAACAATCTTTTGGCTCATACAATCTAAGTTTTGTTAGTTCACGTTCTTCTGTACTCTCAAACAATACATTGGCAAGTTTTGTCTTTTTTGAGCTTAGGGAATGAGATTTCTGACAAGATTAATGCTTCACTTTGTTCAGAAATGCATTATTTCTCCAATACTGCTGTATATTGTTCTTTTTTATTGCTTTCCATCCCCTTTGAATCTCCCTCTCATCCACAGTGATCCTTCCCGTGTCCCCCTCCTCGTTCTCCCTTTTCCTTCTGGTGGCCGTCGTGACAGGATAGCTACATCAGCACTAGCGAGCCCCGTCTTCTTAACTCTCTTCATGTTTGTCGCCCCCCCCCCCCCCCCCCCCCCCCCCCCCCCCAACCCCTCCCCCGTCTCCGGAGACACAAATATGCAATGAAACCAAACAGCTCTTTGTTCTGCACTTCACAATACGGTTGACGAGGCAGACTCACTCAGTTAACAAGATCTGCTGAACACGGGGCAACACAAGAAAGTGTTTCAGGTTTTAAACTCTAAACGCCTTCGAGATCTAAGGAGAGTGCCGGCGGTTTGATTTCTCATCTTCCTCACAACCCCTATCTGTGGTTTGCATCTATCCCGGCAGTGACAGCTTTCGCTCCTCGGCATTATTTCGGCATCGTCTAGACGTAATCTTCTGTGACATCAGGTGGGAGGACGTTCTTGTGCACAAAGTACTTTTCTTTTATGCTTTTAAACAAATTTCTGAGTTTGATGTCTGACTAACAAGGTTGTCACTGACGCAACGCCTTCTCAGGGCCCTCTGCAGGACACCAGCCTCATTAGCACGACAGTCGCGTTCTCGGGTTTTGCGAACTTTCAGACGTTTGAAGGCCGACTTCTACTGATAAAACCATGACATACTTTCTGTCTTTACTTTAATTTATACCGCGTATAGGAGTACCAGCTCCACTGAAGCAGACATGTTGATGATTAGAAGGCAGGTTCATTAGGAATAGTGCTCATCACGTCTTAAGGTGGAATCCCTCCATGTTGTGCTGGCAAAGTTTTTCAATTTTTTTTTTAAGGAATGACACAGATAGTTGCTGATGGCAGCTTTAAAATGATACAGGTTGGCCTCATCCTTCTGGCTCTGAATATTAAGAAACATCTGAAGAAGAATTTGTTATTTATTGTGTATGTGGGTCAGATTAGCAATGGGTAGACTAATAGTGCTATAAGATGCTACTATGATACTGTGGTTCAAGCTGCTAATTGATACAGAAGCTTCCAGCAAACAGTTGCTCTTTTCTTTGCCTGTGACAGACAGAGAAGGATCGGCTTATGCTTGCATGTTAATTTATTCATGTTTAAGAAGAAATGGCTGGAAGAATAATCACCCCTTTTAGTCCTAACTGAAGTTCACTGACTTAACAATGCTTTCTTTTACAGTTAATGGCAGAGAAAGTATTGTGTTTATCTTATTCATCAGTTCTGGGTTAATAAAAAAGCTCTGCCTACCAGCTAAAAGACGGAAAAGTGCCTCCAATCTGTTAATGCACACACTGTGTGGCTCAGCGTCCGTCTTGTTTCAGTTTAAAAATAGATCGAGGCTTTACTGCTCAAAGGAAAAAACGGAAACCGTGTGCAAGTGTCATACACCAATACTGACTGTTTATAGAGGTCATCAATATAAATGTAATATTTTTTTTCGCATCGCTGCCGGCAAAGAAACTCTGCTCTCTGCCACACACACACACACACACACACACACACACACACACACAGTGGAAAAGTCATTACTTTGACAACTTCAAGCTGTATCTGGGCATTTGTGGTGCAAAGGGGAGCACGTAATGACATTTATTAATGTATATATGTCTGTGTAACGTAATTGATGTTTTAATCTCTGAGATAGAGACTCACATCCACCGTATGCCTCTGGCACTGAGTTTTTCTTTTTTTTTTTTACTCTGACAGACCATCCGGAAGGAACTAGGAGATGATTTTTATGATTTGTGCAGAGATGCTGACATCAATAATAGCGTTACAGCATTATAAACACACACACACACGCACACACACACGTCTCAGATTAGCAGAGCATGCTCTGAATAGTCTTGCTCATGATAGAGAGCGAGCCGTTTCAATTATGCAGCAATGACAGACAAACTCTGTGGGATACCTGTGGAATGCGCGATAGGGGGTAAAACTTGATTGAGAGAAAAATATTGGAGCTGCTCCTCAGCTCACTGCTTAATCAAATACTTCCAACAAAAAGGGCCCTGCGGTGCTAATCAGAAGAGCTCATTTTGTATAACAGGCCACTAACAGATAGTTCTACTGTCTTTGTCATGAGCTACCCGATTATATGGGGGTTTTATCTACATGTACGTGCTCGAGTGCAACAGAAATATATATAAATGAATACATAAAATCCCTATTGAAGCTATATTACAAAAACAAATCTAGATTTAATTGTGGCAGAGAGTGAATTAAATGGTTGTCATGTTGCTTTTAACCCTGTGCTTTTTTGCTGTGTGTTCAAGAATTTGGGTAATTGATAGCCTGCAGACATAAATCAATGTGGCTTTGAGCGCGTAGGCATAAAATATCCATGACAATAAAAAGTAAAAAAAATATTAATTTATATGCAAGTTCCCAAAGGCTTAAAAGCAACATGTATACTTTAAAAGATCAGCTTTGTGTTTCTCAGTTGTACATTCTGTGGAGTCAGTTAACAATAATCAGTAATTCATTAGTCACTGCTAATAGAGCAATTAGCAAAATAAGAGCCAACGGACTGCTTTTGTCATTAGCTGTGTTGCTCCTTCCACTTGTATTTAAAACCAGAGACTGCTGTGCAGACGTGCCATGCTGGTTTAGACACTTATGAGACATGAGTCACCGGTGCAAACATGTCTCTGAAACCTCCAAATGGCGTAAGAATGTCAATACGTATGCCTTTCAAGTTCAATAAGTCCTTTCAAGTTCAATAACAATACCATTCTCGCTTTTCGCATGAGAGTTTATGTCGTCTCTATTTACTGCGATGTTAAACACAAACACAAAAATATGCTACGCTAAGAGCAGGTGACGTAGTATGGCGTAAACCGTATTTGTGATGAGTTAAGAACAAATGCAATGCGGGACAAGTTTCCCTTGAAGTTTTGTCGCGTTGGAACAGAACCTTTTGGACACAAGGCTGGATGGTCTAGTAACACCTGAACCAGAAGCTCATCCATGCTTCCTTACTTAAGCTGAGAAGCTTTGTGATTTAGACACTATTTGCAAGAAAAAGAAAGAACTAGCTGATTAACGAAACGCTAGCATGCTAGCCAGCCAGCAGCATAATAATATTGCGACTGAATAGCAATCGCAATAGCACTCCTAGCTAACGTGATCACTTATAAGCGTGTTAGTTTGGTCTCTACGGGATAACATATTTTGTTTTTAAAAAAAAGGGAGCTGAAGCGATAACAAATATGTATTTGATGATCTCAGTTTACATAAGCATTAAAGACTTAGAGTGGACATTAATCTATAAAGGGGATCATGCTAGCCAGCCAGCAGCATAACATTGTGACCGAATAGCAATCGCCATAGCACTCCTAGCAAACGTGATCACTTTTAAGCGTGTTAGTTTGGTCTCTACGGGATAACATATTTTGTTTAAAAAAAAAAGGGAGCTGAAGCGATAACAAATATGTATTTGATGATCTCAGTTACAAATGCATTAAAGACTTAGAGTGGACATTAATCTATGAAGGGGATCAAGTTACGTCCTGCAAAGGAGGCTTGACAGGAAGCAGACTCTAGCGGGCCAAATTCACATCCATTATAAAGTCTCTGAAACTCCAAAAGAAGCACACAACCCAAACTGGGATTTCTCCAGAAAGTGTGAAATAGATATTGCAAAGCTGAAGTAAAGTGATAAAGTGCAGTGACCCATTTAAAAGTTTGAGCTGAGCTTCGAGCTGAAAGAAGAGCAGTCGGTCTGAACACTCCTCCCATTGACGTTCATAATGAGAAAAGTAGAACAATTGATATGAGAAATATCAAATTGACATTGAGTGTCAACAAATTAAGGTAGAATAATAATGCGTAAGAAGAACATTGGTGGGATTGGTTGCACCTGAAACTGACGTCATCCTTATCAATAACTGATCTGGTTTCTTATGTGTCATTTGCCAGTTTGATAAAAATACATGAATCCATTGCATTTACTTAAATTATTTTCAATTACTGGGACATTTCTAGTTGTAACTGAAACGTAATATGATGAACTTCCCTTGGCCGCACTTTATAAGATCTAAATCCATGTGGAAGGTTGGATTGCTGCCGTTCCCTTGATCTTCATGGAAGTCCGAGAAGCCATTTTGTTTGTCCTTGGCAGGGCACTCTGCTTGAGGCTAATGCGAGGTGGCACACCTGACACACCGTCTTCACAAACAGATTACAGATTACTTTCCAGCTTTGGTTAGCTCTGTCTCCGAGCTACATCTTATCTGAACCCTTTGTGAACTGAAATTCTGTATCCGCAGGCAAGAACGCCCTTGTGTTTTAAAGTCTATACTCTCTAGATGAAAGTCGACAGGCCCTGTGCAGCCCGGCTCCATTCAACAATTTAACTTCCTTGACCTGTTGATTCAAGTGAGGCATTGAAAAATTCAAAAAGATATTTAAAAAGCCTTTATTATAACCAAATTACTGAAAATATTTCCCTCTATTTTTTAGTTTGACATTTTGGGAAACATTCTTACCGTAAGAAAAGAAAATCGATACCAATCCCAAGTTTTTGCCAACCATTACATTAAAACTTGACTTTTAAAAAAAAAAAAAAGGGTTTCATATCAACTTTTCTACGTACGACTATGTCAACATGCTCGTGTTTTAAATGCTCAGGGTACTTTTTTTGCTTTTTGCGAAACTGCATTCTGGAGGACTTTTACATTGAGGCAACACAACCAGGGTTAGTAAAATATTAAGTTTTGGGCTAAAATAACTTATTTTGTTTTTCACAAACCACCAGTCTCCTGGGTGAAAGTCCTGCGTTTGACCCATCCATGCACCTAAACTTCCTCTCTGTGCAGATTCATCCACAGTATGATTAGACTTATTTATGTAATGTCAAAGACAAATGCGTAATCTGTTTTGTTGTGTTGGACCAGTAAGTATAAGGCCAGCTAGCTTAGCGTAGCATATCATTTCCTCTAAGGTCTGGTGAAGTGGAACCACCAAAACAACTATGTCAAAGTCCGGATAAGATGAGATTGCCTTCATGGTTTTAAGGTACTAGTTTTGGCTGTTGGTAGGAGCATACTGGGCCTCAGATACAGGATGCAAATGTGCTTCTCCCACACAGGGATGTATCCACCTTGTGTATGCTAATGTGTTTATGATGGATTGAGAGTCCCTGGTGTGTTCAGTACAGGGGCTTTGCTTCATTGTAAATGTAAATCATGCCCTTGGAGGAAACCTACGATTCATCCAATAAAGCTTCATGTCAAGCCTGTGTAAATTACATAAGTAACTCACTGTATATGATAAACATATCATAACAACACAAATGCACATGTACACTCCCCCAAAGGCAATGGAAGATGTGCATTGGACTGGCACTCAAATTAATGCAATGTCTTTCCATGCCGCTATGCTCTCAAACACACAACAAACATCGGAGAGAGACGCGATGACAAAGAGCGCTGGGAAGATGATGAATGACATTGCTGGCCAGCACCGTGCTCCCAAACCACTGAGCGATTGCTCACTCAAAGACCTGTGAGCCTGATGCAAGTGGCCAGGTGGAGACGGGAATACAACCCATTTCATAAGCATCTTAAGACTGCAGGGGGCTGATAAACTCAATGATAGATCATAGGGCTCTGAGCTGTAATGCGTGTACTGTATATGCCTGATTTGGGTTCATTTTGAATTTCCGCTGCCTAATGCACCAATTCAAGCAACAACATATTCTAAACTCGTGGCATCTAATGGTATTAGATGCCTAACAAGATTACTTTAGAGTTTTTTCTTCTTCTTGGTGCTGCTGTATCTATGCTGCTAGAAACAACTGAAGATGGTCTTTATAATGACAAATATCAAGTCCCACTCACTTAAAGGTAATGCGACGTTATGCTGTCCTCTAAACGGCAGTTCCTGAATAAAATGGGTTCACCCTGACTTACACACATTAATACATTCTCCAAGTGTATTTACATGCATGGGCAGCAACAATTCAAAATAAATTCAAGATCGAAAAAGCAAAAACAGCAGTGGTCACCTCGTGCATTTGCAGGTTGGTGTTGGGGACCCTCATCTTGGCGTCCAGGGCATCATGGGAATTAGCAGTGTAGTTTTTCAAACTGCGACTCTCCTTCAGGTGGGCCTGGAGCTTCTCTCTGCGCCTCCTAGAGAGAAACAACAAAATAAAGGATGATGTTCAAGTGGAATTTATTTTCGGAGAATTTGGACCATTGTCAGCCAAACTGCTGTGAAACATGTGCAGGTCTGCTGGTTTTCATCCCCAACCAATCAGTATGTAATGTCAATGATTATTGAATCTTTAAGTGGTGTTTGATGGTACAACTGGCTTTAAGTATGAGGATAAAAGTGTCATAGTTATGTTCTGGAATAATCAATCCCATCAAATCCCACCTGCAACTAATAAACCAGTTCAACCTTACGACTCCGCTTCAAGTACCTTAAACATAACAGCTTACAGTGGCTACAGTAAAAAAAAAAGCAGACATGAAGGTTAAATTACAGAATAATGCTTTTCACTTAGTTTTTTGTGCCATTATCCTACTTTACTTTCTAAATATCCAGAATGTCCTGCGTCATCCTGATAAAAGGACACCGCCGAAAGAATTGTTCAGACTCCTCCACCAACATACTTTTTAAAAATGAGTCAGAGGCCAAGGAGAATTGCCTTCTACCAGTCTCATGCCCTTGGGGACCGAGGAGAAGAAGAGAGTGAGCTATTGACCAAACAAAAGAGCATTCTATCTATACCTCTCTTCCTTTTCTCCCAAAGCGGTGTTAAAAAAAATCCAGTATATATTGACTCCATTTAAGGCATTCTGTAAAGATGTTTTAAGTCCAGACTCTCCATTCCTCAAATGTGTTTTTGTGAAGGTGGTTGAGAATGCTTTGTAATGCTTGCAAAGACACCGACGGACTAAAGTCATTGAATGGAAGACCAACTAGTTTGACCCTAATCGTGCATCGAGGCAGACCTTACTCACGACAAGAGGCCGAGAGCTTTGAAATCTGATTTCTCCCATTCATCTTAAAGAAACTCGTATTGATTGTGTTTCTGATAGCGTACATCACACGCTCTTAGTTATTATGGCACGAGTTACCCAAGCGTGTGCACGTAACCCTTTCAACACATATTTGAACTTTCATGCAGGAGACTGTTGTAGCTCTCTCCTCGTCACAGAGTGTTGCCTACCTCTAACTATTCCTTACCCGTAATACATTTTCTATAACTATACCTTAACCACACTGTACAGAATATAAAAACTTTTTTGGTGTTGGACATAGCATTTAAGGATTCAGCTAAATCCAAATTTGAGATTCTCTCATCAGAAATACGAAGAAATTGTGTTAATACTGTTCAAACCTAGTGGCGTAGGGTCAGGCCTAGTGCCAGGCACTTATTTTGCAGGGGGGTTTTCTGTTGCTTTGAGGGTGGGGCACTTATTTTTTATAGCCACATCATACCCGTGGTGCATAGCCGCAACGACAAGCACTTTGGGAGGCAGCAACATTTAATTTTCACAGAATATAGCAGAGGGCGCAGCGGGCGCTACTTACGTGATAGGGTAGGAAATTACACTGCCGAACTGCATGCTGGGTAAAGCTCGCCCACTTATCATGAAGAAGTCTCCTGCGCGATGGAGTTTTACAGGATGGCCCAGCATGCAGTTCGGCGGTGTACATTTATAAATGTGAAACCTTGAATGAAATCTTCTTACTCCTGACACATAAGTAGCTCCGCCCGCTTTGCCTTGAACTGAAGCTGTGAAAATTAAATGTTACTGCCTGCCGAAGAGTGACAACAGTCATTACGGCAATGCACAGTCTTCACAGATTTTGACCGGCTTTCTGAGTTTGGTCCAATTTGGATTATTTTGGCCATATGACTCATGACTTTAAATTCAGATTGTTTGGAGGTGAAATGCTGACCCTCATTTACTTAGAATGTGGCCAGGCATTACGCTGCACACTGCTAAAGATCAACCGCCACAGCATTGTCTGGCTCACTGGGAGAAAACCTCTGACATCATCTTTATTCAGGTCACTCACATTTGCATGAACACTTCCTCCCAATCTGTATGCATCTTCTCCATTGACCAAGCTTGTTTCCTGACTCAATTACGGATTCATTGTAGGTACCTGTCCATCATGCCTTTATCCAATTATCTTGTTGTCAGGCTGCTGCCTCACTCACATCATTATATTACAGACGGAAGCCTATGGAATTACAGTGCTGTCTATCACAGCGCCCCGGTCCGCACACCCTGAAGAACAGACTGTTACGAACCGGATGTTTGACCCATCCTGTTGAGGAAAATAGCTATGCAGAGTTCATGCAGCCATTCATATGCCAATTAATGTGCACACACAGGGCATGCACTGCAAACATATGCTGATAGAGAGAGAGAGAGAGAGAGAAGGACAAAAGAGAGCAGGAGCCACATGAGATGACCTTTGGGTTATAATGAGCTATGAATATGTGTGTGCGCATAATGAGATATACAAATTGTTGCAAATACCCGGTCTGGGATTTCGTTCAAGACGTTTGATGCCTCGACATGTTCCACCGTCCTTCGCTGAATTAACAAAATGTCTCCTTGGGCATTTCTGTCTGCCCACACCCAACTGGGCTTATTACCAAACACTCCGACGTTATGCTTGCTTTAGGACTTATGGCACATTTCGCCATGAATGTTGTCGTCGAAGCAAGTTTCAAAGTTTGAAAATCATTGGAGCAACTTCCAGTTCCAATGAAATTTAGGACAAACTGGGGGTTGGCATGAAATGGCATGTCACCGCAGCTTATTTACCTGCCAACATATTCATGAGAAAATCCCATATGTATTTTTTGCATGGCTGTAAAACACTTAGATTCTATGAAACTGAAACTAGAATAGTACAAGCTTTATTAATAACTGGTAAATTTACAAAATATGCATCCATAAACAGTTGAAAAGAGAGTATATCTGTGGGTGTGTTCGTGTGTGTTCATTTTCTCACTTGTTGCGGCAGTAGAGGGCCACGCACAGGGTTCCCAGGAGGCTGATCGCCATAGCGATGGATGTGATTGACAGCACCTGTCTCTTGTACACCTCTTTGCTCTCTGTGGGGACACAAAACAGAGAAAGGCGTCGCAAATTAATGTTTGAACAACACACAGTTTGCACGATAAAGTCATAGATCACGTTGATATCTGTCAGCGTGTGTGTGAGTGTGTGTGACACAGAAGAAGAGGATGACAGGAAGGAAGAAAAATCGGTGTGAGTATCTCTGCTGAGAGACCACCGCCAATATTCACAGAGACAGAGTTATTACTAAATGAATTAAATACAGAAATCCCACCATAACGCAGTATTAAACACGTGTTTTGAGACTTGTACTTGCAGACTTTTAATTTCCAACATCGCTGTTTACGGCGCCCAAACAGCCATTTCAAATCATCAAACAGTCAGTTGCAAAGCAACAGCTCTCTGGGGCTTTTTCTTTTGTATCTGCCTTGCAGATTCTGCTCTGTATTAGTGTAATTACTTTTGTGATAAATAAAACCAAATTGAAACAACATATCAACAACTCAGAACCCATTTACAGCACGAGAACACCTATTTCCAATTCACCAGCTCCACCTGCTATTCTTAGTTAGGTCCAGTGGACGGCAGTGGCTTTAGGAATGGATGCCACATGTAATGGAGCTTGAGTACACGGAGACAAGAAGAGTTATGGCGTGGACGGACGCCATTAGTGGAGAAAAATGGAAGCTGTCTTGTTTGCCACGAACAAGTACATCAGAGTAGCCTTCAGATACGTTAATAGGGGATCAATCAAGTTTTATTTAGCGAGGCTCAGACCTTGGAGGAGCACGGAGATGACACAAGGTGTTGTTGTTTTTTTTACATTGAGGTGATTGAGACAAATTTTTACTGCGGGTGGGTTTGAATGGCCTGTTCTTTACAGCTGCTTCCTCACTGCAGAATACATGAGCAACCGCCTCAGCCGCCGGGCTTGCACCACCGCAGCCGCTGCGTCTTGCTCAAGGGCGTCCTGTCGGCAGTCGGCGGGGGAGAGCGTTACTAATTCACGAGCACATGGAGATTCTCAAGCCCCGGCTGAGGATTTCAAAGCAGGGATCTCTCGGCACAAGCTTACCGCTGTCGCCTTTGAGCTACCGATCCCCACACAGATATTGCATAACCAATCACACACGCAGTATGTCATAGCTAATCCCCGAAAATAACTGATGTCATCGAGTCTTTTAGTGTGTTGTCAGTGCATCGTTTCCCTCTCCTCTCTGGCCCTGTTTCTCTCCCTCCATCTGTGCATAAGTTATGTTCGGGGCCGGCGTTGTTTTGATGCCGCTAATCAGCCTGAGTCAGCACTTGGCTTATTGGCTATAATTATATCATTAGTGGGAGCTGGGGGCTGTCCTGTGGGGGCACGCTGACGTCGGTTGCAGGGAAGGCAGAGAGACAGACGGAAGGAGCGATGATGGAATATGAGGTGAGGACGGGTGACATCTGGATGCAGGATGTTGTTGGATGTTTACCCTCGTGATACAGATTTTTTCTGTGTGCGTCAATTCAATTATTTCTATTGTTGCATCTTCTTGTTGCATCTTCCTGTTTGCAACCTTGTTGATTTGAGGTTCAAATCTAACCTCACGGAGGAACTGAGCACTCCTTGAAAAGAGTGCGTCAGCAAATTAATATTGCACTTCGATAAAAGTTGGCGGACTCGCGTGCGTCAGAGAAAACAAAAAAAGGGTAAATCACAGCAGAAGATATAGAGATCTACTAAATTTTTCCCATAATGCACCTCGAGCATCATGTCATTAGACCCTTCCCGCCTGATAAAATACCCGCTTTGTTCACCCGAACCCAGCAGGGTTAATTCCTCCACAATATACAAGCGTTGTGTCGAGTTCTTTTCCCCGAGTTTAGAATGTGTAGTTCGGCAGAATAATCTGAACTTTCGTCGGCAGCTCTCCGTCTCCGTCAGGAGACAAGAGTCCAAAGAGTCCATAGTTACTGCGGTCCCTTGAGTTTAGATGATATTTGAGTCCAGGATTGTTTTAAAGGTTTTCACAGGAAACTGCGTCTACAAGAAGCAATCAATCTGCAAACCGTAAGGTTGTCTGGCTGACATCCAATTTGTCAGACCGGAGTTGTTTTGATGTCTCAATTTAAAGTTTATAGAGTTTATTTTGTGAAGACACTCTGTACCGTATGTAATTACAGCATATTGACAAATCATACGCTTACAAAACTGACTCTAGATGGGTACCTTGTTGCAATATTGTGATTATATAATGCATTATATAATCATAATAATGATGTATTATAATGGGATTGTTCTATCATCGAATGCTTTCAGTTGAGGTAAAGTCAGACAATACATTACATGCTGGTTATGAGTCATTGTTTGCTTTATGAAATATTTGATCTTATAAGTCATATAAATGATAAAATAATGGATATTTACGAGTGCTTATAATTATACAGTGCTTTAAGCAGATTATAACACATTTACGTACGTTTATGATGCGTTATAGACACGTGCATCATCAAAAGTATTACTGAAAGTGTTCACATCCACGTGTTTTTAAGTGCAATTTTTATTTAAAAAGTTTTTCACGGTTACTGAAGTGACGGAAGACGGGTGAAGACACACACACACACACACACGAGAGGTGAAAAAAAGCAACACCAGAATCGAATTTCCAATTTGGGATGCTTCGCCTGCAAAGCTGATCTGCATGTGCAGACGCACGAAACGTGTGCGTCAGCTCGCGTCCACACGGAACCGGTTGAGAAGTTCAGCTCGTCACCTTTCGCGTTTTATATGCGCGCGGCGTGACGCCAATCATAAACACGTTGACCGAGGTCAAGCAGCGCCTCGGCCTTCCCTCCCACGTCCTTGTTTGGGCGCGCCTACTGTATGCACAAACACACTTTACTCGCTGTGAATAAATCATGAGAGAGGGAAAGCGTGTCCGCGTTCCATCTGGGGGTCACGTCTTCCACCTCCTTCCTCTTCAAACCTCCAGTTCTGCTCGGGCAAGTCACTTATTTACAGCAACGTGGCGGAAGAATGCCATAAATATTCCACACTAAAGGCGGCGGCGGCAGCGGCGGCTTGCTGGAGGTGTCGGGCTGACCTTTTTAGACGTAT
Source organism: Taurulus bubalis (assembly GCF_910589615.1). Classification (NCBI taxonomy): domain Eukaryota; kingdom Metazoa; phylum Chordata; class Actinopteri; order Perciformes; family Cottidae; genus Taurulus; species Taurulus bubalis. The sequence goes on from NC_136602.1 coordinate 4,399,457, forward strand.
TCGTGATCCTATGCATTGAGAATGTGTTTACAGCTGCCATGTTTCTAGACAGGTGAGCTGGCTTGAAAGAGAGAGAGAGATCAATAAGTGATGGAGCAGTCGACTAGGAAGTAGACTAGGCTTGCTAATAAAGATTACAGCGTTTACAGTGTGATATATATGACTCGTATTGCTTGATAGAATACCCAGACATATAATAAAAAAAACAGTACTTGCTGAAGCGCTTATCCAACATGGGCCTGTCCTTAATCCATGTATCACTGATAAGCAAAGGAAATCTCTTTCTGACAAGAGCGCTACAGACTGTGTTAAAGGGTCAGGTCAAAAAACATCTCGGATGTTTTTTGATTTATTTTTATTTGCTCAGCTATTATAAACATCTGTGTCTACTGGATTTCTGCCGCCACAGCAACTTAGTGGGGGTGAATTTAAATGTTGTTTGGTCAAAGAACTGTAAAACAATATCAAGGTTACTGAGGAGAACTACGGACCTCACTGGTTTCGTAGTTGTAGAAACTCTTTTCTACTGAAGATATAACTGTATTGGGATGTTAATAGAGATCTCTGAGAGAAACCAAGATACTAAACTTTTTGCATGTCTGAATAGCACTAAAATATGTATGTTTTCTGCACTATAGTTAGAGGAATCATCAGCTATGTGCGAGTGTTTTAACCACAGGAAATCACGCTGAAATAGGCGATAGACTCTTTTATTTTTGCCACATGTTTTTTTTTTGGGGGGGAGGGATTTATACCATGATTTTTTCTTGATTTTCCTGATATAAAAGGGTCCCCCGATTTGGGGACCCTAGGGCTCAACAGGTTAAAAAAAAAATATATATATAATCTACTGTTTTGTACGTTATTAAATTTGTCCAAAAGTACATTTTATTTATTATTTATTCACTTCGCACTGGAACAGATGCATAAATGAGCGCGTCCTCCCGGGTGTCATGTTTGCATCCCCGCCTGTCAAGAGCCGGAGCCGATAAACACCCCGTGACTACAGCGGAGTCTTTTGTCCTCGGGAATGAACGCCGATCAAAAGCGTTCCCCGCTGAGGACAAAAGCCACATGTTAGTGTTTTTCTTTTAAAAGGGGCTTTGCAGAGAAATAGATGGCGACAGCACGGACACAGATACGCACACATGGACATAAACAAAGGGGACTGAAGTCTGGCTTAAGCGGCGTTCTGCCTCTGAGCCCTGGTGGAAGGGCTTAAGTCGGCACGGTGGGCTCCATGACACATAAACACAAACGGGGGACGACAACAACAACAATGCACTTGGCTTTTTCCATCATCATCAGCTTTTCAACATTTGTGCCGTTGACCCTGAAGCTGAGGCTCTCGCTCTTAACATCGTCCCATCAGGAAAACATGCATCAACCAACTCAAAAACAATATGAGCATACGTCACGTTTTTCCCTTTAATTTTTTTGGCAGGGTCATGTTTGTGAGTCATTCCAGGATTTATATCTAATGTTTTGGACACATGGACGAGTCGGACTGCTGCCAGGCTCCGACGTGCAAATGTCTGTTGCAGATATTAGGTTATGGTTTATTAAATTGTGTTGCATTTGTACAATTATGAATTAAACTGCGGCCTGGAGTTTGAGGGCAGTAAAACGTAATGTTTAGTGGCAGCGCATTGGATTTGGTTCAAGGTTGGTTCATGGGGGCAGAAGTTGGATGAATGATGGGAAAGGACTGAAGCCTTTTGTGTGAATGCTACACAAACAAATCAGAGGCATATATAAGATATTGATGGTTAAAACCGATAATCGCGGACGAGAGTTCAGATCGATAAGATTTCGTGTTCTGCTAAAATGTGGCGCCTCCAGACGGATCAAAGATCCTCAACGTCAAATCAAATAGTTATAATGAAGTGGTAGAGCTCACTTCCACAAGATTAGGAACTGATAATTACATGATACATGAATCAAATGTTTAATTAGTAACCTGTAGCCTTTGCAGAGCTCCCTGACATCTTATGTTCATGTTTTCCTTGTTTCATCCGTACAGTTTTTTCGAAATAAACTTCCGTCTTCACCGGTTAACGCAACAAAACTACTTGTTTAGGTTCAGGTTTTGGTTAAAATAACTATAAGGAATCAAGTTACAAAGGAATCAAGTTTCTGTTGCGTTTTTTATGTATACTTCCTAGTTTATTATTACTGCATTGATTTCATGAGATATCTACAAATTACTGCGCATCATTTATCGCGGTTATAGCGACGAATGCGGGATGAGAACATCCCGCCGGCGGACAAAAAAAAGAGAAAAATGTTCCGGCCTGGCATCACCGTCATATATTTACCTCCAGGGACGTAGAAAGTTTACGGTTGTAATGATTTACAGTCACACAACGCAGTGGTACTTTCTTATTTTGTGTTATTTATTGAACAATATTAAGCATTCCTCGGGTCTCTGGACGGTATATCAGCGCTCAGAGCAGCAGGGATCGGCGGGGACGGATGAAACAGGAGGATGACATAACCGGGGAGGAGAGGAGGGGATCGGAGGACGCAGACGGAGAGGCGGGAAGTCTCCAGCGATTACCTCACAGGGTGTTAGACTTCTCACGTGAGCGGAGCGCTGATGGTGGCGAAAACCTGTATTTATGCAGGTCTGCCGTGCTGCAGTAAGCATGCTGGTCACGGTGCTTTCCTTTATTACTCGGATGGCTTTATTCACCTATTACCAGAGTGGCTGTATTTAAGTGACTGGGGCTTTTTTGTGTTTTTGATAGAACATTACTTGTCTTCTTCTTCCACATTCTCTCTTCTTGAAACACAAGGGGTATCAAACCTTTGCCATCGAGGCCACTGGACTGCGCAAACGACATCATCCGATACGTAATATTCTAATTTAGACAAATTGCCTTGTTATGTCCCATTGTGTGTTCTATATCTGTGTTACACATCAGATTTTTAACAATTTAACAATTGGAGTCGCGGCAATTCCTTTAAAAATCTATGGCAATGACTTCCAAAGCAAAGTTTATCAATCTGATTTTTACCCCCAGAAAACTGTAAAACTAACAGAAATTCTTCTTTAGTTTGTTTTAAATTCCCTAGACAAGTGATTCTACTTCATACACTTGTTACTCTGCACAAACAGACTGCATTTTATGCTTCTGGCAGCAGCCGCATTTGAAAAGAACAAAACTGCACCTCCCAGGAATTCAAAACTCATTCACAGAAAATCTCAGAAAAAAAAAAAAAAGAAAGAAATTGAGATGCTATTTGATTGAAAAGTGATCTCTGGGAACACACCAGAGTGATTTATTTCTCCCCTCCTGTTACTCATCTCCCTTTCTCGTCTTTGACTTTGAGCGGGCCTAATATTTTGCAGTCACGATGTGTTTCAGTCCCTAAGTTGTCAAAGTCAACTCGTTCTCACTCCTCAACTCGCATACAGACGCTCGTCTGATACCGACACGCCGAGGCACCGCTTAGCATCTGGATGGGAACGCCAACAAACACAAACATTCATCCAGGCGACTTATTTCACCGTAGTTTTGTTACAAAACGTACGTTCTTAGCTAACGTCACATTTCCATTATCCGAACCGCAAATCCCTTTTAGGGTCACTGGAGCCGATCCCAGCTGACATTGGCTAGTCTATCACAGGGCACATATATCTATATACACACTTTTATATATATATATATATATATATATATATATATATATATATATATATATATATATATATATATATATATATATGTGAGGCGACAGTGCTAGCCACTACACCACAGTGCTAGCCCCACGTAACGAACATACTTATTTTAACCCAACCCATGAACTTTTCCTGAACTAATAACTTATGTTTCTTAAATCTAACCAAGTACACATTCAAAACTAAGTATTTTGAAAAGACAATATTATGCATTTCATAAGTGAAAACTGGCACATTGTCCTTGGCAATGTATCTGCAGCATCATACTTTGGGAGAGACAATAAAAGTTGAGCAGAGTGAAAATGGAAACTTTATCTGCCTCGACTCACACGTAAAAGACAACTGAATGACATGAGTGCCAACTCCTATCACAGCTGTCCAAGGTATATATATATATATATATATATATATATATATATATATAAGTCTTACGTGTCCACCAACTGTAGCTCCATTTATCTTTGCCCTAGTTTGCCTCCAAACTGCCTCCATCCGGCACAAACACACCTTCCGCTCTCCGGGTAGAAATTGAAAATCAACACGACTTAAAATCCTCTCCGCCCCTGAAACACTTTGCTCTGACATTGATTTACAGCCAGGTGGAACATCTCGCAGTCAGAGCTCAGTGATCTCTGATGGAAAGGAAATATTGATGGCCACATGACTGACTGACTACATACAGTGAAATGTTCTCCCCCCTTTCTTGCCAAGCTATATAAAAGATGTGTTACGAAGAAGGCAGGATCCAAGAGTTCTTGAGTATGAGCTGTGTTTTATTAAGCCGTGTGTGGGTGGTGATGGCCTTGGTGGAGAGATCTTAACCTTCAGACGCTTTTCTAATTTTAGCCTCAGCGACTGACTCTGTAGGAGTCTCTATGAATCATGCATCGGGTTGTCTGTGGGAAACAACTCCCATGGGATTAGGCTGAGCATTTTGTTTAAACCCAAAATTAAAATAGTTTGTGCACAGACAGCATGTCTTGGTATCGCTGTGTCTACTGAAATACAATGTATATGCCATGAAGTCTGCTTCTATGAGGCTGTAAGTCAACGTAGGTTAATATGATATACGGAAAGTTCATCTTTTTTTGTGTGTTTTCCTCCAAAAGCCAGCAACACATGTCAATTTTCGATTGCTGAATTATACCATATATGTAATTGTGTCCAGTACAACATCTTTAACTATGCTCGTATTAATGAACGCATCACTGAAGTGAAATATTTCCAAAAAATGTGAACATTACGAGCTTCGGAAAGATAGATTTCTTACATTTTTCAGCAATGATGCCTGTTTTCCAAATCAACAATTTACGTTATTACAGAACTACCAAAGAGTGTGACCAGAACTATTAAAAGAAATAAATTGGGTTCGGAATTATCCTATAAAAGCTCAATTTACAAAACAAATGGAGCACTACATTGGTTTTTAGGCAGAACACCAGCAACAGCTTTCGCGACGCTTAACCATCAGTTGCTCATTTATCAGTTGATTGGCTACCATCTGACTAATCTTCGTACAGGCGGAGAGGGTGGACTTTATTTCTGCCTACTGATGTGTTTATTAAAAGGAGGATTTGTCCTCCCAGCAGAAATCCTTGTTGCAGCTTTGATTTTTTTTTTTTTAGAGCTCCCTCCGCGAGCCGAGCTTGATCTAATCGGAGCCAAATCTGACTGTACAACCGTTCATTGTAAATGGTTAAATCCTTGATATTAGTGTCTGACTGAAATAATGTAAAACTGTGGAAGTCAAGGGTCCAACCCAGCATCAGTCGCTACAAACAGAAAATTGTCTTTTCTCCAAATAATCCTTATTTTGTTGGTACAGTTTCCATTTACTTAATTGCATTGTATATTGTTTGAGTGGATTGATATGTAAGCCATATATTATTATTTTCTCTCAGCTTTCCAAAGCCACAGACGCTGACGAGCCAGGGTTGAGTGTGGGAGGTGCTTATCTATCTTAACACAATCCCGGGGAAGACATTGGCAGGAGGAGAGATGTTAGCTAAGAAAATGTGGCAGCCTGAACAATGTTGGAGAGGCATAAAACCTCTCACTGAATATAAAATGGGAAAAGAGATAGCTCTGTGGAAAAGATCATCTTTCACTGCCAAGTTTGCATAGTCTCAGCAAGTTTCCTGAAAAAAAAAAAAAGAAGCTTTTGTTTGCATCACTGCAAATGCAGAACAGAAAGAAGAAGCAACGTCACTGCTTGGTCCTGTGAATAAAACAAAAAAAACGTTTCCTCAGAAGCAGTTACGTCGAACCAGCAGGCGGCCATTTTCACAGATAATCCCTTTTTCTTTTCCCAAACTGTCCGAGTGGAAAAAGGCCAAAATTCCTCCGAGCGCGAGGGGGCTCTAGTTAACAACCAGCCTCCGCGTCGTTAACTAGCTCTCCTCGGCTGTGATGCCCGACACAGAACCTGCAGGAGACGGGGAGCTTGGCAGCGACGAGGAGGAAGCTGCTAGCGTCCTCGCCGCCGCGTGCACGGGAAGCACGCACGACACCCAACACACAATCACTGGAAGAATCTCAAACTAAGGACTTCAGAAACACACTTTTGAACATGTGCCATGCATGTACACACACACACACATGCGCTCACTAATGAGTGCATTCAGCAACAGAGCCAACAACATAAAGACTCCCTCACTGTACCCCGCCCGCCTCTCTGTTCTCGCTGTTTCCAAGGAGACTGCAGCACATTGGAATTCTGGAGGGACACTTCACAAGCAATTGTGAGGGGAAAGAAAGTGAAGGAGAGCGCGAGAGAGAGAGAAAGCATTAAGATCGCGTCGGTGCAGAAAAAAATGACATATAATTACATATGTGCACGGAGAGAGGTGAAGACGGTGGGAAATAGTTCCCCGACTGCCGAGCACGAGGTGGTGAATGTGCGACCGTACGTACGTACGCGGCTCTGTTGTTGTTTCCACGTCAAATGATATAATGATGCCATGTGTGATGGGGCACGTCGTGAACGATGCATGTGCTGTATGTAAGCAATCACGCGGCGCACTGTTTATCCAATATGAAGCCCTGTGGTGTTTACAGTGGTGACTCATGCAGATGCGAGACAAGAAAAGCTTCCTTACCCATAAACTCGATGCCCAAATGATCTGTTGTTCCAGGCGGGAGGAGGGAGGGAGAGAGAGAGAGAGAAAAGGAAGTTATTATTAAGAATAGTGTGCGTTAGCATTGTGTCACAGCGTATAGCCAGATCATCACTGGCTTGTTGTTCTTTCATGTAAGCTGCTGTATCCGTCTTTTATTTGCCGTCACATGGAGTCAGAAGGCACATGCTAGTAATGTTACAAGAAATGACACATATACATGTACACACACACACACACACACACACGTGTGCTGGTTTCACTGTATTTGTGAGGACCTTCAGTAATAATATTGCATTCCCATACCCTAAACCTGAACACGCAGCTTCGCTTTCAGAGAAAAGGAGACGGTTCACAAAAGAGATTAAAAAAAAAGTAATGTGCAAATCAAGTTTTGGCAACATTGGAATCAAAGCCTGATGACATTTTGGGGATTTTGTTTGTTCATGTTGCCCGGTCCCTGTTTGTCACACAAAGTCCTGTTGAATCAAAGCGGATATTTGAAGTGATACATTCTTAATAAATACTGAAAAAAGTGAAATATGGAAAGTATCAAAACCAGAGCTTCTTTTCTATTCAACACCTTTTTCTTTTTTGTCAAAACCTGGGGCATATCCTACCCACAATGCAACGTGACTTCATGTTTTGCTCATCTAAAACAAGGCAAAGCCTAAAACACAAGTTGGTCCTCACAAAGATAGAAGTATCAGAGTACACACACACAAAGCTCGTGTGCATTCTGCTGTGTAAAACATATAACGGGAAACAAGAGGTCAGAGGTCATTTTGGCCTCATAAGCAGCTCGCATTTTGACACTTAAACCACAATTATATGTTTGTAGCAATTTCGCAGCCAGGCATTTAAAGTAGTAGAGAGTAGTTGCTAGGTTTCTGCTGTTGAAAGAAACATCTAACGTATGCAAATGTCACCGTTGTAGTGCAATGATGTGCAATTTCATAAATGCAAAAATGAAAACCTTCCAGGTTAAACATTGTTTTATTACCTTTCACCATTTGTGATTTCTACATTTATTATTTTGTGACTACACTTCTGAATGGGGGGTAAATTTGTCATCATTGTTTCACGACTAAAAATCTGCATCTGGCTTTTAATAAAAAGAGAAAGAAAGAAAGAATAAAAGCAATTTAATCGGAAGAGCTGCAGTTTTTTAGATACAACCGTTTCTATAGTGACTTGGATCACAGACGCTGGCCTTGGCCCTAAAGGACTGGAAATATAACTCTCACTGACTGTAAGAAAATAATCTAGAGGAAGTGCTGATGTCTGTGGTGTCACCACTGGCTTTTCCAGCACTGACAGTGACTTTATCTCCTGAGTGGCCCTGCCCTACATCTTAGAGTGGGTGAGCTGGTCTTTCTAATGCGAAAAGCTCTGTCCAATCTGCCCCCAATCTTATCTGGCAATGTTAGCTTGGATGTAAGCGGATCATTTTTCACTTTACCAATGACCCAGAGACCTCGCTCCCCTGCCTTCCTGATTCCTTCCTTCAAAACACACCTGTGTTGTGCGCCAGGAGACGATGGACAAGATAAATGCTAGTCTCAAGTGAAACCTTCTGGGAAAAAATTCATTTTTTTTTTACAAATATTTGTCATCGACAAATTGATTAGAGCCTTCAAAGAAAAGTCCTCAAAACTTCATATTTAAAACAACGTGGGACATCAACATGAAGACTGAACAGCTTTATTGAAATGGTTGTAAATCATAACATTCCTCTCAAAAAAATGAATCTAACATCGCACGAAACAAACCAGAAGACTAAAAACTACCACAATGAATAAAAATCTGAGAAAGAGAAATTCACAAGAAAGTCGTACTTATTTTTATGGAGAGGAATGCCATGCCTTTTATTTGATATGTACATAATAATTATAATAATAATTATAATAATAATAATAATAATAATAATAATAATAATAACAGCAGACTAAAGTGAAGACTAAACAAGGACAGCTTTGTTTTATTCTAGAAAAGAAAAGAAAACCTTCCCTCTGTAATTGTTTGTTTCCAAAAAAGAAGTGTTTTTTGAGTAGTTTTCTTGTTTCTACCACTTTGGTGTTAATCCAATAAGTAAATACACAATACACAGACCCTGTACCATTCAGCGTGACCTCAGGGGAGCTTCGTCCTCTCGTGAGGGCGAACTGCTACAGAGACTCACTATCGCCTCTCGAGCTAGTGATATTACAGTGGTATTAGTGGTATTGCAGTGGTATTACAGTGGTATTAGTGGTATTGCAGTGGTATTAGTGTTATTACAGTGGTATTGCAGTGGTATTGCAGTGGTATTAGTGTTATTACAGTGGTATTGCAGTGGTATTGCAGTGGTATTAGTGTTATTACAGTGGTATTGTAGTGGTATTAGTGTTATTACAGTGGTATTGTAGTGGTATTAGTGTTATTACAGTGGTATTATAGTGGTATTAGCGTTATTACAGTGGTATTACAGTGTATTAGTGTTATTACAGTGGTATTACAGTGGTATTAAAGTGGTACTAGTGTTATTACAGTGGTATTACAGTGGTATTACAGTGATATTAGTGTTATTACAGTGGTATTGTAGTGGTATTAGTGTTATTACAGTGGTATTATAGTGTTATTAGCATTATCACAGTGGTATTACAGTGTATTAGTGGTATTACAGTGGTAATAGTATTATTACAGTGGTATTAGTGGTATTGCAGTGGTATTAGTGTTATTACAGTGGTATTACAGTGGTATTGCAGTGGTATTAGTGTTATTACAGTGGTATTACAGTGGTATTAAAGTGGTATTAGTGTTATTACAGTGGTATTGTAGTGGTATTAGTGTTATTACAGTGGTATTACAGTGGTATTAAAGTGGTATTAGTGTTATTACAGTGGTATTGTAGTGGTATTAGTGTTATTACAGTGGTATTACAGTGGTATTATAGTCGTATTAGTGTTATTACAGTGGTGGTACAGTGTATTAGTGGTATTACAGTGGTATTAGTGTTATTACAGTGGTTTTAGTGGTATTACAGTGGTATTAGTGGTATTACAAGACGGGATGGGCTAAGTGGTTAGCAGTCTTAACTTTGACACTGCTACCTCTTCACATCCCATTAATATTTTAACATTTCTGGCCATATCGTACATGTTGCACCTTTTAAACTTAAAATATTAGATACAGTTGCCTTTTGATTGTTATGGATATGGTCAAGATGGTGTGGTTTCATGTAAAGAAAAATTCTTCCGCAAAACAAAATTTTCTTGTTGACCCGGAGTTCTCTTTTTAAATGTGTGATGTGTATAGTGTTCATAAAACAACACACGTGCATATATATATATATGGATGGATGTATTTGCACATGTATATGCACATGTAGGCTGACCCCGTTGACCTCCACGGAGCTAACGGAAGATGACAGTGTTATCGGCCCTTTGAAATTCTGCAGTTTTCCAGCCCTCTGGGTAGAGCTATAAGTGCTGCTATACTGCAAGGGTTAGAAACTCAATTTCCCATGGAGCTCAATGAGTAGAGCCCAGCACTAAAGCTGCCAAGGTTAGGGATTTCATTTTCTGTGTAGCTTGCTGGGTAGAACATATATCAGCACCAGTACTGTCAGGATATGAGCTTCAGCTCCCATTGGGGCCGCCCTTACTCAAGATGTATGCACTGCTGCTCCTGTAAACCACTTTAGATGGAAGAGTCCACCAAGTGTCATATGTTTAATATGCTCTGTGGAAACTGATGGCCTTTGAATCATTAGGTTGGCGGAAAGATACCACTGGAGATGTCGCGTCGGAATCCCCAAAACAGGCTGGAAACTTTCCAAAATTGGGAGATACATTTTCACAAAAAAAAAAAGGATATTTTCGTTGCCATCACAAAATGTTTACTAAAGAGACCCACACAATGAGGAAACTAGATTTGTGGCTTATAAATGACAAAGGGAAGTAATAATGTTGAGGTGAAAGACATTAGCATGAGCCTCTGATAACCTGGGCTCAATTCTGAGTGTATACAAAAATATATACACTAAGAGGGTTTCACTTGATTCAGACCCTTTACTTATGTACAATACTGCGTAGAAATACCCAAATACTATAATAATAATAATATTAATTCCTGCATTATAATGCCTAACCCACAGAACTTTATTCTGAAATGCTTGAGGAGATTTTTATGTTTCTGAAGATGCTAAATACATCATCCATCACATGTCTGAATTTTCAGGAAATTTGTATAAGAATATTTCCATTTGATTATTGTGCAATCACTATAAAAGCATTTCAATTGTTCCCTTTGTGTGAACAACGTGACAAAGTAAAGTAGCTGCAATCAAGCTGGAACGATGCAGAGACTATATCTGATACGCTCAAACTGAAGGGAACAAGAAGGTTTTGTAAATTCATTTTAGGTATTATTATTATTGACAAGCGCAGCGGCCATTCGCACTTTTATAAACGGGTCGGTTGCAGCGGTGTCCAGAACCGCTCATCGCTCGTTGACTCCAGGCGAGTGAACTGCAGCCAATGAGCCGGCTCCTGTAAAGGCCCACTCTGGACGACACGCTGGCCCTGAAGCCCCGCCCCCTACTGCTGCACAGAGAACTTTTCAAAGTTTTATTCAAAGTTTATTTTCTTATTGAATGTGTTGCACAGAATTCAACACTGCACGCCCTTGGATCCTCAGCAATACACCCACCAAGTGTGAAGTAGATTGGATGAATGTTTCTCGAAATATGTGAAGGACATTCTCACATACAGGGATTCTTTGCTTTATAGTTAAATGCATTTACATTTAAATAGATTTTTTTTAAATATTGCTGGAGGTGGAGCTAATTTGACCTACTTTAAATAATGTTGGGTTGTGCATTTTATGCGTTGTATTCTATTAGATCATTATAGGTCATAGGAAGGATACAATAAAAGTTCATTTTAATTCAGGACAAGCATTCAGGCTACACTGCTGATTTGGTTTCTACAATACAACCAAAGCCTTCCCAATACTTGTATAGCTATTAAAGATTATGTTTCACAATGGCTTAATCTGTTGATACAATGGAGTATAATCATGTATACAATGTATTCCAGTCCAGTGCTGTTAAAACCGCTGTTTGTGGACATCGAACCTGACGTAAAAGAACTGTAACGCCCATTAAAATGTCTCTGGAACTTCTAATTCTTATTTGCAATCTTCTTGGCAAATGAATGACGGAACCACACGGGAAATCAGATGGAGGAACTAAGCAATCCAATGTGGCGTTTTACATGAATGTAGATACCCCATACTCTGTGTGTGTGTGTGTGTGTGTGTGTTTGTGTGTGTGTTTGAGTCTGCAGCCTGAGGAGGAGGCAGATGTGGGTGGCAGGGAGTCTGTAGCGTGTCGTCGTATACTTCCCCTCCCTGTGGACCCACACATGGTGATGGGGATTGGCTGGATGTGTGTGTGTGTGTGTGTGTGTGTGTGTGTGTGTGTGTGTGTTGGAAACGGAGTTGACGGTTCTGTCTAATATCAGGCAAGACGAGTCAGCTGACCTCCACTGGCTGGTTTGCAGACATTTGAGTGTATAGTTATAAAAACTAGTGGCATACCATGAATGCATCACATACCTTTAAAGTCTGGATTCATCAAAGTTATCAAACCTGGTTAATTTAATGAAATCCTGACATTAAAGTTATTTTATTTCTAACCTTGAGGTACGGACATGAACTACTCCTACGCAAAAGAAAAGAATAAAAGAGAAAAATCCACGCCAACATGATCTCAGGGCTCTCAAGTTTTTAAGACAGGTAAGAGTGATACAACAGATACGTTTTTCTGATTGGCTATTCGTGTAGCCCATTTCTTTTTTTTGATTGGCTGATGAGTGGCACCTCACTTCAGAACTCCAGGGGATTCGGGGGAGACGTGCTTGATTCCTCCATGGTGAGGGCAGCGTGACCAGGTCATGTTTGCACTCTGCGGCACATTAAATAGCCTAGAGGTTTTTTTTCAGTGTGAGAAATACGATCTGTGGCGGGAGGGCGGGACTTAAGACCAAAATGAGTGACAGTCACGCTCAATTCGTGACACTTGAGAGCCCTGTGATCTTTTATTCCTGACTGAAACACGCGTGTGTGGCTCTCACCCCCAGCCGCGTGTCTCTTCTTCTCTTTGTAAAGGTCGCGGCCGCGGTTGAGGCCGCGGCTGCTTTGTTGGAAATAAATATTTAAAACGTAATCGTATGAGATGAACTCAGAGCAAGACATGACAAGTGAGTGAAAGAAAGCCGTGACGGCTCGTGAATAGAGAGAAAACGGGAAAATGAACCCTTTTCAGACTCACTAATCATCTTCTGATGAATGCAGACGCTGATGAAAGCGCCGACGCCGTCTGGCTGGACCGCAGTCGATCGATTGTCATTTTAATTGACGAATCGAGGCCGGTGTCTCCGGGACTTACCGATACTTCTCCTGATTAATGTCGCGTCCATCGATAAGGAAAATGTCAGTCTCGACTGCTGATTATGTCTCGCCTCGGGGTATTCGTTTAGTCGCCGTGCTTCGAGCTTTTTTTTTTTTTTATTCATCGCTCTGAAGAACGGATACACTTTTGTTGAGAGTTGAGAGACGACGCATGCAACCGGATTGTTTCACAAGTAGCTAGTTTTCCAAGCTAAGTTCAAACCAATAAAAAGCTAAATCATCATCAGATCTCCACATGGACCGTTTACTTTCATTCAAACAAAACCTCCTGACACATGATTGGTCTCTACTGCTCAAAGTCTTGTCCAGTTGCTTCCAGATTCTACATGTCAATCTGTTTTAGGAGATTAGGTCTCATATGTACAAGTGTCCAGACAATATTGGTTTATTAATTATAACAAATATGTAACTTCACTCAATCAAAGCCAAACTTCACACATATACTCTTAATATATAGAGCTATGTTATATATTAAATTCAAATATAGCAAATATAGTTACGATAAGAAAATGCAACATTGTTTTTGCAAAATATATATATTTTTTTTCCTTTTCTGTGCACATATGCCATATGTGTCATAAACCAATATACCAGTAACACATATATGAACTTATTATTTATGTTCCCAAGGGTTTTCTGTATATTATACCTTTTTAAATTATTCAAATAGGCCTTGTGGTTGAGGAGATAATCAGAATTTAGTAGGGGGTATATATATTAACCATTCGGATTTTCTGAAAACAGGGCTTGATTCCATAAGGTTAAACACCAATAACTAGCATATATTCATGATGTAAATTACATTGCAAACAAAAAAATCCCTTCCATCCCAAACTGTATGCTGTAAATACAGTTGGATAAAAGGAAAGCAAGTATAATCCAACCATAACAAATAGGCCTTCAACAAGCGGGTGAAGGAACGAGCACCCAAATGCAACGTGCAATGGTTTAGGAGCTTGATGATGAAAATGCAATATATAAGTATTTAAATATGTTGGAAATTAAGTACTTCACTATGAAATGACTACCGTAAAAGTCGGGTTACAAGCCGCTCCTACCTCCGGTCAGTGTCCCGCTGTAGCAAGCTAGTAGCAGAGCTAGCTAGCGTTGCCACTAGCTCCCCACTCCTGCCACTAGCTCCCCGCTGCTGCCCGCGTCCCCTCTGCCCAAGTCGGGTGTCGAGCCGGGGCTGGTCCCGCTACCTTCGGTAGTTGTCGGGGAGCTAGCAGAAGTTAGCGGAGAGCGAGCGGAAGTTAGCGAGGGAACTAGCATGAGCGCCAGCTGGCTACAGCGGGGAGCAAACGGGGACACTGACCGAAGGTAGTAGCGGCGTGTATCCCGACTTTTACGGTAATACTAAACTATCCTTACCACAGGTTGCAGGTTAAGTGTTAATGTTGTCACCGTGCTTTTCTTGATGGACTTAGCATCGGACCGTTTCCACCTCAGTTCGTTCCTTGCGTGCTGCTTTAATAAGAAGTGTCTTCTTTGCAAACTCTCCTGTGTTCTCCTTGTTTAATACAGGTAATGTTGGCGTTTTTTGGGCCCGGCAATCCACATAAACGCATCTCTCTTGCATCCCTCCGTCAGATTTAAAGAAAAAGGAGAATGATTCTACAGATGGGCTTGAGGGAGTGATTGCATCATGTTCACATCCCAGCCTGACTGATGGCTCCTCTCACCATGTGTCCAGAACACAGAATATACGCTGCATGCTATTTCCAATTAGTAGGCCGGTACTCTTTGGAGAGCGGCAAAATAAATTGGAGATTTTTGACAGATGGCGGATCTGAAGGAGCGGAGGAGAAACTAAATGATCGTCCCCGGCATTGTCCGCCGCTCGGCCTTAATGAAATTCAATAAGGATAAGTCACGCAATCGTGTGACGCAACGGAGCGTCTGGGTTTCAGACTGGGTTGCAAACTGTTTTGTTGTTTAATCGGTTTTGCAGGCGGAATCGATCACAGCTTGTTTTTGTGAAGTGAAGTCAACGGAAATGTAACAATAAGCACTTATGATTGCTGCTATTATCAAAACCAGCAGTGTTTGTATTTAGTATTCCTAATATTAATGGATTTTAACGTCCCTCCAAAAAAGCTTATTTTTATGGTAGAACTTTATAATAACCACCCACTATTTAGCATTAGTAAAGCATGAGTAAACACACAATTTATCCTTTATAAATCATTGTTCCAACTTTAACACATTAGTAACTCATTAGTATGTAATTCATAAACACAGTTCTAAATGTTTTATTCTTGATTAATAAGCTTGACTATAGTGTGTTTCATGTTTATGTTTTCATACTTTATAAATGATGGATTCCCCGTTTGTAAATTAAGTAATATATATTGCAAACCAATTATTAAGGATTTATAGATGCTAGCTTATTAATCAAGAATAAAACATTTATAACTGTGTTTATGAATTGCATCCTAATGAGTTACTAATGAGTGTTAATATTGGAATAATTCTTTATGAACGATGCATTAAGTGTTTACTCATGCTTTACTAATGCTAAATAGTGTGAAGTTATTATAAAGTGCTACCAAAACAATAATCTCATCCGACCCACAACGCCGCCTTGGGGTTTTGCACCCTGTGGATAATATACTTAAATAAATTCTACCCTCATTTCCAAACATTTTTCCAACAGAAAGGAAGACATGCACACACAACTGTCAGCCGCTAAGAAAATAATAGCATTCAGACCCAAAAGTGGTTTAGTTGCTGTTCAAAATTGCTCTCCTGCAAGTCACACGCCTGTCCTAAGCTGCAGGCAGCGTCCTGCGGCACGCTGCAGGCTGACACTTTAATGCCGGTGTTTGCAGAGCAGAATTACCCCAAAAAGATCTGTTTGCTGAATGCCCGTCTCCGTCTCTGTTGAATTTGAACGGCATCTTTCGCTGACCCCCCTTTTCATCATTTCAACGTTTGTTCTCTCTCGCTTGTGTTTTTTACCTCTTGGCTTTTTTTCTGTGTTTTTTTTTTGCCCGCAGTAGTTGCTACGGCAACAAGGTAGCCTCTGACCCGACAGAAGCTCTTTCTTTTCGTCCGAGCTGTGATGATGCGCTGCATCCATAAATCAGACAACAGGACCCGGGGAGGATGATCTACTTATGGCTTTACTACCTAAAGCCCCACTCAAAGTAACAAGACAACTCAATGAGAGAGAGAGAGAGAGAGAGACAGAGAGAGAGAGAGAGAGAGAGAGAGAGAGAGAGAGAAAAGGTGAAGAAAGTGGATACAGAAGCTAGAAGGAGAAGCTGAAGAGACAGTGACTTTTGGACTTAGTATGAATAAGGTGGGCATAAACATGACTTCCGATGAATAATGTGATAATCAGAAAATGTGAATTAACAATTCATTATTCATAGACTGTAAAAGTTGGGTTACGAGCCGCTAGGGTCAGAGTCCCCGTTAGCTCCCCGCTGCAGCCAGCTGGGGCTCCTGCTAGCGCTCTGTTACTTCCCCACTAACTTCCGCTAGCTCTCCGCTAACTTCCGCTAGCTCCCCGAAAACCACGAAGGTAGCGGGACCAGGCTCAACACCCGACTTGGGCAGAGGGGATGTGGCCGGTAGCAGCAGCAGCGCTAGCTAGCAGCAGCGCTGCTCCTAGCTTGCTACAGCGGGACACTGACCGGAGGTAGGAGAGGCTTGTAACCCGACTTGTACGGTAAGCTTTAAAATGCTGTAATTACAAATATACTATGAGCACAATAAATACAATCTGTACATTTTGGTTTGAGGTTCTAGCAGCGTTCCATTGATTCACTGGTTTTAATCTTCAACCAGCCAACTGTGTGAACTGGGGATAACCGCCATGTTGCTAGTATTGTAACCATGAACAACTGTCAGAATGACTCTTTATTGCCTTTCTGCTCTTCTAAAAGACTTTCTCTTTCACCTTATATCGTCTTTCACCCCAAACAGCCTCGTTTTTTTGTTAAATCCTCCACGTTCCTCTCCGTCTCTCAGCGATTCTGCACCGTCTTCCGTGTGGAAAACCTCACTTCATCAGCGCATTAAGCCACAGATTAACTACAGTTCAATAAAATGGCGGCTTCACAGCTCCAGTGTGAACACTAAGCACAAGTCTTACACACCCTATAAAAACCATCACACTCGCCTCAAAGTTATCATCTGCGGATGCAAACACTCCCCACACCGCCGCATTATGCCCATTCATCCTCTGCGATCCGGGTGGGAGTTCAGCCCATTAGACGTCGGCGAACGCATTCACTGCTCTGCATTTTCTTTAGCTAAACACCGAAGAAGAAAACAGTCTTCACCTCCATTTGACAGCAACCTCCCTCACATTATTTCCTGCCCGCCGCACTGCATTAAAGCAAAGTGACACAAAATGAGACGGAGCGGTCCGACCATACGCGACTGCTTTTAACCGACTTGGAGTTATTGGGTTGAAATCATTTTCCCTCTCAAATGAATTGTCTGATGCTTCTGGCGCCGCACAAGGACACATCCTACATTACTGATGTTGTGCGTTATATTTGGGAGCCTTGACGTTAAATAGGCCTGAAGTGTGTTTAGAAATATGTTTATGAAAAGCTGGGAGAAAGGTTATCGGGAAAAAACCCCACAGAAAACATTTTAAATGTCAAATAATGATATTTTTTGGGGCTCGTGATGGGATTCAGTATCACAGACTGGTAGTAACCGTTCCAGTTTTATAAACAGGGAACACAACTTCTGAGTCAACGTGGGAACGCCCACAGGGAGCTGTCAATCATCATCAGGGTCGCATCGCTGAGAACACATCATCTCTGGCCCTCAGGCTAAAACCTACACACACACACACACACACACACACACACACACACACACACACACACACACACACACACACACACACACACACATAGCTTTATACTTTATTCCATTCTGTAACACTTTATACCCTTTTTTTATATTTTTATCCTGTACTGTTATGCATCATCAGCCTGTAATGCTCAGTGTGTTCGTGGCGTTACTCCGTGACTTGATGTGATTTATCGTCTCGATGTAGCTCACTTTTCCTCACCGGGACCTCGTCTACTACTACTACTATAGCTTTTTTGGTGTGTGCGTAATTTCTTTCCAGAATGGCTGTGAAATACATCAATAAAATGTGAGCTCGCTGCGTTCAGCTGCGGGCAAAACATGTAGGTGGAAGGAGTAACAGCCCCAGTTAACCAGCAATAGAATACCAGCCAGTGGTTTTTGTTCAGCTTTTGAAAGAGCACAGCATGGGACCTTTATTTAAACAAAAAAGCATAATGGAAGGCGGATGCATTGAAGCTCATGATACAGAAGAGCAATGCATTTATCTATAGTTTGATACCCTTTGACTCAACTCTGACTCACACACTGTATTCTGCAGCCAGGCGTCATTCAGGCATAAGGTTACACGATGATCGACGTAAAATAAAGAAACTCATAAGCAACCCCTTTATTAAAAATAGATTGTGTACCTCGTCTTAGTGAGCAGGTTTGTAGATACCTCTAAGCTGTGTGTGTTCAATTATTAAACGCATTTGTAGGGGAATTCAAGTTTTGCTTCCAGTAATGAAAATGATGATTAAATTAGTTTAAATATATTGTATGCCCATTAGTCACCATGTACATTGCTGCTCCCGACTCATCAGTATTACACACCGTTAAAACTGAATTTACAAGCTAATAATGTTGGTTTAAATACAGCAACCTCATAGCATTCATGATTTAACGGCGTCCTACAGGGCGTCAATAGCTTAAAGTAACATCTGCCTGTACAACACATTATAAACATACTTAATCTGTATATAGCACTGGATAATTTGAGTTAAAAACAATATATTCATAATACTGTATAACAATAATCCCAACACATTATAAAGCATTTTGAAAGGATTTACAGGTTTAATGCAAATACGATTGCTGGTCACTAATTGACTTTTTTTTTGCAATGACCATAGTGTATTGTAAAACCCATATGATGCATGATAATCACTGTTAATAATGCATTATAATGTGATTATAAATTACTTTTAGAGGCCATTATTTGCTAGTAACCATATTTTACATAGATTTGAATGATTTCTTTTCAACAATAACCATTATGACAGTGATTTTAATGCATTAAAAAATATTATAACATATTACAATCATGTTTATTACAACACATGATGATCCTTGCAAAACAAAATTGTCAGTGAGTAGCCAGTAGTTATGAAGTGTTATGAAGTCATTAAATCCTTCATGTGCTCTGAATATATGTATGAGTGCTATGACCATACTGTGCTACATGCAGGTTGTAACACACTATGTGTGTTTATTGTACATCACAGACATGGGTCACATCACAGGAAGTGTGACAGAACCTCACATCGGACTGACTCGATGCAAATTGCAGAAATGTAAAGAGGAAATTGAGCCAGCCAGACTCTGGATGCAGCAGAGGAAGGTCAGCCAGTGAATCACTGATGCCTCTGGGGCTTCTGGGAACCAGGAGGAAGGAAGGAGAGAGACGGAGAGGAGGGTGGCTCGCCAGCAGGCTTTGCAAGGATGAATGAGTACGAGAGGGGGAGGTGGGGAATAGTAAACTGTACCCAAAAGCAACGGAATGAAGAAGGCGGCAGGAGAGAGGATTAAGAGAGAGAGAGAGAGAGAGATGTCAAAACAGAGTTTGGGTAGTTCTGGTAAGTGATAAGATGAGTTTTAGTAAGCAGCGCCTGAAGGGCATGGAGGGATGACAGAGAGAGAGAGGAGAGAGGCTGGATGGAGACAGACAGAGGGCAACCCCTGACTCAGCAGGGCACGACACATGTCATGCAGTTAAGTCACGTATGAGCTGGAGACGACGGGCCCCCTCCTCTCAGTCTCTCCATCTTCCCTTCCGCCCTCTATTTCTTTGACTTTATTCTCAGTAAAATGCCACATCAATAACCAATTCCGCCATCTCCGATTTTGCCGGTGACTTAAAATCGGTCCGGGGTTGTGCTCCCGGGCGACTCCTCTGCTGGAGACGATCTCAGATTCCGAGGTGGATTTAAAACCAATGCAATCCAAACAAAAACAGGCAACAGGTGCCGATGAGATCACAACATCTGGACCAGTTGTTCTAAAGCAACCACTATTAAAAGTATACTGCGCAGCATTTTCCTTAAAAAAAGAGACCCGGTCCTTTATATCCTGTATGTTCTCTTTTTCTTTCATATTTTCTGTGTTCTGGCATCAGAAAAGAGACGTTGGGCCCATGTGTCCCACAAACAATAACAGCGTGACGGTGGGAGTTTATCAAAACGACGAACCAACCGAGCTGCACAGTGGACCTAAAAATTAAGAAATTTCTGCATCTGAAATGGCACAGGATCTGTGCTCCGAGCAACCGATATTAAATAAAGTGATGGAGACAGGATGGCTCCATTGTAGGCCAATCTCCCTCCAAACAAAGGTAAAGGTGACTTTTCCCACTGGAACCCAGAAGCCTGGACCAACTGTCCAACTATATCAGAAGAAGATGTACATATTTACATTGTGGGCTCAACCTCTTCAGGATAAAAGGCTCAAACCAACCAGTCAAATAGTAAAATCCAGAATGAAGGTGGTGCAAGAAAGGTAATGTGGGGATAGCCTGAGTTATCTTTATCTCCCCAGCCATAAAGGACTCGTGTTCCTCTTCGTGCAGTGCGGTTTAATACGGGCATGCAACCCGAGCAGTGATCCCTGATCAGTTCTCTTGTTCCCGGAGGATTAATGACTGCAGGCCCTGGAGTGGAGCCACGGCTAGGTGCTGCAAAGGCAAAGCAGCGTGTCTTAATGCACCCAGACACCCGTCTCCATTCGGGCTGAGCCGAGGGGGCGGAGGGATACGCGGTGCGATGAGGTCGGCCTTATGAAGAGGAGGGGAGACGGGGGAACAAGGGCAGGATGGTCGACTGGAGGGAACCGCTCCGTGCAGACGAGTGGCAGTTGTTTTTTGTTCTAACTTTTGGGGTTATTGGCATCAGCGTATACTTTAAGGAGTGATGAATTCATTGAATTCTTGTTTTTGTATTTTAATGCTGCAGTGAATTTTGTTAGAGACAAACGTCTCTTTCAAGTTTTTCTTGTCAAAGCAACAGATATGATGGCAAATATGACATTAAACTCTTGATTTGAAGCACAATACAAATAAAGCTTTACCTACATAATTACTATGTTTCTGCTTTACATCCCAAATGAAAATGACACAATCTTAATAGACAATATATGAATAAGATACATAACACTTGAAGTCACAGCTGGACTGTCGATGTGTAAAGTAGGTGTTTACATTCTGCCATCACATACCTGCTGAGTTTAGTTAAATCAGAAAAATAGTAGGACCTCTTTAAATATGAATTTGAAAATTACCTAATAATATGCTTCATGCATACAAATATTCTTTAATCACTATTTGAAGGTTTAATGTTCTTGTATTCTCTCTTTAATTAACATCACAATGGGAGTGGTGCGATGTGGCTTGAATTGTTCTCAACATAAGTCAAGCTTTCTCCGACCAGTATATAGTTTATATATATTCTGTGTTCCACATTGTAAAGTGCTGTTACTAATAATACATGCTATTGGTGAAGGGTAAGAAATGGAGAAGCAATAAAAGATGAGAAGAGGCTCATGGGTAGCTGGTTCCACCCCTGGTCTCCCCATAGTTCGCATGTCGACACTGAACCTCCAGTTGCTTCTAAATTGCCATGAGGATGGGTTAAATGCAGAGAGCAAATTCCATGTATGTAATATAAGTTTAAGAGACAGCGAGACACTTAATCCTCTGAAGCTTCTATCTGAACGGAGACGAAAACGGACAACGACACCGTCCTCGGTTGTCAACCGTAAGAGCTTTAGAAAAGGAGCATTAATGAGCAATTTGGACGAGGCAATTTCGAGTCATTTTGCTCCACTACCTCTCTCATCCGACCGCTCCATCACAGAGGTCTGCTGGCCATTAGCGCGTCTTCCACCTGCGTTCATGGCACGTTGTCATAATCGTTAAACTCAGCAGAGCTGGTATTGGGAGGGCTGTCATTAGATGGGACAGTTGCTTAAATTGCTAAGGTAGTGTTAGTGCGCACATACACACACACACACATACACGCACACACGTGCCTCTGAATCAAAAGCAGTCATACTGAAGAAACGGCAACAGAATAAATAAACACATGAAATAAAATGACGAAAGCTAGCAACAACCATATTGTGTTGCCCTACATTGCAGCAAGAAGTTGCAGAAATAATCTTCGTTTTAAGCTTTTCAGTGGACTAAGATTGTGTTAATGTGACAATATAGTTTTATTATGTTGCTTAAATCAACGATCCTCGGACACAATTTTATGCGTCTAAGTGAAGCGGACTTTATTGCACCAAACATTAATTTCATCTTTTCATACCGTTTGTGCTATTGAATACTAAACACTCGTCGAATATAATGATTTCTGCCAAGAAGTTGTTGCTAATGCCATGTGATTATACGTGTATAGGCATATCATTCTGTTATAGATTTCTACTGAATACCCAAATATAAAAAAAACCATGACGGAGATTTGTTTTTCTGAAAGATTATGGTGGTTAAACTATAGTTATTAAATCTTTCTCCCTGTATACTTGCACCCTTGATGCTGCTGCTGATTGGTCTGCTTTGCAGCTGCATTGCAGTTTTATAAAGTTGACAGGCAAATAACAACTAACTCAATTTTATATTACATTTGTTTTCACATTCATCATCTAGTTAAAAAAATAGTACGCGTTTTATTAAAAATAAACTTTCTTTATTCATTTTTAGCAGTTTTCTCGCTTCATGAACTGTTATTTCAATCTGTAATATGAGTAATGCAGTTAGGGAGTGACGGAGGAGAGACTGTCTTTCAGCAATAAACACATTTTAATTGTCACATTTGAGACTGAAAATCCCTGTGCATAGGGTAGAAATGTAGTTTGATCCGAGATATATTTACATAATTTCCACTTTGTCTGGGACATTTTGTATGATAAACCCTTTCTACAAAGCACTAAATATTATAATCATAAACTGGCTTCTTGAATAATGCATTCGCAATGCAATTTACAATAAATGCTGATGCAAATAATTATTAAAACAAAAGAAAAACACAGAAAGGCTTCATGTGCATTCAGTGTCTGACCAGTAACGTATATTTACACGCGGCACTCAGGACTAATCAGAATAAGTACAGAACCCCAAACTCCCTTGATATTAAATAAATGGGGAAAAAAGCCACTGTGTAGGAGAATCACCTCTTCCTCCGCCCAGTTATTAATGACCTGTGACTGGAGGGTGGATGCAAGCAGCGAGCGCCCCAGCCTGCGCTCCTCTGGGATAATCTGCATCCCATTGCCATATTCTTCACTCCGCGCCAGCTGACGAGAACCATACCTCACTATGAATTGGGCCTTCCAGATCCATTAGGGCCCGTATACTTAAAGAGTCTTGATCAGACGCTCGGCGGCAACGCTGGACAATGCGTACGTGAAAACAATGCCACGCTGTGTGGAACAAACAAGCCAGATATCGCTTTTGATATTCAATCCAAAACATTTGCGATTCACTTGTGTACATATTCTCAGAAAAGCCAAGTCGCACGCCGGATGAATTGCTGCAATCAATATGAGTTTCCCCTCATTCTCCCCTCCCTCCCCTTTTCTGATTGCGCGCTGTCCCCGTCCGTTACAATAGACGGGCTGAGGGGAAATTGGCCTCAGCAATCAGCGTCCATTAAGATTCACAGCAATAGTCAATTTTGCATTTGCCACTGATTTCACTCGCAGAGGGGCGGCGGGGGTGGGGATATCATTTCATAGGACAATATAGCCCCATGTGTTTGTTTTTTTTGGTCCATTTAAAAATAGATAAGTGCAGAATGGGTTCGGTTGTTGTGGATGGAGGGAAGTATGAGAGATTTTGACACAGCTAATGCTAGCCAGAAAGCACAATGCTTTGTGCTAGCTTGATCCAAGCTAGCACAACGTTAGCTTGGATCAAGCTATAGACTTGATATTTTCATAGTTTTAGTCATTTCATTTGATTCAATGAATTGAGTCAAACAACAGCGTCCGCAAAGATGACAGAAACACACCGAGTCGTCCACAGCGGGCGTGCTATGTGTTAGCGCGTCATCAAGTCTTCACTGCAGCTAGCTGCACTCACAGGAGGAGCAGCCGCGACGACGCTGCTCGGTGACACGTCTGTGGTTCGTGAAGGCGGTTAAACAAGCTCAATGTCCCGCGTCGCTGTGCCGAGCCGGACGGAGGGCTGAGCGTTGGTCGAGATGTGAGCTACGCCAGCGGCGACGCACCTGCAAGCTAATTAACCTCGGGCTATAAACATGTGTGTTTCGCTGGGAGCTGACGGGGAGAGGGCTGTCGGTAGCAAATTGCCAACGCCCCGCCGTGCACCTGGAGCCTGGAAAGGCTGGGTATAAATGACGCGGCCACTTTTTGGCCCTTCTGAAAGAGGGGAACTTTAAAGAGCCTGCCAAACAGGGAAACTGTTCCAAAAAAAAAAGCAGCCTCTCTGCAGTCCAAAGAGAGCACACCTTTCGTCATAGGTTGACGTTTGAGCCACAATGAGAGGGAAATGGAAAGAACACATGCTGTGAATATTAAATCTCCATTGGCAACAGTCCCACGTCACCTTGTCTGCCTGCAGAGAAGTCAGTTTGTCATGCGGCAGGCAACGCCACACTTGGGGGAACTCAGGCTGACGACGGAGCTTTCCTGAGAATCTACTGCCGCCTGAATCTACAGACACATTTTAGCCCGAACACTCCCTTAGCTTTCGCTGGCGAACAAGTGCAACCAAAACATGGAGAATGCAATCTTACTGCTTGCAATCATATTTGCTGCTTACTCTTCCTCCGTGCAGTTTTAGTAGTTGTTTTATTGAAGGATAGCGGCTATTTATTCACTTTTAAACACTTTTAATTACCTCTTAAATTCTCTTGAAGAAAAGTCCCCCGTTATTTTGTTATATTAAGGATATCAGGAAATGTTGGGTTTTCATCAGCAGTAACCCTTTGCTCTCGCTCTAGAGGGGAACTCCCGTGTGGAGGGAAGATGATGAGAGACTCTTGATTAATACGTTTTCCACACCTCACTGAGATTCAAAATCAATACGAGTCAGTCCACCTCGTCGAGCCGTCTGGCTGATCAGATCCAAACGCAACAAAAAGATCCCATCTCGGAGCGTTCAGACTTGACAGTTGCTGCGCCTTGGCATGATTGGATGATGGAAACTGCATTGAAAAAGACAAGTGACAGTGAGTGACCCGTCTGTTTGTGTCTGCTGGCATCTGTTAGCAGATGAGCTGCAGGAATAAAAGCTCAGTGCATGTGTTTGTGGTACGGCAGCGTTAGCAAGCACGCCGAATATGAAGGTCCACCCTCCAGACTTTGGATTGGTTCTGCCTTGCAGGTTTCTATAATTGTTTCCACCCTGAACAAGGGAGATTGGCCTAATTCTCTAGTTGAACAAAGTGTTTAGAGACTGTCCTGTGAGTCTGCTGCAAAGTCACATTGTAGCTAACAAAGACAAAGCTCAGGACCCCTCAAGGACACCTCAGACTCCAGAGTAAGACGTCTTTCCAGAGGCCGCTGCCCCGTCCCGTCTCCCCTGACCGTCCCTTATTTCCTGTCTGTCGGTCTTCTCGTGACCCTCGACCTCCAGCTAATCTCTCTGGTGCACGTAGACATCCGCTGTGCTGCTCTCAGTCTTAAACGGGTCCTTTGACTGCTATTGCATGCAAGTTATGCAACGGCAACTGCAACTTTCAACCGCTTGCTCAAGTTAATGCTCGCGACAGCAACAGATCCACTTGATAGTTATGGAATCGTAGAATAATGTGGTGGTTACTTTTTTTTAGCTTTGCCAATGTAAAGTTAGAGACTTACAACATAATTCTTGTGCTAAATATTTTTCACATCAGGTTTCAACCTTGAAACAAAGTTCACGATAACAAATTTGGTTGCGACATAAACGGAGGGAAATTACCCGAATGCAAGTAATAAACGGACCAAGCTCCTATATTGACTCTGGCTCTTCATACATGAAAGCACATGGCGAGTTTTCCCTTGTGCTTTTATTTAAATTCGCACTTGCAATATGTGTGTAATTATCGTCTGCTTTACTACAGTTTAACAGCAGCTCGTGGATTATGTTACTTATTGTAATCCCGTGCAGCGTCTTGCATTGCGAGCACAAACAAACACACAACGTCTAGCGAGAGAGGAGATGATGAACATTATTAATGTCTGAGATGGATTCTTTTCATCTGGTTTCAAAGAGACCTGCCGTCATCTTTTGTTGTTTTTAAATGGGTAGTCTACAAGTGAATGTTGCCACTTCCTTCACCCCGAACACGCGCCAATTAAACTGAAAAGTAGCATCACACGGCCGAAGAGCTTCATACCATGCAAGCGATGTTATTTCTCACATTGTGAAACACAAAATCCCAAATCTTGATCCAGGATTTAAAGGTTTCAATCTGCTCCTGGTGATTGTTAGGCTTTAAAGAGACACACATCCTTCACATCTTAGACCCCCCTCTGGCTTTGCTATTGCACAACGCAGACTTGACAGTTCTTTATCCTACATCCATAGCCGGTTGGATTTTTGCCTTGCCGCAACAAGTCCGTACGAGAAAGAGCGCTGATGCCAGAGACGTCGAGTACTTCTGAGCGTTAATCCGGCTCCTTTTCTCCCGGTCTTTCAGATGGTGTGAATGCAACAAGATGTCTCCCGAGATGCGGCTTTTCACCTCCCAACGCTGTGTGGGAATGTCAGGATGGAGACGTATCCATGCACAAACACAAATGCAAAACATTGTAGAGCGAGGAAACGACACACACACACCTTGACATACACACACAAACATGCACTTAAAGAAATGTTCAAGGATAGCTTGAGAAAACTAAACCAAGGGCATTTGGTACGCAAGCTCTTCTCTTTACTTCTACTTCAGATTCAGCTACAGCTAAGTACAGCCTCCTACTCCGTGTGCACTAGTAATGATTCCCTGCGCTCTAAATCCCATATATACTGTGTATATATATATATATATAACCTTGAAATTCTCGTTTCAAGACCACATTTCAATGGCTGGTCTTAGATTGCGTAACAGTTCATGCGGACTCCCTGCATGTACATGTACAGTGCACTGCGTCTGCTTGATGTAACACTCTGAGCTTTTATTGACGTCTTTGCACTTTGCTCGTCTAGTTTGTTACCTAACACCCACGTAATGTTCTCGGGGCCCGTTTCATCATGACCTTGCTTAATGAAGAAAAGATAGCGCTACATGAATAGATGTGCGTCTGAGGTTTTATAGATTCCAAAAGTGTCTACCGACCTGCGTCAAATACAGAGCGTCACCCCTGCAGCTCATAGGTCAACACTGCTTTTGTCCCAAGGACACTTAATTCATACTGCGTTCATTCATCCCACGGATCTCCTTGTACTCAACGGAATAATTCGACTGCGAGCATCATTTCAAAAGCTCAAGCAGGAATGGAGGTATTTGCGTTGCGAATAAACAAAACGTACGACTCGCTCAGTGGAACCGTAATAATGACACGATCCGAGGTGACTCGCGTCGCCCTTGACTCGACAGCTGGCCTATGATGAAAGCACAAAGCTTGAGGCAATAGCACATTTTATGCTGCCGTTATATGTTATGGATAGAAACATGCAACACCACGTGAAACACGGGGTTGTATTGGAAGGGAAATTGGACTTGCATGATTACTGCAGTGTTATCATCTGCGGTGCACATGGGCATGAAATCAGATCTCAGAAAGCGTGAATTAAATTTGTCATCAGATTTTAATCTCTCTCTCTCTCTCTGTGTGTGTGTGTGTGACTATGGGGTGTTATGTGATGCATTTCCTGTACTGGAGGTGAAATTTTGCCGATTCTGTCTCGGCTACAAGGCTTTCGCTTCAGAAAGGTTGAATTTGTTTTCTCAATTTGCGACCAAGGCAATAATTGCAGAAGGGTTGTATCGAGGATGAAAGTAGTAAAGAATAAGATTGAGGTGGGGCAGAAAAAAAAAGTCGGAAAAACTATTCAAAGAGAATACATTTTTGAGACTCCGTTAGCTCATGAATACTGCATAATTCTGTGAAAGCTCTCTCAGAATGGGTAGTGCCAATCAGCAGCCTCCCAGAGTGAACAACAAGAGATGTCTCGACAACAAAAGCCGCTTGAATTCTGTTTCTTCTGCAATAAAAAGATTTGACATACTGTATGTAAGGATGGCAACGAAAATGCATTTGCTGCTCTTTGACAGATTCAAAAAATAAAAAAGAACCTTTGATCTCAAACATCCCATCAACCGAGTTAGGCGACAAACTCTGTGAGCCTTTTGGGCTTTCTGAGAACTCAACGCACATCAGTGAGCTTCTGTGTTCTGGTTGGAAGCGAGATTTTACACTTTTGGTGGACGGGTCCAACCAACAGAAACCTTTCAACTACGAGACCGGCGTTCAACACCGTGTCTCCCAACATAATGTTGTCGCCAAAAAGAAAGCGACAATTCGTGCCCCTGTCCATGAAACCGATTGATCCGACTATTTCACGAACTTCCCTGAGACTGTATTGTAAATCTTTCAAGCTGTTCGCCCCCTTTGCGAGCCCACAAAATAACTTGTATTCATCCAATGTGTTGACCGTCACGCTTTGTCATTTAGGCAGCGAAGGCCTTGTGGGTGAAAACATTGCATCAATAAAACCTATCTTTTTTTTCCTTTCAATGCCGATTAGTTTTTTGTCCTGCACCTGTACCCAAGTGAGGTTGGATGTGCAGACAACCCACCTTCTTTGCCTTGAAACCTACTTATGTAAAGACTAAACGCGACACAGGTGTGTTGCTCATTGGAGATTTCAGTCTCGTTGCACCTGGTTAGAGCGGCGTGGGCCAGAGAAATCAATACAATCTTTTTCATTTCTCTAACTCGTCTATAATTAACTAACCCTATAACGTTCAATTATCTCTCTTTCTCCACCAAATGCAATGTTGAGGTTGTTTATCATCGGCTTATTCCACATTGACTGGATCACACACACAACTCTATCGTGGAGCTATATGATATTTACACTGCATGAAATATTTAAACCCAAGACTTTGTATTGTTTATAGATTCCATCAAGTGGCAACCGGCTCGCTCTTTTGTGCATCATTTCACACACATTAACCCCGACATGTTTGGTATCTATGGAAACTTTGGGATCTGAACTAGAACTTCAAATCATTTTCTGTTAGTTTGGAAAGTGTTTGGCTGCACAGCATGAGTGTACAAGTGGCCGACACTCCGAGGTTCAAATTGATTTATTTCAAAATGAAGACAAAAAGAGAATGTGCTGCTTTTCTCCGTTTTACTTCATAAAATGAAATTCTTTGTAGTCTGGACCTTTTTAGTCTGACAAAACAAGAAACCTGCAAGGTTTTGATCTCAGAACCTGTTGATATTCTATTGTCGAATTGATTAATCAATTAATTAATTCGCTACTGCCCTATTTTTTCTTTCTTCCTTTTGACATGAATACTTTATGGAAGCCCTGTCTGGCATTTATTCATGTCTTGCCTTTTATTATTGATATTCTGTTTTTAAAGCCAGTTGGTAATCTGGCTTGTCTAAATTATCAAGTACTCCTCATTTCTCCCTCTCTCTGCCTTTGCCTTGTATCTCCCTCTCATTCTCTGTGTATTGCCACTGGAGTCATGACTCTCTTCCTGTCCTCTGGGACCCTGAGACCATGCGATAGCCTCAGAAGACGTGTCCACGTCCACCCATCCCCTGGCCTCCTCACACTCGCCCTTCCTTCCCTTTCCGTCGAGGTGCCAGAGGTCCTTGGCAGCGTTGCCCTGCCCTGCTGGTGAACCTTTTATAGCTGGCACAACGCACGCCTCGGCCCATCTGAGGGCCGCGCCACTTTGTCTTAGGAGACGAGTTGGACTGAGAACTGTGGGCTCGGGAGAAGGGATGAGGTCTGACGCTTGGACAAAATGCGTGTGGAGGAAAGGATGGCACGGAGGAGGTTAGCAACAGACAGATGGGGGCGAGAGGGCGCCGTCTGGAGGGAAATTTGGAAAAAGGGGCAACAGGGATGTCAACACTGAGGCAAGCTCGAGCACGAGACACAAAGGTAACCCAGGAAATTAGGATTTGATGAGCTGCGAGCAGAGGAGTCAAGGAGAGTGATGCTGTGACAAGATTATCTGAGGGGGTTGAGGAAAGAAGAGGGTGGCCACAATCTTCCCCTCTTCTTTTCCGACTTTACACTTACCAACTTTTTGAAGCAGCGAGAATAAAACGGAGAAAAAACAGGAAGAAAGAAAAAGGCGGCGTTACTGAAAAATGAAATCCATCGACTATACAACATTGTGTTTTGTAGGAGAAAACAGAAAACATGAATTTAATCGAAATAAAGAAGGCAGTTGAGAGAAGGATGGAAGCTAGGGAGAAGAATAACCTGAAAGGAGGCCGATCAATTCTTAACATCAGAAAAAAAATTAAAGGATAGAGATTTGGCAGAGAGTTAGAGAACGTTGCTAAGAATAGATGAAAAAAGATCAGAAATGAATTAGGGAAAGTGGTGTGAGCTAAAGCTGGAACAAACAGGGGATTTGTGTCAGGCGGTCAGCTGGGACACTAAAAAGTAATACATTGGTAACTCCCAGCCATTTCAACTGGAAGCCCACGTGAACACAGGAACTTTCTTCTAAATATACGATTCAAAATGATTTCATCCATTCAATAAAGCGCTGCACACAATACGGAAATCATCCAAAGAAAGTCTCATGCAGGTTATATATTTTTAAAGCAGACGTATTCTGCTGACAGGCATAAATACTGTTCTCAACACATTTGAATGTAGCCTTACCAATTAAAAAATGTCATACAAATTACAGTTATTGGCAGAGACCCAATATTACATAACTTAAACTGATTCACAATGATGAACAGGTAAAGTAAAATGCTTTCCTTCGGACATTAGACAAATTGTCTCAGTGATGATGGCACCAGTTCTCAGCTACCAATGTGTTCAGGTCAGTGGGTTAGGTGTACAAACACAGCGACGGGCGTCACTTCAGTGAACACCAGTGTTGTTCTAACAAGGACAATTACCCCAATACTTGGTTGAAATTAAAAACCTCATTACGGAGACTTAATTAATGATCTGGAAAATACAGGATATTATCACAGAGCAAGTGATAACAGTGTTGTTGCATTTGCCACATTTCAACTACATGTATGGCACATTCTCCTTTGCAATCAAAGTAGGGCATACTCATAATGAGAAATTTAAATTTCTGAATGTTACCACATTGGACAATTATGAGGTAAAAATCCCTGGAGCCAGAGTACTGTCCTTGTACGGTAAATGGTGCTATTACAGCATGCACCTTGTTGGGAGAAAAGTCACAGATAAGCTATTCTACCGCCACACTGTTAGTGCCCCAGTGACAAGGTCGCATATTTTTTGGAATGAGCTGAGAGGAACGGGGGAAATTAATATTGCACAGATAGCGAGCTGTAAAGACAGAAGTTAGGGCAATTTGTGTTCTTCCTTCAGCTGTGTGACATTGAGAGGACCGTGTCTTTGGAGGATAAAGGAATGGGAGAAGTGACATTAGCCTGAGTAGGAGAGGGTATTTGAGAAAGCAGGGAATAGAAGAGAAAATTACTAAGTAATATGAGGACAATTAGATTAGAATATGAAAGACAGAAAAGCAGGAAGGTAGAAATGCAGTAAACACATGAATTATTGTGACTTGAACATAAAAGGCAGAAGATTGTTTGGACATGTCAGATATGGTATTTTGCAGTAAACCCTGCTCTCGAGCAACGTATTCAATGTTTTCTGAATAAAATGAAATTCAGTTAAAGCCATTGTCAGAATTTGTTAAGGAATACTTATTTTTCTACTTTGCATTTAATGCATTAGCATCGTTTCTAAAAGAAAAACCATTAGTGATGTGGCTTTTAAGGACCTGCATCAAAACCCACTGATACAAGATCTCCACAATGAGCACGTAGACGCACAATGTGCAGAGGACGTTTAGTTTTTTGCAGCACTTAGAGAATTTAATGTGCTGTATGATTCGTGATGAGAGAAGAATCTATGACTGCATTGCTGCTGCAATGACTAACTGCATTTCTGAAGAAATTCCATATCGGCATATTTCAAGGGGAATATGCAATAAGGGTCACAGCCAAGATTTTAGATGTGCTATATTTCAGAAGAAATACCATATGCATATTTCAAGGGTAATATGTGATACGGGCCACAGCTTTTTGGATCTACTATACCCTAAGAGTTAATGTCCTGATACTTTTCTATTTGATCATTTTTGATTGATTTGAGACCTTTGAACTCCCTGTTCCCCACACGGCCAACATTAATATCTAACACTCTGCCTTTTGCGGACATTTGCATGGACAGTCGGTCTCGGTGTAAGTTTAGGAATATCTGATTTCCCTTAGTGCCATTTTTAAGTGGACCAATACCCTTAAGAACTCAAGTTGAACCTCATCAGAATGATCTAAGATATACGACCCCCTCAGTTTCCTTAATGTTAACTTTTAGCAATCAGATTTGATGCTATGGTTTCATGATGGATGCCGGTACATTGGCACATTGAAGTCAAATATATGGAGACTTACTTGGGTCAGACAGGATGGAGTCTGTCTTGGGTAGAAACTGGTCGCAGCGGATTCCCTGGTAGCCTTCTCGACACCTGGTGGAGAAAAGAAAGAGAAAGGACCATCAGTCATTGAATCGGGTATATTTGACGAGGTACATATGCCACTACAACAGAAGTGGGTATACTCTTATATTATTATTAAGAGGCTCATCCAGGAAAGACTTGCATGTTACTATTGCCCAGATTTGCTACCTGTGCAGGACTGTCTCTCATGATTTTACTATTGCAAGACACCATTGAATAATGACGGATTTAGAAGAACTCACATGACAAAGTGCATTGGAGTAAATTGAAAGCGAGTTGGGAGTGATACCAGGTTGAGAAGGAGAGGAGATTCTGCCAAAAAAATACCTGCATATACCCTGCACTGCACCACTGACTACAACTGATGCAAGTCCCAAAAGATGCATAAAAAGCTCCTTCTAGTGCTTTGAGACAAATGCAGGTGAGGTTCAATCCTTGTGGAAGTGAGCCGAATTGCAAGAAAGTGTAAAGTAAGGCAAGCTGACAGGAATAAATTAATAGAGAGGTGATTTTTAAGGTTTGAAAACCTGCAATCGGAAAGAACCTTCTCGAAGAAGACATCTGTCCTTTTAGCAGAAAAGCACAAATTGAGGCTGCAGCAGAAAAAGAGCATCCAATCCCCATTAGGTGAGAACCTATAACCTTTCTCTGTGTGTTGCTGAATGAGTTTCAGTATCCTTGCTTGGTTGTAGGAAACCATAACCGAAAAAAAGGCAAATGTAGAGCTTTCGCCCCCCCCCCAAAAAAAGTAGTAAAAACTGTGTGAAGATGGAGGCGAAGCCGCCAATGACGATGAGTTGGCTGTAAAATGATTTTGTTTTCCTTTTGCGCTCTTAACCCCTACGAGCCACCGAGAGGAAGCAATTCCGATGAAGAGTGCTCAATTAATTGAAGACACATTTCGCGGTTTCTGGATAGTCCTCAAACTCTCAACTTATGAATTTGATTGGCACATTCATGAGAGTGCCATTCGGGCAATGATCATTAAGCAGCTAATGAATTCTGAAACATCCTCGATGCTGCTCTTCGGAAAATGTCCCAGAGAAAAAGGCGGTGCACTGCGAGTGTGTGTTTTTAATTAATTTCAGCTCAATAACTACGTCCTTATCAACATATAGAAGTGTAAATGTGTCCTGCAGTGCGCAGAGATAGTATGGAGACTAAAATGCCAGTATGCAGAGTAAAGCCTAATTGGGTGTCTCCGTTGGTTTGGATATCAATCTTTGCCTCTGGCTATTTGTACCTCACTTGCTGCTCCGTTCCTCTCCATCCCCTCTTGAGAAAACTCATAACATGAAAATAAAATCACTAGAAGTTTGTGCTACCTCTCTAAATATGACCCTGCTATTCAATCTATCATTTGGTCACTTTCTTAATTCGTCTCTTTTCACGAAGACACTTCTGGTTTCCTCCCGTTAACCCCTGTGGATTTGTTTCATTGACACTCCTGGAGTTAATCTACATCTGTTCCGACAAGCCGACAGCTGAGCAAATGTGCATATCCCAGCGGCCCCTGGCTTTTTGAAGCGCCCAACTGAGAGAACATCGACGTCCACCCAGACAAAACACCGGAGCCGTACATAGAGATCAAGCCCACAAAAGAATGCAGTGTGACATCAAAAGATTTTTGAGTGTACCCTCTTCATGTCTCATCTACGGTGAGCGATTTTCAATTATTAAATGAGCTGCGGGAGGCGGGGAAAGATGCACTCCACTGTGCATGCCGGCGGTTTGCATGAATGGCATCGTCACCGTCGGAAAGGAGAAGGGGGAACACACGGGGAGACGTTTGGTGAAAACGGAGTCCGTGAATGAAAATAAATAAGTCACAAAAAAAATGTTGTGATGTTGAACTGAATCTCTCTGAAATGAAATGGGTAGGTTCAAAGTGTATAAAACTACATTTTCCTTGTATACAAATTATTTTAAGTGAGTTGTCCCACATTGCGTTGCACAAAGGAGATGAAATATCTAGTCAAAGCTGCAGAAAATGATAATACATTGGGGTTGAAAGATCCAGAAAGATATTGGAAAACAAACAATAGGTGTTTCATTTTTGTGAAAAACATTTTATCTGTTTGAAGTTTCATTGACAGCGGCATTTCAAAATCGCTAGACATGCTGAACCCTTTCCTGCTTTACGAAAGGGTAAAGCACTTTGGACCGCACACCTGTCAGCAATCACATCACGTTATCAGGAGGCCTTTTTCACAGAAGACTCTTTGACTAGTTCACAAATATTGGTTCACTGGGAGCTAAATTACAAACCCTACTATGCCGAAGACGCGATCCGTCCTACTCTGCTTTTGATTGGCTCTCTGGAACTCTCTCTCCCATCGCTTCAGACATTCTCCGTCACTCGGTACTTTCAAAACTGCCCCTAAAACTCACCAAATTTAAATGATGACGTGCTGCTAATATTGTTTTGCCTTGTTTGTATCGTTATTGCTTTTTTTTGTTTCTGTCTTTACCATGTGAAGTGCCTTTGAGTCCATTCTAAAGCACTAAACAAATGAAATATATCATTATTATAAGAAGTCAAAATGTCTGCCGTGTCCTTCAAGCACCTTTGTCACTGCGGAATATGAGGAAATGTGAATTGAAATTAAAATGTGCTGTTAAAAGGCCGATAGCATATGTATAACCTTTGACTAGCACTACTATTATGGCTATAAATGAGAATGCAGTGGTAAACCAACATTATTCCATCACTGTAGAGGTTAAAGACAACTGGTTTCCTTTGATACGTATGCAGGCTTCTTATAATCACATTCATCGCCCTACACCGCCTTGAAGACAGACAGCGAGAATGTTAACCTCGCTGTTAAGGAGGCCTCAACAATCTCATCATTCATTAATTATTCCTCCATATTGCCGCCTGTCCTCCCAAGTTTGTTGTTCTCAGCTTTTACTGTTGCAACGTGTGATGCCAAATATGCGCTGTGTGGGAGCAGGAGAACAAAACAAACACCGACGAACACAGCCGCCTTAGTCTAAAGACAAAGTGGTGTGAGCGTTGCCATTTGGTGTCCAGGCTTCAGCTTCCTAATCAGACGCTGCAAGTCTGGATCAAGCTCTGACATGTCAGCGGGTCACTTAAAACACAGGTGGATCTTTTATCCCCTCTGTGCTAAATTGGTTCACGTCCCTCCATGCCGTTGTGACCTACACTGACTAAACCTTGACAGGAGGCAACCTTTGTCACGCCAAGTCAAGGCGCATACGATAATTAAAAGAATAGAGGCTTAACATGGTGACACTGTCTGGGAGTCATGCTCATTAGTGGGGGAGACTGTGGAAGTGAGACTGAGCATACAGCAGAGATCAGAGTGTGCCGAAAGAAAAATGTATGCACATCTGCATGCACACAACCCTCTTGAAGCGTGGCCAGAAGCGCCACAAACACATCTGTAATGTCCTACTTTATCATGTCTAAAACTGTCCTCTATATGAAGTTATTGCATCCCACAAACTCCCTTTTTTTATTTTTTTCGATGCCGTTCCCAACCGAGATCAAAACACATCAGATTGTTGCTTCATAAAGCTCGGAGGAGTAAATCTAAAAGTGAACGAGAGACAGTCGGAGTGTGTTGAAGGGTTGCATGTCTTCTAATTAGCACCATAGTCATTAATTAAAAGTAAACAGGGAGAGACTGCATGTGCGTGTGTGTGTGTGTGTGTGTGTGTGTGTGTGTGTGTGTGTGTGTGTGTGTGTGTGCATATGTGTGAATCTCTCGCCTAATGTACAAAGCAGCACCAAGAAGGGGATAAATATAAACATACCGCCTGGAGGATGATGAATTCCTGCAAAGGGAAGTGTGAAAACACATGCGCTGGCGCTCAAAGACACACATACATATGCAAAACCGAAGGGAGCGTTCACACCCCATTTAAGCGGTTCAAAAGTTCTCCATGTACTGTATATGGGAGAACATGATATTTTATATGCAATTTGTTTTTCCCCTGCGAGGCAATTCACTTCGGCTGAAGTGTAAATAAAAACTGAAAATACAAAAACTGAAGCCAACACACTCCAGATTTTAGAAATGGGCAACAAAGAGTCCTAAAGTAGAGGTGAATGTCTTTTTTTTTGCATTAACGCCAGTCGGAGGTAAAACTGCTTTGCTCAAGGGCGCCTCGGGGATCGATCCTGCAGATTTTGAACGGTCTTTAGGCTGAAAATTATACATGCTGCAATCTCACAAAGTTTTGAAGCGCCGTTTGAAAGTTTTGGTCAAATGCCTGGTTAAAGCTTCCGCAATTAAGTCTTCTAACTACATTTGTAATGTACGGATCTGTAGGATGTCTTGATCTTAATGTATAAATGGGATAAAAAATAGAGGTTACGTCAAGTCAGGCTGAAGGAAATTCCATCAGTGGACACTAAATGTCATCACAGATGGACAAGCTTTACTATTTCCTAAATTTGTCCAAACCATAGTGACTGAAAACTGACGAATGAAGACGGATTTCAGAAGTTTTTCTGTCACTGAACGGTTATACGGATCTTCCGAGGTTGGTACAAGACAGGAAACATTCATCCTGTTCACTGATTCCCCCCCTCAGACGCTAAAGATGTGATCCAAATAAAACAAGGAGGCAATTTGCAGTGTCAAACCATCAAAACGAAATATTAGAGATCCAAACAACTGCTTCCCTCTCCTTGGCAGGGCGGCCATTTGGACCAATTTAATGCCGCGCGGCCACCGAGCCTGCGTGAGGCTCAATGGTCTATTAAAAGAAAATAGTGCATTGGTCAGACTGTGACAGGTCGGTTCAATGATCTTCACATTCGTGGGCTATTTTCTCAGCGTGAAATTAATTTTCGGGCAGAATGGCCGATACACATACCCAGTAAACTGGCCAACAAATAACAGGAAATAGTCGAGGACAAGCATTGTTTCTGTCATGGTTGGAGCCTGACCTTACAACAACCGGCTCAGGAGGTAGACGTCACAGCGACAGCCACACACCTTTTGAATAAAAAATGGTTCATGCATCAAAATCTTCATTTTGAATCTATAAAACGTCTGACATTTTTATTGCTTGTTTACACTTCTCTTGCTAATCAGCTTGCCTTGGAGAGTGAATCATTATTTTAAGCATGGACCCATTTTTAAAGACAACGCAACATCAATCCCCCTGCATATTTTCTTCAAGATGCAATATGATAAATTAGGAAAAATGTCATATCCTGATACATGTTGTATAGACAGGCAGTAATGGCTCTACTCAAGGGAATCAATGAGACAATTAAACTTGAGGAAGTTAATTTAATCCAAAGGTTTCTTGATTTTCTAAGACACTGTCACTGCTACATTCACACAGGTGCCCAAAAGATTCTTCACCAAGTTTTGGATGCCATAATGGAAAAAAACTAAAAACAAACAGGGCAGGTGTTACAGATACTATTTCATTGTTCTATTTGTAATCAGGTTTTAAGCCAAGATACACTCTTACATATTAAAAAACTACTCAATGAAGTCATATCCTTTCATGTATCAAATGCTACCGTTATCCAATATGTCTGTTGGGCCACTCGCTGCACGGAGGTTTGTTTAATCAGATCGGCAGACAACCAAATACAATTGACAGCCCTGACTTCAAAGGAGGCCCGAGATGATTACTTTTCTACTTTGATGACGTTACGTATCTTTCATGCGGATGCGTTTCCATTCAGTCCTCCCTTTTCTTGATCGGACAGAGAATTGAAATGAAAATCTAGCCTCGCCGGGTATCAAGGGAAGTCTTTCCTATTGAAATGGCGCCATGTTTCCAGCCTGAGCGTTTATGAGAGGCAGGTATGGCGTCAAACTGTGTGTGCTTTGCACGTGTTGTTGTGTATTTACAGTACATGCATGCCCATAAGTCTTTATGCATATGCATAATAACCATGCGTGTGTGAGAGTGATAGGGAACATAATTCAACGGGGTCTCTCGAAGCCAAACACTCATTCCAGTACAGCTCACATTCAGGAACACAAGAAAAGACATATATATATATACATATATATATTCACAAGCATGAATGACCAGAAACAAGTATGATGGAGAGCCAGCTTACATAAAAAGATCTGTTTGACTGGTCTGTAGAGTTACTAGTTTTAGTTTCAGCTCTCAGTTTTGGATTATCCTCAAACTATGCCAAAACTGCAGCTCCGTTTACCTTGTAATCATGTAATCTGCCAGGCAACTGACAAAGACATGAAACTTGTCTGGATGTGTGAATTACTCGCAGTGAAAAAGTATATGGAGGCCGCAGTGTTCGCTGTGAAATGTTGTGCCCGCTTTCCCCCGACTGGATATTCCTGGTATACAATGTGTGTTTTTAATGATCACTTATGGCATGCAACTAGTTGTGCACAAACCACAGCGTGCAATTCAAGATCTACACCGTAACCCTTAACCAACATCCCGACGGAGTGGACAGAGCAGCTTCGTTGTCCGTGTTCTGTGCCCACAATGCATTGCATTGCATACGTAATAAATGTAGACGTCATAGCGAAAGTGAGTATATTTGGGGTGAAATTACATGAGCTATAGTGAAACCAGCCCCACGCTTTTTATTACCAGTCAGGACTGAGGTGAAAGCTTCCAACAGGTCATCTAATATGACTTTTTAGGTCACTGTGAACCCAGAAAATGTATTCAAGAATAAATGACTTCTTGGAGCTCTCTGTCTAATAAACAAGAAGAATACATTTTGCAGCTGAAGATGCTGCTGTTGTGTCGCGGTCTAATTATGGTCCAATCCAATTCCAGTTTAATTTCGGCAAATGGCCTCGATGGA
This sequence comes from Taurulus bubalis, assembly GCF_910589615.1. Taxonomy (NCBI): domain Eukaryota; kingdom Metazoa; phylum Chordata; class Actinopteri; order Perciformes; family Cottidae; genus Taurulus; species Taurulus bubalis. The sequence continues at coordinate 4,439,261 of NC_136602.1, forward strand.
GTTCTAATTACTAAAGGAGCGTTTTTTAAGTGAAGAAGAACATGTTCCTTTTGCAGCAATTTCAAAGTTGGTGAAACTGGATTTGCTCTGTGAAGTTCTCCGGTTCCAAACCCTGCTAAGTTATAGGTGTGAAATGTAATCTAAAAGTTGAAATCACAACTTGTGCCAAGTTAGGTGTCAAGGCTAAGAAACAAAAATCCAATAATGAGTATTTTCCCAATTTTGGTCAGTGGAGAAATACAGCTTTTTGAATTTAACATTTTTCCCGCTCTTTTCTCTCTGGATGCTTCCAGTTGTCAAGCGCGACCGACTGCTGAGCTTCTCTGTTTTTAAATAAAACATGCCTCCCACTGAATGTTGCATACATGCGATGGTGTTTTGAAAGCGTGCCCTTTCCTCCATCTCACCATGAGTCCTGTGAAACCTCACCTCCATCCCTCAACCCTTTCAACAGAGGCAGGAAGTCGCTCAATAATTCACTTCTCCGCATGGCCACCGATATCACAATTAAAACAAAAACACGTAACGTAGCTCTGATGTTGGAAATATTTTGTATTTTACATCAGTTCCCTTATTTTGCCTTTCGCCACTCTACATATCCCTTACTGTGTTGGGACAACTGGGACAGAAGACAACCATGTGGAGCCAATAGAAGGATATTTTGCACGACATACATAACTCATCGTCTTCCACCCAACTGTTTTTTTTACACATTTGACAGCCAAAAAAGAAGATTTTGTGCGAGCGACCCCTCTTGGGAATACAGGGAAAGTGCTCCATTCGTTCATCCAGCTTCCGTCAAGCAGTCAGTTTGCACCAGACAGAAGAAATGAAGAAACACATGAGAGACAACAAACAAGAGAGAACTTCTGACCTCACCGGGAAATGACAGCATTGGATGTTTGTTCAAAATGCTTCAAAACAAGCCTACTGTGGTGACGTGAGTAATGACTGTCCAGAGAAATCACAGCGTTGTCATTGTTGGTAATGTTCAGAAGTTAAAAAAACGTCGCATACAAAGCAAAGAACTGAGATTTTACACTTTGTCTCTTATCAGCAGTCAGAGTTCATTTCTTTTTTTAACACAAAGGTGATCTTCCCTCGATCAGAAAGGCACACTTCATCTAAAACACATGATAGTACGTTCACTATCAAACATCAATGTGAAAGGCTTCTGCTGGCTCCGTCTCCGAGGACAAAAGATGGAGTTGGGGATTGGATTTAAAAAAAGTTAAGCCAGATTTAGAGTGTGTGTTAAGGGTTTACGGCATAGAGAGGAAGTCTATGCACGTAGCGGCTGCAGCTAAAAAAAAAACTATCAAAAAAAGTAAATATTGACCTCTCAAATAAGTACTGCATAACTGTGATAACCAATCCCTCGAATACATTGTGCAAAGTTGTGCACTCAGTGTTTGGTTGCACAGTTCACTGTCACAGGCCTTTCAAGCCTACCTGAGTATTTTAAGGTTTTCTGTGGAGTATTTATTTCACCATGACCACAATCTTTTCTTTACAATCCATAACCATAATCATTGCATTGCATTCTAGATGTTTATGCTGCTCACTGAGGTCCTGCCTGCACACTTCAGCTCTTCTCTCCAGTTCAGTGAAAGTCCTGTTCTCCTGTAGAAGACTACCATGCCGCACTCTATAAATACATTCCTCTGTCTTATGCAGCGATCTTGATAGCGACTGGAAATACCATTAACGGTGAGATAACACTTAAATCTAAGCCCTTATCTCTTCTTCATTCTGCCCTCCTCTTCTCATGTTTCTCCCTGTCTTTGACTTTCTCTTCTTATGAATATTAAAACTTTATCGCTTGGACGACTTATCTCCGCTTAATAATTCGCTGCCTCCAACTCGCCTTGATTACACGGTCTGTTCAGGAAAACATATCTTCATTGCATCTGAGAGTTAAAGGTGGCGGTACTTAGATCGATTAAATTAGCAGTTTTGCCGGCGACACGTTTTGTTTTTTTACCCGCAAGTGAAAATGAGTGTTTACGGCGCCACCCTCTGGACAGATGGAGGACATTGGGAGAACATAAGTAATATTTATTACAGTTTAAATTCACTGACGGTTATTCAACATTCTCAGGATTAACCAAACCTGGAGCCTTGTCCATAATAAAATGGTTTCTGCACTTTGAAACTTGATCGGCCTGCACAGAGCCCTGACCTCAAACCCATCCAACTCCTTTTGGGATGGATTGGAACACCGACTCTCAGCCAGCTGTTATTGCCAAAACATCCGTGTCCGACCTCACGGATGTTTTTTTGGCTGAAAAAGGAGCAAATCCTGCAGCCAGGTTCCAAAATCTGGTGGGAAAACCTTCCGGGATGAGTGCACACTGTTACGGCAGTAGATGAACGCCCATAGTTTTGGAATTACACGTTCAGCAACCACATTTTCCTGGGTGTTTATTTGTTCCATCCCTTTCTCCCTCCCCTCACACTTGCCTTTAATGGACCTTTTACCTTCTTATTCAACGTCTCCACTGTGGGTGATGGGTTTACATTGTAGTTACTTGAAAGACCAGTGTGTCTCGTAAGCCTTGTTTCCACCACGCAGTCCAGTTCAGTTCACTTCCTCATACTGTACATTAGAAGTGTTATTTTCTCATTTTTATTAGCAAAAGCTGTGGAAGATACCAATAGATCCACTGTCATTTTTGGGTTCCAAGTGAGCTCAGCCGAAACTAGAAGGTGGAGTTAAAACCCTGCAGACAACCGATCGGTCAGAGAGAATCCTGCACAAACCCGCCTTTTTTTTCTAATAGCCAAGCTACCGTCAATGGTTGCCGTTGAAAGGATTCAGAATTGGGCCTCCATTGAGAGGTGTACTGTCTGCAGTGGAAACACAGCACAGAGAAAAGCACCTGATGCCAATCAGAGCCAAACAACACAGTGGGAACACGAGTATACAGATGCTAACGGGTGTCAGAATCAGACGCTGAGGGGGCGGGACAAAGTGTCAGTATTTGACGCCTTGGTAATGAGACTATGCCTGGATTTGACATATTTATAGCCTTGAAAATGTATAAAGTCGGAAAAGACTTCCTGATCATTAGGAATTGTTCAGAACCGAATGAGTGTTCAACCCTCTGCCTTCATTGTTCTGCTCGATGAGATTGGGAAAAGTGGACTTGACTAAAAAAAGTACCACAGGGGTGGCAGCTTTATCGCGTCATAATTTGAGCAAATACACCAAAGCACCCAAAGGCCAGAGGAGGATTAATGCAGGAGAGCGTGCAGATTGTTGAAAAACAATAGTCTCATGAACGCTTTGACCTTTGGATAGAACGAAGCAGAGGGGAAAGTCCGTCAGGGTAATCAGATAATTAAACTCGCCCCGTTTGGCTTCTGTTTCGGATTATGCTGGGTCCCTTCGGAAATATTTCCTCACTGTGAAAGTGTCACTTGCATGCTGCTGATCCCGTTAGAGGGCACAGCCAAGAAGGCAAGGATAATACTCCACAAAGGAATTTTAAGTTAAAACCTTCCTAAAACCCAACAAAAAAACTGGCGGCCACTTCATCTCCCAGATGTTGATGCTGGGATTTAAAACTCTTATGCCGTGTTCACACCGGACGCGACGCGAATTTGCGGCGCCGCGTCCACCGCGGAAGTTTACTCGCGCGAGTAGAAAGAGGGCGTTCACACCAAACGCGAATTCGCGGCGCGACCAAAGGGGCGTGGCTTAGCTCTGTTGCTTGCCTCTGTGAGAGACAAGCGACGAAGCTTTCATTTCCGCTATCGACCATGGAATAAATAACCACTAGTTCTGCTTTATACTTGTTGTGGAAGTCCCAAACATGTCGGAACATGAAACGCCCTCGTGTTCGGGTTCATGACATCATCCGTAGCCGCACACAGCTCGGTGAATTTCACCGACTCCTCCAGGAACTGCGTCTCGCGTATCTCCGTAAAACGATACCGATTATGCCATCCACCATGGAAATAACCACCAGTTCTGCTTTATACTTTTTGTGTAAACTCCACATATGTCGGAACATCAAACTCGAACTCAAATTCGCGTCGCGTCCGGTGTGAACACGGCATTATGCATGTAAAATATAATTTCACTGCTGGGACAATGTGCCATTGCTCACAGGAAACATCTGTAATGTTACTGAAGGCAGCTGCTCATCTAAAGTGTAAGTGTTTGAAGAACATTGGGAACACTGTCGTTCTATATGTGGATAATACACCGATTCCCTTTGTGGCTTTTGATGAAATTTAAGGTTGAATTTACAGTGGATTTATCAATGCAGTGCAATAAGATGCTCACTTTTCTCTTGTTTTAACATTTCTTATTTTGCTATCAATCTTTCGTAACAATAACATACTGGGAATATGGATTATGTACAGGTGTATGGACAGGTGTTGGAAATTAGCATTTCGCTATAGACACTCAACAGCTCATCTGTTTTTTTTATGCATAGATAAATTCTAATTTCACTGTGATGTCCACATCAAATAAATAAAGTCAAGTATATATTTTGTTCTCCTTTTCTGAAAGAAAATCATCTCTATTTATTAATGTATGTATTTAATAACATCAGGTAAGATGTAAACGTGTTGGAGTTAGCAATAATGCTAATTGTCATACACATTCCCTAAAGCTTAGTTAAACCTTAGTCGCCACAATAGTGAAAAGTAAAGCGACAATTCCAGGATGCAAAACATCCATAGTTTCACAGCACAAAGCATTTCCATTCTGTTTGGAAATTAAAACAAGCGGTAGGATCCATTCTGCTTCTGACCTCCAACACGACAGGACTGAATTAAAAACGTCACGACGAGGAAGAAGCTTCTCCCGCCGAGCACCTGGAAGCATCACGCGCACACAGAGCTCATTATCTTTAGAGGGAGAGAAATGGTCCATGTGGATAAAAAAGCAAATCAGGAGCTAAAAACAACAGTTTCTGTCAGAAACAGGTGTGAATAAAGACTTAAATTAGAATATGTTATTTTTAAACGCTTCACCAAACATGTCGCTAAATCCGGTGAAACTGCACACAAAATTCAGCCCATCTTAACAATGCAACTGTAATTTGCCTTCTGGAAACTGCTCATGATTTGTTTATCTTTTATCCTGACAGTTTGTGTTATTTCTTTAACTTGTGGTTGTATCTTTTGTATTATGCACCTGCGCCTGAGGAAAGATGGTTGTGATGCATGTAATCAATCATAAAAAAGATATCTGTGTTTTATGTATACAGTCTAATGTGCCTATTTGAACCACCATTACCTCCAGGTTATATGGGAGACTTTCAGTTTAATCAAAACACAACCTGGGGCTATAAAGGGGGATTATGGGATGTGGCATTACCACTTTTTATAGGATTACTATCCCACAGTGATGATTAAAGATTTGGCACACACTGTTCCCGGAGCCGAAGAGATAGATGTCAAAATCTTGATAAAAACTATTATTATCTCAGTAAAAGTCCATCCAGGTTCTGAGATATCATACTTGACAGGTGTTCATTTCAACTGTTAGCTTCAGTTAAACTCCACAGCTGACATGGAAATACAAGAATGCTCAATATATCTTCCAGAAATTAAACTGTTGTCTTTTAATGCGTTATAATTGTAAAAATATCACATATAGCGGCTTAATCAACAACAACAACGTCACAATATAAAAGCTAATATGTCAATTCAAATAATTTATGGATAATATACCGAGGAGAGGAACATTTATTCCAGCAAATGGAATCTCAGACGACAGATGATCACAGAAAGAGAACCTGGCGGCTCAGCGGGGAATGTGATTTGCATTCATTCACACCTAAAGAGACGACCTTTGGTGTTCTCTGCCGCTGCCCTCAGAGTGAACTCTCAAACAAAGCAGGATTGCTTTCATGCACTCGGATGTGTTTGATAAGAATATCCTTGACACGAAGAAGGGACTCAAAAGGTATTTAACAAAAAGACCGGTATGGAATCCTATCTGAAATGAAGCCTGGTGGCTCTATTGTGCTGCGGACAACTGAGAAAAATTATATTTTTTTAAAAGTAATTCAACATTTTTGCCACATGACCCAGTATTTGACCTGATGTACTGAAACTGCCACTGGGTGAGAAAGAAATTGCAAAAAATGAATTCATGAAAATAGAATACAATTCAATAACGTTCTGATATGGTGCCCTGGAGTGAAAAACTACTTTTTTTTCATGCAATACCATCTATCATTCTTTGAAAAGTTGAATGTCCCTTTCAAATAAAGTCTTTGCTTTATGGTGCTATTCAAAAAAGAACTGAATAGATTGCATTTATTCATTGCAATCAGTCCAGACTGCATGGCGTAAAATGACACTCAAAAAATAAATCAATATTGCATGCTAAATTACTTTCAAACTGCTGATTCATGGATGAGACCGGGCTGGTTGTATAACTGTGATGTCATGTATTGTGTCTGCTGTATTATTGAACACGTTTAAGTTACCATCAGGGATCTTTTATTTGGTGTTGATTTTGGCGGCCCCTGTGGACAAAAGCGGTAGTGTTTCATCTCTCCAGTCCCCTTAGAAATCCTCTCATTTGACTGCAGCGGGGTCTGAAGCAGCGAGGCGACGCTCTGCTCCGTCTTTGTCCGTCTCCTTCTGAGTTTCTGGTGAACCTGCATGATTTCATCCGATTTTGCACGCAACCCGACCTACTGGCACAGATGATGAGCATTTAGAATAACTAGAAATAGGCAATCTTCTGTATAAGGCATATTAGATGGATCCTTATTCAATTGAGACCGTTTTCATAACCAGTTCAAAAGTTCCTCACAGAAACTTGAAAGATGATTCACAGTACTTCATTAATGCTCATGTCACGATGCAGGAAAGACTCTTGAGCACATGACACACAAACTTGAATTTCTGCACTAATTCTGCCTTTGCTTTTTGTATCTGTGATCTCAAATGTTTGGTAAAACGGTGACAAATGTTCACTAGAAAATAGTGAACTGAAGAAACAGGTCAGTTCTAGAACGAGGGTGGCCTTGTGTAAGCTTTTTTATTTGAAGCAATCAACCACCTCTCCTAGCATGATTGGAATAAGAAGAATAGATGCCGGTAAACTCCTTTATCCTCATCGATTCTAATCTTGAACAACAATACATCATACTTCACAAACGCTTGCCGACTGGAGAGGACAGTAAGTGGAAGAAAATAGCTGCAACAAGGAAAACAAAAGTGAACCTCCCCCCCAAAAAAAAGCTGTTGTCAACAGCATTCTTTAAAAGGATACAGGAGGAAAGAAGCTTTTTGTTATGAGGACGAGAAAGAGGTGAGAGGAAATAATTACCACATTACAGAAGAAGCCATTTCACACAAGACTTCCGTCGTGCCGCAGGACCGGCAACATGTAGCGGATGATGTGACCCAAAAAGACCTGAGAAGCACACCCTGCCTACAGATTCATCTTTTTTTTTTTTTTTTTTGGGGACGAGGAGAGAAATGAGAGCGAGGCTACACCACCAAATCTGTTTTGTTCAACCTCGCCCCGGAGTTAACAAAGAGCTCGTGTTTTTGAGAGCGGGATGGAGGTTTAATGAACTGAGGCTCAAACAAGTGAGAAAATGTGTGTTTTATGAAGCAGAATTTGCAGTAAATCATGGCGATATTCCAGCTTTCAGGGGAGCAGCATTTCAATACCTCCCTCATCAGTATACTGACTGGTTGGTAATCAGACTCTCAGTCCTCTAAATGTGAGATACAAGGTATTCATATAGGAACAGGAACCACAATAACTACCATCACTCGCTACTGGTCCCGATACAAACCAGTACACCGATCTGTGGGGAAATCTTTTCCCTGATAATGCTACATTGTGAACAAAAAAAATCTGCATTGCAATCTGCAGGAGAGATACCGTAAAAGTCGGGTTACAAACCGCTCCTATCTCCGGTCAGTGTCCCGCTGTAGCAAGCTAGGAGCAGCGCTAGCTAGCGCTGCTGCTAGCTCCCCGCTCCTGCTGCTAGCTCCCCGCTGCTGCTGCTAGCTTCCCGCTGCTGCTGCTAGCTTCCCGCTGCTGCTGCTAGCTGCCCGCGTCCCCTTTGCCCAAGTCGGGTGTCAAGCCGAGGGTGGTCCCGCTACCTTCGGTGGTTGTTGGGGAGTCTTACGGTAGTTGAAATCAGCTGTTAGCAGCTGGTGGAAAGCACAGTCCGTGGCTAAATATTGAAGTTAAAAGTTATCGAAAGGAGGTCGCTCTTAATTAAAGTTCAAGCTCCTTTCAGTAAAAAAAATGAGGACGTGTTTGAATTTGAATCCCTCTAAATACAAATTCAAATAGTTTTTACACAGCAACCTGTTTCTTTTTTCAACCCACTAGTATCGATCGGTAGTGAATGCACATTTGTATTCAAGTTGCGTTGTATGTATTCATTAAATTCATTTAATTATATATATATTTGTGAATCTTATTTCTTATTGGTTTCACCATGGAACACATTATTTTCAGGCGTATTCATGCGGCTCAGTGCATCCCGTCAAATTGACAGGAAGCAAAGGGCTGCAGAGGAGAGGCTGGAGAGAGGAGAGGCTGAGCAGGTACAGGGAGCCCATACGTGACGTGAACTCACAAGCTAGCGTCCCCTCCTGTGATCACATGCATGCATGAGTGTGTGTGTGTGTGTGTGTGTGTGTGTGTGTGTGTGCACATGTGGAGAGTTAGAAGAGAGCACGGGTGGCAGCTGTAGTATTAATTAGGCAGGTGAGATGAGTGGACTGCAGCATCATTACATTGGCAATTAGAGTGCAGTCTATTTCCCCAGCTTGCCCCTGCCTGAGAGAGAGAGAGAGAGAGAGAGAGAGAGAGAGAGAGAGCGAGAGAGAGATAACTAGTTGGGAGGCAGAGTTGAAGTGTGAAGAAAAATACAAGCAGGTGGGTGAGAGATTTAAAGGGAGAGGAGATGTTGTGTAGTCACGAGTCGGGAAAAGGATTTATCGGTAATCCCGGCCGTGAAAGTCGACTTCCATGATCTCCACCGCCATGCCAGTCAGTCACAAAACAATGAGATATGTTAATAGAAAGCAGCCGATGTGACGCATGCCCCTCCTTTCAGAGCATTGATGCCATTGCAGCCGGGTGACGGATGACTTAAACTCTGGTAGAAACGAGCGGATGTGACACACACACACACACACACACACAAACTGCATAAGAAATGTGTGCTCAGTGGGAAACTCTATAGGAACTAAGAAGAAGAACTATACGATAAGACAGATGTTTTTTTTGCTATTAAACAGTATTCAAGCAACGCTAATGCTTTGACACGTGAAAGGATCATTTTCTGGTTTGCAGTAAAGTTTTATTCGGTTAAGATAGATGTCAAACTGGCTCCATCCAGATACACATTTCCAGTATTCTCTGTCTTTGTGTGTGTGTGTGTGTGTGTGTGTGTTCGCAGTCAGGAGTTTGAATAGAGCTGGGAGAAAATGTTATTGTTAATTGTCAATGTGATGTGATGTATGGCAGTATATGTATGGCATATGGAGGTCTAATGCCCGTTTGATGTCTATAATTCCTGAATTCCCTGAAGGCAGCGAGTCACCTGATGGGTTCGTGATAGAACTACTCTGTTGTCTTTTATGTCTTTTTTATATTTATCTTGTTTACTGTATATACTATGTATATATGTATGATGAGAGGTAATTCCATGTATGTGTAGACACACATGGCCAATAAAGCTGATTCAGATGTATTTTCCCCTGACCTTATTTTATATAATGATATAAAGTTATTTATTTAGTTTAAAGGTAACAACTAAGCCGCAGTGGACATTCCGGTGGGAAAAAGTGACCGAAATACACCTGAATGCTTTGACAAAACGCTCATTCTGTGTCCAGCAACAGTCCGAAATGTGTCGCCCGTGTCCTGAGCCAAGCTCTGGTCCCTGGAGGGTCTGTTGTGTGGATGGAGAACAGGGTTGCGCTGGGTTGTCTGTGCCGGCCAGGCAGCGCGGTGAGTGGGACAGGGAGCTGGCCGGGATGACTTTGGCTCTGTCACACCAAGGTCTCCACTCTAACTCCACTATAATGAGCCTGTCAGCACGGTGTGAGCCATCGGAGATAGGCTGCCCCACATCAGCCTAGTTTCACAGTCAAGGATGAGTAGCTGTGTGTGTGTGTGTGTGTGTGTTTGCACGCAGGTTGGAATTGTTTATGGTCAGATTTTTTTCTTAGCATCCCCAGCAAACGTGCAGTGCTTTTATTTTTGTAACGGGCTGCTCAAGTAACTTTTCTCTGGACCAAACACTCAGCTTTGTAGATCTTGGATATGCTTTTTAAAATGAAATTACCTGTACTGATGCTCAATAATGCTTTTAGGGATCTTTGTCAAACTACAACAAAATAAAACTGGAAGATCTTTCCTATTTTTTACCATCAGTTTTCTTGTTTACGCTCACATATTAGTATACACATTTTGAATTAAAGCCGTCTATGAAAAACAGCTTTTATGCTCGCTTGAGATGGATTTCTGAGCGATTAAGTGATAATTTAAATCTGACTTTTCTATCGATGGACAGCATTAAACACGGACAATACTAGCTGAATAAATTCCTGAATACCTCTCTCCATTTTTCTTTTGTAGATCGGCAAAGGAGACTTCTTCGCTTTAAACCAGTTGATGCAGATGCACCCAATTTTATTTTATTTTTTTTCAACATTTTAAAAGTTTACTTTACAATTTGCTTTACAACTGAATGGAAACTTGGCTTTTGTATTTTTACACGTACAACTATTCAAATGTAGAACCACTTTTAAGAATGGAAGGCAATTTTTTATTTAATTGCACCAATTGTCTCTCAACAAGCTCCTCAAAGTGACTTTTTTTCCAACTTATATAAAACTGCACCATGGTAGGCAGTACTAATTTAATTCAGGAGAAAAAGAAGTAACAGAAGCATTTGGACTTCCTAGTTATACCGGCACAGGCGAGCAGCTGCTAACAAGAATTGCCAGTAATGGGTCATTTTTATGAACCTGTGACTCATTTTACTCCCACTGGAACATATTACATATTATGACTATTTGTGAATTCATAAATAATCATAACGTTTTACTGCCGACTGATATTTATCCCAAAATATAATCACAAGATCCTGGAGAGGCTGTATTAGATGCGTACAGATTGCAGAGCTATAAAGGGACAGACAACTCCAAACAATGGGGTTGCTGGAAGTGTCTGTCTGTGTGTGTGTGTGTGTGTGTGACTTTGTGTGAGCCTGTGCGTGTGCGCGTGCGTATGTGTTTTGCTATAAAGCCTCTCTGATCCAGTGTTAACTGCTCTCATAAACAAGCACCTGCCAGATGTGAGCCTCAGCCCGCAGAGGACTACCAGCGTCTGGCTGTGAGTGGAATCCATAACCAGACGGCTCCTCTGCTGGCTGCTTCCTTTTGTCTCAGACAGATAAGACAAAGTCTAAAACCCACACACAGCTGACCTTTTGCTTGGAGCTAAAGTTTTACTGTCCACAACATAAATATATTGTTTTCCCCACTGCCGGAAAGACAGACATAAAGATAGACAGATATACAGACAGGCAAGGCAGGAAATGCTGCAAGAAATACTGGTACCGGAATTCAGCCCAGGACTTTGAGATTAAAAACACTTTTGGCAGTAATTTTAACACTAATACAGTTTGTGGTTTAAAGAGAATCTGATGATGCTTAAGTCCGCTAAGACACGTTTGGGCGTCCTGCCTCCTCACATGTCCGATCAAAACAAGACCGCTCAGACAAGCCGAGCTGAACGACTGAGTCAATCAGATTCAAACAAAAGCAGGGATCAGTCCAAATTGGTTGAGGCCTCCCAATAGTGTAAGTGAATGTGAGGGCCGGGCCCCACGCCACAGCCGAGGACAATATAGTTATTCTGCCCCTGCTTCTATAAGTTAGCTTAGCAGATAGCTAACAGCGGATCCATAAAATAAAGACCCAGGAATCCGGAGTGGAGTTTAGGGTTTTTAGTTTGAATCTTTTTTTTTGTAAAACTGTGAAAAACAGAACATGGGTCCATATACATACGCATGAATATTAAGCTCTGATTCAACATACAGCCATTATGCCAGAAAAGTTAAGTAACCATTAACATATAACTCCCTTGACCAGTTAGCGTCTAAGCTAATTTTAACATTGATATCAATGCAGAAATGCTAATCGCGATTAGCATCGCAATTAGCATCTATACAACACAAGGTTGTACTAAAAAGGTAAACACACAGAGAATATATCATAGAATATATGTACATGCTACATACAGATTTAATGCAACACATGAATATGTGGGGCAGAATAGTACTAAAACTCCGCGACCACCGCGCGGAATGGATCGGTCTTTCGTGAGTCCGACCTTCCCAGTTGCCCCTGCATGTAAAAAAGGCCAATATACAGGCTCTCGAGTGCTGCTCTAAAACTTTCAAAGTGCTATAAAGGTCCTCTCTAATGGTCAGAAAGAGCATTGACCGGACGTGTTTTTGAAAGGAAATCTGACAGCCAGGTCCTCTTTTCCTGCAAATGACCGATGTTCAAAGATGTAAAAATACCCACTACATTTCTTACACATTCTTCTGTTTGGCGGCGTCCATGTTCACGGCTGGACTGCACCAATCACCGTGGCGTTGGCAGTGATGGAGGTGGGCTGCACTTAGCCTGTTCAAAACCACCGACAAGCAAATATATTGGTGTTGCACATCAAATTAGGCAACAGAGCCTGGGCCATTTAAAAAAAACTAAAATAATCATGAATATATATCATAATCATAATTTATCAGGAGTCAGCCCACTCAGCAGGTTTCCGGAACCAGCACCCTTAGCTCGGTGCTATCAGAAAAAGCCTGACGGCAAAAAAAAAGACGATTCCACACGTAGCTTCCAAATCCCTTTACACCAAAGCATCAGCGAGATATATGCCAAAGAACACAGCAACATGAATCACTTTATCCTTTGACAATCAGCAAATGCTGCTTACCTTTGTCGATTAGGAAGATAAAAACTCATTTTTCCCGGGAAAATCCACACTGATATATGTTCAACGTCTACCTGGGCTGCAGTCGAATAGTCCTTTTTGCTTAGGAAGGTTCCTAACTGAGTGAAATGACCCGGAAGTACCTAAGTGGCCGCCCTGATAAGTGCCGGTCGAATTCTCTCAACGCAAAGGAAAGGAGCTTCAATCCTTTAGCATAGGACCTGCCTTTACGAAAGGAAAGGAGATAATGCCGACCCACAATTCCTTGCGGCGGCAACATTTAAAATGACGTATCAGAATCAGAATCAGCTTTATTGGCCATGTGAGTTTATACATACATGGAATTTGACTCCGGTTTCACTTAGCTTTTCATGCTTATGTACATACACAATAAACAAGATAAATATAAAAAAAGACAAAAAAGATATTTAAAGACAACAGAGACAAAAGACAATCAACACAACAGCAGTCAGAGTAGTGCAAATAGTGCAGATGGAGGTGTTCATCAGAGTGATTTGGATCGGCCACCAAACAAGACAGAGACAGACCACAACGAATAGTCTACTGTTGTCTTTAATGTCTTTTTTATATTCATCTTGTTTATTGTATATTGTGTATGTAAGAGCAACGTGTAACCGGAGTCAAATTCCATGTATGTGTAAAACACACACGTGTAAACACACATGGCCTGATTCTGAACGTACTTCCCTTCTTAAACTAAATAAACCATCCTCTCCCCTCAGTCCTCCGCCATGGTGGCATGTTCCCCACAGCAACTGATAACTACTCTCTAAACACTTGCTGCCTGGCTGGTAAAATGACAACCCGGGACACGTGGAAATCTCTGTTTTCAGTTTCAGCATTCAATGACAATCTCCTCCAAACTGCTGAGGAAACATGCTGTCAGAGCGACTGTGTGTTTGCTTTTCTTCAGAAAGACGAGTAATTTCGAGTAATTTCAGAGCCAGCGTGAACCGAAGTGAAAGGGAACGACACAGCCGTCATGCACATGGCACACTGTGCACACATGACCACACGCATGTTCACAACAGAGCAACGCCATGCACCCACAGTATGACTCATCCATCGTGACGACTGGGTTGGAGGGCCCGTTGAATTGATGCCAGAGACGTCGAAGTTACCGTGACAATGAAGGCGCATTAGTCTGCTAATTAAAATCTAGTAGCTAGTTCCCGAAAACGCACGTGGAGTCGGTGCCGTACACGCTGGCATGACAACGTATTCCGGCTGAACGCCATCTTCCCATTGTTATGCAGCTTCTGTGAGCCGTTTATGAAACGTTGGCAGCCATTTATGACCCTTTGAAAAGCGAGTCACGGCTAATTTAGGGCAGAACGCCCCGCTCTCATTGGTTGTAAAATGTGTTATTGTGGCATGCATGGAGAGATATTCTAATATAACAGGCTGGTTGGTGGACGGGTGCCAGAGTTGCGTGGCGGCTGGGTAAAGTATTCTGGCGGAGCAAATTAGCTTCTCCGTCACACAGCAGCCAGGCAGGTTGAAAAAAAAGCCTTGGTTTATGTGTGGTGCTGCTAAAACACGAGTGTGTTAGAGCTCCGGGTCGAGCGAGAGAGGGAGCATCCTTGATTCTTGGCAGTTTGATGGATCGGTGTGTCCACATGTATGTGTGAGTTGGACAAAGACGGATACATGAGAGAATAGAATTGAGAGAGAGAGAGAGAGAGAGAGAGAAAAGATGGAACCAGACCAATATGGCGGCTGCCCAGCTTTGTCCTAAATGTGATTGGCACTAAGCGGCATTCCAAAGTGGGGCCACCAGACTGGTCCTCGTCAGCCTCCGTCCAGGCCTCGGGACCCCCTGGTGACACAGTTCAATCCGTGTCAATAACCTTTTCCCATGCTGAGTATCTCGTCCCTCAGTGTCGCCGAGAAAAGAGACGCAAGGGAGAGCACCTAGTTTTGGTTTCACGTCGTCTTCAGGTTCAATTATATCCCTTTTGACGGGAACACTGCAGTCATTATTTTCGTGGTTGCCATTACAGACTTAAGGAGGGATTTTCTCCTTCTAAAATTCTTGCCGCTCGAATCCACTCCTGACCTACAGTAGTCTGCTGGTAATTGGGCTGCTTATCAACGCCGACGTCACGTCAAGGTGCTTCCATGCTCAAAAAGGATGCCAACACTCCATAACTGTGAAAATAATGATTTTAATTGCAAACAGGGAGGGTGGGGGGGGGGGGGGAGAAATGTATTTTAAAGTAATAAAACAAATGTGACTCGAATCTCGAGTCTGACAAAGTTCAGTCTGAGGTTGAGGAGAACTTCCAACTTCTTCAATTGGAAAATAAACCGCGTTTTCCGACACAAAGAACATATACAGCACAGGCGTGCCAAATATAAATTGATAATCAGCATTCAGGGGCGGCCGTGGCAACATTGCAGTGATAAGTGGCATGTTGACCGCAATCAAAAGCTTCATTAAAAATGTTCACACCAATTTTTTTTCTCCGCCGCCCTGTTCTTGAAGGTGAAAGCGCCGTGAAAGTTAGTTACCCAGATAACGGCCGGTCCGCGCACACACCGCCCACTCCCTTAAACGTAGCGTCTTTCTCTTTTGGTTTCTTTCGCTAAGCCTCCCGACCTCAGCGGACGCACAATTACACACAACTCCTCCGCTCGAAAACCTCGCCGTTGTTTTTCGATTCATCGCGTTCTTTGCAGACACACACCAAGGCCACCGCCAACACAGCTTTTATATGTACAACCTGGGCAGAATTGCCAAAAATCTATCCTGTTTTATGAAACAAACATCCTAATCCCTGACATTTATGTAATCCTTTTGTTGCCCTCCCAGGCATAGACCAAAGAACTTTAAATGAGCAAAACGTCATGTTCAAATTCTCCCATTCTGACCTATTTGCACTAGTTGCTATGCAGGATTATACTTTTAAAGTACTTGCACTTATAAACAGTGCAATTAACTCATCGCACTGCTGCAGTATTATTATTAGTCCACATGTACATGTTCACCTGCACTTTGCCATCTGCAGAGTAACTACTTTGCAGAGCTTTTGCAGTCCAGTTTTCCTGTATTATTACAGCTTCCATTATTCATTTTGGTGGTCGAACGAGAAGCATCAGGCCACGATCAGACAGAGGGCGTTCCAGCAGCCTGTGGCCGTTTTCAATGAGAGTGAAGCTGCTTTTGTGTTGAGAGTCCTCGTTTTCGCCTCACGGTTTTCTGCACTAGCGCTCTGAATGCCTCAAGTTGAAAAACAATTCCACTCGGAAAGGAAAAGCGACCACTTCTTCAGTGTTCAGTGTGTTTCTAACTTTGACTGGATACCAACTGTGAGAGCCAGGCTGGCCTTTTTTTGCAGACTGTAGGTACTGTGATCTGAAGAGAAAATAGCAGGCTGTGGTTATATTGGGTATGTGTTTATCCAATAGTTCAGAAAAAGGGGTTTTGGTATCAGAACCAAAAGCAATAAGGAATATGCATGTCATGTTTTTGGGTTTGAAATTTACATTTCATATATTTTGATTGAATTCCAACAGAAAGAACAGAAAGAAGAAGAAGAATGCTGATTATCTTGTCAGTCTAAATAACACACACTATTAAAAACAATTTGAAAGAACATTTTAGGATAATTCTGTCAGACTCGTCACCGTAGAGGGAGGAGCTCTTCTTACCGACCCTTAAAGGTCTTCCAAGAAATGACAGACATACGTTTCCAATCGATTTACTAGAAAATTCCGAACTAAAGTGAGCTCTCAACATGTTCCCCGTCATAAAAAGGCACATCTACATTTACTTCATGGCTGTGCCATTTAACTATGTATCTCTCCCCATACGTACCGCTCTATTAAAGTTTCTGTTGTTGCCGGAAAAGGCTGCAGTTCTGGAAATTCTTTCTATTTTGTTGTTTGCTGGATATGAAACAAGAACTAGTTGTGCTTGTGCTGTTGTTATTGCTGAGCGGAGGTTATTTCTGTCTTAGAGAGCACTTCCCCATCTGTTCACAGAGCATAGATCACTTAAGCCCCGTTCAGAAATTGAGCTGCAAACCCACCGACACATTCCCAATAGATCTTTCCCAGTGTCTTCAGTTTAATGAGTAAAAGCCATCAACAAAAGCCAGTTGGGATGTTTCGGCGATCGGCACAACGTGATACTCTAATCGGGGATTGTGACTGCAAAATAAGAGCAGAAGAAAATATTAAAACAAGAAATCAATCACTCAATCAATTCTTTTTTCTTCTATCTTTTTCAAATGTTTTGTGTCTTTCTTTTCTTGCGTTATCCTCCCTCCCTCCCTCCGTCTGTCTGTCTGTGTTTGTGTATCTCCCTCCTTTGAAATAACCTCCATGGCTAATGATCTGCCGTGACCTCAGCGATCTTTAATTGAATAATAAATGAGCAGATCTTATCCAGGGCTCATCTCCAGCAGACTGAAGAACGAGCACAAAAAAACCCAACACCTACACAAAGTCACTCAATACAAACTCCAAGGTCGTACAATCAGAACACAATACGGACTCGGTGTAGAGTTCGATACACATATTGCACGTGTGCGATACATATGGCGTGTGGACACACGATATATATTACTTATCAACTGCAATGACTTCAAAGCTCCACCGATCAATATTTCTATTTTTAACAATAAATCAAAAGGTCCTATGTAACGTGGAAGGGGACGCTCGCAATGACAGAGATACAGATAATTATCATCCAACACTGCAACTTAATGGATCTTTTAAACCTCTTTTATCTATTTGTTTTGGTTGTCTAATTGAAAATTCACACTCATTTACCTCAGTTCCAGTGGGGGTAAAGATAAGTGTAAATGCGTAGTTTTTGACCACTACTCAATACTAACCAGTTTAACATCTGACATTACAGTTGTTGACTGGTGTGCCCACAAACATTTAATTCAAATGATATTGACATTTGACTCAGCTCTCAGGCACCATTGTCCTTAGGCACAGTGTAAAGAGATAATATGGCCCTAAAGCTGAAAAATCTTAGCTCGATTTTTGAAATTCTGCAAACTGCAGTGTTTTTTTGCAGTGTAAGGTGGGTAGGTCCCGAGGTTTCTTGAGTGTTCATTGGTTAGTTTCGCACACAAAATGTCGACGGACGATGTGCAATGAAAAAAAAAAACATTTATTAGAAATATGCTCAGGTCATATTCTGGTTTATTTAAACAAAATCACTGCGGGCCATTGAAATGTGGCAATGGGCTGCAGATGGCCCGTTGGTTGTAGTCTGGCTTAGAGGTCTTTACGCTTCAGACATTTTGGATCCAATCGGAATTGGACAACAACATGATGTTCATTTACCGTTTCTCTAAAAGCGACCCCAAGGACAATCAGACCCAAATATTTCCCAGGATTAATAGACCCAACCCAGAATGTGTCCAGCCCAAAAAGACCCAAATAGAGATATCTTACCATATACACTGGCAGCTGTGAAATACATCCCCAACTAATGAGCAGTAACTCTCCATGTCGTGTTAAAAAACATTTTTTATCTCCTAATAATCAAGGCCAATTACATGATCAGAGCTGAGAGCAAGTCTGCCTCGAGTCCCTGGAGTGTGACACACACTGACCGTCTGACACTCTCTGATTGGGTGTAATTTGGTTTTGGGTGCTTATAACTCCGAGGACCCATAAAGGCCTCCCGAGGTGTGGCAATCAGCTTGTTGTGGAGCTTTACAATTATTCTTTTCCATTATCAAATAATGCCTTAGCAGACATGTTGCCTCAGTTAACATGCACCGAACAAAACTTTTTCACATGTAT
Organism: Taurulus bubalis; assembly: GCF_910589615.1. Lineage (NCBI taxonomy): Eukaryota > Metazoa > Chordata > Actinopteri > Perciformes > Cottidae > Taurulus > Taurulus bubalis. The sequence continues at coordinate 4,458,027 of NC_136602.1, forward strand.
TGATAACACTTACACTTTCTAAAATGACACGTTTATAAGAAAGCAAATCGTCCGTGGAGTGCGATGCGGCTGGCAAAGAGACGATGACATCATCAATTGCCGGAAACGGGCCTCTATTAACGTCAGGTAAGAATGGAGACATTACTCACTCAATGAGAATATTCCTTTAAATCGAACCACTTGGTGATACGGGGAAATTTGTTATTAAATCTGAGGATGCGATAGCCTTCTGCAGTGTGAGAAGAGCAAATGAGAACGGGTGATGGAGGAGGGCTATTTGTGTGCACGGCGGCGCTCGGTGGGCGTGTTTGCGCCGCAGCTGGATTTGCATATATTTCTCAGTAAGTTAGATGGAAGCTGGGCTATTAACTTGAGCAACTGAGGAGCAAAGAATTCCCACAAAGAGCAATCTTACTTAGCATCAAGGTCAGAGCATCACCGGGGATGGTGTGTTGATTTTTCAATATGGAGATTTTCGTATGAGCGAAAGAGAGAAAGAGAGAGATTGTGGCCCGGCCAGCAGTTGGACGCAGAGACTTGTGGGCGGGAAACTTTTTTTTTTATCAGAGCTGCTCAGAGCTCCTCACATTACAGCCCCATAACCATGCTTCCACTCCCTGATCAACTTAATGGGCAGACTGGGGCTTTAGGCCCTCTGCCATTCTCCAGCACTTCCACACGTGCATGATCTCACACGCATGCAGGGATACACACACACACACACACACACACACACACACACACACACACACACACACACACACACACACACACACACACACACACACAACCACGCATGTAGCTGAATTAGGCAACTGGGAACCAAAGATATCACGGGTGTCCAGGCAAACAGAATCAGAGAGAGAAAGAAGCAGAGGAAGCTAGTGGGTGAACGTTTGTGTGTGTGTGTGTGTGTGTGTGTGTGTGTGTGTGTGTGTGTGTGTGTGTGTGTGTGTGCGTGAGATTTGGACGGTGAGGACGAGTCGCCAGCTGCTGGGAGAGGCTTGCCATGGGGGTGTCACAGCATGACACCGAGTCCTCATACAAACGAGGACACACAACACACACACACACACACACACACACACACACAGACACACACAGAGAGACACTTGTGAACGCTATTAGCAAAGCAAAGCTACGACTTAGAGAATATTAAAGCTACTTTGAAAAGCGTAATGCAACGAAGCTTCTTAATAGGGAAACACGCTTTAAAATTTGACTCGCTGTCAAAATATTGCTCCAAGAGCACATTGGTTTTAAGATAATGTGTGCCAGAGCAGCAGCTATTTAAATTCATATATTGTAACGAACACAAATTAGAGGCATTAGGAGGATACGAGGCTCGTCTTTACTCTTCACGCTTAAAGCAGTTTCCTTCAAGCTTCAATGCTACCGTTTCTGAACGGCACTGTGATGTTTTCAACGGGAATAAAACAAGGATATTGCTAGTTGTCATTTTTCTTTGTTTCTCCCCCAATGAAAAGGTTTTTGTTTGCCAGTCAGCTGGTGATTCGCGGTTGTCAAAGCTTCTTTTGTCAAACTCTGAACTGTTTTTTTTGTTGTTGCTATATTTGTTATTTCATTTCATTTCATTCAAAAGTACTGGTAAAATCTGACAACAGAAAAAAAAAGCCCTGTGTATGAATTATAAAACCCTACGATGCATTCTTTTCTTAAAGCTACTATGAGGACATTTGAATTTTTTGTTGGCGGAGCACCGAGGCAAAGTGCTGCATGATTTCTTCAGATTTTGCATGGAATACGACCCGATAGCACCGATGAAAAGCACTAAGAATGACTATAGAAATAACCAATCCAAATGTTTTAGTGTTTAGTAGACCTCTTCGACATGTGCTATACATGTTAGTCTCATGGTAGCTGTCATTAGCTAATTTTCCGTCCCTGCACAAACGCCTGACTCAACACTTAAAGTCGGACAATACATTTTCATTGATCTCGGAGCCGACTTTTCATCCATCACGGTTACATTCGATGGCAGCCGGCAGTAAACCCCCCACCCCCCCTTCCACCGTAATTGGTCCATTCAACCTCTCCTTGGTGTTTTCTTCTCTAATGGCTTTTCAATTCACCCATTTGCACCATCAGGCTGTGGGCCTTGAAATAAATCACTTCCCTTATAATTCAGTGGGTTTTTCCCTTCTTATTCCACATCAGCAATGCAGATTGGTCTGATCCATCTGTGCTTTTGCTTCATTCTTGCCTGCGCTCCACCTTCCGTTTCTCTTTTTCTACGTTTGGACCGTACAGTAGGTTTTCAAGGTCTTTGGGGAACTATATATATATTTATATTTTCTTCATATTCTCTCATATTCTTTCCCTCTCTGTCTCTGCCCATCTCTACAGTGCAGTAAAACTCCCCAGCCACCTTCACAAGGTTGCCATAGCAACATACCTACCTACCCACCCCTCACTTTTGTACGTGAACGTGTGTGTGTATGTGTGTGTGTGTGGACATTCCGCTAGTGAGCATGCGAGTGTGTGTGTGTGTGTGTGTGTGTGTGTGTGTTTAGAGACGTGACATATTGGAAAAAAAAGAGTCTGCTGGTCGCTCGTCTTAGCACCTTGAGGCCTTTTCCCTTATCAGAGCCAGTACACACACACACACACACACACACACACGTAAAGAACGCGGCTCTGTTCCGTAGTTCCGAGTTAGCTCAATTTAATTATTATTTTTTTTAGTTCAAATTGATCTTGAGCCGTTTTGTCAAAGCAACACATTTATTTTCATGCAAATGAAGCATTTAGTCGACGTAAATGGAAATGTCAAGCGAGCATTTTATGCAAAAATATTTTTGGATGATTTTACGCCTAGAAATGTGTGTTTGTCTCATAATGAATAGGTTTGACATTGAAAAATGGTTTCTCCTCACCGTGCGAGTGGCTTTGGACATGAAAACGCAAATATTTGTCAAGCACGGCCTCTTGTGTATATTTTGCTATTACAGTAAAAAGAAGAAGAAAAAAAAACGCAAATCCACTTTCTGTCTCTTCCTTCTCGTAACAAACAAACAAAATGAGAAAAAGAACTTGACTCCGGGACACACAGGAGATAATGTTCCCGCTGGGATTCAATCCTGCGGGTCCAAGGCTCCTGAGGCTGATCTTCACCACTGCTGTGCGAGCACTTGAACGCATCTCACACACTGGTGCCAGTAAATCAGAGACGAGGGATGTATCTGGATTTTAAATGTCGCTGTATGAAATGTATCCAGTGATTGTTGTGAGCCACAACTCCCTATTGTCTCTCACTACTTATTGCTGCTGTCATTCTATTCATCAGCCACAGCACCGAACAACAGACGTGGAGAACTGGAATGTGTGTCGTATGCGATGCCGATTGATATAATGCAGTGGAGTTGGAAGGTTTCAGGTGAAGTAACGACATAAAAGGTAGTCATGAATAATTCAAACGCGTACACTATTTACATTCAAAGACATTCACCTCGACTGTCACACATCTTATGATGTGCGGCGGCTTCTATTAAAGAAGCAATAACTATAAGTGCACTGGCATTTAGTCCATATGCAGCCTAACGTGTGATCAAAGCATCATGTCTATAATGTTGAAAGGCACATGAATAAATATTTGAGAGAAGATAAAACACTTTTAAACCCATTTAATTTGAATGCGACTAACAAATGACGTTATTTACCAAATTGATAGAACCAAAAAACATCCTGTAATTGCTTTTTATCAGCTGCTGATGCTTGAACATGAACTGAGACCCTTTCCCTGCAAGCATAACCTGCTAATTGAAAGTAGCAATTATCTATTAAGCTGTTAATAATACAAAAACAAATGTTAACTGTTGATTTATTTCCTGTGGATTCTTTTTGTCAATTAATCAACAGTAAATCCATTGTGTTTATCGCCTCAAGGGTTGGGCTAGTATTGTAAATATATATTTTTCTCATAGAATGAAGGGTTAAGAATGCATTAGGAGTGGGAAACTGTGGGCATATGGCACGACATAACATTAACCAAGAACATGTTCTCACAGCTTGTTTTCCCACAAGCCCCGTGTTCCTTAAAGCTCCCCATCTCCATTGATGAACCGTGCTGATCCCTGACGCTATATTATTTATGTGCACAAATGTTCGAGGAATGCCTCTCTGGGTACTACGCTTAAAATTGTGCTTCTTCAGACTCAGGGCGGAAATCAAAGAATGGGTTTAAGGCCTTTGACTTGCAGATGAAAGAGCCATTTATTTACCTCCCACACAGGTAGAGCGTGGTCATGTGCTGCTCTATTAGCTTGTAACAGATCTATTAGACCTATACATCCAAACGTTTACCCTACGAAAGGCGCTTAGAAGCATGTAATTCAAGAAAAACGCTATTAGAATACGGAGAGTTTAACCTTTTGCAGCCATCTTTTCAATGGCGCGTCTTTTTAAGGTTGTTTGTTCATGTTCTGCTCTTGATGTCTGTTTGGCTTTGGGGTGAGTTTCTAAATGGATTTTTGTGGATTTTGTGGAACAACATTTATTGTATTAAACGCATTTCGTCCATTTTATGCTTTTGCCCCTTGAGCACAGAGAGGAATGAGATTCCACACACATCTGATTGTGTGAACGACCATGTTCATATGTTTACTTGTGTTTATTGTTGTTTATTGTACATGTGTATCCATCTCTCTTGGCCAGGTGTCCCTCGCAAAAGACTCAACTGGTTAAATATGCGTTTGCCTTGAAAGAAAACACACACGAAAACTCCACAACGTGTGTAATGTCATCATTCTTATCATGCCATGCAGCGATGCCTACATCGCTTGAGCTGAATATCATCTGCTTTATCCCCATTATCAAATCACACACGCGTTTCCTATCGCAAGCATAAATCCCAAAACCATACGTTATTGGTTCAAACCCAAGTCCCCGACACAGAGGAGCATGTATGCCGGTGGCTTCATCCGCCTTATCCTGTCACACAGATGAAAAACATTTAAGGACTTTGCCGCCCGGGCCTCCAGGAGGCCCGACCACCGCCAGCCAATGGGGCGATCAAGGAGGTGTCATGCGACCCTGCTGAAAAAACGATAACATGTTGCAAAGACGCACATTGTGCCAATCCTTTCACTGTGTGTGTGTGTGTGTTTGTAAATCCTCTCAGTAGAAGGGGGATTATGCGATACAACCACAGGGGTTATGCATCAGAGTCAGGTGGTTATTTGCATGCAAATAGCACAGCGAAGACCCACGTTACGGTCGCCTTCTTCTATGCACGTGCACTTTCCGTATGTGTGTGTGTGTGTGTGTGTGTGTGTGTGGAGGTTTTTGGGTTCTCCATAATTTCCTAAAAACATGCAGGGCGTCCCCATGGGATTTGGCGCGTTAATACCTGAGCCTTGTGTTTACTTCCAGGCTTCTGTCACATAATGTGATTCATCTGTACTGTACACATGAGCTCCTGTTTTTCTTCCTCAGTTACTGTGTCAATCCTGTATTATGTAACTATCTCCAATGTGGCAGCCCCAATTAACCAGGTCACATTCCTTGTGCATCTGCTGTATCCTACTTGGCACACTAAAGGGCTCCCGTTTCTCCTCCTCAGAGCTCGAATCCAAAGAATTTCTCTCAACCTAAACGGCAATATGCCTGCTGATAATGCCGCATGCATAATATATATATGTTTTTTTTCGCATTGTATACATTTTCTATTAAATGATGTGACCTACAAAGCTGGCCAAGTCATAATCGTATTCCTTTATTCATAACGAAAACAAATGATTGTGTTTCTTCGAACATAATAATCTACACCAGGGGCGTCTCCTGTCTAAGGCTGGTCAACACTTTAGAAAGGCTGTAACAACAACAACATACATAAATGGAGTTGGACAGGAGTCAAGCTGTTTGGAAGCACAGCAGATTCACCATCATGACAAAACATGTTTCTCAGTGGCTTCCAACTATAACAAAAAAATAACTCATGGTAAATTAACTTCCTTTATAGAGTTTTTTTTAATCTTATCGACTGTTTAAAGCGCTTTACGACACACACACTACACCCATTGACAAAGGTTACAATACAATGTTCCCTCTGCTCATCACATTCACACTCATAGAGAACAATTTGCGGTTCAGAATCTCCGTCATGTGATCTGTGGTTATGGTATGGTCAAGTTTAAGTAGCTAAACCAACTGAAGGTAGGTTGAGGTGAAGAAAAAAGAAATAATCACCCTCATGGTAAAAAGAAACACACGGCGAGAACAGTCTTTGATGTTAAAGTTCCGTGAAGTGTCCAGGTTTTGAGGTGTTATGCTGGTTTAAAAATAAGTGTACGGATTTGAAGTGTTTCTTTTCTGGTGTGGACTCTCACTAAATGTAATGAGGCTGCAGCTCAGCATCACGGCCGGCCGGCCCTGTTTTTTTCTAAATCCAGCACCATGGACAGCTACCTGCAGCTCTGTGATTGGATCTGTGGAGCGAAAGATCAAGCTCGGAGATGTCTGAGGTCCTTATTATAACGACTCGAGACACCGGTTCGTTGAACCAAGAATCTACTGTGATCTACTGAAAGCCAGACGGCTCTAATGAATGAATCCTATTTGATATCGGCTTGACAGATTGGTGTGCGGCAGTTGACTTTATGAAGATCCTGTAATGAATAAAAGCCTTAAAGCATTTGCAGTGCTTATCAATGGCCGTCACATTGTTGTGCAAATGAATACATAGTGTATTGACTCACTGGAGTCACTGACATATCAGGAGTCAGCAGGATAAACTCATAACGTTTGTGTGATATCTAGCCCATGTGCATATATTTATGATAGGGACAAAAGTACAATCTGTCAATATATGAGTGAAGCACACACACACACACACACGTCATCTTTTTTTTCAAGATAAGCGGAACATTTACATACTGTGCACACTGTACACACCGACGATTACTGAGAATAACGAGATTGGGTAATTGTTTGATTAAAGTGTTTACATGGTTCCCACTAACCTGATTTCCCAAATTTTACATGATGCGTGTGATAATCTGGTTAGTGTGCAGAAAGATGGGAGGTAGCCTGCAGGAATCTGATTAGCATACAACATAAGAGAGGGAGGAACGGAGGGACTTTGGTTTTATTGCGTTGATGTTTCTTCTTCCATTATTCAATTTCATGTTCTATCACTCTGCTGCTGTGAATGTACAGAATGAAAACACTAAAAGGAATCAGTAATTGTCAAGACATAGTTATTCAAAAACCTGACAAGTGATTTTAATCAGGTTATGTTTACTGTAACTTCAAACTTGATCTTATGTATTCCCAGGGTATCAATGTGTTACCAAAGTATTAGTCTTCATGTCAACACACTACCTGACAGAGCAGTACATTTTAATCATATTAAATACATTTTTATATAAAACACAGTTAGCTGTGAATAAGAAAACGGAGCTTTGAAGCACAGTGTGGAAACTATACAATGAATGCAGAGATTGGGAAGAAAAGCGAGAAATATATATTTTCCCTACTTCTCAATAATGTGTATTAATGTTGCTTTTTTTATCATATTGAGAAATATGTTTTATTAATTTTCTATTAATCAATGCAAGATGGTTTGTTGTATGCAATAAAATATTGCTAAATGTGTGTGGTCACCACTATGAAGCCAAATATAACCTGCTGTTTTCTGGTAAATGCTTTTCTCATATGTGCATTTTTGCATCTATTGTATTGTCATGAGAGCCTAATCATGAAAAGTGGAGAAAACAAAATTCTACTAATGATCGACGCCATCTCCTCCATGGATGTCACCCTCCGGCCCAACGGCTAAAGTCAAGAAGAAGCTTTCTCAGCCACGTCCAGCTACCAAAGTCTCGGAAAGAAACCAGAATCCAACTCTGGAGGGAAAAGCTTGAGAGTGACCCTCCTGCACCTATTATGGGAAAACCCCAAAACCATGGGCTCAATGGAAAACACTAAACCGTCTCAGAACAAGAACGGGACGATCAAAAGTTACTCTGGTCAGATGCAGCTACAAGACCGGCCCGACCACAAAGAATGTCTTTGTGTAAATTCAATACATAAGAGGGATATTATGAAGAATGTGTATTAGTAACATAGTAAATATGAGTTTTTATCACTTAGAAGTATCTCAGGTATGCATGGAATGTGTAAAACAAGATGGATGCCCGTGCTATAGGGCTGTGTAACTTTTCCTTTAGGGGGGGACTATTTTCTTTTCACAGGAGGGCGGAGGGAGGACTTCAAACACCGGAAGTAGGGAGAGCTATTAGAGTGTGGACAGTTTACCGAGCCAGAGGATGACTCCGCCCCTGTGAAACTTTTAGCCAATTGCATGCTGTGAAACTAACCAATGAGAGGCGAATAGGCCCAGTGTCTGGGAGTAACACAACTACCGTAAAAGTCGGGTTACACGCCACTCCTACCTCCGGTCAGTGTCCCGCTGTAGCAAGCTAGGAGCAGCGCTAGCTAGCTCCCTGCTGCTGTTGCTAATGCCCGCGTCCCCTCTGCCCAAGTCGGGTGTCGAGCCCTGGCTGGTCCTGCTACCTTTGGTGGTTGTCGGGGAGCTAGCGGAAGTTAGCGGAGAGCTGAGCGCCAGCTGGCTACAGCGGAGAGCAAACGGGGACACTGACCGAAGGTAGTAGCGGCGTGTAACCCAACTTTTACGGTATGCAGAACTTGTTGTTCGGGGTTATTAGCGGATGCAGAGACCATGAACTATTGCAGTGTAGACTGTAAATGTCTGTGGATGCGGAAGCTGTGCATGCTCGGCTGAGAATGTTTATACTGTATCACCATCGACTTTTAATTAAATCCATTTTATTATAACTCATCGAATTTCGGACCTCTTCTCTTCGGTCGCGACCACCCAAAGGTTTTTGGAACATAACACTTGTCTGCCCTCTACCACCCAACCCTTGCAACTAAAAATACCTTGCAGTGTTTAATATAAATGCAAAGGATTGTGTAAAGAAACGGGAAACTGTCATATAACCACCACGCTTAGTGAAACGAAAGAAGAAGAAGAAGAAGAAGAAGAAGAAGAAGAAGAAGAAGAAGAAGAAGAAGAAGAAGAAGAAGAAGATGTGAACTGGTTACAGAAAGAGATTGTTGAGCACATCAGAGGATGCTCACGCAGTGAACATACTCTCCATATTATACGCTTCACAGCCCCACTGTTTACGCCAGTGAATCTATAAAACATAGCATGACATTCAAACAAGATTATATGCAGGCACATGTTGTCAACATGACATGGTGGTCACAAATCATACAGCGTAGTGCAGCAGAGCACTTATGCTGTAGGTAAAAGGTGCTTGATGATAAAATGCACCACTTACACAAAAAGCACACTCGCACAGCTCCGTACATACAGTATGTAATCTCAATGTGTTGACTTTGGCCGGCAGGATTTTCTGACACAAGAGAGAGAAATTAGCATATAGAGCCCATGAATCATTAATAAGAAGATTAATTGATGGTTCCATTCATTAATGAGGCAGGGACGACGAACAAGGCTTGACACGTCAGAGTGCCATGGCATGAAAGTGGATTAGCCTTGTCTAAGAAGCCAGGACGCCATTATTCTGTGTACTAAGTCCCATTTAATACTGAGGGAAACACACAGGCTTAACAGTGTGCGTATGTGTGTTTGACTTTGTGGATTTGCGTGAGTGTGGCTCTGCATGTGTGGGGTTGTGGGGCTCTTTGGGTGGGCATAAAGGAGGTTTCCGTCTGTGGTGTAAATCATTTGCAGCCATTTTAAAGTCCCCAACCAGCAGAGGGCGCCATGGCAGACAATTCTTTTTTTTATATTTAAGGGAGCCTCGTGCGCTGGTCTCAAGACGCCACATCGATGTTTGACGCTCTGGGAGAAAGACGTCTGCTCAAAGAGTAATTTCTGATTAACTTTGAATCAGCCACTAAGTGGCGCTAAACTAGTAACGATTCAACAATTAGTTACAAAGGAGGTCCTTATTACGTTACAATGATCTTACCATTACTTTATTTGTGCCCCCAGTAAAGTAAATGCATCATACTACAGATCTAGTGAGTGTAAGATGTAAGATAACTCATGGCAGTATATATAACGCATATATAACTTATTTATTATTGGCTTAAGAGCAATCACTAATGCAGTTCCCTTCAGTGATACTATGGAGGTCTTTGGTCCCCCATGTAAGAATTGCCATATTTCCTGTAATCAAGAGATCAAGACAAGCATTAGGCCAATCTGGGAATTTTGCCGTTTCTCTGCACTTCAAATTTGCAGAAAAATAGGTGAATATAAACGAGGCTAGAGATTTCTTTCAGATTCAGTTTTGTTGTTTGGCCATGATCACTGAAAGGAGTAATGTGCATGTGAGTAGTTCATTTTGCTTCAAAGCATATCCTCGATCTACACAGCTGAGTGTCTGCATGAAAGGATTTGATCCACATAAAAGTCACTTGAGCAGCCTATTGCAAATATAAAAGCACTTCAGCAAATATGACAACAGAACAGGTCAACTTTTATTGTATTTTTCCCCCCGTTTCCATACAGCTTTTTCTAATGCAATACTACAAAATGTGCATAAAAAAAGACTTGTGAATGGAGACGAGGCTACAGTCTGAAGGAGAAACGCAGTGAGCTGTGGTTTCTGATGTTAAATTCACATCCATTGTTGACCTAGAACCCTCCTTTATACATTCATTTAGCTTTTACGATAAGCACAAGTATTTCCTTATTTTAGTTTTCTTTTTTTTTTGCAATATGGGACTTTGTTTTTAACTCTTCCAACACTGAGGTCATTTTCAGTTGATTTTCTCGATTTGACATCATTTCTTAAATTCACCTTTTAAGGCACTTGCATATAAGATACATACCTATGTTTTACATCATAAAATGCAGAACAATCTCAATTCTATATATAATGAAGCACCATTGTCATAAGGCAAAAGTGTAAAGAGAAAATATGACTAAAGCTGAAAAATGGAATCTCGATTTTTGGAAATTCTTCATATCTCTTGTGAAAACATAACTTTACTCAGGTGGTATAGAGCTCAGGTGTGAGTTACATGCTGGTTATTTGTGAGTTTCTTGAGTGTTCATTGGTTTGTTGATTTCACCAAATATCGACGGACACCTGATTCAACAAACCACGGTGAAGTATTTCGTGTGGCGGGAACTTTCTTGGCACAGCGTCATATGACACGTCGATGCCCCTAACTCTTGCAGTAATGATGGTAAAATGTTGCAGCGGAAGCAGGAAGACTCCTCTTTCAGCTAGACGTCAAACCATATTTCTGCGATGTATTATCGCGAAGTTATGAATATTTTAAAAACGGGGAAGAGTTAAAGAAGGAAGTGCATGTCTTTGCATGTCGGCTCATTTCTCCCGTTGACTTTGTATGCATCGGGGTGCATTCTAATTAGCTTGACATTCATTCTAAACACACCTTTACGCTTGTCTCAAACCATCTGTCCTCTCCGTCCAAGATATTTGCATTTTGTCCCTCAAAGCTGTGTTTTATTTTCGCGCTGTGAAATGTCACCGCATCTCAGTCCCACAGCCAAAGCTCCTAGTAGTCCAGGCTGACTCATAACCGGTTAAACCCGTAAATCACTGACACTACCGGTAAGCAGACTTCCTGAGCCCATTTCTGTTTGCCAGGATAAGCTGCAGAAGGCAATGGCAGCAGGTTTTGTTGAGGATAATTGTCATGCATTGCCGGTCATCCCCAGCAAACCCAGGTGCTTTCTGTATAGCCTTGCAGTCTTCCAATGTTTCAAGGTTCCAGGGAGAGGATGGAAGATGTGACCGCTGAGGTCATGCTTGTCACGTTTCCTGGTTGACTTCTGTCTCTAACCTCTATCTGCCTTGTCTCCGTCTTTCTCTTCCTCGCCATCTTTTTTTTCTTCTCCCTCAACCGTGCATCTCTCCTTTCAGACATGCCCGGCTGCATAATTCAAGACAGGAAGCAACCTCTGATCAGACAAAGAGAAGAGGTTTTTTTTGGAAGAGGTAATGAATATTTAAAGCAGAGGAAAGGGACATTTCTTAAGCTGTGTGCCCTGAATATATGTTGTATTTGATTTTGCCAAAGTGAGTTGTATTATGACGGAAATAAGAGCAGCAGCTTTTTATTAAGCAGATACTTTTCTAACATGGTCTTTTGCTCTCTTCTCATTAATAACATTGTGTCTCATCAGTGTTCAGCTTGACACATTCAAAACAATGAGCTGAGGCTTTGAAGACTACAGAGTGACGACTATTACAGTCCAACTCTGATCTGGTTTTCAAGACAAAACCCATGTCTATAATGGTTCCATAACATGATTAAAGAATTTGACCCAAATATTTAGGCAGATTTTTAATTATGCACATTTTGTTTAACTTAGACAAGAGCTAGACAATTAATAATTGTATTAGATTAAATCCCAAATGGAGAATCATTTACACCATCATGGCATTCTCCGTGATTTAAAGTCGCGTACCCAGTTCACGGGTCAACACGTTCCTTCTCAATTTAAAATACAGATTACTGGTTGAGACAGGCAAGGTACTAGCATACCAGTTGTATTACACAAAGCTCAATACTGCGGATGCTGAAGAAGGTCTAGGACAAGTGAAACCATGGGCCAAAGCATTCTCCTATACGTTACTCCTACATGCAACTATTCTGCATCAGTGCGATACATTTAATGATGAAGTTCAATCCAATGGAAAAGGGATCTGATGTTCACGCAGAATGTGTTTCGTGGACATACTCGTATTAGTTGGCGTAGAAATGAATGAACTGATATTGAAAAAAAATGTCCGTCCGTTTTTTGCAGATACTTATAATAGGACTGTTTTGTCCGGTGCATTGAAGGAAGATGAAATCAAAAGCAGTCAAATATGTTCCCCAAAAACTGTATTGTATCGTATTGTCACGTCAAACAGCAGCATTTGACCATAATTCAAAAGGAAACATGGTCGTCAAAGAGACACCACAGCATTACTTAACCAGTTAAACTCCTCAAGGAAGGGGCTTGTTTGAAGACATTCTACTCAAACTGGAATCGTCCTTGATTTTCACACAGGATGATCAGTTGTATTGTCATCCAGCACCTACAAACTGCTTTACTGAAGATAGTCTCGAGTCCCAAAACAACCCGGTCTCTCTCCCAACTCGCCAAACACCGACACTCGGTCAGCGCACGGGGTCACCCGATGTTTCCAACTCCAACCCTTCCTGCGAGGCCGAGGGCCGTTGACTGAAGCGTTGGAATTTGACGAGTTTGGTGTAAGAATGTGTTGCATCAGATGTCCCACAATTCCCAGCAACACACTTGGGGGCACTACACCATCACATTTCTTGTTTCAAAGGACTGGAATGGATGACGGGCTGTCAGGACAGATGTGGTCAGAGCTCAAACATTGCTGAGAGGAAATTTTTGCAGACATCAGCTGTAGTCACAGTCCTAATCAATTAACTGGTATGAATATTCAGCGGTACTTTGCATCTCTTTACATAAATCCATCTCAGCAGCTCCACCTCCCAAAGCATCTTTAAATCTCTCTGTATGACTCTGTAACCAATCATTAAGCATTTCCACTCGAAACATTTGCACGGCAGACATCTATCTCACTGACGGCATCAACCGGTCGGCTCACCCAGAATAGAGACGGCATCGGCGACCCTCATACATGTCTTGATGTCAATCTGAATAAAATTGATTTGGGATCGTTGCATTCATTACGCTCGAGAAAGAGAAAAATACTGCACGTCAATCAGCGAGGTGGTGCAGAGTGTTCACGCTGGGGCAAAAGCCTTGGGGAGGTTTGGGACGAGAGTCGGCACAGTAGAGTCGAGCTAGACCAATCTCCTCCCCAGCAGGAGTCCTATTACATGGCCTTTCGCTTCTTAGTCTTTGTGTGTGTGTTGTCTATCTAATAGCTTTTACAGAGCTGCATGAAAACTCAATCACAACCTATTCCCCATTCACTTTTTGCATAAATCAGTCCGAGCTCACTTCACATAGCAAATTATAAATGACTGCATGGCTTGCAGGGAGAAGCCACCCTGACTCAGTCTGACATTACCTTCTAGTTTGCCATTTTCTGTGAGAGGACGATTAGATTTTGCCCCAAACCTGATACGACTGATTCACAGGCTGTTTTGACATTTTGGTCAACACCAGAATACATTTAGCAGTTAGCTACAAGCCCAAATGACAGGAAAAAAGAGAATATTTAGCTGTTAAAGAAGTTTTTGGAAAAGGTGAAAACGAGAGCTTAAAGTGTCGCATCTCCAACTGAGTGCAACTACGTGTTTAGTGAATAACCTTTGCGAACACATTAGCAACAAACAACTCTGTTATGAAAGTGGATTTTCACATAATCCAGTGGGTTTTTAAATAATGCATTTAAACTAAGAAGAAGAATGATTTTCTCAAAGGGATCAAATAGTTGAGTTCATCTGAAACATTCCAGTTTACAGAATTCTGAGAATAAACGTTTTCTACCTGGACAGCTATGACTTGCTTGTCCTAAAAATAATAAGCAAGGCAGAGTAGAAGACCACACCGTTTCTTTTCTATATTATTGGAACCCCAAACATGAAAAGGACACTAGGAGAGCAGCCAATCTAGCAAACTTTAGCGATAAGAAATGTGACCTTGATCATAAAGCTGCCCTACGGCTACTCAAGCTCATCTGTCAGAGATTGGCCTTAGATCATTGTCCATGAAAGTCAATACTCATCAGGTATGACGCATCTCGGTATATCTTTCCAGAAGGCAGGTCGGACCTTCAGAAGTGGGCTGACAGATTGTCACAGTAATTATCCACCAATAATTACCTATACTGGTGTGACGTCCATGCCCCTCCATCCACGTACAACCTCTTTCTCATGCCCTTTTAAATATCTCCTTGCCGCCTGTGGCCACGGCTTGTCCCTGAACCATGACCCCCTTCTCCTGCCCCACCATCAGGTCAGACAGCTGAGATCTGATTCATTGACCTCTCTGGTGATATCAAATATTTTCTGTATCGGCGTCAATGCTTGGGGTCAACTCAATCGGCTGGCTGAGGAGATTGGGCTTATCAAAGAGGCTAACGGTTATAGCGGGGTCACATTGGGTATCTCACACCGCTGCTGCGAGGCTATCTCCTATCGAGGGGTTTGAGAAAGAAAAAGAAAATAGCGCATATAAATTGCGACAGGCACAATCACTGCAAAACGGCAATCTTGATTGCACTGCTCTTAGCATGAAGAGCATGCGCGTGAGCAGCCGGTAAATAGAATACCTCACTGACAAGCAGATGTTGGTCCAGATAAGCATGTTGCACAACAGCTTAGATTGATTTCTGAGGAATTTATTGGGGGCATTATTTTGCAAACAACCTTGGAGGCTCTAAATGAAATTGTAAATCCATGGTAATCTGCGGACCGTGCATAGTGGCTGACATTTCAGGGCTACGTACGATCACCTTGAAATGTCTGGATTCTTACAACTGAGACGTAAGCCTGTGATTTTATAAGCGCTGCACTGACTGCAGCTCTTAGTCTCAAACATGGTTAGCATCAAGCTCCATTTCTGCACTTTGGGAATCTGCCGCTCTCTGAACTTTACTCCCGGTGCCCGGAAAGTTTTCCCCCTCAGTGATCAATGCCTCTTTCAAAGAAAAGTAATGTTTTTCTTCTCAACAAAACTGTCTGTACCAGCAGTGATGTGAATTTGCGACAGTTGCAGCAGTTTTTTAAGAAAAGGTTTGAATAGATTTGTGCAGGCAGATTACCGACTACCCGGGATTTTATTGACCCACAGAAGCATCTGGCCGTAAACGAGGTACGTTGTTTTATAGCCTAAGCTACTGGACGCTGTTTCAGAGCGTTTCCTTTTAGAGAAATGTTTAGGGGTAATTTTGGTTCCCGCTGGTAGAGAGTCGCAAGTCAGTCAGGTTAAACCACACTCTTTTCCTGAACTTAACTAAGCGGTTTTGTTGCATTAACCTACATTTCCCAGTTTATTTTGAAAAGACACTATGCATGCAACAGGCTATGTTGACACACCGTCACCAACACATGCAAAACTGATGCGGGACCGGTACAAAGAGTGTTATTAGTTTGTATTAGTGCCTCTGACAAGGAATTTGACGCATTGGCCCATTGAGTCCATCCTCTGCTCCTCCATCAGCGTCTGGTACGCTGCAGCCACTGCCGACTGCAGCGCATCATCCGCTCTGCGGACAGGTTGATCGGCTGCAATCTGCCATCCCTCCGGGACTTGTTTGCCTCCAGAACCCTAAAGCGGGCAAGTAAGATTGTCGCTGACCCTTCTCACCCTGGTCACCGACGGTCCGAGTCCGTTCCCTCTGGCAGGAGGCTGCGGTCCATCAGGACCAAGACCTCATGCCACAAGAACAGCTTCTTCCCAGCGGCATCAACAAAGCCCGGGACCCCACTGACTGACTCTGACTTTCACATCCAGAACAACAAAATACACCTGCCACTTTTATTTTATAATATATTCTTGTTTTAAAGTACTTTATCTGTTTGTTGTTGTTTACCATATGTATCCATTATTGCACTGTGTTTATTGTTTTTATTCTATTTTTCTTTTAATTTTCATTATTTTTGTTGTTGTATACTATAGCACACATTTTGAAGACATCTGTTCCTTTAGTTGCAATGGGAAAACTAAAATATCGACCTTTTTCACCGCGATATGTTCACGTTTTACTGCTCTTTCTTTTACACTTTCTTCTGTATTTATTTCTTTGTCATACAACACAGGGCTGTGTTGGCTACATGGTCCCTTTCAAAGCCTTGGTTGCTTTGCTTCGGGATGTGTCAGCTGTAAGGTTGCAGGTTGTAAGGGAGCAGCTGGGGGAATACTCGCCAACAGCTCTTGGAAAACAGTAATTTAATCAATGAGTGTCTGAAACTATCACAAGCCGGCCAGATACTTTACATGAAACAGCCTGTGTTGAATAAGACCCAGACTTCTCCCATAGAACCGCATACTCAGCTGCATTAGGTGCCCGGTATTTTGCACTGAATGTTCCCTCTGACCTTCGTCCAGCCAGCTTTCTCTGTCGTATCGCTCTCCATTATGTAATATGTAATAATAAAACAGAAATATGTAAAACATAATCCCTTCACTCCCTGATCTTTACACTTGAGCTGGAGCTGTGAATGCAGAATAGTGAGGAGTGAAATAACATCTCTTGGCCCGGTACCCACTGGCTGTGGTTCAGCTGAGAGACACGTGATGCTGAGATAAATCGCGTGAAAGAGGAATCATATGAAACAAACCCTTCGTTCTTGAGGGAATTCTTTTATTTCAAGGTTTTATGATGAAATAATTTCACTGAACGCAAAGCCAGACGGGAAGGGGAACGAGGGTTCCTCCTCGAAAAAGACAAATCCTTGCACAAGAAACCCACATTTTACCAATTTCAAATGCTTTCTGCTTTCACTGCACACCACGCTGCCCACTCTTTCACAGGCAGAAAAAAAATTGAGAATTGAAATAGTCGAAGATAAATATGCACACAGTAAGTGGAAGAGCAGAAACAGAATGGCAAAAATAAAAAAATCAGGACGTTTGTCGGATTTGTTCGCAATGTGGAGATGAAACTAATATGGTGGGTTTGAGTAGCTTGAGTGGAGAAATATACTGTGACACAGTGCAATAGAGAGAGAGAAATTCTCTGCTGATAAGATGCAGTAAACGTCTTGTTCCCATCGTGCCAATAAAGATTATTTGAATTTCAAAGCAGGAGAGGAAGGAGGGGAGGAGAGAGGCATTGCATACAGAGAATGCTACCTTTTATGTGAGCCATCAACCAGGAACTATTTTTGCATTCCAGGAAGCGCCCCAAAAATAAAAGAACACACCGACACAAAGCTAGGAATCGTGGCCAGGTGACACAAAGTCACACGGCCACAGATATGCACTCAGGCAGGGCTCGGTTTATACGACTAAACAAGAGGAGAGTGACAGTGAGAGCGAGTGCATAATTGCGGACAAAGATAAAGTGTTTCATGAGCGGGGTGATAAAGTGCATATTAAATTAGCCTTAGCTCTATCGATCGCTGCACTGCAGCAGAAATGGATGCGGTGCATATCAGAGAGATTCAATTATACTCATATAATCAGCTTCAATTCCTAACGGAGCGCGAGTCAGACAGGAGGACAAGGCCGAGGGGAGAGGGAGGACAGGGGTGGAAGGAGAAGCAGACGGGAGGGAGACATTTGCATAGAGGCTGTGCAATATTGCTACTTATAAGTCCTGCGGCATGAAAGTGAAAAATATTTATTGGATTCAAAAGAGAATTTACAAAACAATAGAAGTGACGCTTCCATTCTCCTGCTAGAATACTTCTTTTTCTGCTTCCCTTTCTCCCATCCATGTCCTCTCTCATGTGCTCACTATTCATCCCTTCACGTGTTCCTCCTTTCTAAGCCTATTTCCTCTCATTACTAATTCATTAGTCATATTTATTGAAGGGGCTCACTCTGAGGGGAGGATCAATGTCTTATTTACACATTTAGACAGTCTATGGACTGAGCTGCGATTAACTAGCCTATAAAACCTTTAGCAATACCGCCTTAAATCTGCCTTCAGGGACATGTGCCTCCTGATGGTGTCCATCTTTATGAAAACAAACAATGGAGGGAATAAAAGGCATTGCAGGCCCAGTATATGCAACAAGGGTGCATTTTATGAGGCACTTAGCCAACATTGTAACATTTTATGTTTAGAACCGGCAAGTACGGATATTGCATTTCATATCAGGACATTTTATACTACGAGGCTTGTTTTGGTCAACTCATTTTGAAATCTTTTTTTTCTTCTTCTGTGTAATATTTGTTGATTCTGTTGTGTTTCACTGAATTTTTCTAACTTCAGGCGATCAGGTAGGTCAGTTTCAGGCCGTTGTCTTTTGATAATAAACTTCCGTTTCACAGGAAACATGACATGCACAAGGTCTCTTTTAAATATAATTTCCAGTGTAGGTTTATCTAAAACCATGTGGTTCATCCTTTATACTGCATCAGTTGTTCTGACCTTCTAATGATGACGTTTACATTGGAGTAGGAGTGAGAATGGGTTGAGTACTACATTATATTAAGACTGGTTATAAATGGTTAATACTTTCAAACTAATTGCTTTATTACTTGTTAAGAAATAATTTAATAATGCTATTTTTAACAGAAATAAATCATTGTTTAGAGCCTGGTTCATCCTTTGTATTTTGTAACAATGCAGCCAAATGTGTTGGTTATTCATTATTAAATGCTCACGGCTGACTACATTTTTAATAAATTGTTGTTTTATCGTTGACCAAGTTTATTAATGAAAGAATAATCAACATTTAGCATTTTCAAAAGCTGTAACCTAAAAGCATTATATTCAACTACCTATTCATAAAGGTTATGTTGCAGCTTGATATGCTGGCTGTCCAGAGGTTGTGTGGCTCATGGGATGGAAGCTGCATCTTTCTTGCTTTAAAACAAAAAGAAAATGGCTATTTTCAGGGTGCAGTTACTCAAAACGCAGACCTCACAGGACACTTTCTCCAGGGACACCATCTATGTATTTGTTTTGCTCCTGCAGCTACTGTACTACAAAATGGCTGACAGATGATTGCATCTCTGCCATGACTGATTAGAGTTAATAGGCTGTGATTATGTGTCACTTTTACATTATATATTTTGCACGTCGCACACAAACACGTGACCTTAAGACAGATTGCATATGTTCCGTCATACACGCCTGTCCAAATATTTGTATGGAGCTCATATAAGAGTTTATTTGACAGACTGAGCAAAGATGTTTGTTGGAGTTTTGCAGAAAACAACCTTAAAAAAAACACACCGTATTCTTTTCACCTGCTTCGGAGTCTCTTCCGTCATGAGTCATGTTTAAATTTGAAATAATGGAAAGACAACTGGAAGCTACTGCTGATATCGTGTCGGCGTTATTTTTTTCTTCCCCTTCTCTCCTCTCCTTCTCATCCTTTCTCTTGGCTCTGCAACAGAATTCAATTACTCTCATACTCCCATATAATCACTTTTCATCCCCAAGGCTTGACAGTTTCCCTGGTCTGACAGGAAAAAGCCTAATTACTCTCTGACCTTGACTCTCTCTCTCTCTCTCTCATTCCTCGTGAACAACCAGTTTTCTTCTCCCTCACATCTATTCAATGAGCAAAAACCTGCTCATACGCATGAACCGGACATTCTGCGACCGTGTCTGCGTGTTTGGCCACAATTGCACAAAGACACAAACGCATGCACTGCTTTCATTCCTGCAGTCTGGTATAGCTATCTCTGCTTCACCATGTATACGCTTTTAACTCCAGGTCTTAATTTCCTTCAATTTCATACCACAGATATAGATGCTCTTATAGTAATTCAAGTCTTTCATGGTCTCAGGCACTATAAGAGGCTCATCTTTTTTTATTTTTATAAAAAGAAGACCAGGCACTTAACCTTGTTGCTGTATGTCTCAGGCTTCTCTGTTCGAATGTGATGGAGTCGAAAAAAGAACTCAAACAACGCTGTCACTGCGGTCATGCTTCCTGCTCCCCTTGATCTTCTTTTCCATGTCAAATTGAATGTAGAGAGCTCGGCAAATGGGTGATTAGTTGTAGAAAGGAAGACACGTTTCTTCTTGGTGTGGTTGTTTGGCAATGATGATCATCATGAAAGGGGAATGAATGTGTTGGGTTTTGTTTCAGTAAATCAGAATACCACAGTAAACAGCAACACTAAGATATGTGGGGAACTGGCAGGAACATTGGAAAGATGCATCATGTCTTTTCACCTGTGATGCGTCTATAATACAAAAAACAAGAATCTAAATAGTTCAAATAGAAGAGAATGAAGAATATGTGACCTGTGGTTCCCAAGTATTTTAGAATTTTTTTAATAAACATTGTTTAACCATTTAATGTGGTAATATTTCTTGGACATTAAAGTCAAAAGTCAGTTTTATTTGTCACTTCTTCCGTTTGTGCGAACATACAGAAGATTTGAAAGCAAAAACAGTTCAAAGTTAAACGTCTCTTTATCTCACCTAGATTATTTGGAAGCACTGGTAAATGATCCTAAATTTAAAAAAAAGAAGTCAAAGGTTTCCTGAAGTGGATTTGTATGAAAAAAAAGAGAGATCTTTTTCTCATTAGGCATATTCTGACATTTGCATTTTAATGCAGTGGCATGCACGCAAGGCCAGAGTACACAAAGGATGAGAAGTGTCGACCAATGAGCTGTGAATATCATTGCACAGCCGAATGCAATTCAATAGCTCTATGAGTAATATGCATGCACTCTTTTCTGTCACTTGTGAGGACATTGTATTGCTTTACATTCATTCCTTGGAGACTTAAGTACAACACACACCAGCTGCATCATGTTGCAGGGTCTCATTTTATGTGTGTATGTTGACACCTGTAGCTCTCACATGATGTAAACAAATAAATAAAAGATATTAGTATTTTGAATGTGATGATCTGGGGGGTAAGGACATGTAAACATGGTGTCAGTTGACACTTATGGATGCTGTGACATAAGGTGTTCCCTCGCCAACACAAGAAACCTGTCTTTCATGTCCACCAGGGGGCGACCTTTATGCTTGCAAGTCTGGTTGTATAGAAGTCTATGAGAAAATGACTCTACTTCTCTTTATTCCCTCAGTAAACATTGTAAACATGAGTTTATGTCTCAATCTCTAGTTTCAAGTCTTCTTCAAAACAGCATGATGTTCATTTAGTAAATGATGGTCATTTAGATTGAAAAATACCATAATGCCGGGGATGTTTTCGGTGAGTCTTAGAACTTTAACCCTTTCAGTGTGTTTTCAGTTCATGAAAATAGAACATTTTGGTTGCCAAAAAAAATGTCTAGTTCAGTGTTTGGTTGTACATTAGCTCCACCCTCTCGGGTCTTTGGTCGCAAAAATTAAAGATGGTGATATCAAAATGCAGAACTTGAGGTCTCAAAACGTCCGTCCACAAACCAACGGTGACGTCATGGAGACTATACGTCCACTTCTTGTATACTCCGTACTTTTATTTTTGTTATTGTTGCATGTACTGTTGAATGTAGTCTGTATTCATTTTGACATACTACTTTGTTTAACATTAAACTTTGACCCTATTGCTCATTAATCCGCTGCGCAGAGAATTGTGGGTCAGATGAGGCAGAACATTCCCTCAACTTATCCTGACAACCTAAGCCCCATATTTATAAACCCTAACATAAATGTCTGACCACATGGGGACCCCCTGAATGTCCCCAGAAGGTAGGCGAGTCCCCATAATGACTGTGTGAACCACTGCAGGCTATTTCACCTTTACATGAAAAAAAAACATTTGCTAAGAAACTCATTTCGCTTGCTGTTTTCTCACCTAAGATTAGGTCTTTTTTTCCAGCTACACAGTAAGTCAGAGTCTGGCTGGAGTGCTTGCAGCAAGAAGTGCAGTGTGATTGATGGTGATGACTTAATTCACTGTGCTGATTCAAGGCTTGGGTAATTATTTTCCAGAGAGACGATTTTGTTCCTTAAAGGTGCTATTTATGAGACTGAGAGCATTTCTATTGCCTCCGGTTCCCCCTCAGGTAAACACCGTTAGCTATGTTAGCTGTTAGCGCCGATACAGAAACTTCACCGGCTTAAGCGTCGCCATGTTGAGAGCTTTTTGAAGCAATTAAAATGCTCCCAATCCTGTATCTGGCACCTTCAATGCTCTGGATATCAGATTATACATGTTTACATCAAACAAATTCTGATTAAAATGAATAAAAAAGCAGTTGCAGTATGAGCAGTAGTACATGCGCTATATCCTACAGGCAGAGTGGGCTCACACACATTCGACTGTATGCCGATCTCGAGAGAGGTTGTGTGTTGCGCACACACAAACAAAAAGGCTTCTGACTCAGAGACTCACTCTGATGGACCGGCGTCAATATTTCCACGGGGGGCAGAGGAGCCTGTTGTGCTTCTGATCTCGCTTCAAGCGTTTTGCTTCAAGTTGTGTAAACTTGCTTTGCTGCGTGTTTTGCATAATTTCGCAAACAGCTTCCTTCAAAGAAGCAAAGCAGTTACTAAGCGCACTAATAATTGATGGTGGGACTCCAGCCAGAGTGCCCTTTACAGACTAACCTCGGATCAGTTTTGGCAATTAGCTCTCCCTGTATGGTTTCATGTGAAATTTTACAGGGTGGCAAACATGGAAATATACAGAATACTATGATGTCCTGAAATACAAATGCTCTGAATGTGATAATAAACTGGAACCAGTTGATGTTTATTTTCTGGAACAAACTCTCTCCTCTCCCCAGTCCAAATAAACAACAACATGAAAAGCCCTGTGTACCTTTTAAATATCCTCCCATACATATGCAGCGATGGTGAGAAACACAATATCCTTCAACAAATGTCCTGTTCTTCCCCCTGAGCGCTGAACTTCTCTTTATTCTTTAATTAGGTCTCTAGGAGTGACCGGCTGACCTGATGTGGGTTTTACTGTACACCCTCCATTTCTCTCTCTTTCTCTCTCTCTCTCACACACACACACACACACACAAATCCACACTCGCCGTCTCTGCTGCTCTCCACTGTATGAAATACCAACATGCCCTCAATGTCAGACTCACCTTACACTCCTTTCTCACCACATATTTACCCATAAGAATACATATTTATGATCCCCAGGTCTGATTTAGCTGCCGGTCGCTGCGTTTCTATCAAACGATTTGCGGCCCTGTCAAAGGACTCCATGTGCGCGGAACTAAAAAGAACAATGGATCAATGTTTATCGGTCTGGACTGAGTGAACCGAAACGTTTAGAGCCCGAAATGGTTCTCCAGCAGAAACGGGAGGATCACGGAAACATAAGTAAGTATAGCCTCCGTATATCTAGTTTATTTTATTCATTCATTTGACAGCTTGGGATATTGGGCCAGTTAACCTGCTGCAGTCGCTAATCTTTTGTCCCCGGCCATCGATGAAGCCTCCTAAAAACACAATGAAACATCACGTCTTAGAACATTCATACATTGAATCTAATACATAAGGACAAAATAGTGCAGTATGTAACTAAAAAAGTACAAAAACAATAATTGGCCATTGCACAATGCAAGTCTCTAAATGTCTCTTCCATTGTTCTTGTTGTACATCGCAACTACAAACAAAGAGCTACGTCTAGAAGTAAAACTAAAAGAGGAACATATTCCTCTTTAATTTATCATGGTACCATAAAGAAAACCATTTACCTTTACTATCCATAAGCGGCTGCTCACAGAGCTTTGATGTTGTGTAATTATCTCTCAGTCGACGTACAACGTTAAAAAGCTTGAAAACAGGCTGTAATCAACTGTGTTTGTGCATGCGTGATTATCAAATTCAAGACATTTCGAAAAACCTCTCAAGTTGCAAATAATAATGAGCTCTCAGCACTTCTTCCTCTCTTTCTCTAAACAGCATCATATGTGATGAGAGCATTCGTGCAATTAGAACATTATTTCAGCCGAGAGACGTTATATTCTCGCACTGCGAGACGCTCGCCGCCACCTTTCGAGGGCTCGCCAGTTGCCATCAGCTGATTTATAACACATATCAAAGCTAATTCCACTGACTTCCGCCCCGCGCCGCACCATCTGCAATGCTGATCGATCTTTCCTTCGTATCTCCATAAGCCAGCCCGCCGTTCGCTAATAGAGCAGGTATGAAGTTACTTTGTGACCTCAATAAAACCTTCACTTTGTTCTTTCCTCCTGAATCCAGCGGCTCAACTGGAGCGCCGACATAAAAAAAAGCAAACAACCCGACCTGGACGCTGTGAATGTGTTGAGCACCCAGATCCACTCCGTCTATCCTTCCCACGTTGACTTCCTGTTGAACCGGTCCGCCATTTTGTTTATGAGAGAAACTCCACAAGTGGAAGGAGGAGGAAGCCATTTAGTTTGTAGAAAGAGAGGTGAGGTTAGCAGGTTACTCTGGAACTACAACAACAGGATTCCGTGTGCACATTTTTCCATTTACCTTTTGATGAAAAGGTTGCAGAATCCTTCCCTGGAAGGAAATAATATTAAAAGAACCAAAAGCCGAAAAGTCATGCAGTTTCAACAATAAGTTCAGCAATGGCGTACCGCAGGGAACCGTCTCGAGTGTACTAAATTAAGTCTTAATATTAACGTGTTTTTTTCAAAATGTTGTAATTAGCAAGTCCCTCCGCTGGGCCTCAACAATGCATTAATAGCTAAACTTATTTCTCTGGCACTGCATTCGTTCCCAAAGCACAGCAAAGCGTTTCGGTTTTATTCACAGCTGACTTTTTCGTGTAGCCTTTGTTCTCGCCATTTCTCCATTTGACAGTTTGATGAAGCTCTCTCTCTCTCTCTCTCTCTCTCTCTCTCTCTCTCTCTCTCTCTCTCGTTTTCCCCCCACAAATTATTCAGTGTGGTCCCGATGCAGACATACAGTAATACACAATCAGGATGGGGCATGTCAGTGCAGCTAATAAAGACGGCAGCGTGGCTCCCATGTGTGCTCAGTGGGAACAAGCTGGACATTTGTTCAGCGCCATGATAACGCTCGCCGACTCGATGCAAAAATATTTCTAATTTCTGCAAGGTTAAGAGATGAGCATATGTTTCGCTTTTTTTTTAAACACTTCTGCTATTAAAATAAACATCTTAATCTTGCCTGGGACCGTGGCTGTAGAAAAACCTCAAATCAGTCGATTTGGGATTTTAAGCTCGGAATTAATGCGTTTTCTTTTCTCTCTTTACATGAATCTATTTTTGAGTGCAATGCGAGAGATTAAAGCGAACAAAACACCATATTAACACCACGTTTGTTGGGTTTGACCCACCATGTCGTGTTGCTTCAACATCACACGCTCTCTTATTTAACTCTCTCCCATGGTTCAATCAGGGACAGGGAGACAGATAGCAGTCTCTCGTTTGAGAGACGCTTTTTTATGTTAATTGCTGGTGCGAAAGGTCATTTTTGCCGCGGCTAAAAGGACTAAAACGTGGGTTATCATTCTCGTTTTATGTTTCACACTGCTGCTTTCGGTCAGAGTCGTTACAGCTGCAGGGATGACATATTTCTGGAGGAAAAAAAACAGAAGTTAGCGTCGCTCTGGTTCCCTCGACAAAAAGCCGATGGGATTTTTCCATTGGATTTTTGATTATTGCAGAAAGTTTATGAAACTCACAGCTGAACACCACTTTTAAGATTTAGTTTAAGCTTGAATACAATCAGCACGAGAGTCAAAGTATCCTCATCTTCCAATTAAGACATGTCAATTTACGCTTGTTAGAGGCACACAGTCTTTTCAAAATAAAGCTCCATCTTCAAAGGGAACTACAAACCCGCCTTGCCGTTGTTTGGGTTAAAATAACCACTTAAGAGTCGTGGCTAGTGGCAAGTTACGTGATGAATAAATCAACGTTTTTGTGTTTCACATGGGGAACGATATCTGGTTGTTGGACACTGCATCATCTCTGAGAAACCACCTGCAAAAATGTTCCAAAAGCATCTTGCGGATCATGAAGTCACTGCAGCACAAAGAGAAACAGTGTAAACATGTGGAGGAAACCCAGGGTGTCCAAAACTTTTTTTTTGGCGACACACAAAGAGAGAGAGAGAGTGACACAGAAAGGAACACAGGCTTGTTAAATGTCCCAGCAGGCGGCTTTTTCAGCTGCTGTGTCCCAAACTACATATTCATTTTATCTGCGTTTTCAGTTTTCAGAGCAGTCACACTGGGGAACTCAAAGATGTCAGCATGCAGAGTAAAGATGCTCGATTCTTTCAAAGCGGAGTTGATGGACACTATTGTTCTGATTCAATGTGCAACAGAAATGGTTGAAGCTACAATTAAAAGCAATTATGGATGATGGATAACAAAATAAGAATGGATGATTCGGTCTCGGGGGGGAAAAACATTTGGAGGTTTTCTCACCAGAAGCAGCTTTCCAAAGTTGGTTGACTGAACACGTGCTTTAACTTCTTGCCTTCTAATGGCGAGAAGGAAGATTAGTAAATATTGCATAATTAGTGGTATTAATATACAGCAAGGATTACAGATTTAGTACAATGATGTCATTGTGGGTAAACATCACCCGCTAATGAATGATATACAATATTTAACAAAAGCATGTGTAGAGTTGTGTATGTGTGTGTCTCTCTGTGTCTGTCTGTCTGTGTGTGTGTGTGTGTGTGTGTGTGTGTGTGTGTGTGTGTGTGTGTGTGTGTGTGTGTGTGTGTGTGTGTGTGTGCGTTTTCTTTCTTTCCTTTGTGAAGGTTCATTTGATACCTTAAGCGTGAGGGCATTTTGGAGCAGGCAGTGCACAATAGCCAAAGTCCATTCATCATGTCTGCAAAGGGCTTTTTTGAGGTGAAAAAGATTACATTTAGCCTGTGTGTGTGTGTGTGTGTGTGTGTGTGTGTGTGTGTGTCCTTCCTTTGTACTGTGGCGCCTGTATGCACGCTTGTTTCTCTTTTTCCGTGTGACCGGTCGAGCTCCAGTGACATACAAGTGCTAGACTTTGACACGGGAAGCTTGTCGGCATCCATCAGGATCACTGGCAGCATCTCCTAACAGCCCCCCCCCCCCAACTCCCCCCCTATGCATTTCCTCTTTCCTCTCGATATAGCATTTTTGCTCTGTAGATACTGTCTCTTCCACTCACATGTGAGAGATGTGCATAGGCGAACAAACGCACACGGAAAACCACACACACTTAAATCCGTCCTCTCTTCTCTCGGTAACAAGCTGACAGCAGACAAACGGACGTAAGCCGACCTACAGTGCTACATGTCGGATGCTGGATTCAACCTACGGGCCCGCGTGACCGTAGTTGAAAGATCGAAGGCCTCCTATATACTCGGCCTGAAGCAAAGCATTGTGGGGCTGGTCTTGGCCAGGCACAAACCGCCCTGCAGTAGACCAAACTAATAAAAATAATGGTTTCTGCAGCACATGATGATTTTTTTTAATAGCCAGCAGTGTTTATGTACTCACATTCCCACCCAGACACACATACATGCACACGGTAATGGGCACAATCTAATAAACCATGCATTAAGGAAAATATGATATGCATTTTAGGGAGCATTGATTGGAAATGATATGGAATGTCTATTTAATTAATTGATTCGTTGAAAAAAAATCAGCTTTTTTCAGCATTTCCATTCAGTTGACGTGACTCAAACGCAATACAATGAACGTTATGACTAAACAGCATGATTCATGTGTATTTATTCTATAAAAGCAATAATAAGCTGTTGCATGGTTGATTTTCTATAAGTATTGCTGCTCTTAATACGTTCTGTGATTTATGTCATTTTCTTCCTGCATCATGAGTGGTATTATTTATTACACTTTTCTGAACATATATGTTTATTCTCGATTGTGACCAGCAGAGTTAAAGGAACAGTTCACCCAAAGATCAAAAATACATCTAAATACAATATATCTATATATCTATATATTCTATATTCTTGACATTAAGCAGAAGTAGCTTTTCTCTGAGCTTTCGACCCTCTTCGTCATCATCTTCATCAGTGGATGGAGGTTGCTGATAAGGGTTCACTTTTAAGTCACAAACACGTAGACGAATACTTTAAGAGCTTTACATATCAAAAACTGAATTGCAGTCACAACAGAATGGGATTGAAATTTAAAAAACAGAAACAAACTCATGTCACTAGAGCTTTTCAGCAGGCGATTTGGGGCTTTCAGGTAAGATTTAATTGCCTGTATTTGGAGAAAAAAAACAGCCTCGAAGGACAATTACAGGGCCTCTAGTTGAAGATGTCAAATAAAAAAGCCATTAGCTGAGTGTAAGCGTGTCGGTGACCTTGACCAGATTTTCAAATCGGGAAAGCATGGAATATTCATGAACGTTTAAGGGAGGAGGAAGAGGTGCACGAGGGAGCTTCTGTGTGTCGAGATTGTGTGTGAGCCCCTCGCTATAGGACACAAGTGTGTGTGTGTGTGCTTACGTGTGTGTGTGTAACCAAGCCTCGCTCCTCTGAAAACACGCTGACAGGAAACTGCTTCTTGTTAGTCGGAGTGGGAGACAGACATGTCTGAGCTCGGGGCGCCGCTGCCATTCCAGAGTGAAGTGCACTACAGTGAAAACATACATCAGTGGGCTGGTATGGCTCCCAGGTAGCACTGGAGCTCCAGACCGTCTTAATATTGCAGACACAGCGTGTCTTCAGCTATTCCCTCTCTTCTATTCCCCCCTCTCTGTCTCCTTTAATATCGGTCCCTCTTTCCCGGTTTCTTCTTTTCTCAACAATCCTTTATGTAAATATGTATTTTTGCGCCGCGTCACATTCACTTCCCCTCTCCGGCGTGGGGAAATGCACCGCTGTGCCAGAGTTCAATCACTGGGGGGGGGGAGATTCCCCCCAAGGTGGGCGTGGAAGAAAAAAAAAAATCCAAGTGCCTTTGTGGCTGACTTAGAACTTTCCCCTCGAATTTGTTCTCCAAAAAAATAAAAAAATGTATACTTCTCTGTGCTCTTTTTTGTTTGCTGTGTTTATCCAGAGTTCACCATCCTGCAGGAAGGGGCCACGCAAACTCAAAGTCAGAGTTTGGGAGGGAAAAGGAGGGATCATTTGCATATATTTGCATCCTATTAACACATCAAACCTGCTGACTTGAAAGGGATGCCTTGATTAGGAACACCACCAAATTACTGTACGTCTACTTCCTCGCGCCTCTCTTCTCGTCGTCCCCTTCACTAGCTCCCTAGCTCACTCTCCTACCTCACACCGCTGGGTATTACTGTACAGTTCACACCCTGTATGCGTTTTGCATGTATTCTCGCATCATTATAGATCGTTTTGCTGGAATATCCCTCCACATTTGACGTGAAACTTCACATAACCCTCGTCTCTGTCTCTCGTTTTTCGCCTCTTACCAGACGTTCATGACTCTGCCTCTCGGCTTCCTCTCCGCATCACGGACAGGTTTGGCAGAGCTGTCAAACGTGTTAAATCGACGTGTGCGTACGTGTGTATTTTGTCTCCAAGCACTCCTGACCGGAAGTATGATGAGCCTTCTAAGGATGAGCATACCGTGCGGCTGTTGGAATATAAATGTGCTCCCACGTCACAGTTCACCGATTTGAATCACTGATTTATGTAATGGAATACATCCCGGCTGTCACTCACTTCAAAAGCAGAGCAGGGAGTGGAAAGATCTTTGCTACATCTGCTTTCACTGTGCTTTCACAAATATTCCAGTTTTTTTAATGCTGGACAGCCCTGAGTGGACAACGCAAAGACATTACAACGAACACACATACAAGACATCTTGGACAGGAGCCTCATGGGATAAATAAAAGCATGAAGATTGTTGCATACACATATTTACCAATCATATTTGTCATTTCCCCTTGGAGGTATAAGAAACTCCATTAACCTGCCAGTGACCCGGTTAAATGTCATGTTGGGCAGCTATGTATTGTTTAAACCTAGAAAAATTGTAATGCCACGATTAGTCTCCAAAAAATATATATTTTACTGCAGAGAGTCAAACTATGGAAGCCCGTTACTCATAATTATGAGATAAAAAGTCATAATTATGAGATAATAAAGTGACTTCAGTGGCGCTTCAGTGACGCTGGCTTTTATCCTTCCTGTTATCTGCGTTGTCTCCTCATCCCCTCGCCAGTATAACCATGCAAACGATATGCAAGCGTAACTGTTGACGTTTTAGCTCAACAAATAATAGCATTTATCTCATAATTATGACTTTTTATCTCATAATTTAAAAAAAATGAATTGTGGGGGAAATGGGCTTCTATACATGACAATCTCTGCGGCGAAATCGTGGAAACTAAAATAGTAATAAAAATACAAAAAAATTGTGCTTTTAGGATATTCTTCATCAAACGGTCTTCAAAAAACCTGCAGTTGGCATCGACAGGGTCCAATTGCCACAGGCTGTGATGGGTTATTCACAGGCAGACGTCATTGTGATTAATGGTCGTAATTAGCTTAAGTGCTATAATTCATAACAGTGTTGAATTTGACACATATTTAAAGCTTTCAAGGATTATCACCTGCTGTGCACATCCCCGGTCTCTATTTTCTGCTGTTTTCCATCCATATCTTCCCATGTGTGTTATAAATAACACTGAACACTCCGACAAAAGCCTCCAGCCCTGAACTATACATTATCCCTTTGACAGATTCAGAACCCAAGTTAGCAAATGAACAACTTTATGTTTGTCATGAGGCTATTGAACACACACACACACACACACACACACACACACACACACACACACACACACTTTGCATGTTTGCGAAAGAGCCTTAATGGGATGCTCTGCTGTTTACCAAACCCGAGTGAGCTAATGCAATTTCTCAATTAAACTTGTTATATCTCGCTAATTAAATCTAACAAAGACGTCAATACAAATCACTTGCAAGTCGAGAAGTTGGAGGGTTTAGGAAGTGGCATTGATAAGCCGGCTTGAGAAAATCCACAATTACAGGAAATCACACACTAATTACATTTCAACCCTGAAGCGAGATCAGCATTGGAGTTTGTTTCTCCACCCGGTGATTGTGAGTCAGTGCCCACTCGCTCTTCGGCTCGAGTTTGGTTTTGATGATAAGTGATATAATGTCTTTGGCTTACTTCTCCAGCTGGTCGCTAACTATGTCTCCATGCCATTTGGTGCTGGACTGGGAGCCACCAGTGGGTTCACAACAGTTTTGCTCTGAAATCAGCTTCTTGACATGAGATCAACGAAAGTGATGAAATGAGACAAAACAGTAAATCTGTTGAACATCCAAAACAATGGGCTAAAAGAGGCAGCTCTGTCATGCGAAAATTGAAAAAGATTTTCCCCAAAAATGCCCAAATTACACCATTTATCATAGCCAGACGCTACAAAAGAGATATTATCGTTTGACTTTCCAATGTTCATGGAACACATTGTGTGATGATCACTTTACTTGATCAGCTTTACGTGAAATTTCATCAAAATCACATCTTGATTTACCGTAAAAGTCGGGTTACAAGCCGCTCCTACCTCCGGTCAGAGTCCCGCTGTAGCAAGCTAGGAGCAACGCTAGCTAGCGCTGCTGCTAGCTCCCCGCTGCCCAAGTCGGGTGTCAAGCTGGAGCTGGAGCTAGCGGAGAGCTAGCAGAAGTTAGCAGCGAGCTAGCGGAAGTTAGCGGGGAACTAGCATGAGCGCCAGCTGGCTAGTGCAGGTAAACATGTGGATAGTTGAATATGCATAGCATTGTTTTTACAATACTCGTAACACTTGTGGGCACGAGGAAAAAGTCTAAAGGTGTAAATATTCAGTTATTTTCCAATTTTTGTACAATACATTATCAAATAAATCCAACTGTGTTATAGTGGGCAAAAGACATGCTTATGTTGCCTCTACTTCTATCCAGGATAGTGCTGTTTTCATGGAGGTGCAAGACTTAATTATTGCATTGAAAAACAAATCCATGGTGAGTAAACTGAATAAACAGGAACAAAAACTGCTCATTTTTAGACAACACGTAGCTAAGATAGCAATAGAAATATAAAAAAAGAATAAAACCCTGAAGATGACTGCTGATTCCTCTGTGCTGCATTGACTTCCCCTCAGATAACAGCCTGATTGAGCTGCCAAGAGATCATTAAGCCTTCATTGTGTGCTAATTAAATCGGCGCACAGTGGCACGCTGACGTTTGGCCGCCATCGCTCACACTCTCAACTTCCCGTCACCAAAAATAAGCCCTCTCATCGCCCGTCTCACGCTTTATATTCGTCTCCCTCCCCCCTTGGCTCCCTCCCAGCTTCTGTTTTCCATTCCCAGGCACGCCGAGTGCTCCTCTTGGCGTCTTGGAGGATTCACAAGCCACAATATGCGGTCTCTTATCTGTTTAATTTTCTCCCACCTCGAAAGCATGCCACGGCATCAGCCTTGTTTATTACCGTCAGAGAGACACCAGCCGAACTCCCACTGGTGTGCCATTATTATCGCACAGATGGCGATGAGGGTTGAGAGGAAAAGACGAAGCAACGGAGATAGAGAGGGAGAAAACAGAGGGAGCGAGGGGAAGGGAAAGGGGGTAGGAAAACAGGAAGAAAGCCACGGAGCAAGGAAAAGAAAAAAAGGTGTTTTCCATTTTAACCAGATGGTTTTCTGAATGTTGGCAAGAGTAGATCACTTTTTCCTTTTTTCTGTAATGTCAATAAACATTCACACTGCTGTTAACGGACACACACACACCCACACACACACACACATGCACACACACAACTGTGCACTTTCGCATTCGACACACCTATCCCAGAGGCCTTTTCCTGTCAAGGTAAATTACTGCTGCCAGGAACAATAATGTACAGGATGCAGTGACCCCTCCATTTATTCAGTGACTGTTATGCCCGCTGTTGGGATGGCGTGGGTCTCCCGGGGTGACGGAAAGTCACATGCGTGTGGTTTTTGTGTGAGTGGACGCATATGTCCTTCCCAGCGCCCAGAGGAGAGACTTCAGGACCTTGGAGAGTTACATTTCCTTCTACACTTCTACTACTCATGTTGATTCTGATATTTCTGCTCACGGGTTTCAGTATGAAGTATGTTTACAACCTTGTAAGCACTCATTTGATGGGTTACCTGTCAAATATATATATAAGTTAAGGGTTACACTTATGCCATTTTTATGTAGACAAATAGCTACCGTAAAAGTCGGGTTACACGCTGCTACTACCTTCGGTCAGTGTCCCCTTTTGCTCCCCGCTGTAGCCAGCTGGCGCTCATGCTAGTTCTCCGCTAACTTCCGCTAGCGCTCTGCTAGCTCACCGCTAGCTCCCCGACAACCACCGAAGGTAGCGGGACCAGCCCCGGCTTGACACCCGACTTCGGCAGAGGGGACGCGGGCAGTAGCAGCAGCAGCGGGGAGCTAGCAGCAGCGCTAGCACCTAGCTTGCTACAGCGGGACACTGACTGGAGGTAGGAGCGGCTTGTAGCCCGACTTTTACGGCACTAAATATATATATATATATTTATAATAATAATATAATTGTAAATTAGGTATTTAAATATGTTTGACGGGTCCAAAATTAATATTTTCTTTTTATGTCTAAAGAAATCTAATGTTTGGTTGCCACCTCTTAACAATGCTTGTGGGCCAATTGTATAACGTTGTTGGTAAAACACGTTTCCATTCAACTAAACTCTCAGTTACATTCTGGTCGCAATTTGAATATGAAAACACAACACTTTACAAATCTACTTTGTAAGGTTTAATAATGAAACATTATGCTTTGGATTCCATGCAGTGAGCAATTTAAACCAAGCAAAGCACCTATTTGAAGGTCCCATGTTTTTTGTTCACATGCAGCAGCCTGAACTACCTCTGCTATGCACTGGTGTCATCAGGCTGCTGAATACTTGAATATATCCAACAGCTATTGTCTTTACAACCTTTAACTAATGTGTTGTCACCGGTTGATTTGTCAAAATGACAATTTCGTGACATGCATCCGTGACGGCTGAGTCCAGTCGAGCCTATATAGCTCATGTAGGCCTTTAGCTACATGCTGCAAAGTGACTTCATTACTCTATCGTGCGAGATTCATCACCTGAAATGACCGTCTGAGTCTCTCTCCACTCGACCATAAAATAGGCAGCTTGTGCAACGGACTGGCAGCCACTTGTGAAGTAAATGCAATGGATCGGGGAGGGAGAGAGACACATTTAGTGGCTCAGCCTTATTAATGGCACCTTTTAAAGAATAGGGGTGATATTTGGTTGAAATGGGGGCAGACAGCAAACAAAAGGTCTTAAGATTTTTTTTTTTATTTGCTCAATGCCCGTCTAGGCAAGTCTTGCATAATTTTCTCCTCCAGTTAGTACTAGTTGTAAAAATGATACACTATGGAATATTTTTTAGGCTACATCCTATACATAATGTGAAGAATATTAAGTATGGTACATGAAAAGCAGTCTTTCCTCAGCTGCCTGTTCTTTTTCAAGTATGGCTTTTAATCTCCTTGTTTACTGGCTGCTAAGATGTGTGTTATTGCTGCTCTGTTTTCAATTTCATGCATGCTTCTTGGTAATTGGCTTGTGTGTGTGTGTGTGTGTGTGTGTGTGTGTGTGTGTGTGTGTGTGTGTGTGGACGAGCAGGTAAGGTAACGTTGTGCATTCCTTTGAGCAGCCACTCTTTGCACCTGTGAGGCCGAAGTCAATCTGGTGGCGTTGGTCCGTGAATGAATGCTTTTGGAAAAGACTGAGATCACCCAGGAGAGGAAGGCTGGAGTCCAGAGAGACAGGAGGGAGGGAGGGAGGGAAGGAGGGAAGGAGGGAAGGAGGGAGGAGTACACTCCAGAGAGAAGTGTCTTGTCTGCTCTACAGCCTCCAACTTGTTTTTTTAAACCTTTGCCAACAAATGCAATAACCGTTGTTATCAAGCGATTTACTTTCTCACTTTTTTTCTTTTTTGAAAAGCCACTCCAGTTTTGCGTACTTATCGTGGTGCAATGTTTTACTTCTTGAGTCATAAAGTTCAGTCAGTTTGTTAATTTGATTCTCTTGCAAACAAAACTCCCATCCAAACCCATCCGAGTCCTCATTAGACTGCTGTTCGTGTCCGCCGTGAAGCCAAGTCAACGTCGAAGTTTTTACCCAAAGCCAATGATGTAACAAGCAAAGTCTTTTAGTATTGAGTATTTAGTATTTCTCTATCTACTTTTGACGCGTCAACCTATCCGTGTATTTCTCGGTGCGTAATTTCATCTAAAAACCACTAAAAGAGAGAAGGGCCAACTCCCAGTTGGGAGTGAGAAAGGGATGAGTGGGTTCTGTTGCAATCATTTCAACCTGATGTCACGGGAAGGCGTGTATACAGAGAATATAATAACATTGATGACGCATTCACACCTTTTTGGTTTGGCCGCGGTGGTTGTTGGTGTGTGTGGCCATGCTGCACATACGGGTACTTATTTCCTTTCTTCTTATTTGGTGTCTGTAAAGCACTTTGGGTTGCATTTCTTTCCTGAAAAGGTGCTACACAAATAAAAGTCCCTTTCACTCTAGTGGGAGGGATCTGTGATGAAATGGGTGGATGACATAAAAGAAGAGGAAGAGGGATGAATATCAAAGGGGCCCGTGATGGTCATGCTTGACGTCAATGGGAGAAGCTGTCAATCATGAAGTAAAACTGTAGGGAAAAATCATTTTCAGACCTTCAGATACTGCTAATCTACTTAATTTAAGGTCTGTGTGCAGTGAGAGGGTGAATATTTGACCCATAATACTCGCCTTACAGCAGCCATTCCTGAAAAAGACCCTCAGCTGGTGGCAGCCTGGGCCAACACCTTACCTTCCAACACACCAAGTGTGCCATGTGTGTGTGTGTGTGTGTGTCATATATCTGTTTCTGGCCCTCTAGAGAGTGTCTGTGTCAGACCCAGGTCTGATTGGCGGGGGCTTTGCAGGGATCTCTTCCAAGCCCCCTCTACGTCCACCTGGCAGGTGAGATTGCCTTTGCATCGCTCTGGAATGGCTTCTCGACAGCAGGCGATGAGACGGGTTTAGCCAGCCTCTAACTAGACGGAGGGAGACCCACTCTGCCCGGGAAATACACAATAAACAGGCCGGGAAATCGAATCCATCTCCAGGCAGAATAAATAAAACAATGGCCGAGAAGAAGAGGAGGAGCTAAAACCGCAGAGTGACGGAGACAATTATGAAAGTGTAGATTTGCTACCCAGAGAGGCAGAATATAAAAATAAAGAGAGAAACGAGATAAGAGGAAAAATGTGGCCAAATAGTGAAGGGAATATATTTGAATAGACATCATTTGAACCAGTAATTAGACGACGAGAACCGTCATCAGAGGTTTTGTTCTTTTTGGGGAAATCCGGCAAAACTGAAAAAGTAATTAATCAAATTCATCTCATCACATACTTTTACAATTCAGTGCTTTGGTCTCTTGCCATGTTCTGAAAATATTATCTTCGCACGCCGACTAATTTACTGGTTAGCTGAGCACTAATGATTGAATGTCTGACTTTGTTGCCGAAAGCAGTGGGCACTGCTGTGTGTGTGTGTGTGTGTGTGTGTGTGTGTGTGTGTGTGTGTGAGGAGATCACATGACTCACGTTGAGTCCCTTCTCCCTCTCCCTTCTCCCTCTCCGTCCCACACCGACAGCGCTAACCAGCGCTCTGGGGGACAATCGGCGCTTGTTTTACAACATGGCCGACGCTTGAGTTATGACTCTTTTGGAGGAAAAAAAAATCATTTCGACGCAGATCAAGTTTCATCTGGCGAGTAAAAATGATTAATTTCGGTGACAAATAATGCCACAAACCGGCTCAATTCGTCCCCATTAAACGTGGGGATTGATCACGCTTTTTACAACCTGATTAGTCTCAATTTAGTGTAAACACAAAGTGAATCAGATTAAGCATTGATCCTGAGCCGGGGGTGAGATTTGTCACTCTTTTGTTAACGAGAGTAAATTAATGTCTTAACAGCGTGTCAATTGGAACACAAAAGGATCCTCTTTGTGTCTTTGCATTGGTGAATGTTAGTAATCCAGCATTCACTTCCCACAGAAAGGCTCTAGAGCCTCAGAAGGTCCATTCATAAAATATTCATAAAAAGGGTTTTACGCTAAAAAAAGACAAACTACGGTAATGACTAAGTTCCAACCTACGTGTGCACTCTGATGTTGTTGTTGAAGCAAAGCACGGTCCTGCCAGCTGTTATTGGAATTAAGAGCTGATGCTATTGTCTGATGCTGAATGGCTTTCCTTCTGAGAACTAATGCTGCACGACTAAGCAGCAGAGATCCTCTCTCTCTCTCTCTCTCTCTCTCTCTCTCTCTACCTCTCTCTCTCTCTCTCTCTCTCTCTCTCTCTCTCTCTCTCTCTCTCTCTCTCTCTCTCTCTCTACCTCTCTCTCTCTCTCTCTCTCTACCTCTCTCTCTCTACCTCTCTCTCTCTCTCTCTCTCTCTCTCTCTACCTCTCTCTCTCTCTCTCTCTCTCTACCTCTCTCTCTCTCTACCTCTCTCTCTCTCACTCTCTCCCTCTCTCTCTACCTCTCTCTCTACCTCTCTCTCTCTCTCTCTCTCTCTACCTCTCTCTCTCTCTCTCTACCTCTCTCTCTCTCTCTCTCTCTCTCTCTCTACCTCTCTCTCTCTCTACCTCTCTCTCTCTCACTCTCTCCCTCTCTCTCTACCTCTCTCTCTACCTCTCTCTCTCTCTCTCTCTCTCTCTCTACCTCTCTCTCTCTCTCTCTCTCTCTACCTCTCTCTCTCTCTCTCTCTACCTCTCTCTCTCTCTCTCTCTCTCTCTCTCTACCTCTCTCTCTCTCTACCTCTCTCTCTCTCACTCTCTCTCTCTCTCTCTACCTCTCTCTCTCTCACTCTCTCCCTCTCTCTCTACCTCTCTCTCTCTCTACCTCTCTCTCTCTCTACCTCTCTCTCTCTCACTCTCTCCCTCTCTCTCTACCTCTCTCTCTACCTCTCTCTCTCTCTACCTCTCTCTCTCTCTCTCTCTCTCTCTCTACCTCTCTCTCTCTCTCACTCTCTCCCTCTCTCTACCTCTCTCTCTCTCCCTCTCTCTCTACCTCTCTCTCTCTCTCTCTCTCTACTTCTCTCTCTACCTCTCTCTCTACCTCTCTCTCACTCTCTCCCTCTCTCTCTACCTCTCTCTCTCTACCTCTCCCTCTCGCTACCTCTCTCTCTCTCCCTCTCTCTCTACCTCTCTCTCTCTCTCTACCTCTCTCTCTACCTCTCTCACTCTCTCCTTCTCTCTCTACCTCTCTCTCTCTCTACCTCTCTCTACCTCTACCTCTTTCTCTACCTC
Source organism: Taurulus bubalis (assembly GCF_910589615.1). Classification (NCBI taxonomy): domain Eukaryota; kingdom Metazoa; phylum Chordata; class Actinopteri; order Perciformes; family Cottidae; genus Taurulus; species Taurulus bubalis. The sequence continues at coordinate 4,496,865 of NC_136602.1, forward strand.
TCTCTCTCTACACCCCTCTCCCTCTCCCTCTCTCTCTCCCTCTCTCTACACCCCTCTCCCTCTCCCTCTCTCTCTCTCTCTCTCTCTCAAACTGCTTCCCATCCTTCCTGTCAACTCTCACCGCTCCCTGAAATAAAAGCCCAAAGCAAAGACGTCTCACGGACTTCAGTTGACGTTTGACTGGATTTCCCACAACGTATATTAATAAACTAATAAACCACAGGCAGACTAAAGCGGGTTGCTCCTCCAGACAGCAGCTGGCTTTCAACAGAAACACTGTTTCTTAAAAAGTCGTGCAAACAAGAGACGCAGTTGTTGTCGGGGATTAGAGACACCTGTTTGGCTCAGGTAGGGAGACTACTGCAGCAGAAACCCTTCTTTTGGCCACATGCCTTCCCGCCAGATGAGACTTTTCCTACGCGGGTCACGAGGTCACGTGGACGAGGGCAGTGGATTTCATAGCAGACAGTTCACTGTTTTTAAGACATTTCCTCTGTGGCTGGATTTCTCCAGTATTCTTTTTTGTTGTGTATGTGCATGTGGTACGACCAGATTCACTCTGAAGTGGCTTGTAGGAGTGATTTAGTAGAACTTGCCGCATTCATCAATTTAGTTTTTCCTCTGGAGGTATGCACACTATTTACGAGTGGTCTAGTCTGCTGTTATCCAACGTTTTCCACTAATTAACTGTATATTTCATTCCATTGCAGCAGTTTTAAGTTCGGAAACCTTTTATAAATTACACTTAATTAAAACCGTTGGCGTTATCCTGTTTGACTGATTGCAACGTGAATAAGTGGTTAATATAATTCTAAATGCATCTTTACAGCCACACAAAATCACCAGTAATTAAAACTGGCTGGTGATGCTGTATAAAACCACAACATCAATATGAACGTCTCAATCTGAAAAAACGACTTCAATCATTTGACCCTCTCGCGTTTCGGTCGTCGATCGTTTTTCTAAGAATACAAACATGTCTTTTTTGTATTTTTTGCATTGTTTGTGTGCGTGTGAATGTATTATAAATGAATGTGTGTTTACGCGCATCACTGCATCTTTAATTCAACTTCTTTTCAGAGTCTCACTTACATAGACTACAAACCGACCCCTCATCATCATCATCATCCTCCTCACACACACACACATCGTCCACACTCAAGCTCGCAGACGGATGTGTACTCGCACCCCACGGGAGGAAAAAACAGGCTCTTTGAAAAACAGGTCGGGTGGAAGTCCCGCGGTTAGATTTTGGGAAGAAGTTGTTCTGGGACTTAATTAGTAAAAAGGGCCCACAATTGAACAGGCTAAGTGCCCATGAGCTCTACTCTCAAATCTGGGACACTGACTACACACACACAAACACACACACACACACACACACACACACACACACACACACACACACACACACACACACACACACACACACACACAGAAATACTCCACAGTATATAGTTTCAAACTGGAAGCTCCATACAGTATATCTTGGAGTGTCTGAAGAGGGGGTAGGTCCTATATATATATATATATATATATATATATATATATATATATATATATATATATATATATATATAAATATATATATATATATATATATATACATATATATATATATATATATATATATATATATATATATATATATATATATAAAGTATATTATTACTGTAACAGTGACACTGAGTCAAGGACATAAAATAATAATACTAATACATCTCCATTAAAAACTAAAATCATTTTTAAGTTTCTGTTTCTTTCACCTCTCAGCTGTTATTGTTCATCCAGATGTTTTCTTATGTTTCAAACATTAATTAGCCAACACAAGAGCTCCAGCAGCTGCAGGACGGCATGGAAATAGCAAAAGATGGAGAAAGTGAATCTATCTAATCTCTGACTGTTTGAATGCACAGATCAGTTGTACAAAACTGGACTATGCTGCGTTTGAAAACTTTAAATAAAGAGCCTTTTTTTTAAACCGTGACTCTCGGCCACCATTGAAATCTATTGGAACTGTAACTCCTAACACAAGATGAGTAAAGCAATCTCCCAAACCAAACAGTGGGTTGTCTTCAACACTTCTTTCACTTAAGTTAAGTGTCTACTGTCAACACAGATCTGCACATCAAATATACATAAGCAAACAAACACATCCCGAGATCCAAAAACAAGGCACCCAAAAAACTTTCTTTTCTTCCGTTTCTCAAAAAGAATACATAAAACAGCGACCTATAGTGAAAACACACACAACAGCAGTGAGATGAATAATACAGTTCCTATTGTCCAGTCATCTTTAAAGCAGAACTTAGGACATTTTATTTTGCCTAAGTCAAAAGACAATGTGACTTAGGCAATTTTAGAAGCTTTTTAATATGGCATTTTGAAGCTAGCATTTAAGCTAGCAATTTTTTCATGCATTTTTGTCAATGAAAATCACACTCGAACATGATAAGTCACCGCTTGCCAGATCCTCTGTGGATTAACCACTGTACATGTTTATGGTTATCTACACTTCACACTTCACATATTACATACATCATTTGCATTTTTGCACTCTCCTATTGTTTGTTATTGTTTGTTATTTACACCTCACACACTTAATATACACATACATACTTTTTTTTTTTTTTACTACTTTTGCACTTCTACTGTTTAAGTTAATTTAATTTAATTAAATTCCTAAATTAATACTCTGTTCTTTTTTTTCTTTCAACCAGCTATTTTTATTAGTATTATTATTGTATATATCTTATATATCTTTCATCCCTGTTGTTTTTATATCTTATCTTATTTTCTGTGTAAATTGCTGCTAATCGACACCAAATTTCCCCTTGGGGATTAATAAAATATATATTCATTCATTATTCATATTAGTAATCATAACATAATTTGACCGCTATTACAGTATGCCTGTTGTGCAGTGTCTAGAGGCAGCTTGTGCACCCCTATTACATTGGTATAACTTTTTCGTGTTTTCTGAAAAACCTGAAAAAATGACTTAGGCCATTATTTTAGGAAGGTGACGATATTCAAACATCCCAATCCAACAAAGTCCCATCTCTCAGCCACACCCTGAACGCCACACTCGCCTCTTCTTAGAAAGAAGAACATAAAAGAGCAGCAGGAAACCGAAAGCATCCAAACACAGGAAGAAGATATTTCCACCATAGAATCAATGGAAGCAGCGGGTCGGTCACTTACTTGCAGTGCTTGTGCGGCCCGCTGAGCGTCTCGATGACGAAGCACTCGCCCCCGTTCAGGCAGTAGGCCAGGTCCTTCTCGTGGCAGGGCTTGAAATGCTCCGAGCGCAGCGGAGGGACCGTCGGAGACGCTGCGGGACGAACAAAAAGAAGCTCCCGTTAGTCATCATCAAGCCGTAATGTTTTATTTTCATTTCCATTGAATGCATTCGCTCTCTCCACAATCAGGCTCACTGACAGCATTAATTCATCTCACTGTCTTCCAGCAGCCTATTACTTCTCCAACTTCCATTTTTTATTGTCTCTTTTAATTCCGCAGGAATAAATCATCGCATCTTCTTGAAATTGCAGCGGGAGTCGTGCGTTCCAGCGGGAGGCCGAACCGACGCCGCCTCGTAGCGAGCGCCTCGTAGCGAGCGCCTCGTGGCGAGCGCCTCGTGGCGAGCGCCTCGTGGCGAGCGCATCGTAGCGAGCGCCTCGTAGCGAGCGCCTCGTGGCGAGCGCCTCGTAGCGAGCGCCTCGTAGCGAGCGCCTCGTAGCGAGCGCCTCGTAGCGAGCGCCTCGTGGCGAGCGCCTCGTGGCGAGCGCCTCGTAGCGAGCGCCTCGTGGCGAGCGCATCGTAGCGAGCGCCTCGTGGCGAGCGCCTCGTAGCGAGCGCCTCGTAGCGAGCGCCTCGTAGCGAGCGCCTCGTAGCGAGCGCATCGTAGCGAGCGCCTCGTGGCGAGCGCCTCGTGGCGAGCGCCTCGTAGCGAGCGCCTCGTAGCGAGCGCCTCGTAGCGCACTGCGCGTTGCGGCTAATACCGGCACACCACTGTTTGTTTAGACCCTACAATGTCACTGGCAACAAAAAGATGGATGGAGGACGGGTAATAATCTGTTGGGGCTGTGATTAATACTCTGTGGTCGCAGCAGTGCTGTTGGAGAGCTCAGCTTCTCCCGGCGATTCATCACAACACGCTCGGCTGGCTGCGGACGGCACGCACTTCTGACGGCTTCTGCTCAGCGTGCACCTTAATGGATGATCTTATTACTGGGATTAATAAGTGAAGCGCCAGTTGCTTAAGAGAAAGTATGGAAATTGCGAAAAGCGATCCGGAAAAAAAACGGCGTTAAACCAACGTGAATGGCGTTGGAGGCCTTTTTTTCTTTGTGTTGCTTGTTGGGGATGATTTTTTTTTTTGAAAACAAGAAAGATAAATGGAAATGTATAGAGATTGCAGTTCGGCGGGGCCGTCATCCATCAAGCGAGTTTTGAAAGCAGCGAGAACGCAGTTGGTCAGACGTGGGGAGAAACCCGATCCGCACCGCTGATGATGTTCTTATTAATACCAGAACCAGACTGCTGACGGCTCCTTTTGTGCTTACAAATGAAAAATGAGACCGCTAAAGGCTCTCATTAGCCGATCCTCAGCTTTGTTTTTTTTTATTATAAAGTAGCGGGATGAACAGTGATGAGCCACAACTTCACGCTCCAGTGATTAAAAAAAACAGTTGAACTCACAGGACGCGGCGATTACTACTAGTATACCGATTGCATCCACATGAACTGAAGATTTCTCAATCAGGAGATAATGAGAGATTAATAATAAGCAGTGTTTTGGGGTGATGGGGAGGGTGAAGAGAGGCCCGTTATTCGTGTAGGTCCTCAAGATGTGTGTGTGTGTGTGTGTGTGTGTGTGTGTGTGTGTGTGTGTGTGTGGTGGGTTATGAGATGCTAGGTGCTGATAGGTCTCCGGGGATCCTATATAACTCTTGGTAATTGGCTGTTGGGGGATTAGTTTCCATGTGAGAGGCTAAATCAGGTCAGGAATGGAGACATGATGACTAGAGGGTCTTAATCAAAAGTTGATGAATTCATAATTGTTTAAACTACAACTTTGAGCAAGGCCAAATTTGAATTCCAAATTCCTTCATTTAAAACCACAACCGGGCCTGAGGGCCGATGAGTTTTTTGGGCCGACACACTGTTTTTTGTGTGTGTCTGACCTGCCATGAAACCGGTAAAATTGGCCCTTTCCCCCTCCCACCCCCCGAAATTGCCTCCGGGCCGATGACATTAGAGAAACTTGCCCCTCACGCTCTCTGAGAGTGTGTGTGACTTGTGTGTGTGAGGTGGGGTCCTGCTGAGTCAAGAGCGTCTTCAGTGTTTGACAAATATCAGCAAAAAAAAATTGATGACACAACACATTAGGAACTACGTTTGATTGCACAGGCAGGGGGACATGCTCATTAGTTGGGGGGAAACTCCGGAGGCAACAACTTGATGATCTAGTATTAAAAAGTTTCATTTTAAACAGCTTCATTTTCCATGTAGACGCCACACAGACGTTTATGGGAACAAATGAATGCATTATCTTTATACACGTTAATCATCAACATGGCGTGTCCTGATAAATAAACCGTACAGTGAAGGTGTCAGAAAAATAATTAACAATTACGAATGAGGCCCACTGATTCTAGTGATGTATTGTTGTCTCCTCTAGCCACCGACTGGCTAATTTAAATACATGCGGAAGGTCCTGTTCATCACAGTGGAGTATCATATTCTGCAAAAGTCACTTTTTGAAGATATTTATCATGTTCCCTCTCTTCATTTTCCTTTGATTTAGTGTTTTATGGACTGGCACGGTTGGTACATGAGTATGCATATTGGAGCGTGAGATGGATGGACAGTGTGTGTGTGTGTGTGTGTGTGTGTGTGTGTGAGAGCGATTGGACCAAAACCTGCTGGAGGTAATGACGCTTTTTTTTGGCTTCCCAGTGACAGGCCGGGTGAACGGCCGTCCCCGTCGTGACAGTGACGGTTGATCCCCATCATGGTGACCTTGAGTTGATGGTGAAGCCCTGTTCTGAAAGCAATACAATAATAATTCGCTGTGAGCCCTCTTTCTCTCTCTGTGGTGTTACATGTGCAGGAGAAGGATGAGTGACAGGCCCGGCTGTTTGGTTTCTACCTTCACTCTGGTATCAGACTTTTCAGCTGTGTGAAACTGACAATTTTAATGTTTTGCCTCTTTTCACAAAGCTACAATAAATACTGTGCTTTTCTAACAGTAACCACCATCACTGGCTCATCTCAACCATGCTAACATGAGCAGATAAATAAATCATTTAAAATACATGTCTGGCATAATCATCCAACATGGAGGTGGGAATTTCAGCTTCACGATGAGTTTGGGATGTTTCCTGACCTGAAGCATCTGATGGAAGACACTAGAGGGAGCTGAGAGGGGAGGAGACAGGAGGGAGGAGACAGGAGACAGGAGGGAGGAGACAGGAGACAGGAGGGAGGAGACAGGAGACAAGAGGGAGGAGACAAGAGGGGAGGAGACAGGAGACAGGAGGGAGGACACAGGAGGGGAGGAGACAGGAGACAGGAGGGAGGAGACAGGAGACAAGAGGGAGGAGACAAGAGAGGAGGAGACAGGAGACAGGAGGAAGGACACAGGAGGGGAGGAGACAGGAGACAGGAGGGAGGAGACAAGAGACACGAGGGAGGAGACAAGAGAGGAGGAGACAGGAGACAGGAGGGAGGACACAGGAGGGGAGGAGACAGGAGACAGGAGGGAGGAGACAGGAGACACGAGGGAGGAGACAAGAGAGGAGGAGACAGGAGACAGGAGGGAGGACACAGGAGGGGAGGAGACAGGAGACAGGAGGGAGGAGACAGGAGACAAGAGGGAGGAGACAAGAGAGGAGGAGACAGGAGACAGGAGGGAGGACACAGGAGGGGAGGAGACAGGAGACAGGAGGGAGGAGACAGGAGACACGAGGGAGGAGACAAGAGAGGAGGAGACAGGAGACAGGAGGGAGGACACAGGAGGGGAGGAGACAGGAGACAGGAGGGAGGAGACAGGAGACACGAGGGAGGAGACAAGAGAGGAGGAGACAGGAGACAGGAGGGAGGACACAGGAGGGGAGGAGACAGGAGACAGGAGGGAGGAGACAGGAGACAAGAGGGAGGAGACAAGAGAGGAGGAGACAGGAGACAAGAGGGGAGGAGACAGGAGACAGGAGACAAGAGGGAGGAGACAAGAGACAAGAGGGAGGAGACAAGAGGGGAGGAGACAGGACAAAGGATGGAGGAGACAGGAGACAGGAGGAAGGAGACAGGAGACAAGAGGGAGGAGACAAGAGGGGAAGAGACAGGAGACAGGAGGGGAAGAGACAGGAGACAAGAGGGAGGATACAAGAGGGGAGGAGACAGGAGACAGGAGGGGAAGAGACAGGAGACAAGAGGGAGGAGACAAGAGGGGAAGAGACAGGAGACAGGAGGGGAAGAGACAGGAGACAAGAGGGAGGATACAAGAGGGGAGGAGACAGGACAAAGGATGGAGGAGACAGGAGACAGGAGGAAGGAGACAGGAGACAAGAGGGAGGAGACAAGAGGGGAGGAGACAGGAGACAGGAGGGGAGGAGATAGGAGGGGAGGAAACAGGAGACAGGAGACAGGAGGGGAGGACATAGGAGGGGAGGAGACAGGAGATAGGAGACAGGAGGGGAGGAGACAGGAGGGAGGAGACAAGAGGGGAGGAGACAGGAGACAGGAGACGAGGAGACAGGAGATGAGAGGGAGGCGACAAGAGGGGAGGAGACAGGAGACGAGAGGGGAGGAGACAAGAGGGGAGGAGACAGGAGACACGAAAGGAAAGACAGGAGACAGAAGAGGAAAGGAGACAGGGGAGGAAAGAGGGGAAGACACAGAAGAGGGCAGGAGACAGAAAAGGAGACAGAAAAGGAGGAGAGGAAACAAGAGTAGAGGAAAGAAAACAGGATAGGAAAGGGGAGAGGAAACAGGAGCAAAAAGGAGAGGAGCAGATAGAAAAAACAGGAGAGGAAGGGAACAAGAGAGGAAACAGGAGAGATAATGAGAGGAAGGGAACAGGAAATGAAAGGAAGGGAACAGGAGAGGAACCAAGACGAGAGGAAACAGGAGAGGATCAGTTGATCAAAGGTGACTTGATTTAACTCGACTGTACGGTGAATATGTTGTTCGTGAACCGCAACTAACACTACATGGGGATTACAAAATCATCTTAGCATGACGAAACTACAACGTGAACATGGATTCACTCGACAACACCATGAACCATCATCAGCTTTACTTTGCAGTTCACAAGGACACGACGAGATTAATGTAAAATGTGAGGAATGCAAAGTCTTCCAAAGAACTGCTGCCAACTAGAAAGAGCAGAAGAGAAGAGGGAACTCGTGATACAACAATGTGCTATGTCGTGACACGACACATTCGCCTTGCAATGCCACGCATTCTGCACACAGAAGACGCTGCTTTCGTCTTTCTAAACACTTGCTGTGCAACACTAGTGTTTATGTATTTATATATATTTTTTTTTTGAGCATAAAGGAATTCCCTTCAGACACGATTTCATGCCTGGACAGGGCTGTGCTGTTTTTGCAAGTCCTGGCGATAAGTGACATTTGTGGTCCTCTCCCTTTGTCTTTCGTTGACAGAGTTGTCACAGTGCATTGTAGGTTGTTGAGCTTAACACTCGTCACCCGTCAGCGCAGACGCAGCACGCACTCAAAGAATGGTGTCACTTTAAGATGGAACGCCTGAGTCGAAGAAAAAAAAAAAACATCTTTTCAGTCTGCTGAAAATTTGAAAACATTGCTCACAGAAGGCAGACGTCAATCACCGCGGAAGAAAACCGAGCGGCACGGCGGGGATCAATAAAGCATCGGGCGCTGGATGACACAACCCTCAAACTTCAATATCTGTTTTCCTTCTTTCATCTAACTCGCTCTGCTTACTCAAGGAAAATGAGGACGGAATATAAAGAATCTGCTGATTTTCACCTTTGTGTCGAGGCGCCCGCTCGGTTGAAGTGGGGGGGTGGGGGGGAAGAGGAAGCAGCCATTTATGTAACACTTCATAATTTGATAATAATAAAAAAGGAAAAGATGAATCGGAGGCCCCTTTTCTGAACTTCTAACAGCAACATTGAAGTCCTTAGAAGACTTTCAAAGAGCTGAATATGCTAAGGAGATCAACACCGAGATGAATCCAATCACTAGTGGGTGCAGGTGATGCAGTATTCATGATTTAATTATTGTTCTTCCGCTTTGTGAGTCCAGATCAGCAAGGGGAACATTCGGCTGAGTTTGAGCATTAACAAATTCAAATGCTGGAGACCCGACAGTATTACCCAATGTCTCCTACAGTAGTAGCCATCCAGAATTACCAACTGGCAGTGTACATTTGAGATGCTACCACTTAGATTACCAAATATGTTGTGGAGGAAAGCAGGACAACGTATCAGACAGGATTAAAACACATGAAACACTCAGTGCCCTTAATCCTAGGCGACGGCATCCAATTCATATTTTCTGTTTAAGAAATGAGAAGATATACATTGTTGTATATACACATACAGAATTGTCTCAGAATCCATTATTGGTAACTGTCTGGAAACAGTCAGGCATTTAAAAAAAAAGAGAAATACTTGGCAGGTGATTGGATGAACCATTTGTCAATCAAACTCTTACCGAAGCCGGTCAGAAGAAGAGTGAAAATGTCTTTTTCATCCAATTAAGACTTCAGTGTTGTTCTTCGCTCTTCTTTCAATGAAAACCAAGATCTCCAATTGTGTTCAAACTGATGCTATTGTACCTTCCACAGGAGTCGCCTTCCTGGTCGCCATCCTGGTCGTCTCACACAGACACTTAAGCCACGCCCCCTAGCTGCCAATAGCACCTTAAAGGATGCCAATTGGTCACCGGCCTTCTGGACACAGACGCATTTCATGAAGCCTGACAAGCTGGGTTGTTGTGTGTGATATGTGATAACGGGATATTTGTGAGATCTCATGTCATGGCGAGAATCCAGCTGATGTGCAAGGTAATCACAAAGCTGTAATCAGATGCGGTAATATTGACTGTCTCTCTCTTTTTCTTTCGCCCTCTATATATGTGTGTGTGTGTGTGTGTGTGTGTGTGTGTGTGTGTGTGTGTGTGTGTGTGTGATACGTGTGCATTACATGTGAGAGAGATGACCTACAGTGAGCCGGCCTGTGCCTTTTGATGACACCATTTCTATATCTTAGATGCATCCCTTCATAAAGGGTTGCATGAGGGATTGTTGGAGCATTATTGGCTGATGTTTGTGCCGATTGGACGGGGTAGTAGTTGAGTTGATGCCTGGGGGGCCTTGAAAAGGTTGAAGCCCTGTAATGAGGTCTTGGGTGCAGAAGTACCACTTTCGTGGTAACCCCTGAATACATACCTTGAATCCTTATTAATTCAATTAATTCAATGAAGCACTCAACTCCCTGGTATTTCTCAAACTATTTGCTCAAACAATGTTCTAAAAATAACTGACTGCCATGTGGAAAATTCCTTCTGAAGACGCTTCACTGCACCTGCTAGCTGTTTGAATATATCTGTCTCCTGTCTTTTTACCGGAGAGCCTTAACTTTGTCAAACAATTGGGCCTGAGCAAGTCAAATATGTTCCTTTAAATTGATCCAAGAAGAAGACACTTTCCGGAATATGTATGTATGATTCACAGTCCTTCACCACATTTATTTGACATACAGTCATTTGCCTCTGATACATGTGAAACCATGTGAAAAGTAGAGTGAAAACACCTCTAAAATGTCCATGTTGAATATGAGATATAAACCAAAGAAATTGTCTTTCTAAAAAACAAACCTAAGAATTTGAATAAATCAATGTTTAAATATGCTTCATGCAAATGATATATTGCAGTTAGTCTGTTATAGCTTGAACAAAACATCTGCTTATTGTTCCACATGAAAACAGGAAGCTTTTCATTGCTGGCATTGCAATCTGTTCTGAATTAATTACCGTCAGAACAACTCACAGAGCTATCAACAACCAGCAAAACACTGATAACGTGGTGAACATGTTGCATGGATACTGGCAGAAGTTATATTGCCTACATGGCTGAATGCATTCAGAAAAGTTTGAATATATGCGTTATGATTATCAGATATGTCAAGTCCTCCTCCCTCCCTTACATGTGTGTGAAGCGATACACCGATGTTTTCGAGGGGTTAAAGCGCGACAGTCCCGTGGGCAGGCCTGTAATGGCGTCCTTCACGGATGACATTCCCCCAGAGTGGCAGATCGACAGGTCTGCTAGCCAGCCAGGCAGCCGTGCTAACTGATCACGAAGGTCCCCGGCAGGCTAGGACTAGCCTGTCTGATTATTGATTGGCCTTGAGAGCAAGAATAAAGACCAAAGGCACATGGGGCTAGAGAATAAAGGATAGCAGCAGTAGGGGACATGGTGTTTTCACGTGCAGAAAGAAAGCTTATCAGCTGTATCGAGTGGTGTTGGAGATGTCAGTGGTGGCGTAGAGGGGTAGCAGTTAGCTAACGGAGAATAGAGCCATTTAACCCAGGCGAAGGCGGGACAACTGACTCTAAGGGGCAGCAATTGTCAGTCAGTCTAGTTCTAGTTGAGGCACCTCCCAAGCATGACTTTTGAAACTTTCAAATCAACCCTCAGCCAGGACATACAGTTGTATTGCAATGCATTCATGTAATGCCATCAATGTGCCAGGGACTGAAATTAGCGTGTGAGGCTAAATCAGACACATTCATAGGATCAGATGCTCGTGTTAACTAATGTGCACTGTCACATCTTTAATAGAATAAAAATGAACATGAACATGTCAATGCCTACAATGGTGAGCTGGAAGAACAAAGGTGTGGTGTCTTGAATTGAATATCTGAAAGGGCTTCCAGAGAGATTGAGACCTGGGCTCTGCAAAGACCAGTCAAGTTCATCCAAATGTATATTGCCACGTGAGGCCTTTGTGTGATTGTCCATTTCAATTTCCAAAGGCCTCATCACAGATTTGCAGATTTACATGTATTGTGAAAAGTATAACAGAACAGTCCTCAAAAAATATGGTGCTTTTATGTTGCTCGATGTTCACGCTCTACATCAAAGCATTCATGATAAAAACAGCAGTAATCTTGAGAAAATGACATCTTTGGTGTGCCGCGGTCCTTGCATTTCTGAGGTTTTAGTGCATCATCGGTAAAAGATGACCTCACCTTACAGTATATTTTGCTAATGAACATCAGCAATCAGCTGTGGCGAATGGAGTAAAATGTTCTCTGTGATTAACTCACTGGCCTGCTGGTTGGCTGCTCTCTCTCCAAGACTGTATATTCCAGGAGGGGTGAGCCTGTCATGGACACTTGATGGAGTTAATTGAGGGAGACAAATGATTTATATGAAATTATTGGAGGTGACGTGACTCCCTGGGTCACCTATGATGGCACCAAATGGTCCCAATGGACTAAAAACATGGAAGCCAGTGGCGTGCGAATGCATTTTAGAATAACCAACTGCGAAAACATCCAGTTGTGGAATTGTCTCTGGCAGTGGTAGCAGTCTGTGCCTGGGGTGTGATAATCGAAACGCTGATATTTAGATTATGTTCGTGCTCCACATTTAAAACTGATTGGATAATTTATTTATTTAATGCCTGAGCTGTGCCGTAATTGGTAGCACACAGCGTAAGCCGTCAGACGGTGCACCCAGTGAGCCGCTTACGAAGAAACCCTCCTAAAGATGTGAGAAACAAATATACACTTATACAACATGAAGCGTCAGATGGTTCTAGTCCTCGAACATATGTTTCATCCCAGGAACAATTCACTTCTTTCTCCCTCTCTCTCTCTCCAGAGATCATAAATATATTACTAGACATAGACACTGTGCGGTATATACTACATACTATATCCCTCATAGTGCAGCTCACAGAATGAGGGATGCCCAAGTTAAACATTTTAGTGCAATTGTAAAGATTTGCAGTTAAGTTACCACATTGATAGAATTAGATTTCCTCTTCACTGACTTTCTCATCGGTTGAGATATATATAATTGTTAAAAATTGTTTGTTTTTTTAGAGAAAAGTGTCATGAAACACATCCCACAAAGCCAGACTGACCTGAATTTGACCTTGAGAACCCCACTGCTGTATGGAAGGAGCACCGCATGTAAAACGCATTTAAATTCGGAAGCTCAATTTCAGCTTGACTGCTGCTGCCCCCCCCATCATGCTTAACGAGAGGGCTGCTTTAAAAAAACCCTCAAATCTGCTTCTGCTTCTTCCCATTCCTGGATGAAATCCTGTCCACCTGATCCTGGTTATAATGATGTGACTAGATTACCCGCTTGCACATTCATTGTTTGTCTCTTCGACGTGAAAGTAATTGAAAATAATCAATACGGATGATGCAAGAGAAGCTGCTGCGTCTTCATTGCAGAAGTGTTTGACAAGTCAGAACACCAGTCTCATTGTTTTCCGTCCACGTCTGCTCAGGATGCTCATTACGCCGACAATGCGCCGCTGTCCCATTTACCAGCTTCAGCACTCCAGAGAGGTAACAATTTTATCACATTTGCTGCTTGGATTGGTACAATGCTCCTGCAACTTGAGTACTTCTGCTGTCTGCAAGGCTTATTCTCATGCGCTAAGAGCATCACATGACATGATGCTCTGCAAAGTGGCCAGTGTGTGTTGCCATTTAAAAGTAAAGTAAAGTAAAACTCATAAAAGGCATTTTACCAACTGTGCACCATCTCATATCTGTCTGACTGCCTCTATTGTCAACGCAGCGCAGAGTGCTTTTTAATAAAAGGAAGCTAGATGTGGAATACAATTGTTTTTTAAATCCTTCAGCGAAGGCAAGTCAGGCCTTTAAAAAAGGTAAAATCTGAAAGTTTGAAGTTTGTTACACAATGAATGTGCAGCACCAGAAAGGCCAGAAACAAACGCAGATCATCACAATGTTCCCCAAATTCACTACAGGTCTCAACTACACTATAATAAGCAGTTGATACAGTATCTGTGTTGGGTAGACATCTTTTTCGACTCCACCTTGAATAAGGAAGGTAGCGCCGTAGTAGCACTTTAGTAGCACTTACTGATAGCACTTTGTAGTTTAACTTTATTGGAGAAATTGTACTTTCTCGATTCTTGTTCTTCTGAGTTTGTACTCATGGTTGAATGCACTTATTGTAAGTCGCTTTGGATAAAAGCGGCAGCTAAATTAAATGAAACGTAAAGCCAGAAAACACCCAGTGCGGCGCTGCGGGGGTTCAAAGAAGACACAGTCTTTGTGTATAATAATGTATATATAATGTGAATACATTTCAAACAAGAAACACATGTACTTGAATCAAACATACAAACTGTACAATTTGGTTGGGAACACCCGGGTTGCCACCGATTCTAGGACAGCTATATCTCCTTTTTCCTTTCATGGAGGACGATGCTGCGCCTCCTCAGCGAGCACAGATAGTAACGCAAACCCCGAAGCGCCTTTTCATAGCATTTAAAGAATTCTACGAGCCTTTATCATGGCTGCCAGTTAGATACTTCTGGGTCAGTTCCCTCAGTTTGGAGTCTCCCTTATCAAAAAAAAAAGACTCTCCGAACACACCCTAGGCATGCTCAGCAAACAATCCCTCAGTAAATGAAAGGGCAAAAACATGCATTCCTTCGGTGCCGGCCCATCTGTTTTCCATCCCATTATGCCTATCTCTTCCTTTATTCCCCCCACACACACACTTACTGCTCTAGTATGTTTTCATGTCTCTGCCAGTCTGCAGCCCACCATTGCAACAGCAGGGTCACCAGCAATTTCCTTGTATGAAAGCAAGGGCACCACAATCGCTGCGTTTCTAGCGTTTACATGTAAATGCAACCTGTGCAGTGATAACGCATTACAAGAGGGTAAATAGATCTCCTGTTTTTTTATTCAAAATGTCATCTGCTCAAGAACCTTTTGCACAGGTATTAACTTGTTTTACAATGTACATTGTTACACACCTTTCACTGGGAATACTAAGTAGATACGAGATAATAATAAGCTACGATTTTAGGTCATAATCTAGTTTGATTTAAAGTAACATTGAGCAAAGATCTCTTTTCCAAGAGAGACCTGAGAACAAAATACAATAACACAAGCAGCAACAACCACACAATAAACAGGAATACAAGAATCACTAAAATACATCAGATAATAAAGTTTTAACATCTCCAAGGGGAAACCATTCAGGAGATGAATAGTACATGAAACCAGCTCTGTCCACATTAGAGGGTACATGAGGGATGTCCAAGGTCAAGTAGTTAACGTTACTGGATTCATACTCTGACATTTTAAGGCTCATACAAGTGAAGGATAAATACCACTCACCTTTGCTCACATTTACTCTTTAACAGGGGTTTGGTTGCCGTAGCCTTTTTTTGTTTCAACATTAAAAGGTTCTTTATATAGAATTTAAGGCTTTTTTCTTTTACAAATACCTGTTTGATGCTGTTAATGCTCTGGATATTGGATTTAGCAAATTTAGCAGCCTGCCATCGATCCGTCTACTAGTATTACAATTCTTAAAACTAGTACAAACCTTGTCTGTAGGATTTAGTGTTGCATGGTTAAGGTGTAGTGGCTACACTACAATGGCAACCTCTACCTTCACATAGGAGTGTGTGATGAGGGGTTAAGGGGCGGTGTGTGTGAGCCTTTGTGTGTGTGCCTCTCCCTCCTGATGCAGCGTCTTACACTCATGTAAAAAAAGCTGAATAATTCACGTCTCAATGACTCCTACATTGAACCGATTTATAAAAAGGCAATCCCTCTAAATGCCAAACCTCCAACCCTTAACCGAACTGTTTCCCTAACGTAACCTTTAAACCAAGTCTTAACCTTCAAACAGCCCTTTGAAGTATTGATATCAGCCACAATGTCTTTACAGCCACACACACCTATGACTTGATGTGACACTGCCATTCATCCTATTTCTTAAATTACATTTCTGTTCTGACTGTTCGCGTTGCCTCAACTCAGGGAAGCAATGGCTGTTTGTTTTTTTGCAGCAGGGTTGTAGCTGCAACACCAGACACCGGGTGGCTATAGTGAGGGTATCATTACAGCACAGCATGATCCAATAAAGATAACAGCACACCCCTCTCTCTCAAACCCACTTTTATACAGCTGTCCAATAAATATCCACCAAATCACCTTCATAGATAGCAAGGTTCTTTTGAGATAAGAGCCGCAGTCTGATGTGCGGTCTTAAAAAAATACTTTAAATACCTCTATTTCAGAGTGTATATATATGTATATATATATATATACATATATATACGTATATATATATATATATATATATATATATATATATATATATATATATATATACGTATATATATGTATATACTGCATATATATATTTATATTAATTATTATAATTATCTGACTATAGTAAAGAATTATAATAATAGGGAAAAGCCTTGACATAGAGGAGGGTCGGCATAGACGGTATAGACAGAGTACCAGGAACTGAGAAAATATAATATTTCCTAATATAATATGAAATCACCCTGGATTTTAAAACATAATAGACTAAGAGGAACTCCCACACTTGGAGGAATACCCACATGTCAGACAATTACGTCAAAGTTATATCATGACCTGAGGACAGCTGTTGAGTATGTACTAATTTGTGGATAATTTAATGATTAAATTAGGCTGTAATACCACTGTTACTATATTTTGCTTTATTATATTTTGTAGTCAGAAAATGCAATCTCATGAGTGCCACAAATTCTCCTCATATTTCCTGTCGCTCGGCACGACTTGTTTTTCTGTCAGTCAGAACAACAATCTGCCACTAAACCAAAAAAACACTTAGTTAGGTTTAGGAAAAACATTGAGGTTGTGCTTAAAATAACTACCTGCAGTTCTGTTTAGGCAACAACACTCTGAGTGACTTGAAGGAAATCGGCCACAAAGGCACCACTTCACAACAACACCTTTGGACACACGGTGTCAAACACCTGTCTCCTGGTTGAAAGTGTGCGTGACTATCATAAGAGGCTGGGAGGGAATCTGACACTCTGTGTGAAAGACGATCTAATGGAAGAGCTAAATACTGAACTACCAAGACCCTCCACGGTCCCCTGACTAATACAGACACACACACACACACACACACACACACACACACACACACACACACACACACACACACACACACACACACACACGTACATACCTACATTACCAACAGTGGACTATGACACTAAGTGGGGACCTCAGTTTCTGGTCATCATCATCATCATAAAATAAAATAAAAGTAAATAGAACATTTAGTTTTGAGGTCTTTTCCCATAATATTACTGCAAATGTGAACACACACACACACACACACACACACACACACACACACACACACACACACACACGTACATATCTACATTACCAACAGTGGACTATGACACTACACTAAGTGGGGACCTCAGTTTCTGGTCATAAAAAAAAAGGGAATAGAAAATGCAGTTTTGAGGTCTTTTCCCATACTATTACTGCAAATGTGAACACACACACACACACACACACACACACACACACACACACACACACACACACACACACACACACACACACACACATAGACACTTCTGATATTTTCTTGATTTTATGAATCATACCTAATTTTTCTTTCGCGTCTCATTATTCCTTGAGGCTTTAGCAATATTGTCCCGTCTACATTCATACCAATGAAGCACATTTTAATGGAATTATTGAAGTGCAACAGTCTGAGAGAGAAGCAGACTTACAGGGAGGCAGCAGCACCTGTCCACCTTTAGAAACGCCAACTCTATATTCAGATACACAGCGTTTCCAAACTGGTCAATAGAGCAAAGGGAGGGTGAGGGGAAGAAGATGAGCGATCATGAATGATCCCCTCTGTTGAGTAAAGGTGCAGCAGCTGTCCAATTCAATCCGACGCTTTTGGTGAACCCGCATGTGTACGTTCCCTCGCGTTTGTATGTGTGTGCGTCCGCCTGTGGGCATCTGTATGTGTGTGCATTTCAATCTGTCTGTGTTGACTCAGGGGTGTTGCACGGAGGCAGCAGAGTTAAGCAATGTCAGCCACTGCATTGCAGATACTTGGCCCCGGCACAGATAGGCGTGTGTGAACAGGCCTCCGCGCTCCGGCTGCACGGTCCCAAAAGAATAACAGAATGTGAGTGTGCCAGGAGAGCTCCGCGGTCAACAACCAACTCATCGTTTGAAATCTGATACTGTACCCGTCTCCACACAGACACACACACAAACACACACATGAACGCACGCCAGTGGCTCGTTTCTAGCACACCTGCTCGGTGCAGATAGGCCCTTTACCACTGCTAATCTGTGGTCCCCCCAAACCCCCGACCCGCCCCTTCCTGTTCTCGGATCGCATTCGCGGGCGCACCTCCAGGGTTCGCCGGATAAATAGCGCCAAATATCAGGCCTCGTCCCGTCCCCCAGCCATCTGGCTCTGTAGTGGAGAAATTCATTACTCTCCAGGTGATAGCTCCAGCACGCTCTCTCTGGATTGGCTTTGTATCCCTGCAGGCTCCGTTCTGACACTGGAGATTACAATCACAAACTGGCTGCTAATGTGAATGTGAATGCTGCACCCACTGCTGCTGCTCATACTAATATTCTATTTCCTGCTGGTATAATCACCACCAATTCTACCACTACTACAAAATACTCGTTCTACTTCTAGTCCGGTGATGGTGAATACAGCAGCTGTTTGGATCGGATGACATCACATTACATCAAGCCTGTTTGGCAAATCTAAACCCCTTATCAAATCTGTTTTAGGATTATCTTTCAACATTATACAACTGTAGACAAGAGTTGATTACTTCTAATAACTAAAACAAAAGGTTTTTGGGGGCCTTTTTTTTAATCATCTACTGTGTCTATAAGCTTGTACTATGTCATCTGTCTGTCATCTCTGACAACTATTGCTTTTTGCGCTATACCAATTAAAATAACTTACTTATTTGCTTTCTGCAATTAAACAAGTGTATGTGACAGCAGGATGGGTCTAGTCAGTAATGGAGGCAGAAAAACCCCCACCCAGGATTGGATCATGGAGATTGTATTCAGGTCAAGTGACTCTCACAGTTACTTGACTCTGCAGATTGAAGTACTTCAAGTAAAAATCATACAGCATTGCGTTGTACCTCATTCTGGATAAAAAACATGTTTCTTTCTTGCTCTCCTGTGCATGACAACCTACAATCCTCAGACTTATTTATTAGAATGCAGATGTCTTCAGACTTTTACAGGCTTCATGCCAATAAACCAATAAAGGGAAGGTTGGCATCTATCTACTCTGAGGGTAGAGGTTCCACTGCAAAGGTCAGGGAATTTATGGGCCTTACTCAAACCGGGCCCTCCCAACTCCCACTCCATGTCGTTTGCAGTCACACCTGCAGCTGAATGGAGCAGCAGTCTTTAAAAGGACCAGTGTGGACTTATAGGGGAGGATCTCTTGGCAGAAATTAAAAGTGTTATTCATATCTCTGTTTTTGTTCGTGTCTCATCGATTGAAATTGGGCCCACTTGCTTTTCTACGTTTCTACCCGTAGGCCACCGTAGTTCTTAAAGGTGTACGGTATAATTACAATAGCGAGAGTCCCTGTACATATATGCATCAATAAACATGATCACATCTGCTGTTTTCTAGCATTTTGTGTGAAATAAAATGTATTCACTTTCAGTTTGACAGAGCTTACATTTGTACGGAGCGTGTTCCTCGCTGTTGGAGGGCGGTAACCACTTCCACTTCCCACTAATTAGTTTGGGATGGCACTCAATATGGGAGACACTCCACGCCAACGGAGTTGAAGTGGGTATGGAGACGGTGTAGGGGTAGTTTCAGCAAAATCCCCCTGTGGCACTATAGAGCTGTGTAATGCATTTTGCTAATTCGGCTATAACATTCTAGGCATGCTCATCTACAGTAATAATTTGGGGATTTAATGGATGCCACTGTAATTATCCCTGTTTGTTCTTGCTTCTCTCCTGTGGTCCCTGCCATCCCCTCCCATGTCAACAACGCACTTAATAGTTCCGGTCTGCCTTCTTTCACGGGTATCTTAAAGCATCTTACAGTTTCTGCTGTAATAAATCATATGCCACAGTCTCTTGGGACACAAAGCTAAAAATATGACCCAATTTAATCCCAAAACCGGTGGCGGTGTATAATTCCAGTACTCTATCACCATACTTCCACCAGCTCAGTTACATTAGAGGAATAACTCTCCATCATGTCAGCCGGCAGCATGAGATGCATGTACCTATAATAAGACTATATATATGCTGGCACGGTCTCCACCTCTGTTGCATCTGGCAGCTTAATCTCAATAATGTTTACATTTATTTAGTGAACTCTTTACAGCATGCAGCCACATTTCACAGTCTTTGGCAATGGCACCAGGTGGTAAAATACTTACTTTACCGCCAATGTCGGGGGAAACAACCACCCCTGTCGCTTATGCATCTGTTGTTCTCTCTATTTGTCAGTTTAAATGCTGCAGTAGTTAAACCACCATTCACATATTTGACGTCTCTTACTGCACGTACCCGTACTAATGTCGCTTAATAGGCCTATGATTCATGAACAGATCAAACAGCACATTTCTAGGATTTCAGATTACTGATCAGAAAAGGCTTTTCTGTTTATTAAAATGGTGCTTCATGGATGAATGGGACCTCACTTTTGCTTCCACTGCAAGATATATACCTCTCACTATCAAATTCCTCCATTAATCAATGTCTGAAAGCCAATAACATAGTGGCAATAACATAGTGGTTGTCTTAGGAAAATGACAAGGAGACCTACAATATTATTCTAAAAGCTAGTTGGATTTTTCCTTGACACCTACATGCAGATTTTATAGCATCTTAAATCAAGTTCTATTTTAGCACCATCAGTATTGGAACTTCTTAGTTGATTTTAATGGTACATTTTATTATAGTTGACAGAATGAATAGGTTATTGCTCCATGAGGATTTACAGAAAATCCAAATATTGATCTTCTGATGAAGCTTGGGCATATGTGCAGCTCATGGGTGTAAATATAGTGCAACCACAGGCTGCGTATAAGGAGTGTCACCCATTGTTTTGTGATTTACAGTTTTGCAGTCCTGGAGTTTGACATTTTGGTTGCCGCCATCTTGTTTTCTTTGGAGCCAGAATGTGACACGAGAGGGCGGAGCTATACAGAACGCTGACTAAGGTGTTTGCAGGCAACCAAAAGGTCACAAATAACTTTCATGAACTGAAAACACACTGTAAAAAGGTCAGTTCTCAGACAAAAATAGCACAGACAATGAGCAACCTGTCAATCACAAGGTAGCCACGCCCTAAAGCAAACCTTGCTTTATCATCTATTTTACTCTTAATGGGACCACCATTTACTAAATTAATATCATTCTGTATTGAGGACAACTTAAAACTAGAGATGGAGACCATAAACTCATGTTTACAATGTTTAATAAGGGAATAAATCAAGAGAGAAGTAGAGTCATTTTCTCATAGACTTCTATAGAATCTGACTTCTTTTTGCAACCAGACTCTACCTGTAATTGTTGCAGTGGAGCTGCAGCCAGACCATTGTGAACTAGGTTGACCCTGCAGGGCAGCTTGAGGATTTGGAGTCTTTCTGGTGCTGAAAAGGAGCAGCACAGCTCAGCAAACATTTTCTATTAAAGTTGTCAAGATTATTCTCTTTCAACAACGACTGTAGCTTTTTACCATTTAAACAAACTTCTTATCTGCCCTCCACACGAGTATCCCCGGTTTTTATAAGATGCACAACTTCTTTGTGTGTTTAACTCGTGCTCTTCAAATAAGCATGTCCATGGGGATGCAGACATGGGCGTTTCGACTTTTCCAAAAAAAGGCTTTGCTTTCTCTGTTTAGTGCAAGAGTGAGCAGCATTTTGAATATCCCATTTTTCTTCTGATGATCCTTCAATTCATCGTGTATTTCTCACGCAGGCCTGTGAACAAAGTGAGGTCGACCGCATGTCGAACCACTAAACCCTACAGCGTCACATATCTGCTTAATCACACCTCACTCTTGTGCAGCTCAACATGCAAACATATTCAGAATTTTTTTCTTCTTCAGACTCGCATACAGACTTTGTGGATTACAGATTCCATTATGTACAAACAGCAAGACACAGATCTGTGGATGCTCTGCCAAATATGTACCCCCCCCCCCCCCCCCACCCACCTCTATACCACGCTTACACGGAATGCAGAGTGAGTTTCTTAATTAAGTCGAGAAGAAGCTTTTACTTTTGGGACGGGCTTGATTGTCCTCGCTCTGTGGCACCATTGGCTCCAGGCTTCTAATCACATCATACAGAAAGAGAGAGACACTTCCTACAGTGAATGTGGTCTTTGAAATTAACTCAGATTTCATCTCAGTGTGTGGAGAGTCTTTAATATGTCCTGTAATCAGTTCATGCAATTGCATTAGCGGCACATCTGAGGGGCACGTATGCACAACCCTCACAAATATGGTCGATTTACGTTCCCACCCTGGTAAACAGTGACTTAGCGACTTGGGTACAGTTTTGAAAATGCCGTTTGTTAGACTGTTTATATATTTCGGTATTCAAGAGCAAGTGCTGTGCCTTTGAACAATTTAGCACCAGATTACAATGATGCGTTCCCTCTCATCAAGTCTCATCTTTCAGAGCTGTAATTTCATTATTATTTCATTTTAAGAAGAACAAGCCGACAGACACACAAGGCACACATGGATTTACGCCCGCCTGAACATTTCTGTTTTAAGCAAACAGTTGGCTTCTTACACATGGAGCAGCAGCATTAGCATTCTTTTGAAGCTGTGTGTTTTTTTCCATCTCATGAATGTAGGGCAAGTGTTGAGGCTGCGTTCTGGTCTCCACTAACTCCTCAGAAGAAGACCGGGCTCTATGCATGGCGGCGAGATGTTACCATCTCTTCACCAGCTGGGATCTAACTTTGTTTGTATGCTGTTGGTTTTGTGTACACATAAAAAAGAAGGTGACTAAAACAGCCATTTATCACTTGTGACATATTGCCAAAGTGCGGCTGTTCCTACTTTATGACAATGCTGGAAAACATATTCAAGCTTTTATTTCAGATAGATGACATTACTGCAATGCTCTTTTATTATTACTTTTTTACTGGTCTTACGCAACCAAGTGAAACATGTTTGAACTTATTCAGAGCTGTGCTGCAAGACTTCACCAAAACAAGAATGAGAGAGAGAGAGAGAGAGAGAGAGGGTATATGTTTACTCCATAGGCTCCCAGTATCTTTTTAGAATAGATTTCCCGATTCATACGTGACCAGCACTTTCCCCTGCACCGCTGTTTAATAGCTCACACTGAGGGTCCCCCAGGACCGCGGTCTCTGAGAGGCCACTGTGAGTTTATTAAGTGTGAGAGGAATGAAAAGTCATCAGCAGACTGCAACATTCTGCCCTTACACCCTAATTGTTAACACGCCTCCAACCCCATTTATCTAGCATCCTGTCGAGGCACCATTTATTCTTTCTTGCCACATTTGCATTGATTTGGAGTGAATCCACAGTTAAATATGCAACCTGTTGCCATGGCTTTCTAGTTTCCTCCTCGGCTGGCCTCGGCACAATGGTTGCCGCCATCTTGTTTTCTTTGGAGCCAGAATGTGACACGAGAGGGCGGAGCTATACAGAACGCTGACTAAGGTGTTTGCAGGCAACCAAAAGGTCACAAATAACTTTCATGAACTGAAAACACACTGTAAAAAGGTCAGTTCTCAGACAAAAATAGCACAGACAATGAGCAACCTGTCAATCACAAGGTAGCCACGCCCTAAAGCCCATTCATCTAGCATCTTGTCGAGGCACCATTTATTCTTTCTTGCCACATCTGCATTGATTTGGAGTGAATCCACAGTTAAATACACAACCTGTTGCCATGGCTTTCTAGTTTCCTCCTCGGCTGGCCTCGGCACAATGCACAAAAACATGACAGCGAATAAATCTCTCTTCCAAATTCTATGAAACGCACCACATCCAGTCTCAAACATAGCGGCATAATTTTGCTCACAGAGCCTCCACCTGCAGGAGCTGCTGATATCATCTTCATCTTCATCTTTTTTGTCCATCTTGTATCTTTATCTAACCTTTGTTCCCTCTCTCTCTCTCTCTCTCTCTCTCTCTCTCTCTCTCTCTCTCTCTCTTTGTCTATCTATCATTCAGTTACTCTGTATATTTACTCTTCATCCTTGGCTCCACTCTCTCTCAAAGAACAGAATTATAAATCAAACAGGAGAGGCGCCCACGGCACGCACTCTCTCACACACTCTCACAATCAATACAAACAACTTCATTGCCAGTGAAGAAGCCGTGTGATACACGAGCACCATCTTGTACACGAGCATGCAAAACAAACAGCCACATGTTTGCCTTCGCTTTCTGCAGCGTCTGCAGTGGCCCTTCAGCTCGCGATCAGAGAGCGACCCGGTGTTCGGAAGGGCGATCTTTCTTTTAATGGGAAAGCACGAGATGGTCGCTTTTATTTGAGCTTTTAGGAATTCAGAACAGAAGCAACGCAGTCGAGAGGAAGTAAGACAAGACAAGAGTAAAGCAACAAAAAGCACACACACTTTAAATGTCACTAATGATTATTTTTTGTAGCAACCCCCAGAAGGGTTTTTTGTCGTAAGAGGAGATAATGAAGCTGAAATATTTGCTTCCCCTGGGTTTTCTTATCATGCACTTAGAACGAAGAGATTATACAATGTATCAAATCCAGCTTAAAAGAGAGCTACAACAAGCATCTGTGCAGACTGCAAGCTAAGGCACCATTCTGAACGTCCTCCGCCCAGTGAATGGGCATTATCAGTGGTTATCGCTTCAGAATGGCTTAAATGCCCCGACCATTTTGTGAACGAGAATCTAAACGTTAGCGATAGCTTTAGGTTCAGGCAACACAACTACTTTCGTGAGGTTGAGGAAAAGATCATGGTGTGGGTTAAAATAACAACTCCTGTTTTGTAGCTTGCCATGAGCTATGTAACACAAGCTCTTCACACTACTTCCTCTCTTGGGCTTGTATTATTGTCTTGTATTATTGCATGCATATTGGTGATCAATCATATGAATAGATGGTAATAAGCTACTGAACCTTTAGGTGCAAAAGGACCCTTCTCACCCACAACTATGAGGCAGGTGACCACTGATGACGCCGATTTAATTGTCTGATAACATTCAAAACCTTTAAGCACGGTGGAACCAGTTTTGGTTCCAGACTTTTTCTTCTTTTCCCCTGTTTTTGAGTCGTCGTAGGAACCCCAAATTAATTCCAATACTTGTGTTTATTGTATGTATTTGTTCAGCAAAGTCTTGGGAAAAAAATGTATATCTGCAAATCACTTTTAAAAGATATTTTGATCAAAACTATGAACATCCAGCACGATATAAGCAAGATTTCCCAAAAATGCCTCCTTGAGCGCTCACAGAGTTTTTCAAACTGTATTATGGTGCCCTAACAACAGCCCACATACTAATAAGACAGCTTTTTGGAAAGATTAGGACCTAAATAATCGGAATTGAAACAAAAAGCATAGTAGAACACAACATTTGGGTGTTTAAAGGTGTTTCAGTCAAAAATCTGATTCGTTCGGTTCAAAAATTGAGTTTACGTAAGTACTTAAACTTAACGGTTACTTTAATTATGTTTCACACCAGATGTATCTTCTCACAAGGGTTGCGGTATTGTAGCAATTTAAATGAAGCTAAACAACGATGTGGTTCCGGAGATGTTGTTGTTTTTTGTCTGATAGTAGGCGCAAGGTTTTTTTCTCACCCTGTTTTGGAACTTTTAACGGGTTATAACAGTCAATATCTAATACCTACGATCTATATATATATATTGTGTGTGTATATATATATCCAGCAGGAGGTGGAGAGCGCCATCATAAAGCCCATATCTTGAATGTAACAGAGAATACATAAAATATGCTGCAGTTTACCACACAGTACGTGATTGCAGAAGGACTCATCTGCATCTCTGTCCGTCTCTAATCTGGAGCAGTTCAGAGTAGATTTAAATACATCAACTCAGGGAAATCTATTTCAGTTTCAGGACGCGTTTCCCATTTTTCGAAACGCACTGGTAACGTTCTGAATGGGGCACGGATGCATTATCTTATGGGGTCTATAAAATTCAATGGAGCAATAACTCACGATCACTCACTCTGGTCCGACCGGAGACAGATGTCATTTTAAGTATGCAGTGCAGGAAGTAGAGGTTTGTCTTATATCCGCCGCTATTTCAAATTGTTGCTAATGAGGTTTGGGAGTTTGGGAGTTTGGGGAGCTGCCAAGTCACGTTCTCCCTTAAACTTCGGCTGATTGGTCTGTTGGGTTAGACTTGCAGAGGAAAACTGAGCGAGGCTGACGAAGCATTAAAGTCCCTTCAAAAATCTTGATGACATCTTAAGTCATGTGATAAGCTATCAAACTGTCTTCATTTCTCCTGCTCCCCACCTCATTACCTATTTCCTTCTCCTTCTAGCCCTCCGTCTCTCTTTTTCCTTCAGTCTCCTGATTCCAGTTTGACAATATATCTTCGTCATCCTCTGCGAAAGCTTTGCATTCGATGTCTCACTTTACCTTCGCTTGTATACACACACACACACACACACACACACACACACACACACACACACACACACACACACACACACACACACACACGATTGATTTATGCAGGACTTTTGAGTGTCTACAAATGTCCACTCCATACTCCCTCCTTCTTTCCCTCTCCACCTCTTTATGGGTCTTCCTAGTCCTCTTTTCTCCTGCCTTTATACTCCTGCACCAAGTACACAATCACACACACACACACACACACACAAGCCAGCAAAGGGAGGTGCCAGGTGGAGGAGATCCATCACGGTGACAGAGGCGGAGTGCTGCAGCCAGCAGAACGGCCATGTGTGCGTCCGCCTCCGTCTCTGGGCATGTCTGTCACCCTTAAAGCCATGTTGTTTGCAGTTTATTTTGGTGCATCTTCAAAATTTCAAAAAGGAAATGACTGTTAGTCTGTTATCTTGGCTGGAGAGGCGCAGTGTTTTGGATTAGATTACCTGTAGCTAATTGTCCTGCTCTGGTTTTGAAAAGGTTAATGAGGTAATTCAACATGCAGCTTCAGTGCCACCGAGCATTCTGGGAGACTTTCCTTATCCCAAACCTAAGGCGCTGGATGTCCGACAGATTTGTCCTTCTCACAGATGGCGTGAAAAATACACTCATCTGCTCGGTGACGGGAACATGCAAGATGGATTAGATCCGTGCTGCGTTTGATTTCTCCAGGGAACATTATCGCCCATTCAGTGGGATTCTACCCGCTATCGGCCGGTTCCGCCTCTTGAAGTGACCTCAACCCCCTTCTCCACCCACAAACACACAATCTGAAAATGCCTGTTCAAGAAGCCTCTTCCAGGAAAATAAATGAATTTTCCCACATGTGGAGAAACCAAGGATGGAGACTGCTTAGAAAAGAAGGACAGATGAAAAAAGGAAGTTACCTTTGCATGGCAGCTGGATCACATATCGCATGAAAATCCATCTTGGATGCAAGTCATGCATTTGTGTCCAACCCACCAGTGGCGGTTTTATGTGTGTGAGATGTGGACGACAAGCGGCGACTGTTAGTCCAAAAACAACAATGGTCACTGAAGAGGTGAGCTTAGATCATCACCTCCTCGCTGGAGAGCATTTCTTCATTGACAGAGGAACAAAGAACGGCAATGAAAGACTTTTCTCGGCGTGAAAGAGGTTTTCTACCGACTCGCCTCGGCAAGAGTTTGATTGACAGATGGTTCGTCCAATCACTCGCCAAGCATTTTTTTGAAAGCGCTTGCCATTTTCCCAAACTGTTTCCAATGAAGGCTTTTCAAACGCTTCTGTGTGACCATCCATCTGGCTCGTAGACCAGTGAGTCATGTTCTATATCCCGATTGAAGTCCAGAGACTGCATTCATGAATTTCGAAGTTACAGCGTCGTGAGCCAATTGTCCGGATAAATAATCTCCAAAACTCATTGATATCACAACTATTATCCTGTTAAGATCTTCTTTCTTTCTGAGAGCAAAAAGCTTATACTCAAGGGGACCAATCTTGACATTGTGTCTGTGACAGAGTGAATGTACCACCAGGTGGTGGATACGGATTTAAAAAGGTACATGAGGTTTTCTGGGCTGTTCGAGGAATCTACAGTAATTCCACGTGAACAAATTATTCTACGGCAATGTCAAACGTCTCTATTTAAAACAGAAATATCAGGATCCCTTGATACAATATTATCCGGCCTTGATGAAAGGTTCTGCAGGAGATTCCCGTAATGAAATCCACTCAGGTGTGTTTAATTTGCACGCCACTAAAGCAGCGTCACTGTCTGAAGATCATGTATTTGCTGATGGCGAGGAGGGGGGATAACTTCAGAGGCCACTGATTGCTGGTGTGGAAAATCACTGTTCGTAAATTTCACATCGAGAGGCAAAAATAAACACACAGCTATCAATCCATTACCTTTTCTTTCTTTGTTTTTTTTCTTTTCTTCTCACTCTGGTGAAATGGAGGTATCATTTTTCATAGCATGAGCGAAGGCCTCATATTTTCTTCTTTTTTCTCCACACATCATGCCTTTGGAACACATTCGATTTCTGAAGAGGCTTTGTGTCCCATCTCTCTCCCTCTCGCTCCCCCTCTCTCTCTCTCGCTGTTTGTCTGTCTCTCTCAGGATCTCTCTCTTCGATCTCCCCATATGAATAAGAGATGAACACAATGATTGCTATTATTTGTAGACGGGGACACGCGGTTGGATGAATCACAGATAAATGAAACACTCACCTGATAAAGGCACGAAAAGCCAGACAAAAAAATAGACTATCTGGTAAATAAAACCGGAATGCTTCACAGATTGTGATGTTTTACTTTTTGCATTTCCTTTTTTAAAATAAGGAGAAATAATGATTTGCATGTGTTTGTGAATCAAGCAAACGCTTGTGTAGTGCGTTACAAAAATATAAGGTCTGACCTTTTAAGGGCCAGATCAATAAAAAATAAAGATTTACTGTTTTCTAGAACCAGAGGATAACCCTTATTGGTTCCTGTTAAAACTATTATGCAGGTTCTACCTGGATCAGTTTCAGAGGGTTCCACCTAGAACCCATCGGAAAGAGTTATACATATAACTGTGTGGTGTGTGTGGGAGGTTCCTCCCAGAACCCCTTAAAAGAGGTTCTACAGAGAATCCCAGAATCCTCTCTGGAGGTTCCATCCTGTACCTTTCCATCTACTAAGTTTGCTAACAAGAACCCACCCAGGGAGTTCTACCTAGAACTCCTTTACATTCCATGGGTTCCTCTAGAATCCACGCAGGGACTTCTACCTTGATCCCTAATACATCCAGAAAGGGTTCTTTGGATGAAAGGGTTCCCAATGAAAGAAAGACAGATTGATCTGGATAGCACCTCAACCCTCCAGGACCAAACCCTTTTGGAAGCCTTATTTCTTCAACCCATATTACTATATACCCTAATTATGAAGAAATAAATAGTGATCATTATTATTCTAGACTTCAAGTCACCCTCAGATGTCTCTTATAATGACAGAGACATATTGCTGTGTGGTCACTAC
This sequence comes from Taurulus bubalis, assembly GCF_910589615.1. Classification (NCBI taxonomy): domain Eukaryota; kingdom Metazoa; phylum Chordata; class Actinopteri; order Perciformes; family Cottidae; genus Taurulus; species Taurulus bubalis. The sequence goes on from NC_136602.1 coordinate 4,526,619, forward strand.
ATTTGTATTAATCCTGTTTTAAGAAGGATTTTCCACTAACAGCACACCTTTCGTCTGCTGATGTAACAGCAAAGATCTCACACTGACAGGCATACAGTATGTTACCATGGTTACCAAATGATCTTGCACGTTTACTTTGGAGACTTCCTCCCTTGACAGTTCCCATGATTTGCAGCGTAAACCTCCATCTCACTGCCCTAGAATCAGCTTGGAAGCAGACCAAATAGGGCTTGTATTAAAACACGTGTTGAGATGAATGAATACTCACAGTATCAACTGAGCTGAGAGAGAAAAACTAAATCTGTATTCCAATGTATTGACCGAGGAACTGTAGTCAACGTGCAAAACAGGTGGTGCCATCTACCAGAGCCACGACATCACAAGGTGATAATAATAGCTTTTTAATGAGCTTATTTGCAGCCGTCTTAAAGGCGCAGTACGATGAGACATTATCAGTAAGTGTCTCTTATGAAACAAAAGCTCGGGTCAGATATTCCCATTTACACACACGAACCCACGTACGGTACACACATGCATGAAGGGAGACACACACGAACACATGAAGGGAGACACACACACACACAAGAAACATATCTGATAGGATATAATTGGATATTCTCCGCCATGCTGTCGTGGGCAGCACTCAAGAAGCTCTATGTCTGCTATCTCACATTTCTCATCTTTCTCACAAGTGGTGCCACAACACACACATATTGTGTGTGTGCCTCTGTACCTGAGGACGCTCATGGATTTATTTCATTCTCTAGTCCCAAACCTAGCCCTCAACCCAACTGGATGAATGTCAGAAAATAGTATGAGATTGAAAAAAAACCTAAATAGATATTTAAAATGGCCTCTTTGTGATTTTTACATATATTGTTGGTTAGAAAGAGTGTAAGCATACTGAGAAGCAAGTGAATGCTTGCCATTTTTGCTTTATTAATTAAAAATGGCAGTGATTTACTGCAATTTCTTGGCAATTGACTAATTGATGAAATTATTGTTTCAGTGCTAATCATAACTAACACTAATATCAAGAATAAACCCTCGAACCTAGAAGGGATGTCCTGACTTCCCAAACGTGTCCTCACTCCTACAGGCACGACATCGTCCCTCACACACACACACACACACACACACACACACACACACGCTCAGACTACTCTGTAGCAGTATGTCACATGAAAGCTGTCTTCTCAAACGCACACAACGTAAAAAATAAATTAAGAAAAAACTCCCACCATTCATCTCCAAAGCTATTTAAATTCCTACTAAATGTGGACAAGTGCCCTTGTTGTATTTAGAGCAGAAGAGCTCATTTGATGTTTTGTTCATTCAGTTCCACTTATCATAATCAAAGGTTACCAGCTGATTCAACAGAGTACAGAGCTGGCGTTGTTCCTAAACGGCCATGATTGATTTCCTCTATCTGCTCTCCTCTGGCTGTGACAGAAATTAAATTGACTGAGAAACGAAAGAAGAAGAGGAAAAAGAGAGCAACAGAAGACCCCAACAAAGGGACAGGGGAAGCGTTCACCCATGTCGGACACGTGAACCACTGTGAGCAACATACGTGTCTGATGAAGCCGACATGTTCTGGAGAGCGGAAGAAAAGGCCAAGGATTGAGGGGTAAACGGAGGAGTGGGAGGGAGGGAATCATGTTGTGCCGTTCTCAGAAGTCAAAGGCCTCTGAGCTGGCTGCAGGAGGCAGTCAATGCTCTTTGGCAGCGCAAGGAAATGGATCTTAAGTTAATTATCTTTGTCTGAGGCTTTCTGGAAACATCAGGTCTGACTCTGGAAGGCCGCACGTGAAAGTGCATCAGTTGTCGAGATCAATGGCCGCCGACACGCCCCTGCATTTCCCCCCGGTCAGTCGTTTGATAAAGCCGTCCATCACGGAAAGTCTATTTCACGTGCCGACGCAGGAGCTGTAAATCTTTGTTTCATAAAGTGGGAAATTTATTCGTGACCCCGCCATTAGCCTAATTGCGATGGGAGACGGGGGGGGGGGGTTTATGGACGTTTCGGGGAAAACCTTCTCGGTTGACAGGTGCGAGATTTTTGAGCTTGCTGGAGTCAGCACCATTCCACTCCGAATGATTTCCTTCTCAGCCGATAACGACATTCATTTATTCCGAGCGAGCCTGAAGTATTTTGCTGAACAGAAGAGAAGACTGCAAAAAAAAAAAAGATCAAACCAAAATAAATAAGAAAAAAGCCAAAGAAAGTAGAAAACTGAACAAAAAAAAACTCTGACAAAGCTTTATAAACTCGTGCGGTGTGTCATGAAGTCTCACCAAGTTCTCCTTTCATACTGATAATAACAAACAGGCATTCCTGTCTTTACAAGTGGCCCAACTTTCTGCAGCGCATGATTAGTTATGTAACTCCAGGCGAACATGAAGCGTGAGTCCTCAAACTACATCCTTCAGATTCAGAAACAGGCGAGTCAATGACAGCGGCTCTCACAGCTGCTCGTACTTTTTGCTTGAGTCCACATTTAAGTCAAACTTGTCACAAGGTTCCATAAGCAAATTACATATCAGATGTGTTTCAAGTTCCTGAAAGCTGTACATTTAAGAGTCCTTAAAACATATAAAAGCCGGGTTACAAGCCGCTACTACCTTCGGTGGTTGTCCCTGCTGTAGCAATCTGGCGCTGCTGCTAGCTCCCTGCTGCTGCTAGCTCCCTGCTGCTGCTAGCTCCCTGCTGCTGCTAACTCCCTGCTGCTGCTAGCTCCCTGCTGCTAGCTCCCCGCTGCTGCTGCTACTGCCCGCGTCCCCTCTGCCCGAGTCGGGCGTCGAGCCGGGGCTGGTCCCGCTACCTTCGGTGGTTGTCGGAGAACTAGCGAGAGCTAGCGGAAGTTAGTGGGGAACTAGCAGCAGCGCTAGCTGGCTACAGCGGGGAATTAGCGGGGACGCCGACCGAACGTAGTAGCGGCTTTTAACCCGACTTTTACGGTAAACAACATTCTCAATTGCGTTTTGAAAGAAACATTTTCTCCCAGAATGCAGTCGCAGTTTTAAATATGAGGTTAACAAGGTCTATTTAAACAAAGCAGCCACAAAATGACTTGCTTGGGTTTCGTAATAACATCATGCTTTTGCTTAAAATAAGTTTGTTACAGATATCAATTAAAATGCTTTTGCTTTCAGATGATTAATGTACAAATTGGAACAAAACAAACTAAAAATCCGTAAAAAGAAAACAAGTGTACATTGACTTTAGGTTTCAGGTCACCTCGCTGAAAGTATGTGTACATGTGTGTTTCTTTATTCAACAACATGACCAAAAGATGACATATGGTGTTTAATAAAAATGCTGCATGGTTGTACACAAAAACCACACATACAGGGCAGAGGCTTCTGTTGTTTGCGCTTGAGTCTGCTCTATATGTTAAACAATCAGATCTTTAAAAGCTCCAAAGCTCTGGAGATAGAAAGAACACACTGATACATTATTCATCCATGTCGTCCTCATACAACAGAGGGATCCCGAGGGCGCAAAGCATGTTGCAACAGCCAAAGAAAGCCAACACAAGAATATTGTGTATAGGGTACGATTTAATATTCTGCATTTGATGTAGTGATCCAGATTCTTATGTCTCTGCTGTGGGCTTCTTTGGTGTGAGAATAGGAAACTGAAATATATATTTCAACCGAAAGTAGTGCTCAAAAATGCATTTAACTGCCAAATAAATCAAAGTAATTGACTAATGCACTTGCAGTCGATGGAGAACCGTCAATAGGCAGCTTGGCATCCAACTGGTTTGTATTTCCAAAAGCAAGTTGGTGGCTTTCATCATCTGGAGAGGTGTTTTTTTTCTCTTTTTTAGTTGAAAGTGGAACTCCTTTTCAGATATTTAAACGTGACAATCATAACGTAGCGTCATGAAAGTGCTTCTTCTTCAAAAAGGAGAGCAGGGCCATCCAGCACCCGTAAGGATATTTGACAGTACACAGTATACTCTAAAAGTGAGACAGGAACTGAGCAGGGAGAACCACACATCACAGCGGGAGACAGGATATGAACCCCCTGGAAAAAAAAAATGACGAGGATGCTTTTGCTTCCAGCAAAGCTTCAGATGACAGCCGAGCCCCACGGGGGAGGACCAGGGAAGCGTCTGCAGATTCTTGTGATGGCTGGTGTGTAACTACGAAGCTTTGATACCTTTATCTTTAACCCAACCCCCAACAAATATATATAATATGGAGTAACTTTAACCAGATACATGTTACAACACTCCCAGGGAGATTTATTGTGTTCCTATAATACTGCTAAGAACTTCAAAGGGAGCGTTGCGCAACACAGCCATTGTTTCATGAGCTGTGCTTTGGGATTTATGAAAAGAGGGAAATGTTTACCGTCACCCAAACATACGTTAGAATAAAGGTTTGACAACAAGCTGCTGGGGATTGTTAGCAACAGTTCAATCAGGAGAGATTTCTTCTTCTTTGGTGTTTAGACTTCATTGTGATATAGTCATTGGAGGCGTAGGGAGGCCATGGCGATGGAGTCATGGTGCTGATGATGAGTTGGCCGAAGATGAGTTGGATGTGACGAAGACTTGGAGGTGAACGCGGTGGAGGAGGGTCGTGTCGGTTCGCGCTCCAACGGCGACCGGCGGGGAGGCAAACTGTCGCGTCGTTCGTGAACCACGCTCTAAATTGAACTCACAATTAACTATTTATTGCTTCGCAGGAGTTCCCTGCGGCAACGCTGGCAAAAAAAAAAACTCCCACAGCTTGAAACAAACACAGCAGGCTGTTTTCAGTGTGTAGTCGTAATCACAAGCTCTCGTTCTGCCTTCACTACATGTGTTGCATGAAAGGCCCCGGAGATGTTTTGCCCGTCTGGTTCAACGTGAGCCAAAGCGGATCGACATTTCTTTTCATTTGTTTCAGGTCTTCTTGTATCTTTTAACGTGAACTCTTTAACTGCTGTGAGCTGATGTGGACGAATACGGAGCCAAATGGTTTGAACCCGGAAAAATAAGCAAAAAGTGAAGAGTGAACATTAAAAATATTAAATCTGTTACTGAAAACTGAAAAAATATATTTAACCCCCAAAAACCTTTCATACACCTTTTTATTATTTCAAATACATTGTTGAATTCCAAAACTTGAATTTTCAGGTTCAAAACTATTGGCCTGGGTTTGACTCCATAGGAGGGTTCTTTGTGTGGCTCACACTTTCTGCACAATCATGATACCTTGCATTTGCTTGATGATTTCAACGGCGGGATTTTAGTTTTCCTTTCTTCAAAACTTGCATCAAAGATGTACTCAAAAACGAAATTCTCTTAATATCTCAGTAATATTTAGTCATTTATTCTCGTAAGTAAGTGAGAAGCCAGGAATCAATGACAACAATGAGTATTGCCCAGACCCACGCACCCAGAAAACACAATCTAATATAAATATACACAAGCTATACAAACAATGCAATAAAAAGAGACTTTATGTTTCTTGTGAAAGCAAAAGATACAAAAAGTCCGAACCCCAGTGTTCTCAGCATGACACCGATCTGATTTTACTCTTCTTGAACCTAACTATAGTTGTCTTCCTTTCTTTTTTCCCTTCCTCTGTTCTGTTGTTATTTTTCATGTCTGCAAACTCCTCGTCTCCTGCTTGTCTCAGGCTCTGTGCAAATTACAATTTATTTGTCCACCGTGTTTTCTTCATCTATCCTTGTCTCCATTAATTCTTATTTACATTCGCTCATTTATCCGTCCCTGCTTAAAATAGACATCATTCTTTTTTTCACCCATCAAGCCGCCTGCACTGTCATCCATCTTCTTCCCTTCTTTTCTCCCAACTTGTTCAGAAGAAGCTGTTCTTATCTATCTCCCCTTCACCTTATGCTGTCTTATTGTAGTCGTCACTATATCCTTCTGGCGTCTGCATTTTATTTCTCATCTCCGGAAACTATCAATTTTCCTTCCGAACTTTTCTCATTTCCACTCATCCATCCATTCAAACTTCTCCTTTCCCTTCTTCTGTTAAAATTACATTCATGTTTATCAATTTTGGTTCCTCCAGTGTAATTTTTCTCTTCGCTTGTGATTTCTTCTTAGAAACAAACTTATCATCCTTAATTATAATGTGCTGCAACAGTGAGCAGCGTCCACTTCTTACTGACAAATATATATATATATTTTTTTCACCCCCAAGTAAAATAAATAAAAATGTGGTTTCAACCAATTTATTTTTCATTTTGGTCTGAAATGACAGCTTAAAAAGAAAATAGAAAACTGTCCCTCCTTTTACAAAGAGTTGCTGTGTTCTTTTACACAGTGTAAAACATATTTGTTGTAGTTTTCACCCAAATCAGTAAAATGGAATGTAGTCGTGCGAGTATTTGGGGGTTTGCTGAGGAGCCGCTGAGTCTTCTGCTGCTGGATGGATGGCTGCATTGATGGATTTGTGTGCAAAACTATGAGCGTGTGCGTGTCTGTGTGTGTGTGTGTGTGTGTGTGTGTGTGTGTGTGTGTGTGTGTGTGTGTGCATTGCAACATTCTGCTGCCCTTGCCGTCTCGCTCAGCCTCATGCGTCACAGACGAAAGCTGTCACAATGAAATTATCCTTCATCACATTGTTGGCATGTGAAAGCTAACCTTTTAGCTGTGATGACAATAAATCAAATTGTTATAAAATCTCTCTGCGGATCTGTTATCTGAACAAATCAAATCCCACTATGCTGACAAGTATTGCTTCGACTGCAAAATGGTTGCATATGACAATGACTAATCCTCGAGCAGCAACGCTACTGCAGCTGCTACCTGCGGCTTCCAGGCTAAACAAACAAAAAACAGTCACTTTAAATTTGGCTAGCATGCACAAATCAATATAAAAATCACTGAGATCTTTGGAATTTTACTTAAAAAGGCCAAGGAAATCTTTTTTTTAATTTTCTCTGAAACCCTACCACCGCTTTCGTCCACAGGGAACGCCAAAATCAACACAGAATTCAACTTCCTCGTATTAACGGACTCCCTTCCCTCACTCCTTCAGCTCCACTCTCATCCACTCACTTCCTCCTCTGACACCGGCCTGTATCCAATGGACAGTTTTCTCTCCCTCCGTTGTTTGAGTCCATTTGTCTGCTGTAATCTTGCTGTCTAAATGCTCCTGAGTAAGTCTGAGTGCCGTTCAGCTCCTCTTCTTATCCACCCTTCAGTGTGTCATCCTCCCATCTCTCCCCATAGCGTAGTCTGTGTCCTTCCTTTTCATGTACGCCACTTCATTCCTCTCTTTGTAATTCCATTCACATCTCCATCTTGTCTGCTCCTCTCAATTCACTGTCTCTCCCTCATGCTGCTTTTTTTCTTCTTCTCCATTTTACTCTTCTTTTCCGTTCCTCTTTTTCATTATTCTTACCCACACAAGATTTGCAGCGCAATTCATTTTGAAATCGATCTACTTTAAATGGCATCCCTTTGTTTCCTCCGCAATTTCTCGATGTTTTGAACATTAGAATAAGTGTTCTGGCGTAATAAAAATGGAGTCGAAATGAATTGAGGACAGCTGGCGGAGCAAAGCATGTAATATGTTTCTGATAACGGCCATGGTTGAGTTGTGTGAGAGTATCTGTGTGTGAGTGTGTTTGCATATTTCTGCCAAATTAATAGCTTGTCAAAACCATTAACACGAGGGAGGTGAATGGATTGCAGCGCTGCTGAGAAACACAACTCCAGAAAGATCACGGCAATCTCATAAAGCCGCAGAATACAGACAACTGTCTTTTCTTCTTTTGCAGCGAACTCATCACCGGGACGCTCTCGACCTTTAAACCGCTGGCTGTCGCACATCCAGTGGACCCGGGTGGAGCACAGCGACCTGGAGGAGAGACACTGTCATCATGTATTTCAGCTTGAAGTTAAACAACACTTTTATTCCAGGAGAAGAAGAAGAAACCCAATCCTCAACGCTCGTTCTCTTCTTCAATTGTTTCCTATCCACTTTCCTCATTGCCTTTCTTCACTCCTTGCATACTCTCTCCATTCCTCGTTTCCTCTCCCCTCTTTATCTTTTCTCCACATTTCCTCTTCGCCCTTCCTCTTTTATTCTCATTTTCTTACTCTTTCTTCTCCGTCTTTGTCTCTTAATCGCTTACCTACTTATCTCGTCTGAGCTCTCCTCTCCCTGGATAAAGGGTGCATTTCTCTCTCCCTGCTGGCTACATAAGCAGGGTCATGCCTGCTGCCCTTCACTGTCACCCTCAGGACTGACTTCAGACACAGATGCCACTCGCAGCCTTCTCCGTGTTTCTGTGATGTCGTCTATTTCTGTGTCCAGTTTGTACGCATGTCACTTCACTTGTTTAGCTTCAGTTAGCATTACTCTCCCACTACACACACACACACACACACACATGCTAGCTTCACAATGCTCCTCCATTATAGCAGCATGCATTTTCCCAAACGAGGTCATGTGTTGCAAAATACAATTCTGAATTTCTGTCGATAATTTAGTGCATAACTAATAATTGTCTTCAAGTGTACCTGTATGAGTGTCGGGCAGGTTAGCTGAACTCCAATCAAGGATAACAAAACTTGGTGTGGTCTCATTCATTTTAATTGGAAGCATGTTCCTACTGCACTGACGTCCATGGACAACTGTTACGGAATAGAAGTACTTGATAAAAAGTTCTTTTATGCAGTGTTATTTCCGACTCATTCCTCTTTGCGTTCCTCCCCCAAACCAACAAAGTGTTACATTCTGATTGATTCTCCCTTTTTCTTGCATCCTTTCTTTCCCCGAGCCCCTTCGCCCATCTTCGTCCTCTCGATCCAACTAAACCGTGCTGATTATATCCTTTACTCGTTTGCTTTCTTTTCTATTCCACAGTAAAATGTGTATATATGTTTCCTTCTTGTCCCACTGACTCTGTTTTATTCACTTCTTTTTCAGACAATACCGCTGCCTCTCTCTGCAGAGGACAGTAGGCCAGATGAGAGCTGCAGCATACAGATGAGAGAAAGTGAGATTAGAGGTCAGACAACAGACACTGCTTTCCAAGACCGTTAATTGCATTCTCCATGCTGGGGCCCGCCAGCAGGGAGCATGCAGCTCGCGGTCATTTTGCTTTTCTTTTCAGCCTGGAAGCAAAATGGGGAATTTAGTCTTTGACCCCCGCGCTGTTCGAGCATATTCGTCTCCTCTGATCGTTTGTTGACCACTGCTGTTCCCATAGCGATAACACCACCGCAGCGCCTTGATCAAGTGCTGCACAACAGCTTTTCTACATCAGTTTGTATTTCTTCTTGAATTAGTTATTTCATCACATTCACACATGCATGCAGTGAAGAGAGAGAGAGAGAGAAAGGGTAGACGCTAATTTCATTGTTCAGATTCCGGTAGATCGCCGAAAATGCAGATTTCCTGTTTACGCAATTCTCATCCAGATGCCTGCCCACTGCAATGTGCACGCTTTTCTTTACAACATTGTTGTCTTATTGTTACGTGCAAGACAATCGTTAAGGAGGGAACGCATGGAGCAGCAGAGTGAATGCAGCATTGTATCCTTTTTCCCTTTATGACTCCTCCACATTTCCAGTTTATGGGGGTTTATGGGGCGCTTGCAATTTGTATGCGATCAGATGCACGACGGAGGTTGTTTTTCTTTGCTTCTGCAGAGATGCAATGGTTTGCCCACGTGAGCAAGGATGTCAACGACTGACTTATGGCATGATGCCTGTTGGGAACATGGAGGCTTTTCTATTCTACTAAGTGTGCAGATGGCAGTTTGACCAACCTGTTACCTCCTAAATTGCAGTCATTTAATAATTAGATTATAAAAGAAAAAAAGCATTTTGTCTTGTATTGAGCATTCAATACTATTTTCACTCTCTCTCTCATCTATAGTCTGACAGACTGTTGGAAATATCCTACATGTGCTCAGCTATATTTTTGGTCTTTACATAAAAAGACTTCAATAACATGTTACATTGTTATGAGCCACTTCCAGAATATTGGGGGACTTGCAAAGAGACTTAAAGAAGAAGCTGTGATGTCCTGACTTTTAGTCCCTTTTTTGGGGTCAAGCTCCAACAAACCTTGATCTTACATATGAAACCCATCTGATGAAAGGCAAAGAAAACTGACATTTGAGCGAAATTTCTCTCAAATGTCAGTTTTCGGTTTTAAATTGAACTTACAAACCCTAAGTCTAGATAACTTTGATGATATCACTGCAGGTTTTTTAATTTATTTTTGAAGTTCCTTCAGAGCCACACAATAGATTACAGTAGTTGTGTGTAGTGCCCTTTTAACATTTTATAAAAATACAGTAAACATTCTGTCGAAGGGCAAACCTGTAGATATTTGAGCTGTGTAGAAGGCCCGGTGTGGAGAGAGGAACATTGTCCTGATAATAGCATTTGAGGTCGTTCTCAAGAGGCTGTTTGGATGAGATGTGTGTGTTTAGCTTCCATGGTCACCTGCTGCTGGGGAGTGGAGAGTTTGAGTAGACGGGGCAAGGACGAGAGCTGATTGAATACCAACTGGTGACCACCAACCCACAACACACAGCTATGATGCAGTCTAAGCTCTCCGTTTGGGTTTGTATTATACATGCAAAGTGCATTTTACCTGATTGATTTGTACACATTCTAATGTCTGTCATGGTGGTCTAATTTATTTTTTGCCTTGTTTTTAAATGTTAGAAATCTTGCGCAATCACCGCCAGAACGGCAGGACGAGCATCCATGTGTGGTTGGCTGACTTTTTTTTTTTTTACCTCATCAGAATATCAAACATCTTTGTATCTGCTTCTTAAATGTTCTCTATATAACTCTAGATAGAAATGTATTCTATGTAGGGTTACCCCTATGTATCCCATGTAGGGTTACCCTTATGTATCCTATGTAGGGTTACCCCTATGTATCCTATGTAGGGTTACCCCTATGTATCCCATGTAGGGTTACCCTTATGTATCCTATCTAGGGTTACCCCTATGTATCCCATGTAGGGTTACCCCTATGTATCCTATGTAGGGTTACCCCTATGTAATCTATGTAGGGTTACTCCTATGTATCCTATGTAGGGTTACCCCTATGTATCCCATGTAGGGTTACCCCTATGTATCCTATGTAGGGTTACCCCTATGTAATCTATGTAGGGTTACTCCTATGTATCCTATGTATGGTTACCCCTATGTATCCCATGTAGGGTTACCCCTATGTATCCTATGTATCCGATAGGGTTACTCCTATGTATCATCTAGGGTTACTCCTATGTATCCTATGTAGGGTTACCCCTATGTATCCCATGTAGGGTTACCCCTATGTATCCTAAACATGACCAACTGGGAGGAGACTCTGAGGCAGACCCAGACCAAACTGGAGGGACCACATGTCCGACCCGGCCTGTTCATGCCTTAATGCCTCAGGATCCCCCAGGAAGAGCTGGAGGAGAAACACATCAGGACTACTTAGCTCAACCTGCTGCGACCGCAACCCAGATAAAGACTGGAAGGTGGATGGATGGCGAACGCTGGACATCTTACAGGTCAGAGCGAAAGAAAAGTAAAAAAAAACACTGAAGGTTAAGGTGCTTCTTAGCCGCCTGCATCCTAAAAAAAAAGTAACAGCGTTACATAACACGATTATTATGTTCTTTCTCTCCATTTAACTTATGGCTTTCCTCTACCTGAAGTGACTCCTGCAGAGGCGGCGCTGTCCGCTCGGATTAGGTCGTTCCCATTGTGATACTGCGGCTAATTTGTCATCCAAAACTTGAGCTGACAGGGTAAAACGGCTCTCACAATGCACCGTTGCGTTCGGGGGGAAGGAGAGATAGAGGCGCATGTGCTCTGCTTTGCAACTGTGAGTAATTCATTGTGAAGTTGTGACCCTTGTGCTTCCTAGCGTCTCTGCGTAATTAGGACCCATGTTTTATAGATGCCACGTCTCTCTGGGTCGCTACATTATGAATGCTGCGCGTTGGTCCGAGGGAGGGAAGAAGAAAAAAACGCGACGCGCTTTTGTTTTTCGGGACGAAACGGGGGGCGAGCGCCTGGCGAGCGGCGGTCGCGTGCTCTGGTTGAGCCTGCAGCGATGCATTATTGAGTGTGGCCCTTCTGCGGGGTGGGAGGGGGGGTACAACACACACCGTCAAACGCAGTCTTAAGAGGCGGGGAGCGAGGCCTCGCCTCATAAATGAGTCTGACATCAGTGGAAACGGGGAGTAAGAGGAGAAGAAACGAGAGAGAAACACACAGAGACACAAATAGTTGGCAAGAGCCGTTCGTGGCGGGCGATGAAAGGAATTCCACTGTATTTATCAGTTTAACCGCCTAAGTCTCTCAATCGCTCCGTGAGCTTCTACTCGTTCCCGATAATTATTGCTGACGTTCCCCTGAGCGCTGCTCAGCAACCATCAGTGGCAGAACGAGGTGGGATCCTGCTGAATGGGAGTTGGCATACAGACCCTGCGTGCTCTGGGTAAGTGAAGCTGTAAATGTTCAAATCATATTTAAAAAGCTCCTCTGTGGAGCTTAGTCCCTGTTTACAGTCAGTGTGTGTCACCCAGGTGTGTTGTGGGTAAAATACAAGGCCCAACAAACGCATTCAATGCTTGAGTACCTCATGGACTATTATACAGACACACTCCGGCGTGCGTTGGTGTTGGTCGCGGCGTTTTTGGGCAACAAAGTAGCATATTTCAAATTTGAAAACGTGGCTTTAGATGTAGGCGCTAAATTAGACATTAGTTGTCATTAAATATAGATGTAGTTGTCTAAATGTTTTAGCCGAACCGCAGCATGGAGGAGTAGCAAACTAGTTTCACTCATTTCAATCCATTGCTACGAGCTAAAACACACATGTCAGCGTGTTATTGGAGGTAGATGCGTATTGCAAGTTCTGGTAAACAAACAATATGACAATCCACTCATCAAAGCATCGCTTCACAGTGTCACATGTGGTCAATAACTCCACAGTTTACCAAACAGGACTGGTAGATAATCAGATATCAACTTTTAATGTGTTTTATGTATTCTCTTTTTTGTATTTTTTTTTTTTTTGCATTAATTGTATATATATATATTAACAAATGTCTCCTTGGGGATGAATAAAGTATACATCTATCTATCGAGTTATCTATCTATCTTATATTTCGATTAAAACATGATTTCAACGTGGATTACTTTGGCCTTGCACCAACCATCTAATTGGATTCCAACACTTCTAACGAAAGCATCATATCAATGTTTCTCCTTAAGTTTCCGTCCTTGCCACATCCTTTCCACTTGTGCATAACGCGCTTCCTCCATTTGTTCTGTCTCTTCTTCGGCCGTATTCCCTCCAAACACTCTAAAAAAAACAATCTGCTTTCAATCACCTGGCCGGCTGAAGATATTCCAACCACCTATCCAGGTGAAAATTATCGACACGAGTGAAGCGAGCTGCGCCCTACATCCGCCGATAGCAATCTCTTCTCCTGCCTCTGTAGTGCCACTTGTCCCTATACCTCCGGTGCTCACACACACACACACACACACACACTCAGGTGTGCTCACGGACACAAATGCACACTGGGCGATCTCTCTTTGCATGTCATCAATCCTAATCACCCTGACCCAAATAGAAATAAGCGCGGATTAAATGCAGCTGCTGGACGGATCAAAGAGCAGAAGAGAAAGAGATGGGCTTCTTTTGGAAATAGTAATATGACTGCGACCATTAGTGGGGGGGGGGGGGGGGGGGGGCGAGACGCCGGCCAAAATGGCCCTCATTACATGAGCCCGAGGTTCTGACATTACGGGGCAATGCGGAGTGGCTCTTTTGCCTCGGTAACGCTGATCGATATCGCTCTGTCCTAAATGCAACAATTACACCTGAGCGTTTAAAACGCTTAGCTGGCTATTCTACAGTGAGGAGGGGAAAATCAATGTGCGAGGAGGAGAAGAGGCGGGCGGCGGGGACGGGGGAAGACAATATCTCTACTTTGCTACGAAGCCAGCTTTCATTTATTAATCATATCGATACAGAAGATTGTCTTTTGTCTTCGCTCGCTCGTTGAACAAGGCGCTGCCCGGTCAATGCCGTCTCTTCATCCAAACTTGCTTTTCCCATTTGATGTGCCGCTGGCCTAATTTCAAACAGCTGACGATTGATTCGGGTGTTATCTCTGTGCCGTAATGCAACGGCACATCTGGGCCATACTGCGTTCTGAGCTGTTATTGATCCCTGAGGGTTTGTCTCAGAAACATGCTCCTGGGCTACCTAAACTGTCAGCGTATGCCTTGCTTCGAACAAATAGGCCCAGGAACTGAACACGGGAACTAAATCACAGCCTTTAAGTACTCCTATTTCTGTTGGCTATCTGACGATTTGTCGAGATAAGGCACATTAGAAGAGTGGAAGATGATTAAAAAAAGCTATAAGAAGCAACGTAGCTGTTATTTTTCAATACGTGTTGTACAGGGTTGTGTTGTGCTTCAATAGGTGTTGAGAAGAAGACAATAAGACATGCAAAAGGTGGAAGGGGAGAATGAAACCATCTGCAGAGCGACAAGCCAATGATCCGTTGAGTGTTTTCCTCATGCTCTTGCTATAAAAAAAGGCATCGCTGTCCATCTGAGTGTTCAATATTATTAGAATATACTTTCAAAAAACAAGCCATTGTGTTCTGTTTTGCAGCGGGGGGCGAGTTGAGCGAGTCATAATTTCCTGTAATTAAGAACAAAAGCTAAATTATACTTCTGAGCTCGACATGCAAAGAGCAATCTTGAGTTCTTGTCGAGGTTCCTGGAGAGATATTTGCAGCTTGTCCAGGAAGACTCGATCTATCTTCGGTCTCTCTTTTGTTACCTCTGAACATTCAAATGATGGCGAGAGAACTGACCGTGTTATGCTATTTAAGGCACAACCTTTAAATACCGCATACTGAGTGAACGTGGATGAGAGTTAAAAAGATGAATAAAATGAAAAAGACACCGTGAGGCAGCAGAGGCACGCTGAGCTGTGAGGCTATTACACACCATGCTGCTGTCCAAATGCAGGGCCTAATGGCTCCATCAGCGCACTTTGACTAGAAGGATCTGAGCAGATCTGACAGCATGGCAGAGCAGCACCTTGTCGGTGAACTCCGACACACTCCTTCCTGTCCCACTCTGCGAAAAATGCAAAAATAGTACTTACGCGCATGGAGATGCGGCTCAATCTAGAATCCAGCAATCCTCAGAAAGGGTTCCTACATACAGTAGGAGATCCAAAGGTTGAAGTCTTGATTTTCTTGACATTGAAAAGTCATTTCTCTTCATGACATATTGGACACGTGCAACCTTTAATCCACCTAACGGCCAGGAAAAGGTCAGGCCAGGGTTAATAGACTTGATGTAGCTAGAGGCCAAAAAGTAGCTGAGATGTAAAATGGTCCTGAAGATCTTGAAAAGCAGCGAAGAAAACGACGCTAGAGATGCTGAAAAATCCTCTCCTGCTCCTCTGATATTAGTCCACACGGTACAACATCTTATGCCTGGGATAATTATATGTTCTAACTTGTTTTCTTCTTCTTCATTAGATCTTCTATTGATTGAGAAGTGTGTAATTATGCAACGCTGCCGAGGCGGAATAAGGATGCATATGCAGCTAATTAGTCATAGTATCATCCTCATCGTTAAGAATGTTAGTGTTGTGATAACCTTTGTGGGCAAAAACGGGGTTGGTGTGTGTGTGTGTGTGCTGTTTAGGTTTGTGTGTGTGTTTAATTGTGTCCACTGGGAGTTCCAGCAGGGCTCAACAACATATTTCCACAACAATAAAGCTCCCAGAAGCATCAGTGTCTTGCACTTATGGCCTGAATGCCCCTCCCCACACACACTCTAACACACATTAACCCATCTCAGCCGTCTCTTGCGTTCCCTGTCACGTACACACTCTCCTGTTCTCATATCTGTACATCCTGCCTGTCTGTAGGTTTTTTTTTGTCTTCATCCAGCACAGTTTTCTGTATTGTGTACAGTCTGCCATTGCTTTTCACATTCACACCCAACACTCGGGCTCCATCGCAAGCTGCTTAGTTCAGTAAAAAAACACACACATGTATTCAAGGCAATGGAAGGCAACATGACGCACCAGAAGGAAACAGCAAGAGACTGAGCATTTCAGCACCACGGACAGCGCCACTGCAGCGAGCCATTGAAATGCATTAATTTCTACTGCAGAGAAAGAGAAAGAATTACAGAGGCATATGTGTTTATTTATTCTCCTAACTAAATACATATAACTTGTAAAAGAGAAGGAGTTATAAGAATAAAGAGGTCATTTACTGGACTACAGAATTGGTTGAATAAAAAAATCCTTTTGAAGATACCAGCTTGAACCTGCTTTTTCCTAATGAGGCCCCTATCTCATGAATGTGGTGCCTAAAGGGTCTAGAATGTTCTCACTCACCTCTCGTGGTATGCAGCCATGTAGATAGTTTTTGACACTTCTGCCTTATTATAAGGCCAGACACTGTTGCTATTTGTTGGAGCGCTTCAACAAATCTGCACGTGAACTAACTCTAATTAACCAACTTGAAGCGGTCAAGTTTAGTTCAGTTTGTTACACGTTGGAAGGGTTAATTTCACGTTTCCTACAGCAAAAGCTGAGCATGGTACCTGGTACATTTTTCCTGTTTTACTGCAAGGTGGAGAATAAAAAACAGTCACTCATGGTACATGGTAAAGCCAAGCTTGTCAATAAGCAACAGCATTTTTATTTGTATTCACATGACCCAGATTTTTTTAACTATAATTACCGCTGTCCACTGTCGAATTTGAAAGAAATTCCCTCCAGACGTTCTTGAGAAATTGGGTTTCCAAGAATAGACCAAATGGATGAAAGTACATCACGCAGGCATGAAGATGGCGGCATGCAACAAAACTGCAACATAAACTACGTCGAAGTGCAGATCCTCTGATTGCTTGAAAGGGTTCAGCCGCCATAATTACACAATGAAAACACAACATACCAAGACCGCATGTGGCAGCGCACACATTCACATACAGGAGCAAAAACAAAAAAAAAAACACCTGCGAGTATCACTTAGCAACACAGGCGTTTGAAAATAGAGGCGTCAAACACATCCGCCTGAGACGGTATAGGAAGCTCTGACCTCTCCTATAAAGCCGCTCTTCGTCTCCCTTCATCTTCCTCTTACCCTCTCCCTGTCTATATGTCCCTGCCCCCTACGGGTGGGATGGGATTTCAAACAGGAGTGGTGATCTCTTCCAATGACTGTTTGCTGCTAAAGAGGCCTTTATGTTGAGAAGGAATGTCACACTGTGCATCTCTCTGGCTGTAATTACTGCATGCTCTTTGACCACAACAACCACTGTACCCTATGCAGCTCCCCAGAGACTCTGTCAATCTCTTTGGTTACAGTCAACTCAGAGGAACGCAGCCGTAAATCATCGCTTGCCTCAGCGCTGTTTCTTTTTCTTCTCACAACTAAATACAACACAAACACAGGCGAGCGCTAAGATTCATGCTGGGAAGACCTTAAAACCTGAAATCATAATCAAATATATTAACCAACAGAACCAAAACTGCTGTATTTGGATGTATTGAACACCATAAGTAAAATAAAAGGGAAATATATGGTTTGGTACATATACAATTCAAATGGACCTTACAGCTGCATCATTTCAAAGCAATAATCATCCTGAAAGTGATTTTTCTCGAGGCCTTTTTACTGTGTGTCATCTTCATTTACTCTTAATCAGTAACATATAGACTTATATGTATACATCTGAAAGAAATCTCACATCTGTAGCATTTTATTATAACACCAAAATTATTCAAATAACCCTAGTAGTTGCAGAGATACACCCTTTTTAGTTTGGGTATGCAATTTTCGAGCAGAGGCCTAAAAATAGGTCTGTTTCATAAAGGTTATGTGAAGGTTTCTCCTTACTTTGTTTCAAATCATGCATAAAAACTGATGAAAATAAACCTGCTTACAGTATGCGTGTTCCAAACAACTTTGTCTTTTTGAGAAATACTCTGTTATGTTCTGTTACCAGTTGCTTCGTCTGGGAATCAAGAATAAACTATTTTTATTTCTCACACTTGTCATGTGATTTCCAGTGGGAGACAGAGGAGACAGATGTTTATTCTCATTAAAAATGCCTTCGCCTCTTGGGTAGAACAAATTTAGCCATGAGGCCATCATTCGGAACCGTTGTTTATTAATACAGTCTGAGTGCTTAAAGTTGAGTTATCTCCCGTTTCCTGGCAGTTGACATTTGTGTCTGCAAAGTTTTTTTTTGCCCAAATCCAAATGTCCTCATTGCTGTCAGCGGCGTGTGTTGCATACCAAATTATTGGATGGATTTTGCATTCATATTAAAAGAATGAAAATTAAAAGAAGAAAGAAAGGGCTGAGAGCAGCCATCACTGACACAAACCGGAGTGGGTTGGTCGCGTCCCTGCACAGGGTCGTGTGCTCATGCGGTCTCTCACAGCTGCTGGTAAACGAAGCTACATAAAGCACCGCTAGCTGAGATTAGAGACCGTACACACGGATGCCAATACTCTGATTGCACATCCATCGGAAACCGTTGAGGGAAATGCTAATGGCCTGTTAGCATGCCCATTTAAATTAGCTGATAACAATGCGAAATCCAATGATAGCGAGGCTGGCAACTGTGACTGCGGAAAATGACACTAATATGAGCTAATAGCATGTCTGGCTAATGTGACTGTCAGAAATGCTTCTCGCCTGATAGTTTCCCCTCTAACATCCTGACAGGTTCAACATGCTTTTGCATTGGTATTGATTCATGGGATCTGCACACATGGACTTCATTTATTAATTAATTTAAAACTCTGCTTGTTGTATGTAAAGCGAGTCAACGCAGGGATTAGTTTAGCGTTTTACATTTTATCCGCGCTCTATGAATATTAGAAATAACAGAATTCTGACTATGCATTGAAGATATACCAAGGGAAATATTGACTGAGTATTGTAGCCGAGATGAAAGATTTCAGAACTGAGCTTACTCAATAATTGATTCAAACTCATGCACTGTTTTCATTTATGTTTACTTTAAAGGATTGTTTCATAAATCCAGCTGAATATAGTAAATATTACAGCAAATACGTCAATTCAAACAGCGAAAAATATATCTCAATGCTCTTGCAATGCTTTTAATCCATGTTTTATGTTCAGCACAGGACAGTTTAAGCTGTGACTTATTCTTTTTACTTTTATGTTTTCACCATTTGTAATGTTGTGCAGTCAGCGGGGCTTCACTTGTCATTTCCCATGAACATTTCTCGGCCCATGAGCTGTAAATATCTGCGCTGACACCCTGTCTCCTACAAGATGTTCTCATACAACTTGATCTAAATTCCCTTTTGAGGAAACGGTATTTTGTCCTGGATTACGGTTGCCATTCGAAACAGTTTGAAACACCCGGCTAACGTAACTTGCAACAAAACATGACAAAACGACTTATTTTTTTGTGGGTTTACTCATCAAAACTACTTGGTTAGGTTCAGTACAACACATCATGGTTTGGCTTAAATTGACTATGAAATTGAAACAAAGCAAAAACACAACAGGGATGAAAACCCATTGTTTTGTTTGTTCTTTGTTTCCCATCCATCAGCCCGACCTCCACCGACGTCCCTGGACTCATTTTAAACGTATTTGTGATTTCCCTTTTAAATGGCGTTGAAGAAAGTAGCAGATGGATTCAGTCCCCGACGTCGTAACGTTTGTTTTAAGTTGTTGTTTTTAAACTATGGTAAATAAGTCTGTTGAAAGTAAATTGTGTATGTTTACAAGCTGCCAAAATATACACAGATAATGGAACTACAATTACCTTCTAAGCCTTCTCTGCTGGCCTAAACATAATTACAATATATTTTTAATTAAAAGTTATAGCTATATAGCGGTGAGTGCCGCCCAGCTGTTATAGCAGCCGTAGGTACACATACCACGGCCCGCCACTGAATTACAGTTCTATAAATACTAAAAAGTACTAATTTCGTCAGCCATCCGAATGCTGAAGTCCGGCGGCGGCGTTTAAAAAAAAGTCATTTCCGCTCATTGTTTCGTTTTGGATGAATTCCATCCAGGAACATTTTCAGGTTCACCAAACAATCACAACCGGTTCTCTTAACGGTTCGACAGGTCTGCTTCCACCAGTTTTCCGGGACACTGAGCATGTTTTGTTGGTCTTCCACATATGTTTCAGCCTCATTTGCCGCAGTTGCCCAAAAGCCGAATGGATTTGCCAAGAAAACATGTAACTGGGACACGTACAGTACAGCGGTCGGAAAAAGATGAAAGGGTTACTCGACCAAAAGAACATTGACGTCACGTGACATGTTTTATTTCGCCTGAACCCTTTTATGCGGCACCCTTCATTTCTATTTCTAGACTGGGTCATTGTCAAAGCAGACATTTGCTCCCACGGTTTGGAGTCGTGAGTTATGTCTTCATTATAAGAGAGTTCATGAGAGCATATTGAGATAAGAACAATAAATATTCATTTGAACTTTGACTTTTTTTTCTGAATGAGCAAAGATAAAGAGTCTTGCAGATAATAGCAGCAGTGGGTGTATCCCTTTAAGCTCTCACCTTAACCCCTAACCCTATTTATTGTTTGAGTTGTGTTTAGAGGTTTTACATGGGGATTATATAATATTGTAGCCCTGGTTAACATGTTTTTCCTTTAGTTTTTTGGATTTATACCGTGTTTTCTGTGTGGCCTGATATAAAAGAGTCCCCATTGTTTGACCCTAGGGCTCAAAGAGAAGTGTATTCATAGTGTTGTAACAATGCAAAATAGTATCCAACTTTCCCAGGAACCGAACTTTGATTTGCAGCAGAGCACAATAAATAAAATGTCCTATTCAGTCTTTCCACGCAGAGATTTAATTACAGAGGAGGGAAAGACAGAGAGAAGAAGAAAAAACCAAACAAGGCTGTCTACTACTACCCATTAAACCATGCCCTGTCATGATGAGAAGCAACCCGCTCACACGCTTGATGATGAAATGGATGAGTTGCACCACCTGACGGGCGTCTGGAGCCAACTACTGGCTGCCGTTCCACTGACAGTGTTGAATGGAGGACGGATGAACCGAGCAGTTATCTACTCTCAGCCGGCATCGTGACACATTTCAGCCGGGGCGGTTGACTGGAAAGTGATGAGAGATTCACATCAGACTGATGGCTGTGAACCAGGGATTGCTTTAGTTCAGTCAACGGGTTTATTTCGCTTTTCAATTAAATCGTCTCACCGACGTAATATGTTTACATGCTAGCTAAATTAAATCTAATCATCTCTATTCTATCATTTGGGTGTTTTTTTGGCGTTTATTTCTGCAGAGTGCAGCTGCAGGTTCATAGCCTCTGGGCTAAAGGATTGAAATATTCACCGCACATCTGGCGAGCCATAATTTCTGACTTCATTCTCTAACCGTCAACCGTGACCTTCTCATCCCCGTCACGTCCTCCGGCTCCGTGTCACGTCTGAATGATACAGCGCTCTCTCCCGCTCAAGTGCAAATTTATATGTTTTTTAAATACCATGTTATTCTCCTACACACAATGCATAATACATAACATTCCCTATTTGGTCCTTGAAGAAGCTTTTCCAAAAGAGAATGACACCACTGCGCCCTCTTTTTTTAAGAAACACTCTCGGTTCATTCAGAGAGAAGATGAACGTGGAATGTGCGACTCAAATATATATATATATATATATATATATATATATATATATATATGTATATATATATATATATATATATACATATATATATATATATATGTCTTTATTTAAAGACATACATGTACAGTTAAAACATAAATGTCAGCATTTGTTGCACTGTACCAGATTTTAGCTACAGCTAATTCTCATCTGTAGTCCCTTGACAGACCATAACAAACATAAAACAAGAGCAAACAGCACAGGATAAAAGACCCAACACAACATTATATGTGGGGAGAAGGGCACACAATACAAAGCTACAGTACAGCACATTAAAAATAAGTAATGAAAAACCATTAAAAGTAAGTGATACAAACCATAATAATTTTGCTCAATGAGTACAGCGCTGACCAGCTTTCAGATTTTTTAAATAAATGAAGACGGCACTCACATGCACACAACCTTTGAGAGGTTAGATGAGACGGTATCGGGCGCGGCCGTCGGCAGGTGTGTGCGCGAAAGCATCGTCCTCGAGAAACATCGCCCAAAATGCCACGTTCATGCTGGTTTAATCTTTTTGTTTGTGTCTTTGTTGTGTAATACTCTCCCATTGTTAAACGCTACTCTCCGTCTTAATAGTCTCATTGGTGTTTTCAGTACCCTGTAAAGCGTTTTCAACTGTTATATATATATTTTTTTAAAAGGTGCTTTACGAGACGCAGAGACGAAGGGAACGAAATGTAAATACTGAGTGAACCTCTAAGTGCTTTGAGGAGAAATACAGACGTTTCAGTATTCGCACGCTCGTGGCTGTAGCGCCAAACTATTATTGGCACAGAGGCGCCATTAGATGTGAACCAGAAAATGCAGCCTTATCTCCAGAAAATTCATTCATTCTGGATGCAGTCACAGTTCCTTTTTCCATCAGTTCTCCTTGAGTGCTCAGCTAAATTCGCTGCAGCAGGTTGAGGCTGTTCACACATCACAGGCAACGCTTTCTAAACAACTGTCCACTCTCCTAATGGCACCTTCACATGCATTCTATGGGACGTGTTTGGTATGAAGCTTTTCTTTCTTCTGTATTCCTTGAGAAATCAAGAATTACGTGTCGGGAT
Source organism: Taurulus bubalis (assembly GCF_910589615.1). NCBI lineage: Eukaryota > Metazoa > Chordata > Actinopteri > Perciformes > Cottidae > Taurulus > Taurulus bubalis. Next base: position 4,549,395 of record NC_136602.1, read on the forward strand.
AACATGACATTAATATAATATTTCCAGTTTCCGAGGATGTTTTGCTGCTGCAGGGGACGTCAGGAGGAAATGGTGAATGCGCTTCCTTCATGATGGATTGCTCTCTCTCTCTCTCTCTCTCTCCCTAATTCAATTCTATTCAAAGTGCTTTATTGGCATGAATGTTAAAAACAGACAATATTGCCAAAGCTAACATTAAGATAACAACATTACAGTAAAAAGAAAAGAAAACTGTTGTGTTTCTTGATACAATGAAATGATGCAGGATTGTGTGTCTGCATGTGTGCATATATGTGTGTGTGTGTGTGTGTGTGTGTGTTGGTCATTCACTGATCTCTCTCTTTCTCTCTCTCTCTCTCTCTCTCTCTCTCTCTGAATGCCTTAAATGGCAGGCAGCTTGATTCTCAAAATATCAAGCAGTCATGCTAAAATCCATCATGTGTCCGAACCTCAGCGGTTCCGACCAATCAGAGTCCTCCGTGGAGGTACTGGCACTTAGTTGTGTGTTGTAGGTGTGTGTGATCTCACAGGGAGAGGCAACTGTTTGTCCTAAACAACAATGTTGGCTCCAAAAGAAGAACAAAGAACGGACGGCTTTTCTTCATGGAAAAATATCTTTTCCCCTCCTCTGGCTTCTTCAAGAGTTTGATTGACAGCTGCTTTCATCCAATCGCCTGCCGACTATGTTTTTCGAAAGTGCCTTTCTCCAAACAGTTTCCTCCGATAGTTCTGTCTAACAAACTGTCTGGCGCAGTGGAAGGTGCTTATTTTTAAAGCCACCATCCTCAACTACTTAACATAGAAACCACTCTCCGAATCCGCTGCTAGCAAAGGCCATGCATGAATGAAGTAAACTTCCAAAGCTGCGGAAATGTCAACTTTAATTCATATTACACTCTGATGAGGTCATTTGCAGGGCGGCTCTGAGCTCACATTTAAATACCACCTCCTGCACACAAGAAGTCTCAGAAATCAGGGGGCACGGTTTCTCTGGAAAACTGACTCAGCCAGAGAGTGCGGGGCAATAATTAACCACTTTCTTAAATCAATCAAGATAATAGCAGCAACGAGAATGACTAGAAGCAATACAGCAAATTAAGGAGCATAGAATTCAACACGTCCCCACAAGCTGGTATCGGCCCGGCCGAGCCCACGGCCAGAGTCGTTAACCACGGAGCTCGTGCTTCCAGCCACGCGGCATGGATCTTCATCTCGTGTCCCTGAGTACTCTGAGAGCTCATTAAGGCCATGATTAATCTTACTAGTACATGTTGTAGCGCTGATGTTCTTGATTAATACATAGATGCGTCCCATTATAATGCGCTCAGTCGATGTATTTATTTATGTTGCTCGCTTTTATCGAGCTGTTTCACACAGATGAGCAGACTTGTTCCTCATTGGGTTCTGTCCCGATGTAAATAAAGGCTTCATGTATATTTTAAACAACAAAAAAATGAATGACAAGGCTGTGTGATGATCAAATCCAACTTTAAAATTGATACCCAGTACCAGTATTGTCTGCGTAGGGAAAGCCTGATACATGTTTATTCCTCTGGACCACGAAGCTCCATTTTTTACCTTAAAAAAACTATTAAAAACTCATCAATGAGCCACACAGTGAAATGTTTCCTCCATTATGATGAACACGGGCAGTGTTGTGTTCAACATCGTCCTATCGCTAAAAACACTTCAGCCCCAAATTGTTTATTATTCTCAGCGTAAAATAGTCCTCTACAAATGCGCTACTTATTCCTGTTTGATGAACGCTGGATAATAACTACAGTGCCAAGCTGCTTTCGAAGGAGAAGGAGCATTTATTTACAAAAAAAAAAAGAGAGAATTGTGGGTAAATGCTAAGGGAGTTGAACAAAGACACTTTCAGTTATATGTCAGTTCATGGGGGATGTTCACAATAAGTATGAATAGATGAATCCAAACCACAAAACAATTACGTCGCTGAATATCTGAGTCTGTCATTCATGTTTCAGTCTTTTTTAAGTCAATCAACCAGAGCGAGCACTCCTCTCAATCCATTATGCAGACGGGAAACTCCACTCACTAATTGAGATGGGCGTTGTGGTCAGCACACACAGCTTAATGGTCACCATGATGCAGGGAGACAGAACCAGGAAACCAACAATGCATCATGAGAGAAGAAGCACAGTCATGCTTTACTTGTCAGTGGTTTTGACTGATGAAAACGATGAGCTCACGAAAACCACACATTCATTTTGATTTGCAAATGACAAGTTTGGATTCACATTCCCTTAAGATATGTATTGCTCTGCAGGGGAAGCAATTTCCCAAAATGAAGGGTATTCACCAGATGAATTAGGTTGTTTTTTGACACAGCTCATAACAAAGTAGATACAATGCTAAAGCCTTCGCCAACAGAGAAGCATCAGAAACAAGATGGCGGGAGGAAACCCTTTTGTGGAGCGATCAATCTCTGAGTCTTTTACCAGCACAAAGATGCAGAAGAAATCAAATCACTGGAGAGAAAGGAATGAAATTATACTCACGTCTTGGACAAAGAACAAGAAGAAATGGGAAGGTGAGCGCAGTGTTACATGGGTTCTCAAAGATAACACAATAGAAAGTTACAGAGGAACATTTAGTCCAATATGATTGACAGAGGAAGCCGAGGGACTTAAGCTTCCTGTGTGTGCAGAAAGGCTCAGTGCTTCCTCCAGGTCAACATCATCACCAGCTTCATTACGACCATGACTGGGAGAATAAACACTGTATTGCAAAGGACAAACAATGCGATATGACGAGTCCGATAAGTTCTTTTTGACAGCTGAGAAGTCCAAGACTTGTTGAGAATCCTTCATTGTGTCCGACAAAGCCAAATAAAACTCATTAAAGCAAATATTTGAAAATGTTTGTGTTTAATGGAGTAATAGGAACTGCAACCCAGGTTACTCAACCCGTGATAAAGCTGTTAGGAGGGAGCTAACACTCCTATTAGTTGTAGACGTCGTTATTGAATGAAGTAACATGAAGACATAATCAGTATACATTACTAATTAAAATAATAATTACGAATGAAAACTGTCCTGAAACTAAGTTGAGTACCGTAAAAGTCAGGTTACAAGTCGCTCCTACCTCCGGTGGGTGTCCCCGCTGTAGCAAGCTAGCAGCAGCGCAAGCTAGCAGCAGCGCAAGCTAGCAGCAGCGCTAGCTCCAAGCTGCTGCTGCTGCTGCTGCTACTGCCCAAGTCGGGTGTCGAGCCGGGGTTGGTCCCGCTACCTTCAGTGGTTGTCAGGGAGCTAGCGGAGCGCTAGCAGGAGCGCTAGCTGGCTACAGCGGGGAGCTAACGGGGACACTGACCGAAGGTAGTCGCGGCTTGTAACCCGACTTTTACGGTACTTGTTTTTATCTCCTAGTTTCCACTTTGATATTTTCCATTTTCAAGTATATATGAATACAAATGTATAAAACAATTATTTTTTTGTGTCATTTATGTTACAAAAATGTACAGTAAATCGATTTTTAGTGCGACTGGAGGAATTTCTGCAAAAGAATTGCTCCATCGTACGCAAACGACTGAGTCTGAATTCATAGAAGTCGTCTTCCTTTCTTCCTCCCACTGTGGCTCTGGGATGTGTGTATGTGCGTACGTTTCTATTTCATCCGCGACTCCCTCGAGGCCGGGAGTCCCAAAGAGAAACGTCTGCGTCCGCCTCTTGAGAAGCGCTTCCAGGGCCTCTTATCGCCCTCACAGACCCTGTCTCATGCAGCCAGGAACTCTGTTCTCTATATCCACCTCAAAGAACGTGTGTGAAACATGTGCACGTACCATCACACGTGCAAACACACACACACACACAGAGCGTTGCACAAGCCCTCTTTTGCCCTGTCAAAGCACTGCAGAGCTGCTGTATAATTCAGAGCCACATGCGCTGAAGGCGAAAGGAAAGACAGACTAGAGGAGGTAACACCGGGAGAGAGATATGTCATGGTACGTCAGAATCTGTGAAAAATATGTTCGAGTTAAGGCTGAAATTTCCACTTTCTGCTGTAACAGTAACAGCAGGAACTTGTTGGGCGAATGTAGTCTTTCCAAGACTGCCCACAGTTTTCACTTTCCTCTCTGTGGTCTGACGAGGAACCGTATGGATTTTCTTAGAGCATGCATCGCTTTAAGTGGGCTGTGACAAGCGCTCTCCTCACATGAACCCTCCCACGTCTGAACCAATGCAAAAATGGAAGAAATATACTGGGGAAAAAACACGACAGGTGCTCTGTAAATCAGTTTCTGATTAGATTTGAGGTGGAGACTAAGCCACGGAGTCGCCTTCTAATGCTTTACTTTATATAAGTGGTTTTGTTCACAAGTTTCAGAATGCAGACACTCGTCTGAATGAGTCCCTGCAGTCGGCCCATAGATCAGACTTCATGACTGCACGGCGCTGGCTAACTCGCAGTGGGTGTTTTATGGCCGACATGCTCAAGTGAAATTGCAGTTAATAAGGTGAAATCTAGTCCAAGTGAAGCCCAATACATCCTCGCTACTTTGTAAAGCTCTGTTCAGACACGAGGCTCAGCTATCAGATATCAACCTAACACAGAAAACGTATTCACGATCTCTTAATTTTGATTATGGGTGAAACTATCTTCCAAGGAAAAGGGGGAGGGGGGGATGAAAAGAGACAGACAAGGGACTTTCATCAGGGTTGAAGAGTGAAGATTAATCTTGTTGTCAGGGATGGGCGGCAACGCGAGGCACACAGCGCCTCCATCCATCTCTGCTCCGACTGCAGTGTTCGGCCCTGAGCCTCACACACACACACGCACACACACACAGACACACACACGCAGAGCGAGAGACAGTGAAATGGGAATATAAAGGCTTCCGGGTAGATTCCCCACCTGCATAATATCCTCCCGACAGACCAAGGGTGTTTCACCGGTGGAGCTTAACAGAAGACAGCAGAGATAAAAGAGGGGTGCTGTGGAACACATACTGCGATACCTGATGTGCACCTGAATTATGTATCCAACCACTTCTTTAGCCGTCCTCGGGAATGAAACACAAGCCCTTTTCGCTCTTCCTCCGATGTGCTCTCTCCTTTCTTTTTCCTCTCTCCCCATTCTATTTCAATCTATCAAACCTATTCCAGCTCATAATCACGCTCTTTCTTCTTCTCCCTTCTCTCATTTAATATTCATGGCGGTTTGGGGAGTTGTCACCGAGCAAATCCCTCGACAGCCTTGTTAACTTGTCAATCTGAGCACTGCGATTTGTTTTTGCGTACGTATATTAAGAGAATGACTCTGATGTCAGGAGAAGCAGAGAAATAAAACACACAGATGGTAAGTTTGTTTTCCAAAAGATACCATTTTATAAAAAACCTTTTATCTAACAAGCTGACGAGAAACCAAACCACACAATGCATTATTTTGTTCGTGCTGTGAGGGATCATGTCACAACTGGCTCCGACTGGTTTTTGTGTTCTTTGTTAAAGTACATTTCAGTCACTGAAAGGTGCATCTAATGGTCTAAATTCGGAGATACAAAAAAAAGAGTATGTTGAGCTGCCCAGCTGAGCTGTGTTCATGTTGTAAGTTTAACCTATTTTTAAAGGTGTGATTTATCAGTAAGCACTCACGAGGGATTTCACACAAAGCTCGGGAGCCACAGCTTTTGTTCTTCCTACTGAAACTGTTCACTGACGTCGTGCCACAGGTTTTATACACGCACCTGGCAGCCAAAGATGAAACAAGTGCTTTTTTGTACTTGTTTTGGGTCTCAGGTTCACCGCCCTTGAATAATAATTCAACCACTGTTCATTTATGTTGCTGCTCACACATTAAAAGCACAGCTGAAAAGAAATGGCGTGCAAAAAAAAAAGGCAGTTTCCTGTAAAGCCGGTCTGGTGTGTGGGAGTCTTGGATGTAGAACAACGTGGACTTAAGACTCAAAGAATCTGGACTTAAGTCAAAGATCTAATGATATACAAAAACAGAAACACATTATATTTAAATGAACTTACTGGAAGCACTGTGAGATACTGTGTGTCAGTGAAACCAAAACCTGAAAGACATCTGTCAATGCTAAATATATATATTTTCTTGCTCAATGTTATCATATACTGTAATATTCACGCCTGCAAACACAAATTGGCAAATCATTAAATGATTCCTGGTTTACATCCAGCTAATAAAAAATTGTTCTTCTCCCTCCCTGTAAGTTATTTCTATTTGATTATTTTTTCACTGATTAATATCATTGAATCTTAAAAAAGTCAGTCTGCCTTCAGCTGTCATAACGTTATTTGACAATTGAACACAATAGCCACAGAAAGTATTTTAACTTTGTGGATTTCATAAGTCAGAACTTATACAATGCAATATTTCTTTGTTCTTCTCAGGGGAAGACAACAGGCTCTTTTACCTCTCACTTTCTTTTCCACGCATTAGAATGCAGATGCTGTCCTCGCACTGTGTGATCTATGCTTCTGTAAAATGCGGTGTGTATGTATTGAAGTTGCGTGTACCGTCGCTTTGAAGTCAGCAGAGAAGCCTCCCGTTTGCCCGTCATGCTGGCGTACCGTGGTCCCCATCTAATTAATGAGATTTGCATCGCCTCCCCTGCTGGGAAGAGAAAGAATCCTCTGGTGGCGCAAACAACATCGGCAAAGGAGAGAGGTCTGGTGGCCGAAGAGGGAAGAAAGACGGGGGAGGACGGTGGGAGGAAATGACAGACATGGAGGAGTGTTTACCTTGGAAGGAAGAGCTAGGGTTGAATAATAGCAGGAGACAATCTAAGCATCAACTTCCCTTGATTTGTACCCTCTTTTTTTCATTTTGCATCAAAATAACTGTCGTCGACCGATGCTCTCTCTCTCTGTTTTTGTATCCCGGCTCCTTGAATCCTCTTCTTTTCTGCTTCATCCCGCCCAGCCCTATTCCTCCCCCTCCAACCCTTTTGACGGCCATCACTCTTCGGGGCTCCTCGGCGAAGTAGAAGTCGTTCGCCCATGCCGCCCATAAAGATGTCTCCCACGGAGAGGGAATGGAGGACGCCATTAGGCCGCTTTTCAGTCCTCCGATCGAAGCGGACTTGCAGAGCCGCGGCTCTGCGGGCAGTCGGGCTCGGGCCACGCACAGCAACATGCTCGCGGCGGCGGGTTAGCGGCGGCGGGTTAGCAGGTGCACGCCACGCACGCTCTCGGAGATGCAAAGCGTCCCTGGTCGCGCACACGCTGTTAAAAAGGATCTCCGGAGTCAGTGAGTAAAGTTTCAAGCGCCCCTGGGGGATTAAAGAAATGTAAAGGGAGATGAAAGTAAATCTTTTTGGGACTGAGTTTATTCTAAAAAAGAAGAAGAAGAAAAAATAATCTGACAGTGTGACAGTGGAAGCGAGTGTTTGGATTAGCTATGCGACTACTACATATTCAAATAGTTTTTCACTAGAATCATTGTCTGGATGTTTATTCAGCGTGTTTGCAGCGCGTGCACGCCAGCGCCGTGCCCGTGTCCGATTCAGTCATTCGAATCGGTGGAGATGTTGACAAAAACACGGCACAAAAACAGAGCATTACCATAGCGGGGAGCAATTTCCAGCTCATCGGTTCTCAATGATGCCTTTCTGAGGTACAACAGACTGAAACCTTTGCCGTTATTCTGATAGCTCATCCGTGTGTTTACCTGCTTTTTCGACACCTCAACAAGTCGATTTTTTTTGGGCTGCCGGTACTTCCATTTTACCACTGTCAGAAATACCGCCCCCCCCCTCCTTTTTCGTGAGAATGATGAAAGCAGCGTATCAGGGCACAGTCACAGCAATGATGCATCATCTGTCTGTCAACATTCGTATATTTGAATAACAGCTTACGGGGATGCTGGTACCATGCTGGCGGAGACGGTTTTGATGGCGTATAAACTCTGTTTGGGGCGACTGCTGTGCCACCAAGAAAACTTTATAACAAGAGAAATAACAACCATAAATGGCAGCTTTCTCCAAAAAGCAAAAATGTCACCAAAATTGTTGTTTGTGTTTTCATTAATAACTTTATTCAAGAGTGTGTTTTTGATGTTTGAATATATTTGGATGTAGCCTTCAAACTTTGATTCATTGTTGCTCCAGCTGTCTCTGAATGAACAATACTTTCTGTAAACAGTAATATACCTCATGTATTGCTTCAACTATACAGTACGGCATGCTGGAATAGACGGTTTCTTATTGCCTAATTCCCCAAAATCCCATATGGCTGTTCACAGAGTGATTCATAGGATTGCTTTTATACCTGCTACCTCATTTTTGGATTACTGAAGGAGCCACTTGGGCCTTCACTGACACGATGCCACTCAAAAAGGCACGTACCACCCAGGAAGAGACTCAAAATGACCAGAAAGAAACATAAAACGACTATAAGGAGACACAGACAGACCAAAGCGACCACAATGAGATGCAAAACAGCTGCAAAGAGACTCACAACGACTATGAAAAAGAACAAAACAACCACAAAGAGACACAAAATGAGTACAAAGAGACACAAATCAACCATAAAGAGACACAAAATGACTACAAATCGATGCAAAATGAATATAAAGAGACACAAGGAGGTTTAAAATGACTAAAGTGTAGACACAATGACCACAAAGAGACACAAATCAACCACCAAGGGAATCAAAATGACCACAAATAGACACAAAATGACCACAATAAGATTCAAAATGGCCGAGAAGGGACACAAAACCTCGGAGAGATGCGTCACTACTGTACTACAAAGAAACAGCACTCATGTAGTGAAGAGAGAGACGCCACAAAAAGTCAAGTTGCACTCCATATCAATCCAAATTGTAGCCGAGTGTTCACTGTCCTACATGTGATGTCTCATACTGTGCCTTCAGTAAAATAACAACGTCATCCTGTCTCAGACATCTAAAGGTCTTCTGATGCTGCTTTTCTATTCATTCCTTTAAAAAGAAAGTGATACTCAGCTGTTGTCACATAAAATCTTACAACATTTAGAAATCTTCCCCTTGATATATCTGTATACCCCCACAAAAAAAAAAACTTGCATGCACTCTTTGACAATGTTTGATTTCCAACGACGATCAATGTGAGACATCATCCTTCATCCAGACAAATGCGCTCTCTCTCTCTTCGACTGTTTGATCTGTTCTCTTTCTGCGAGAATGTCAGAGACCGTCTTAAATCCCTCGTCTACGCTACGCTTGACAACACGTTTTAGGTATATTTACAACTGAGATCCTGTCTTGTACACGGGAAATAAACACTGGGATTGTCACAGAGCAGAACCCCGGACACGAGTCTGAATCGGCTAAAACCTCCCTGGCTGCCTCCTCGGCTTTCACACATGGCCGGTCCTGCTTTCAAATGGCGATTTCCCATCAAATCATCCCAGGAACTAAGGAGCCCCATCAAATGAATCTCCCTAAAGTCCCTTTTTTTACACATTCGTGTCACCTCCGCATGAACAGACCCACAAGGATTAGGTGAAATTAGACCAATGAGCAATAAAGAAGCAATGGCTTCAAACAGTATGGGACACACGGATATCGTGTGCTTCTCCGCTGCGATAACCTTGTGTTTGAATAGATGAATGATGTGAATGGGATTTGAATATCTTTACTACTCTCATTCCATGTCGATGGGTAGTTTGCCAATTGGCAGAAATGAGTTTAATTAATGTTATGCACCAGAATGAAACACACACACACACACACACACAAGTATATTTGTTTTTTTTAACCTGATGCTCTGCATGCCGTCGTGAGCCCGTATCATAATTATCCATCATGTTTTAATAATCTCGTTGGTTGTCACAGAAATTTAAAATTGCAACTCTCTTCTCCAAACACGTCACGTTGATTTGCACTCAACGGGCAACCGCTCATATTTCCTCCCTCTAAATCATACACACATCTTTTTATTTTTTTATTCCTTCAACCCAAAGGCAGGGAAAATATGAGCAGATTGAAATGCATACGACGCATCAAGCGGGCTCTGATCCATGTCCGCAGATTTGACGATCGGCTGAATCACTATTTTTGTCGCCGTTCCAGGACGCTCCGCATGCTATAACAATCTGAAAGGAAAACATGAAAAGTATCTGACTAATTCAAAACTTTATCTCTTACCTGCTTCTTTTCCTAACACCTCAGATGTGATATCGTCGCACGCCTCTTGAAGGTTTCACGTTCAACTGGTTGTGTCACATCTTGCTTTGATTTCTCATTAGTTGTACTTTCTTCTTCTCCTCAGATTACTTTGACGCCCCCCGCCCCTCCTCGTTTAAGCTAACGCTTTCGAGCTAAACCGCAATCTTTTTTTCCTCCCATACTGATGCTCTTTGCAAAACAACTCAATGCTTCACATTTGTATGTGGAAAGCTCTCCTTTCTGCTCACTTTAAAGCTCAGAGTAAAGGATTAGATGCTTAAGTCTGTAACTATATCCGTGCTAAAATGCCCCGGATGCGTCTCTCCTTTCGTCAGCCAAAATCAGGTCGCTACAACTCGCCGTCACCGAAAGCCACTTTAGCAAAGCTGTGAAAATAAACAGTGTGAAACCAAAGATTTTCTGCTCCACATCAGTGACAGGATGTACGGGCGACCCATTACCTATCCCTCTGCCCGGGTAACGCAAGGTAGCTCAGGGTCCACAGCACTAAATAACACTGTGCGAGGCGAGCACCGTCGCATGAGTCTATAAATATGATGTGATCAAACAAACTTACCTGTTGGGTAGCCAGGAGAAATACAGCATGTGTGGAGGGAGGAACGCCATCCAACCGAGGCCCAGTGAAGCGGAGAGAGAGGGGAAGAGAGAGAGAAAGAGGAAAACACAGTCAGGCAGAGCTAAAGTCTTTGGAAATGAATAATTGAAGACATTCTTTTTGCGTTCGGGCTCTTAAAATACCATTTGGGCAGGAATATTGAAATGAAAGAAACACCTCAACGTATGAATTATTGAGGCGGTGTGTGATTGTCTCGGCGGCGGCGGCGAGGGCAAGAGGCGAGGCGGGGCTTTCCTCCTTCACACACAGGCAGAATTTGCCGAGCGGGGATTGGCTGCCATCGCTTCAGAGGCGGCGAACGAGCTGCGTGTGAGGAGTTCAGACGCTGCGTTGCATCAACACGTGCAAAAAAAATCTGTCGAGAATATCGCTTCATTACGACCCCCCGCGCAAGACGGAGGTATAGAACGGGCTGCATGCAAAGCGTGAAGCTAACCAGCCATTCATTATGTATGCGGGTTCCTGGAGAGCTGGAATTACCTTTTTATTCAGGGCTCTCTGCTGTGCAAATGAAAATGAAGGGATCAGGCCACTTGCTTTTAAAGTGATGGCTGTGTTTTATGCCATCACTCTTTCATTAGATAAACTTAATCACATTTCTTTCCGAGGGTCCCACGGTGCGCTTTTATATTCCGTTTGGACCCCCCTCCCCTCGCCCCCAAGACACCCAACCTTGCTCACCGTGAACAGTTGGCAAGTGCTGGACTGTCGGGTGAGATACTGGAGCTAATTTGGACGACAATATTTCACAATCGGCAGTCCTGGCATCCCAGCAGCACACACACACACATATTCATGTGTATATTCACTGCTTTCTTGTCTTTTTTATGTGGAAATGACTCGGTCTCCAGTCGACACTAGCACGCTAGCTAGCTATTAATGTACATTTTTGGGAACACGTTGAAGTCCCCTGGCATCCAGATGCCAAAGTATATTTTACTCATGCCATTGGCTGAGTTTTATTGCTGATGAACAAGAAGGTGGGGATAGCGTTAATTACTGCCACCCAGATGAGGATGTTTTTTTTAATAAGGGATGCAGCCTTCTTGCATAGCGTTCTCAAAAATAATTGCAATGTGCTGATGATGGGAGGAAATTATATATATATATATATATATATATATATATATATATATATATTTTTTTTTTTTTTTGCCTGGATGGAATAAACTTACAGAACTGTTGGAATTTCAATTTTGATATTTTGCACACTGATTAATACTTCATATCAAAAAGTGTTTCCAACCACGATCTTGCGGCATCTAACACTGTTCATTTCTTTACTCATATATTTCTAATATTTAAAGGGCCATGCTAATGTTTTTTAGCTAACGTTTTTCCTCTATATCTGATAGATTACATGTAGATAATCAGACAATTAGTTTTGTTACTTTGCTATAGCGTTCCACGTCTCCATTGGTTTCTATGCATTTCTTTACAGCAAAACATTTTCAGAACAGAAGATTAAACAAATCTGAGAATGAAACCGTTTCAATCATAAATTGAGAACCAGAAAGCAATACTATGCTTTATGATCACCTGGAGCGAGTCATTTAAGCTTTTAAGCAGAACATTCAATATCTGAATCCAAATCCAACAGCTGACTTTAGCTGCCATTAGAACGTTTGTTCACATGGAAATACGGAGAAATAGAGCAAAAAAAACACATTGCAGGCCAAGTCTGTCTGTGCAAAAGACAGACTCACACAGTGAGCTACAGCTGGGGAAAAACACACACACATTCCACTTCTGAGCGGGCCCTGTGCTCGGCAGCGCTCCAGGCCCCTGATCAATGAAAGTTTGTCCGGGGATGCTTTTTTGGAGAGTTGAAGCAGCGCTAGTGATGGATATCTACACCGTAACTCTCTAGCCACTATAAGTTATAAAGCCTGAAGGCACATGGCCAGCCAGATAATCAGGACAGAGTGTACATCTCTGTAAGTTATCGGATGACATCTGTATCAACGCACCCAAAGCTTTTTATTTGGAACGACAAAAATAACATTCGACAGATAGAGCGGATCCAGACTCATCACCTGAAGATGCAAAACGGTAAAGTTACAACCTCCCTTATTAGGATGGTCTTTTAATAAATAACACACATTGTTAAATTACTCTGTTTGGATGTCATATCAATTTCTCCGAAGTGAAAAACAAATCAAGCTTGTTATTGAAAATGCGGCCTGCGAATGCAGGGAATCGATATTGCAAAACAAAATAATATGTACCGACAGCACAGCTGATTGCTTTTCAACTGCAAAAATAAAAGCCAAGATATTGAAGTTTTAATTATTGTCGTTCACTCGGCGTTAAGTCTCAGACATTAGTCAACTGTCCTCCTTTAAAACAACTCATTCTGTGTCTGCCTTTAAAAAAATTATAATTATTGAATTGATCGAAGTCAGTTGGAAATGCACATCACATCTCTATGTGTCAAACCTGCCCTCAGGCATAGAAAAGGGAGACGGGTCTGGCTTGCATTTCTAATAAGATACTACAAATCGTTACGTGACGTCCATCCTTTCTGTCCTGGACTTATCAAACTTGGGAGACACGGAGTAGAATGCCTACTTTCCAAAAGAAGATCAAAATAAATTGAAAAAAAAACAGTAAACTCCCAGGGTGTAAAATACAGACCCTTGGACCCGCAGAGACAAAAGTCACCCTTTTGCACCTTCATCATCATCATCATGAAGGGTGAGAAATCTGGAGGGAGGAGTCAAACAAACAAGACTTTAACCCAGGCGAACTGCGTTCTTGTCCCTGTACAAACCAAAAGTTTAATGATTTTTACTGACAAGGTTATGTCATGAGACGCTATGACAATTTGTCCGTAGTTTAAGTGACGTTATTTAAAGCCAAACCTTGATGTTTAGCTTACATGGAGGTTTTAAAATACTATATATATACGTATATTAATATGGAGCACTGATTGCAGCTTTTCTATCTTCCTTCTCCGATCCATTGTTGACTAATTGTCAAGAGTGCCAGAAACAAAGATGACCAGTGCAATCATTCTGACCAAATTATGAGCACTACTTTAATGTCAAGTGTTTGGAGAAAAAGAATACACAAAAATGTTTTTCTCGCACCAGCCAGCCGAGAGAGATTTTCAACAGAGCTCTGGCACGCGCGTTGAAAAATTCATAAATTCATGAACTGTCGGAGAATGGATTTCGGTGTGACTGTTGCCGCTTTACTGCACGGTTGCACGGTTCTTCTGTGAGTGTGTGTCTGTGCGTGAGTGTGTGTGTGTGTAAAAAGAGAAGAGGACTTGTTTACTCCATTTCCATCACTTCCGTCCCTCCCACACTGATTGCCTCTTTAAAATCCTTTCCCCTCATCTGCGCTCCCATGCTCATTTGCCAGTATTTGGGGCAGACTCTGTGAGGCCGCCGCGTACAGATGGGGGGGGGCAATTGGCACGGAGGATATCCAATCACGATGCTCATGCGTGTACACATCAGACCCGAGGTAAACGCAACAAGCGTACCGGAAACGTGCAATCTTTTAGCCCGTCGGGCGTCGGGTCGGCCACTCGGTCAACCAGCCTGACAATCAGCCATTCAGTGAGACATTGTCTCTGCCAGTCAGGCAATGAGTCAGTCAGTCTGTGCGCTCTATGATATTTCTGCCAATCGGCCGGTCATACACTCAGTCTGTCTTGTTTATTCTGGGATGCATGCACTTTAAACTGTGTCCCTAATGCCTGTCGCAATGTATCTGCATCCTAAACAATGAGAGACGATTGGATATCAGCTCATTCGAAGCAGGTACCGTCCTGAGGTTCATTATATTGGTGGATGTTTTCGGTTTCTTTTGCAACATGCATTGCTATACTTCCTTTTTACAGTGCATTGTGCTTTACGAAGGTTATCGCCGCTGCGCTACCTTCCCAGCACCAATTTGCACGGACCAAGTGTGTGATTAGCTGGTGGACAATGTGGAAAACCTCACGGCTTAAGACTCACAATGTTTTCCTCAAGAGCGGAACTGAATCAACTAAAACATTTGAGTAATGATCGTCAAGTGGAAAGAGACTCGGCTAATACAGTCTGATGTTGCTCCGTGTCTGCTGGATGTGTAACTTAACATCTTTAATCGCAGACAACATTAATCCTCGTCCACTCTTGAGAGCTGCAAAGGCCCAATAATTAAAAGTGAATTGCTGAGCACGAAGCTACATCTTCCTTTGTTTTAGTTTTTTTTTCTTTTAAGATTTTGCATTTGCTGTTTTCTTTCTCTCGTTGGTTTTTGCCTGGCCTGGACAGGGATTGTTGATTTTGGAAATGAATACGCCTGGAAGCCCAAACTTTCATGCCTTTAGCAACTCAGCCAAACCTACCAGCCACCCTGTTACATCTTGTGGTGTAACATAACCACCCTGGCGGTATTTAAAAAAACAAACATGTTTTGGTGTGGTCAAAAGAGCCAGCTGCTTCCTCCCTTCCAAGCACATGTAATTTGAAACTTTTAAGCACAGGTTTTAAGAAATGTGTATAACAAATCCTAATCCTAATTGCTAAACCAAACCAGACAAAAACATGTACTGCACACAAAAGCTGCATGCAGGACTCATGACCTCAATATCTTGATTTTAAATCCCAGCTCCCAACCGCTACTCTCACTATGGATTGATATGAGTTCACAAGAAAAACAAGAGCGAGCAAAGCACTGAAAATTAGATGGCTTGCTGTTTTTTTTTTCACCCCCATCTGGCTGGACTTCCTCTTTTGCTCTCCTCAGTCATCTTATCTGAGCCCAGTAATGGCCCATAAAACATTAATTTCATTATTCCAGCAATATGGCTGTTAGCTCGACACTGAGGAGGGAGGGATGGGGTAACAGATTATTTGGCCAGTAAAATCAAACAGGCCGACCAGACTTGAAGATCCATCACACTAAGACAAGCGCCTGCTGCGACTCAAATCAATGCAATGTCCTTCAAAAAATTGAATATATATTTCCTTATTGCTGCATACAATTGCAAAACAAAAACTAAATATTAATCCCACTGAGATGCATGCGCTTCTGAAGGCCTAATGGGAAGAAACTAAATGTGCAACGATAACACAGCAATCAAAGCAATATTTAGCTTTCTTTTTGATGTTTCCTTTGAGCCCGTTTGGATGAAACGTGATGGGGAGCAGCTTCACAAATGTTAAAAAGGTCAATTCAGGACGCGAGGAGTTGTTTGCGATGCGAGGCAGATGATAGCGTCGCTGCGTCTCGGATTGTTGGGCTTCAAAGCTGAATGTTTAGTGCGGCGTGGGGAGGAAAGCACTTCAGCGCTCACCTCGGAGAGGAAAGAGACGAGACGAGAGGAAAGAGAGGAACGAGAGGAAACGAGAGGAGATGAGAGGAAAGAGAGGAAAGAGAGGAGATAAGAGGAAAGAGAGGAAAGAGAGGAAACGAGAGGAGATGAGAGGAAAGAGAGGAAAGAGAGGAGATGAGAGGAAAGAGAGGAAACGAGAGGAAAGAGAGGAAACGAGAGGAAAGAGAGGAAACAAGAGGAGATGAGAGGAAAGAGAGGAGATGAGAGGAAAGAGAGGAAACGAGAGGAAAGAGAGGAAACGAGAGGAAACGAGAGGAGATGAGAGGAAAGAGAGGAGATGAGAGGAAAGAGAGGAAACGAGAGGAACGAGAGGAAAGAGAGGAAAGAGAGGAAAGAGAGGAAAGAGAGGAAAGAGAGGAAACGAGAGGGAACGAGAGGAAACGAGAGGAGATGAGAGGAAAGAGAGGAAACGAGAGGAACGAGAGGAAAGAGAGGAAATGAGAGGAAAGAGGAAACGAGAGGAAAGAGAGGAAACGAGAGGAAAGAGAGGAACGAGAGGAAACGAGAGGAACGAGAGGAAACGAGAGGAGATGAGAGGAAACGAGAGGAACGAGAGGAAAGAGAGGAGATGAGAGGAAAGAGGAAACGAGAGGAAAGAGAGGAAACGAGAGGAAAGAGAGGAACGAGAGGAAACGAGAGGAGATGAGAGGAAAGAGAGGAAAGAGAGGAGATGAGAGGAAAGAGAGGAAAGAGGAAACGAGAGGAAAGAGAGGAAACGAGAGGAAAGAGAGGAAACGAGAGGAACGAGAGGAAACGAGAGGAGATGAGAGGAAAGAGAGGAGACGAGAGGAAACGAGAGGAAAGAGAGGAAACGAGAGGAAAGAGAGGAAACGAGAGGAAAGAGAGGAAACGAGAGGAAACGAGAGGAGATGAGAGGAAAGAGAGGAGATGAGAGGAAAGAGAGGAAACGAGAGGAACGAGAGGAAAGAGAGGAAAGAGAGGAAAGAGAGGAAAGAGAGGAAACGAGAGGAAACGAGAGGAACGAGAGGAAACGAGAGGAGATGAGAGGAAAGAGAGGAAACGAGAGGAACGAGAGGAAAGAGAGGAGATGAGAGGAAAGAGGAAACGAGAGGAAAGAGAGGAAACGAGAGGAAAGAGAGGAACGAGAGGAAACGAGAGGAACGAGAGGAAACGAGAGGAGATGAGAGGAAAGAGAGGAAACGAGAGGAACGAGAGGAAAGAGAGGAGATGAGAGGAAAGAGGAAACGAGAGGAAAGAGAGGAAACGAGAGGAAAGAGAGGAACGAGAGGAAACGAGAGGAGATGAGAGGAAAGAGAGGAAAGAGAGGAGATGAGAGGAAAGAGAGGAAAGAGGAAACGAGAGGAAAGAGAGGAAACGAGAGGAAAGAGAGGAAACGAGAGGAACGAGAGGAAACGAGAGGAGATGAGAGGAAAGAGAGGAAAGAGAGGAGACGAGAGGAAACGAGAGGAAAGAGAGGAAACGAGAGGAAAGAGAGGAAACGAGAGGAAAGAGAGGAGACGAGAGAAAAGAGAGGAGACAAGAGGAAACATAGTAAATATAGTAACTCCAAGAAAATAACCACAATACAAGAGGAGACGAGAGGAAAAGAGAGGAAAAGAGAGGAAAGAGAGGAGATGAGAGGGAAGAGAGGAGACGAGAGGAAAGAGAGGGAAGAGAGGAGATGAGAGGAAAGAGAGGAGACGAGAGGAAAGAGAGGAGACGAGAGGAAAGAGAGGAGACGAGAGGAAAGAAGAAAGAGGAGACGAGAGGGAAGAGACGAGACGAGAGGAAAGAGAGGGAAGAGAGGAGACGAGAGGAAAGAGAGGAGATGAGAGGAAAGAGAGGAGACGAGAGGAAAGAAGAAAGAGGAGACGAGAGGGAAGAGACGAGACGAGAGGAAAGAGAGGGAAGAGAGGAGATGAGAGGAAAGAGAGGAGACGAGAGGAAAGAGAGGGAAGAGAGGAAAGAGAGGAGATGAGAGGAGATGAGAGGAGATGAGAGGAAAGAGACGAGAGGAAAGAGAGGAGACGAGAGGGAAGAGACGAGACGAGAGGAGACGAGAGGAAAGAGAGGAGACGAGAGGAAAGAGACGAGAGGAAAGAGAGGAGACGAGAGGGAAGAGAGGAGACGAGAGGGAAGAGAGGAGGAAGCGCTAATTAGAGCTTTCCTTACTGCCTGCACACTTTACTGTGAGGAAAGCAAACACTGCAAAACTAATTCCAGTGGAGTTATGAAAGGACTCATAGGTGGTTCTCATCCACATGTGTCCACGTTAATGAGCGTACCAACACACGCTACACGTGCCTGTTATGTAATTATGCGGCAATGTATGCGCTTTAAAAAAAAAGAACATTATTATATACAGTATACATCATTATTATATATAACGACGTTATTTTCGGATCCATTGTCGTGCACTTTTGTTTCCGATTCGGCAAAGTGAATACGAGATGTGATACGTTCAGAAGTCTCCGGTGAAGTGATGAAGCCGCCGGCATACCCGACGGCACAGCTGACATAACCAAGCCATCTTTTTCCCCCCACCATGTACTCATTGTACGAGGACAAGATTAAGCAGCGTGATCCTCAGTGATTACAGGTATAATTGGATTTCTAATTGGTTTTCTCTGCTCTCTCTTTATAGTTAAACTTCAGCACCTTAAGTGCCAAAAAGCACACTTACTCCTTGTAGCACCTGCAAATTAGCAAAGAGTAAACACACACACACACACACACACACACACACACACACACACACACACACACATGTATATCTAGGACCTGACATGACAGAGGCTAAGTAAATAGATAAAAAGTATATTTTAAGGATATCAATATCTCCCTCAGGATGCAGAGCTGATAAGGTGTCTGTCTGGCTGCAGATAACAGATAACATGAGCGTATAACTGTAATATTACCACTCATATAATAAGCCACACACGATGGCGAGATTTAAGCCGGACCACCTGATGTGTTTTCTGTTAGTTTGGGTTTTCCACCTTCAGATGAAGAGCAGCACACAGCTGCTCTTCATCAAGAAAGTCACAAAGTGGCTCTGTGTCTGTCGGGCGGTGTGAAGGGCAACGATAACATAACGCACAGCAGACTTTTCTTGACTATATTCATATTCACTTATGACTTGATTCTCATTAAATTGCAATTTCATTCGTGTTTTTCTCAAAGTAGTACGACTTGACTCATTGAATTAGGAATTCATTCCCTTTTAAAGTTTGCCTTTTTTGCTTCTTTTAAACTCCAGAAGTTTATAAATTCATTAAAATCAATTAACGTCCGCTATTATCGCCGTGAATAGGTGCCACGTCTAATTAAGAGATTACTTCCCCCGAACAAAAGACACAAAGCACATTCCTAAATTCTGGGTACCGACCTGATTCAACTCAACAGGCAACAAAAAGGCATCAGAGCGAGACGCGAGCAACATCGCAACTCTGACTAATTGGCAAGGAGTGATGGAGAAAGGTGGAAATATCTGCAGGGGCTGATAGGGAAAGTGGGGACAGAGTGTGTGGAGAGAAGGAGTTGGTTCGAGGGAAAGAGTTTCAGCCTGACTGGTACTCTCAAGGAGTGTAGATCTTCTGCTTTTATTGAACTTTCTCAGTGACTTTATGTTGCACATTTACCTAAACATGTTTTCTGTGCTTCAGCATGCTTTGCAAAAATGTATTTAAGTATATTTTTGAACTTATAGCACACAGTAAGTATCCTTTTAAACCAGGGGTGTCAAACTCATTTTAGTTAAGGGGCCACATGGTGCCCATTTTGAAGTGGGCCGGACCAGTAAAATCACAGCATAATAACGCATACATAATGAGAATATTTCTCTATGTTTAAATCATTGGTGAAGGTTTTTGGATGATAAACCCTATTTTAAGGTCTTTCTACAATAAACTAGAAACATAATTCAGACATCAGCCCACTGTAGCCCTGATTTGTATGTTTAATTTGATATCTAACATGTTTTTTTTTCTTGATACCATGTTTTTTTCTTGATTTGTACCTCGTGACCTGATATAAAAAGGTCCAAAGAGTGCAAAACCACCACTAAATATGACCTCAATTATAAATATATTGTTGAATTCACATTTGTATGGCAGTTAAAGAAACCCAACATGATGATCTTCTTCAATCAGAGTATTGGTTTGCATTCAATTCCCAATAAAGTGGCAAAGAGTCTCATTCTCTGACCCCTTGTGCCAAAGGTCAAGATTTAACACATAAATGACATCACACGTGAAATAGAACAACATAAATATCTTTCATGACGGCAGTTTATGGGGCCGAATACTTCCCTCCATTATATAAGAGAGGGAATAAAGTAGATTACACAGGATTATACCAATCAAACAAAGCACAACAGAGTAGAATAATCCATGTAAGAATACAGCAGGTTATATTCCTCCGCTGTTTTCCTCTGAAGGGTTCTGCATGTGGTGATAAAGCTCTGGCACTAATGTGGGCAACCTATCCCCCCAAAACACTCCCTGCAGAACATTTCGACCCTTTCTGCCTCAGTAGCTTTTTCCACCCCTCCTCCCTTTTCTCTCTGTGCATATTCAACCCGTTATGTTTCCCCCTCTTCCTCGTGTATCCTGTGTGCAGCCCATTCCCAATAACCCACCCTCGTGGTGCCGGGGACCAGACCCTGTTGGGTTCCCGCTCTATACTGCTGCTCAGCTGCCCTTTCGCTGGTTCCTCCGCTCGTATATCACGGCCAGCGAGGCCCCGCGACAAGCCAGAGCCCTGCATTTGAAAACACATTACTTTTTAAGACCCCCTGAGAAATTGTGAAAGGAGGAAGAGTAATGGAGCTTTCCCAGTCTCTCTTGTAAAGCACCCGCTGTGCACATATGAGATTGTGTGTGTGTGTGTGTGTGTGTGTGTGTGTGTGTGTGTGTGTGTGTGTGTGTGTGCGGGTGCATTTGTTGTCGAGGCCCGTCTGTGTTTGTGTGCTTGAGGATATTTGGACTGAAGGCCGGAGCAGACAACAACAACAACGACGACGACAACGAGATAGGTGAGGTCTGCCAGGTCCGTATCCTTGAGTCCTTGAGTCCTTGAGTCCTTTGTCCTTTGACATATTGAGGATTCAGCGGTGTCACACTCTCAGATTCGTGAAATCAACTCCTTCACAGGAAGCCGATCTTTCTCGCGACCAAATCAACCACAAATCAGCATTATTAACTTCTTTGTTGATCTTGGGACCATGTTGAAAATATTTACTCCCTTGCCAAAAGTATACAGGAGCACACAGATTTAAGGCAGTTCATGCAGAGACTAACGTTTTTTATACATCCTGTTATAACCGAAAGAGAAAAGGAAAATATAGTAAAATAATGCAATTTAAATATATTTGTGTCATTACCAGTAACGTATCATCGTAACGTAATAATGCAAATAATAATAATCTACAATAATAATAATAATCTACAATATAACTCCATATAATATCTAAATATCCTAAACACCACCGTAAAAGCCAGCTTACAAGCCGCTACTACCTTTGGTGGTTATCCCCGCTGTAACTAGCTGGTGCTGCTGCTAGCTCCCCGCTGTAGCAAGCTAGTGCTGCTGCTAGCTCCCCGCTGTAGCAAGCTAGTGCTGCTGCTAGCTCCCCGCTGTAGCAAGCTAGTGCTGCTGCTAGCTCCCTGCTGTAGCTAGCCAGCGCTGCTGCTAGCTCCCCGTTTTGCTAGCTCCCCGCTGTAGCAAGCTAGTGCTGCTGCTAGCTCCCCGCTGCTGCTGCTGCTACTGCCCGCGTCCCCGCTGCCCGAGTCGGGTGTCGAGCCGGGGCTGGTCCTGCTACCTTCGGGGTTAGCAAAAGCTAGCGGAAGTTAGCAGAGAGCTAACGGAAGTTAGCGGAGAACTAGCAGCAGCGCTAGCTGGCTACAGCGGGGAACTAGTGGGGACACCCACCGAACGTAGTAGCGGCTTGTAACCCGACTTTCACGGTACTACACAGAAACTGGAGCAATGGGCAGGTTCTCAATATATATATATATTTTTTTTAAGTATGTGTGCCAGAGATAGTACGTCCATGCTGTGAGTTCACTCCTTGATGTACACTCCTACTTACCAAGAAGTGACCTCACGGTAACAAAACAGACGTAAAGCATCCCCAGCGTGAACCCTTTATGATCACGTTAAATGTGTTTGACGGATGAAGGCGGTTTCTATTCTTTCTCGCTCAGAAGGGACGGCACTGATCTTCCAGGGCGGCGCCGCTGCCGCACGGGCAATTTACTTTTTTTACCACCAGATCTAAGACACACGAGGAGATCTCTACCGGGTGCGTCTATCCCTGGAGTTCTCTCTCTCTCTCTTTTTCCTCTCCTTTTAACACTCCCTGCGTCCCTCGCTCCCTCCCACGCTTTAATTTCTGCGAGGGACATGAGATAAAGAACCTCGGTGTGGCAGGAGGGAAAACCCAGAGGGCGCGAAGAGACGGACGACTGCAGAGAGACGAGAGAGATGTCTGGAGGGAGGGCTTGATGGATTGAAAGCCGGGGAGGGAGGGACACCACGCAGGTACACTGTCATCCGCTGATCATATCTTCGCTTCTCTGCTTTGGGATTCTTTGTTTCGGGGCCAGAGGACTTGAAGTGTCCACCTGTGTTCGCGGAAGACATCTGAAGCTCTCCAACAGAGAGCCGTCCATTCAGTGCTTTGCCCACAAGGCAGTGTTTGATCATTCGGATCACCCCACAGGTACATTATTTGTTTGACTATAAAAGACATATATATACAGTATAAGTTCACTGTGTGAAGTGTAAATATATACAACTTCACAGTTGTGTTTTTTGGATCAACCCTCTCTACGTTCGGTCTCCCAGACCGGGTCTTGAACCGCGGTCTCGGTGGTCGTACACAGTCTGGAAGGTAGTTTCTTTACGTGACTCTCAAGGCAGCAAGTCTCAGTCGTAAGCAAGTCAAACATGGACGATCGTATAAGTATAAAGAGAGACGGTACAATACAGGCAGCTAATGGGACGTCATCGCAGTCATCCGTCATGGAACAAACAGATTATGAAGCTGATATCTTTCTTCCAGGCTCTGACCTCATCAAAGATATCCCATAACTACAAAGATACAGTGCAGGGATTACATTCAGTCTATATGTGGACCCGGAGATGGATGCAGGGCACGTGAAATGCTATATTAACAATCTGTTTCCGAGGCCGCAAACTCAATAGAGCATCGATAATGGAATCAACATGAAAGAAAAAGGTTCTTTAAAGGTGCTCAGTACCAGATCCAGAGCATATATATTGAGGGACGCCATCTTTAGGCGGAGCGGCGTGATCAGCCGTAACCGCCGGCCGTGAGGTAGCCAGTCAGGCACGCCCACGTGCGCTAAAAACACCTGAGCTAGTCAGGAATAGCAAGGAGACGCTCTGATAGCAACACACACAGCGAGGGAGAGCGACTTTGATTACTCTATATCTTTACTTATCAAATAGTTGTTTGATGCCATATTGTCACTTTCACATCATCACTTCATTCCGTGCACTTTATTTAAATGTTTAATTTGAACTTTAATTTTCATTTTCTGCAGATCCAACTGTAAATATTCAGTACACCCAATTGTAAATATTCATGCTCCCTTTTTATTGCACTGTTTATTGTTAAATGCTATGCACCTCCCGCCAGGACACATTCCTTGTATGTGTAAACTTACTGGGCAATAAATGGTTCTGATTCTGATTCTGACATTAATGCCCCTGAATATCATACAGAAAGAGATACTTGCCATGGTTAAATATTGAAGTGAGACAGAGCTTCGGCTGAATGCCCATCGCCCATAAGTCTCAACACCCATGGCTCTTTAATGTATGTAGCTACTCCGAAAAAAGTCAAGTGTTGATGGTGGGTGGCGCTGTACGCTTACTGGGTTTATATAAAGGCAGCAGACAGGGTCACTGGTGAGAAAAGACAGCTATGGGTTCAGGCAATGGGAAATAGAAGTCCAGGCAAACACGTGGCCTCAGTAGGATACACACACGTCTAGATACACACACACATTCTGGTTTTGCAGTGATGATGGGGGCCTGAAAAACCTGAAAGGTTAATTAGTCACCATAGAGGGAAACTCAAGAGGTGTCAGTGCAGCCCCTCTCCTTCATCAGTCTCTGGCTTTCTCCGGGCCTCAGCTCCCTGCTGTGTTTTTTTTATATTCCGGGCTGAGGGAAAAGACCACTCGTGATCTAAATTAAGATGTTGGCTCATTACTGAGAAAGAGGACTACTGATGGAAGGCTGGAAACTACGGATGCAGAGATTGAAATCAGTCCTTGATATGATAAGTCCATCTAACCTGGGATGAGCTCACAGCATGGAAGTAGGTCTGAGGGTTGCATACACAGGGACACACACACACACACTGCACTGTTCATGGATACATGAACGATAAACCACTTTCTTAGTGGTTCAGGAGAGAAGCATCCTGGTTGATGAAGGATTTTATGGACATGGCAAATTGTTTTTCAGCCTATAAAGTAGCATCTAAACCTTAAAAGTAGACTGGATTAATGACCAAAGTCCTGTTGAAGCTCAGAGAGAAGTTACAACATACTAATGTCTCAGTACTGTTGAGTACTGGCATGAATTACACCCATTGCTGTCTTTATTCCTACATTGGAATGTATTTAATTAATAGTGCCTTGCTCTAGGCCATGTTTGTCAACTGTGGGATTCATGTACTGGTGAACCGGTTATAACCAACAGGTGCAATAGTGGTTTAAAGTACATGTCAACCTACAGAGATAGTTGACGGCCATTGTTGGCAGAACCAAGGTGGACAAAACACGTCCCTTCAGCTCACATGTTTTGCTGGAATAAAAAGCTAATTATGAATCAATTCTCATTATTGGAAGGTTGTCGGTTCAATGTCCGCGTGTCAAACTGTCCTTGAGCGAGACGCTGAACCAGAGTTGCCCCAAAATACCGAGGATGATTTAAATGAAGAGGTCAAATGTCATGTCTGTAATGGAAATACACTTTATAACTTGAATTATTATCCAGAGTCATGTGTTTGTGTGTGTACCTTTACATGCACACATGTACTGTACATGTTCCTAATGCATGCTGGCCATTGAGATTTGTACTGCGAGACTAATTTGATCTTTAAATTCACAGAACTTACTGGTTCACTGTTATCCAGCCTTGCCTTTAGAAGCAGAACGGGGAGATTACCACAGCTCTTTAGCATTAGGAGTTAGGGAGAATGATTGATCGTCCCAAAGAATCGTCCAGACAGCTCAGGAAGTTTTAGTCGACACCAGAAGTGAGCCCAGAAATCCGTCTCTCCCCAAAGTCAGACCTGCATAAGAAATGGCTTTGGATGGAAGAATCTAGTGTTGCACGCACATAGCTAATTTAATTCTAGTGCAAAATGTAAAACCCCTCCTTGCATTCTCCTCCCCTTTGTTTAGGCTTTATATAGAAGTTTATATATTTATTATATTATTTATATTATATGTATATATATTTTTATTATTATATATATATATATTTGTATTTACTGTATATATATATATATGTGTAGTATTATTATATATTTTTGTATTATTATATATGATACATATATATTATTATTGTATATATACAATAATAATAAATATGTGTGTATGTTACATATATTTATTATATATATATATATATTTATTTATTATATATATTATTATTTTATATATATGTATATACATATATTAATGTATACATATATATATATATATATTAATGTATTATATATACATATTATATATATATATATATTTATATATATATACATTTATTTTATATTTATTTATATATATATATTGCAGAGATCATACCGAGACATCAAAACACTGCAGCTAAATTATTATAAAATAACAATAATTTTTAATAAGAAGACTCCATCTATGCATATGCACAGTAGCTGTGGCGACAGCTTCCTCCTCACTTCGCTGAAGACCAGAGCAGAAGAGCTGAAAATAGAACGGCAGTAATGGAACACATTTCTCTGTCTCTCACCCTTCTGAAAGCGTGCCGCCCTGTCAGGATGAGGCTCACATGCACATCAGTGGACACTCAGGCAAATAAACAAGATGAAATAAATAAAAAATAAAAAGCTGCACCCTTGTTAAAATCTTCCATATGGGCGCCATGCAGACCCGGGCTGCCACAGTTTATTTTTTTAATGAACCAGTTCAGTTTATTTTGGGCAGGAGCTCGTTTTATCGACTATGCAACATTACACAGCCCCATTAAAGGAGAACGCCGTCAACATGTTCTCATTTTAACCGACGTATCCGATGACAACGGTGGCATGTCAAGCGATCAGTGCCTTCACGTGCTCGCTCAAAATGACATGGGTTACATACAAATGAAAGTGAACTACTTCTTTGTAAGTATACGGACGAACACCCTGATTTAACATATGCATTTGGTGAGCGGGTTTACATTCTAGTCCCTCTGAAAACACCACTTCTCTCCACTTTCTGCTTTTGTGTGTTAAAGAAACTCTCTCCCCTCGGTCGGCCGCTCCGCCTTTGATTATCAGAGAAGACGGAGTGTCTGAATTCAGCCACCGGGCCATTAATCTGTGACTGGCTCTGAGAGATGAGGGAGCCTTCAGTGGCGACCCGCAGGGGATTATCTGCTCCAGCCGGCCGCTGAGACCCACCGCTGGGCCTCAGACCACAGCTTGAGAAACACAGCCGCCATCGGGCCACCTGGGGAAGTGACTGCATACACTGATGTGGAGAAACACTCCACTGATTACTATACTTGAACCAACGTTTCTTACCAGTGTTGCCTGTTAAACTTCAACAAACGAATCTTTAATATTTTACTCGAAAAAAAAAGAGCTCCAAAAGAGTTTTGCAGCACAGACTGACACGCTTCTGTAACAATTATCCTCAAGAAACATTTTCAAATCTGTTACTAAAACACACAAATACATGAAATTAACTGTTGAGGCCATATGTTATTTCAGGAAACTGCTTCCTTTATATTTTTAGTAAAGATATTGGGGGTTTTACCCTTCATTTCAGTACTTACAGTATTCCTGGAGCCACCACCTAGTGGCCAGTATAAGTACTACAAGACAAAGTGGTTGATTGTTGAGTCAAAGCAAGACAAAAGACACACAGACAGCTTTAAGCTATTTTAACATATTGCATGCTTTTATTTTGTCACTTTTTATTTTCTTGACTTTTTGTGTGCATTAAATGCAACTTTGGTACTATGTCTTTAAAATGATTTTTACTACTACAGTGACACTGTATTGTGCATAAGTGCAGACGAAGAGTTGAATATGAAGGTAGAAGCCAGACCATGAGGCAACACCAACATGCATGCTTGTGACTGTGAAAAGCTTCTGTGGATATTCTTGAACCTATGTTGTAAAATGTTCTAAAATTGTAATCCACGTCATGTATGCTTCAGATTATAGCGTAAACTATTTCATTGTATGAATAATGCTTTTCTTTTCAGATTATGTCTACTTATTCAGATGAACCTGTGCCACCAACATAAGGATAAAGTCATGGAAAGGGGAATTTATGAATAAGGTTATTTATTATTTGTGTATTAATGAGAGGTACAGCCTAATCGACATTCTTAAGATTATACATTACAGTTAAAAATGATCATTATTACTTAATAATTATCATTATAATTTAAGGGGTCTAACAGATGGAGCGATTTGCATGTTTCTTGAGCACTTATTGCAAAAAACAACAACATTTTTATCACTTCAAAAACATTGGAACTTGTTTATCATCTTGCATGTTGTTCCATTTGCAGTAGAGACCGGGTTGAAGCGCTCTTTAAACTATACAGCAAACATTGTGGATGTCTGCTGTTTGTTTGAGTCCAATATTGCAGAACTTGAACCGTGCGCCAGTGTGAGCCGACAGGGCGCGGTGCTGTTGATTCTTAAGTGTGAAAATAGGAATATGGCGAGTAACTCGTTATATCTGGCGGAGCAGCTGGTTCACACAGACTTCATTGGTAGCGTCAGCCAGGACAGGTGCAAAGAGCAAAATAACATTTGTGTAAAAAGTGGATTTTGTTATTTCCAAGATCTCTCTCTCTCTCCTTCTCTTTTATCCTCCTCTGGTTTCGTGGTCCAAGCTGTAGTCGCTCTCGACAAGGTGCCTGACGTCTTCTTCTTCGATACAGATTATTCACGACCTACGCTTCTACATCTTGAGACAAGGACCTGCGCACTCGCCAAAATATGTGTGTACCACAGTCTCTCCTACTAACTTTGGCTCTATATATTCTCATATAATATTTTGTTGTTCTTGTGTTTTCAAGAAGCATCTGCAATAAACTTGCAATGAGACACTACAGTCCTATAACTCAACTTGTAAAGGGGGCACATCTAGTTATTCAGGTGCAGCAATTTATTTTACCAACAACTCAATTGTGGCTAGAAAAGAAAGCGAGTTACTTGAGAGTCTCCCTTGTTTTGGTTGAAAAATCAAATTATTAGTTGTTGTTTTCTTAATACGCCTGACTTGAGCCTTTAAATTAGTTATTGTATTAGCTTGATTTGTTCCATGACTTGTTGGATGTGCAGGTTTACATACACATGATCAATAAATGTCTTTGTGATGATCACATTGCATCATGTCATTTATTTGACAAGGTTTTTGCTTTTTGAACTGTGAGTAAAGTCAAACTCAGAGTGAGATCAATTAGTTAATAAACCAATACAGTGTTAATATTTGAATGGGCCCCGGGGCAATTTGTACTTGAAAAGTTGGGCCCCGAGGTCGAAAAGGTTAAGAACCCCTGCTTTAGACAACCACTAGCCAAAAAAGTTAACAAGAAAAATGTATGTCTAGTTTAAATCCAATAGAGCCAATCAGAATATAGCACAATACTATTCACCACTACAGCATTTTAAATTGACTTCAGACTGTGTATACAAGAAATGACATCACCAAATCACCAATTCTTTTAAATAATGTAATGTGGTGCATGTTAAGCAGATAGGAGTCCATGGAAAGCTTCATTTGGTGCATTGGGTAGCGGTTGAGAAGGTTGCACGAGGGCCCTTCTCTTGGCATTTGATGGATGAAGCAATGCAAACAAATAGACGAGGGGTAATAAAACACCATAACAGTGAAGATGTATATTTTTACATTCCACTGATTTGAAATTGTTTCCCTCCCCCGGTGTGTCGATCCCCGCTGCCCATCCACCCGATGAGCGAGCGCTATCTGATGAGAGAATGTGCGCCTGCATCGTTTGTCAGTTTGTCTTTGTGATAGCAAAGATATGAGAAATGTGTTGCTGTGAGAGAGCAATTTATAATTATTTTTCCCAGGGTTCCCGGAGAAAAACACTCTGATGCAGGAGACTGAGAAAATTATAATTAGATAAATAGAAATGTGTGACACGTTCAACACTCTACCTGTTTTTCTCTCGCTACACAAACACAAACACACACACACACACAAACACACACACACAGGTCTGGGTTCGTGCTCCTTGCTATTTTTTTCCAAACCCAGTGAATTGTGTTCTCACCTGTATTCTCAGCCATCTTAATGAGCCACGCCGAACCCGTGGTCAACTAAACCTCCCTATGTATGTTTTCCTTTCCCCCGTCTGCACCGCTCCACATTACACCCATCCTAATTGGGATACATATACCGTAAAAGTCGGGTTACAAGCCGCTCCTACCTCCGGTCAGTGTCCCGCTGTAGCAAGCTAGGAGCAGCGCTAGCTAGCGCCGCTACTAGCTCCCCGCTCCTGCTGCTAGCTCCCCACTGCTGCTGCTACTGGCCGCTGCTGCTGCTACTGTCCGAGTCCCCTCTGCCCAAGTCGGGTGTAGAGCCGGGGCTGGTCCCTACCTTTGGTGGTTGTCGGGGAGCTAGCGGAAGTTAGCACGGAATTAGCATGAGCGCCAGCTGGCTACAGCGGGGTGCAAATGGGGACAATGACCGAAGGTAGTAGCGGCGCATAACCCGACTTTTACGGTACATTCTCTCCTGAGATGCACATATTCATGTTTCCCCCTTCCGCCACAGAGGTCAGAGGTCAACGGCGGCTCACTGCGAGTGCAGGGGTTCAAAGTCAGGCGCAAGGACACCGACATGACGACACGAGCGCTGTCGTGCAATTCAAATGTTCTGAAAATGCATTCATACGTCCGTCACTCTCCTTTCGAGCGAGGCCCCCGATCGGCAATGGAATATAATCCTTCTCCTCCCTTAGCAATTATGGGGGCGAGGCCCCAAAGACAGGAAGCCAGCTGTTTCTGGAGCAAAAGGAAAAAGGCCCTTTGCCAGTCTACCTCCGCCTGCCAGCCGCCTCACCTCCCGTTTCCTGAGAAAAGGTCACGGGTGCCATTGCACTCAAGCGCAGAAAACATCATCTACCTATAAAGGCTTTTTACACTGCACATTGTTAGCATTGGGCAGAGAATAGCTCTGGGTTAAATGTCAGCTCCAACACGTGAATATTGTTCACATTTTACAATTTATAACAATCTACTCTACCCATCTCTTTCTATCTATCTATCCATACACACCCATTAACATATCCTCCCTTCCTTGTTGCATTCTTCCATTTGATCAATCTTGCAAATGCACTCAGCATATTCATTGATATTACTGCATGGAGGTTGGTTGAGAGTAATATATAATAAAGAGAATCAATAATAAACATATGATTAAAAAGCGCTTCCAAGATCAGAACTGAATCAGACCTTGAAAGAAGCACTCGGGTCTCGCAGGTTGGGCGTCGCGGCTCAATGAACTTCGCAATTAGAAAAGTCATGAACCAATGACGCTGATGATGGCTGAGATTTGTCTTGTGCCGCCGCCGCCGAAGCTTTATTAATAAACCGTGATGAATTTGCCGAGAGTGCTCGTACAACTTCTCTAATTCCAGCCTCGCTTGGTATGCGGCGCCCGTGTGACGCGAGGAGCAGAGGGGAATACAGGATGATGTTTTTGTTTTTTTTTGGAATCCACATCCACGACGTGCGGGATGAACTTAAGCCATGAATTAGTCATGATGCATAAGTCGGGTTGACTATTAGAATGGAATTGATTAAATAATTTGGATATTTATTGCCTTGGACTGGATTCACATGGTTACTGCTTGTGTTCATGGCGCCAAATGGGAGATAGAGTCTAAAAAAAATTCCCATATGTCCCGTTTGTAATTACCTCACTTACGGCACTTTACCGTAAACTCAACATGACATGATTGCAGCATTGGACCACATTGGAATATAGTAATTCCTACCATTTGGTATGTTCCTGCATTTGGTGCACTCTTGGAGGTAATTCCTTCCATGTGGGTGGGGTTTCGGGTACTTTTTGTATCCTAAATTCCTGGCATGTATTACATTGTGGCAATAGGATGCACTCTTCTGTGTCACAGTACAGCTACATAAAATATACAGTAGTGGTACCGCAGCTTCCCCGACTCAAGCCTCCCTCTGGTGACATCCCGGAGAACTCTACAGATCCGATTAGGCTTAAAAAAAAACACACACTTCTTCTGCAGCTGCGGTGGAGGGAAATCAGTTAGACGCCAATAGTAAATGAGGCCAGTGTGTTATGTGAAACTCTGACTTTGTGTGTGTGTGTGTGTGTGTGTGTGTGCTTTGGCTGAATGTACTCGGCTCAGCCTTGCTGCAAGAGTCTTGTTCACTTTACATCTGGGCTGAGCTGGAACAAAAGGGCAGACGCTCACCCAACAGGCAGCGCTCGCATTAACGTACTGATTACCACCACACACACACACACACACACACACACACTAGCAGCAGAGCCACAAAGTCCAGCATCTCGATCGTGACTGAGATGCTGAGTGATGGAAGGAGCAAAAGAAGAGAGAGAGAGCGAGAGAAGAGGCGAAGAAATGAAAGGAAAGTGGGCACGGCAGCTTGTGCTTCCCACCAACCTCCTGCTGTCTGATTTCTCACTGTCTTCTCTCTTCATCTATCTATCCATCTATCTATCTATCTATCTATCTGAATAAAAGTGAAGCACTCCTACTTCTGTCACAGTCAACTCTAAATTTAGATCTCGCTGCAATGCAGGGGACAACCCGTAGCCAGCAACAACACACACACACACACACACACATACACATACAGAGTCAGAGTGAAGAGAATGCATCCCAGCTGGTTCTGGAGCAAAAGGAAAAGGCCCTTTAATCCGGGGCCAGCCGGCCGGCCCCACCCTGCCGGCCGGCTCACCTCCTCCTTACCTCTCCTCTACTCTGAGAAAGGTCACAGGTGCCATCGGTCCCAGGAGCAGCCATCATGCTTCATTTCCTTTCAGACTGATCTTATTCACTGCTCGATGTTGTTTGCCTGTATGGATTTATGACATGCCCAGATGCCTTCTGGGTTTGGAAAAGAAATAAAATAAACGGAGTGTGTGCTTGGATTATTAATACAATATATTTGTCTTTCCGTGTCACATCACTAGCACTTCTCTCCCCTGTCTGGCTCTATTCCTCTTTGACTCGGCCCCGGTGCCAGATTAGTGACTGAAAAGGTAACATTTTCAGTGGGGCCCACCAAGATGAGGAGGTAAGAGGATCTGATAAATGCACATTCCCTTTTGATGTATTCATGACTATTTCCTGGAGTCTATTAGAAAGACATGACTTATTCAAGTGGAGGTTTTGATTGTCTGTCTCGGCAGTTGACTTTCCATCTTTCATTTTGTCCAATACTCCTCCCCATCTCTATCTCCTCAGCGGGTCTGATCTCTGTCCTCCCCATTTCCTTCACTCGGTTCTTTAACCCCACCCTGCTCCCCTTTCATCCCGGCGTCCTTCAATTGATTGGATGTGACCGATTATATCCATTCGGCTCCACTTAGCTCTGTCTGGTTGTACGAGAGTGAGGGTTTTGACCCTCTATGAACTGCTGATGAGAGATGGCTCGGTTGCGACTCATCTATTATGGATCTGGATGGAAAGGGTGTTGTGATGATTTTAGTTCAGTGGTCGCCTTTCTGTGAGGTCCACATTATGCATTCATGGCACCGCAGGACTATTTTTGGGGAGCCGAATAGCTCCGCTCTGCTAAGTTATGATTCTGTGCCGCTAAAAGAGTGCCTAAAGTGTTATATATCGCTCCAGGTCTAGTTTTATTGCAAATGCAAATACAGAAGTACAGTTATCACATCTACAAAATGGACTCACTGAACTCTTAATGATTAGGGTTTTTTTTTTTTTCCACGATTCCCTCCCTCGCTGTTGTATGCGCTTAAATCAAGGTCGAGAATGCTTGAGGGCAAGTCCAAGTCTTCATGAGAAGTCAAGAAACATGTCTTTCAGGTCTCTGAATGAAGACTAGAGAGCAGTTATGTGGGAGGAGAGCTTTTCTTTCAGGCACCAAAGGCTTTCAAGAAGCAGACCGGCATGGATAAGCATTCCCATTAACACACTGTATCAAGTTCTTTGATGAAAAGCCAAAAGGTACAAGTGAGGTCTACATTCAATCTTCTAAGAACATATAATAAGCAATTAAATAAGAAACCTTCAACCAGCAAGCTAATAACTAATGTTGCTTTGTGCGCAGACGACTGATTTTGCTGAAGTCGGCATTGCTTTGTAAAGGTGTGCACTATGAACGTCCACCTATTTTTGTTCCTTATTATTTAACAGCTGGATTATTTGTATGTACATTAGTATGTACTGTACAGGCAGCTGGAGCGGGGGCGTGTCTATGTTCCCTTAGGCGTTACTTCACCTCAACATACACCTCTTAACTAATCTCACAGGTGTTTTCTGTATATTATACCTTTTGAAATGACTCAAATAGCCCTTGTGGTTGAGGAGATGATCTGAGTTTAGTATGGGAATGCAAACCATTCGGAATTTTTGAGAAAACACGGCTCATGTTTAAGAAGTTAATGTATTCCCTCAGCCATATGTTCCCTTTAATGTGTCCTCTTAAGCCCTATGTTCCCATAGCATTGGCCCATTATTCTGAAACCCCAAATAGTTTGATTGGACCAAAAAGCAAAAAATTCAACAAATAGAAGCACATGGTTAATTATTATGCAGAAGGACATGGCAGTATATTTTGTCCTAATATGGCATGACTCACTCTATTCTGCCTCTCATAATATACTGGGGTTGGCTTACTGTAATATTCTTGATCGAAACCCTAACCAATCTCACTCCTCATGCCTCAACCTAACCAGTCCAACCAATGGAGTCAAAGGGTACTGGCCAGACTCTCTGACTGTTATCAGATATCTTCAGCTCGACATCTTAAAACTTTCTACCCAGATTAGGACTTGGGCTCAGGAGGTTGCTGAAGGAACAGGTGTGCCTGTTGTTTTCTTTCAGTCAATCTCTAGTCCGTCATTGAGCACGTCTTTTTTTTCTCCGTACGTTTATGAGTCATAAAGTCCGAGTACAAAATTGAAACATTTTCAAGTCACGTATTGCCTCAACTTTCAATTGACTTTAATTCAACTCTAAAACTCCCTTCCCATTTGGTC
This sequence comes from Taurulus bubalis, assembly GCF_910589615.1. NCBI lineage: Eukaryota > Metazoa > Chordata > Actinopteri > Perciformes > Cottidae > Taurulus > Taurulus bubalis. The sequence continues at coordinate 4,583,965 of NC_136602.1, forward strand.
CTAGGATTATTCAATCATCCAGTACTAGTAGACTCCCCGTTTCGGACAGACAATTAGAGCTGGCTTAATAATTCACAATTAAGAAGGAAACATACTTGTGAAAGACTAATTAAAGTCAATTGAAATAAAGTCCTTGTAATATCTCTTACGGTGCAAATCAGAGTCTCTGTAGTAGTTTATGTATGTATTAAGGGCTGCCCTATACACATTTTAACATGTGTTTTTTATTCAAAGTGAAAGCAAGGAAACCTTTCGTACAGTATCTGATGTGACCTTAAGCATAACATGACATCTTCACCAGCTCCCATGTGTTCTGTCGGCAGAATGAAAACTCCCCTCAGTAACAAATGCACTTACACAAATCATCAGTAGCATCTCTTGGTTCTCATCATCCTATAGGATGTGAACTCGACAGGCAGTATTTCTAAATCCACTCCCTTCAGTGTGCAAAAAGAGGAATTACTGAGCTCCAGACAGCACTGAAGATGACCCGAGCTGCCACTTTTTCTTCAAAAAAAGTCTGGTAAATGTATAACCCGCTGTCGGGAGAGCTTGCTAATGAGGATGATACTCTTCTTTAGTCCTGGAAACCTGGAGTGAAATTATCTTTTTTTCAGGTGGACTTTGCCATTGGATTAAGATGAGATAGACTTAATTGCCACGCTGCTTGGCAGCAGGGAGTCTTTTTCTCTGTAAGAATATCAGCATAAAGCTTTCATAAAGATGTGCGTCACAATTCTCCCGTACAGCTTAAAGCCGTAGGAGTCTACCGGGAATTCCTTTACACAAAGTAGATCAACGGGGTCAGTGGGCTTCTTGCAGGCCTCGCTCTGGGAGTCTCATTTCAGGCCCTGGGATTGACCTCTATGACTGAAACGGTTAGATTAGATTCTGTGCTCTGTCGTGAGAAACGGACAGGCATTATACAGCAAAATACAGTTCCGTGTGAATAAATTAACTAAACGCCGGCCTACTTTCTCCCCACTTTTTTTTCCAAGGAAACAAAGTTGGCTCCATCTCTTGCTAGCTGCCAATGCTGCTGGGAGCCTTTAGGGACAGTAGACATTGAGTGGGCAGCACAGGGAGGCAGATGACCCTCAATCCTATTATACAGCTCCTTACACTATCTTTCTCTTACACACTCTCTCTCACTTGCACATACACACACATAACATACAGCATCATGTGGATACATTAAAGGGAACCAATCCCTTGTTCTTCTCCTTGCTAATATTGAAAACAGTATTGATAACCTTTTTAGAACAACCTTTGTTAATAATGTGCGGTATTTTGATGACGGAACCGTCGACGCGTTCTCGCTCCCAACTCTTCAAATATTGACGCTTGGTCAGTGTCCCTAAGCTTCAAACTAGAACACTTTAGGTAGCCTAAAGGTTTTCCACGTCAGTTTCCACTTGTTGCATGCATAGTTTCATTTCAATTCAAACTTCACTTGACCGAATAAAGACTCACGTGACCAGAAACTCGTGTGACTCATCTGACTGACGACTAATTGACGAACGAGAGAAAATAAGTCAACTTTGACTTTTAGTTTCACAAGGGACACAAACAGCGGCCTCCTGGGTGAAAGTCCTTTGTTTCACCCCTCCTGTCACGGTCTTGGCTTTGGTTTAAATTTCCCTCTTGTGGCCTCTGTTCACTCCATTTCCTGCCCTTGTGATTGTCTGCCCCGTCCCTAATGTAATTCTCCTGTATCTAATCACCTGCACCTTCCCAACACATTTAAACCCTGTTTGTCTCCTGCCCCAGTGGTGGCTCCTCTGTTCCTATCCCTGCTTCTAAACCTTCTTCAATAAAGACCTTGTTTTGCACCCGACTACCAAATCTCGAGTCTGCAATTGAGTCCTGCTCCCTGTGGGTCCCGGTCCTTAACACATCCGCCACAGCAGACTACAGAGCACTTTATGTTAAGTCAGTTGCTGGAAACATCTAATATTGATGTGGCTGGGTTTCAAAAGCCCGTTGCTTCGCATAAAGATGCTAAAAGGTGCCTCCGTGCGTTGGTATCAGACGCCTAGGGACACCGACCAAGTGCCAATAATTAAAGATTTGGGAATGAGACTGTGTTTGAAACGCAGCTCTCGTCCCGTCTCTTACTAGCAGGCATTGCATGTTTTCTATTAATTAACCAACACTACAATATTTTTGAATCGTCTAAATGTGCTCAGTGTCGTTACTGGTTCCTGAAAGTTTCTTCCCATAACCCTTAATACAAATGCCGTAATGACACATATGTTTAAGGTTGATAACCCGCCTATGTGGGTCCTGGATTAGGATAGGAACTGCAGTGAAGTCTAAAATATATTGCTTTATTGTCCGTCTTACTTTATGCTCTTTCCCAGAGGTTTCAGTCGATTTTGCAAAATAATAATAATCCCAAAAAAGTAATAAATGCGTGAATGCAGCCATCAACACCCTTGACATTCGACAGAAGGCAGACTGTCCGGTTGAACACGTTTAAAGCGTCAACACAATAATAATGAGTCCTGTAGTGGGAATGTAGTGTTGCTTGAGCGTGTGCATTCAGCGCACAACTCTTTGACTCTGCTGAACAAGTGTTTCCCATCAATTTGAGGAGAGGCTATATGTACACAGCTGTACTCATGCGATAGCCTCTTATGCTCGTGAGCCCAGAAGCTAGAGTGCTTAGACGCCCCCTCAACATACACACATTATGCTCAGGCAAGTAAACAGGAAACTCGCTTTAGGCCTCTGAATACTTCTATTCACATATTCCAAGATAAATAACAGTGGTTGTTTCTGTTTATCCTCCTACACATGTAGCCTGCTCTATATCCCCAAACTACAAAACTACAATAAAGCAACCAACACCGATGAATAAATTAAAAGGTTCTAGTACCACTATATCGAAGGAAATAATTGTGCTCCGTCTTCAAAACTCAATTGGCTTTCAGAACTCCCTTTCCTCTTCTAATTAAACCGGCTGTTTGGAGTTCATACATAGCGCTATCATTATTCATGATCCTTTTAAATGATAGTTTGGCACGGTTGCTCCCTTATTATACCGTTACTAAGGACATGTTTACGAAGTGGATTCAATCCGTAATTATCAAAGTTAGACTCTGAATACCATTTGTTTTTACAGTGTCTTGATATGACATCGAGGGGCGCCTCCCACGTGCTGCATCAGATGCTACGAATCCACGAGAACCTCTTGGTCAAAAAGTAGGCGACGCATTGAAAAAATCCAAAGTAAACATATCCGAGTTGTTATTAGACCCTCGGATCAACTGACTTAGTATAAAGTCGGGTTGTGAATGGGTCACACAAACAGATCTTTTCCGGACCCTTAATGGTTTTGTTGCCTCTAACTAGCTTCTTGGGAAGTTTATTTTGAAAAGGCACGCGCAAAACTGTCACTATTATGGAGTCACCTCAGGGCCTTCAGTGCACCACAGAATGCCACAGAAGGACGAGGTGAATAATATAAATTGATGGCCGAAGGTCTTTTCTACCTGTAACCTTCCCCTTCTGCAGGAAGGACAGCTAAATATTCGGACATTTGCAACAATAAAAGCCACATCCAAGCCAAAAATACCACCAGTGAATAGTCAATAGAGTTACCATAAAGAGTTTAGCCTCACCTATAACTTTCAGTCTCCTTTCCCTCCTCCTTCTTTAATTAACCTGTTTTTTCTTCCTCCATTTCCAACCCTCGTCTTCCCCATCCCACATCTAGCGAGGAGTCATGCTGGTTAAAGACTGTCAGGAGAACAGACTGATCCTTGCGTAACTTCTCGCTCTCACCGGGGAACAGCTGGGCCTAAGAAGGAATTAAGGAGCGAGCGCCGTACAATTCCCCCACTTCACAGGCAGAGGACTTAGCTTCGGGAGCCGGTGTCCAGGACGAGACAACAAGAGGCCGCTGGACTGCAGTCATGGAGGAACCGATGGATCAATTACATCGTAAGATGGAAAGGCTTAATGGCTTGCTGCAAGGCTTTATGTTTCATTAATGTTCCACCAAACCTTGTCGTGAGTTATGAGCTTTTCCCATTTTGACAAGGATAGTGTTTCATACCGTATTTGGGAAGGTTAACTCTCCCCCGGTTGAGACATTTAAGGCTCAATGTTCGCTCTGTTCGGTTCCATCTTTTCTGGATCAGCGGCTGCACTCGTGTCACTAACCAAACCCCCCACAGATATTGTCTTTTTACTCAACAGTAGTCATTAGTGTGAGGATTGTTGTTGAATTTATAGACAGATGACAGCTTAGAGGAAGACTGGAAGAGATTTAACATTCAAGTTATATCTTCTTTTTCATTTATTTGGACTCATGTGTGTCGTAAAAAGGGTACATTGTTTTGTGACATTAATGCGAGTCACGCAGATATGTTCAATTGGCCGTTACGTGATTGATGCGAACCTCACTAGAATGAAAAGGTCACGTTAATAATCGTCCTAATGATGGAACTGTCCAATTCACCGTGAGGTGCACTGAGGTGTTTATCCAGGGCAGAGGCTAATGGCACAACATCTGACAGCGCAACTACCTGCCTGCCAAATATAGGCCATGCGTCTCTATATGCCCTCACCAGACACCAATGCCATTGTGCACACACACACACACACACACACACACAGGCATATATGGAGACCTAACACATGCCATGTTGGGCGCTCTGATGTGACACACTCCAGTTGTCTGGAACCAGATGCAATTCTCTTCTCCTCTCCACATGTATATGTATAGATTTAAAGGAGGAATGCTATTGAGCTGGAATCTGTCTGAAATTGTACATTTCCATAAGAGTCCATACAGAATGAGGCATTGCAATAGTGAGCGTTATGACATATCTCTGTGCAGCCATGTGCAGAGGGATGCCAGGGTTCATGCCCCTGAGATGGATGCAGTCACCACGCCGACAAGGGTCAGACCAAGTCATGACCTTGGCACTGAGTCTGAATCTGTGGCTAATGCTGCACTCTGGCCCTCTGTAGGCAAAGATAATTCACTGATGGAGATTGATAGAAGGTGATTTCGAGACATTTCTTCATTCTATCTTTGTTTTTTAGTATTGTCTTGTGAAGGTAATGTGCACTAACCAAGCAAAAGGTATAGTAGACACTGCAATTACAAAGATAGATCCCTCACTGGTTAGCCACTCCAGGAGCACTCCCACTGGTGTTCATTGGACTACACCAGGGGTGCCCACACTTTTTTGGCTCGCGAGTATATTTTATGTTTACAATATTGGCGTACCTTGCATTTTTGGCCATTACATTTTACTCTGATGACTTCACTGGATGGAACCAGCAGGGTTGCACTACTTCCGCGATCGACCGGTAGATCGCGATCGACGTATTGGGCACCCCTGGACTACACCAACAAGATGGACACCCGTCTACTGGGTATGAGGCCTCAAGTTTAGCTAACCATGGAGTCTCTCTCCTATGTTCTTGGTTTGACCCTTCGATGCTATATCGACCCACATGCTGGTAAAACTGAGCTAGCCAGATGATTCAGTATTTCCAAGGTTTCAGCCGTATAGCAAGCGAACCGACTGAGGACAGTAGTCCTTATGCAACACCTAGAAGGATACGGTAGAGCGCAGAAGAAGAAAAAGTGAAATATGTGCTTTATTGCTTATTTGTGAACACAAAGCAAACCTTCACCTCGTCAGCTGTTGCAATTTCTGTCACATATTTCACAAAATGTCCAATGTGTTGGACATTTTGTGAACTATAATGTGTTACAAATTACAACATACAGCATGATTCAGTTTTCAAAGGATGTTCTGGCCTTCAAAACACACACACACACGCCTAAAGGGGGAACTAATTATTCCTATGGTCAAAGAGCGTCGCCTTAGGCCTCTAAAACGCCCCTTAGAGAAGGGCATCAGTTGGGCCGAGTTGGGAATATTGAACTTAGCATCACAGTTGAGAGACAATGAGTAGAGAGTGTGTACAACCACTGACAGCCATCCTGCTACTACACACACAACTCTGGCCTGCATAACACACACACACACACACACACACACACACACACACACACACACACTTGCATACGAAACTACTCATGTTCACTCGTTTCAGTCTCTCTAAAACCTTCTCCTTTTATTCACATACTCCCCCTCCCCTCTTTCAGCTGCGCCTCTTGTGGGAGTCGAGGAACAAAAGATGATGAATGAGAGGAGCCACGCAGGCTACGTGAATCAGACAGCTCTGTATTTATAGTGGTGAACCCACTCTCTCCATCACCAGGTACTCCACATCGGCTGTTGCGGTGAACGGTGTTTCGCCAAAGTGGTATCGCGGCGCCTCGAGCGCAGGCGGTCAATATTGTGTGCGTGCAGAGAGGGATTCAAAACAAAGAGGGTGGCAACAATTTAGAGTTGTAAGACGAGATGACGCGGACGTGGTGGTGGAGAGCGCAACGTCGGGTCTTGATTTTTTGGGATATTGTCATTTTAGAATAAACCTCACAGGAAAATATGTTGTTGTCACTTCAATTTTTAGGCACAACGAGGACTTGATTAGACTCAGGGCACACTACTTGGAAACGTTCACGGTGATGGTTAGAAGAAAGAAGTGTTGACTGTCAGTAGGAGACGGGAAGCAAACAACACTCTCCTGACTTTAAGCTGATTTAACTGTCAAATTGAACAACTGTAGTGCGGTTTAAAAACAGTATGCATGCCAGCCAATCGAAAACATTTCCACGGTCAATGTATAGATGGACGGACGGAGAAACAGACAGTCTCTCTCTCTCACACACACATAGACACACAAATGGAATGGGAACCTCGGGAGAATCAATTTCCCAGCTGAGAGTGTGACTGAGTGTTTCGGCTGGGCTGAGAAGGCCCATTACTGCTGGACAGGGGGACTGGGCCAGGCACTTCACCTTAATGTGTGTGTGTGTGTGTGTGTCTTTGTGTGTACTGTACGTGCGTGTGTGTAGTCCGAAAGTATTTTTCTGTTCGTCACGACATGCACGGCCACCCTAACTCACGTACACATCCGGGCCCAGGACCTGGGCAGCGGCACCGCCGGGTCAAATTGGTTCCGTTAGGTCGCTACTGAGTCCAATCACCCAAAGGAGTCCACTGGATCCACACCATCGGGCTCGATGGGAGCTGGTTTCATGACCAAGTGCCCAATTATGCGCTCAGTCACTTAGGTGTGTGTGTGTGTGTGTGTGTGTGTGTGTGTGTGTGTGAATCTCGTCTCAATCTTGGGGTGTGACGGCCAAGAGATACGGCAGCTTCGTCACAGGCTGCGTGCATCCGTGCAACCTTCACGGTGACATTTTAAGTTTTATGCATCAAATAAATTAAAACTATAGTTTGATCCGTTCCAATATGCGTGGTGGTTTACATATAAATTAGGTGCTTTTTAATCACTTTAATTAAAATCTATTTTAATGTCTGTTTTTACCACATCCTCCTCTGGCCCCGTCTTGTAGAAATCCTAAATATAATTTCTGGTCATTACACACACAAAACAGTCCTGTGCCAGGGTTTTGCATTAAATGCTGGATACCCACACAGCACAGATTATATAATTCTTGAGATTCAAGGAAACAAAAGTACTGGTGCTCCAACAGGGCGGCAACTGCCACTAATCTGTTTGTATAATGGTATTTGCCAAAATACCAGTGTAATCCTTTAAGAGGTATATTTTCTTTTTTCTTTTCATATGGTGATCACAGCTTTTTCTTTGAGCCGGGAATTCAGGACACAGTCCATGTAGCCTCAGAGTGGAAAGATGTCTTTAGGCTCCATTCCTCTGCTTCATATTATTTGAGGCACATGGTCTTAAACCGAACAGCTTTTTTTATTTGAAAAGACATCTAAAAACACGGTGTGTAAGAAAACAGATGTTTATGTTTTTTTTGTTGATATTTGGCCACTTATACAAAAGGCTTTGAATGTACTATCTGGCGAAAGTCCACGTCTGGACTATGCTTTTATCCAAACCTCCTCAGCACTCTGAAAAAGCCTCAAGGACAAATTGCTAAGAGTCTTTTCTGTATTATACAGAATGCAGTTTACAGTCCCTGTAAAACGAACCCCAATAAACAGTTTGTATGCTATCTCATAAAAGGCAAGTCATCCTTTTTCGTGCATTCCTCAAATGTCGACACCTGCACACGGCCCTGCAGTGCAGAGCCTGCTAAAGGTTTAGAAAAAGCTTGTGGTTTGTAACGTTATATAACTAATCTACGTTTGTTAAGCAGCGTTGGTTAGGGAACAAACGTTAAGGATCTAGAAGTAGAAGAGGGTATATATGGGTATGCTATGCGGGTATGTGGTTGTGTATATGTAGATGCATATGTATAATCAGCATTTGTCGGTGCATGTAAAGGTTAGCATATATACTCGCTAGAAGCTAAACTATTTACTATTTCTACTGATTTTATTATGTTTATTTAAATGTCAAGGATTGTTCTCTTGTGTTTAAAATGCAAAATTAAAAGGCAAAAGAATCTAAAAGTAAATTAAAATAAGTCAGTTGTGACTTTTGGTCTGATTTAAGACAAGAACAGAGGTTTAAGCTGTGAAAGTCCTGTGTTTGTGTGACCCATCCATCCACCCTGACCTTCTCCCCTCCGCAGACGTTGTCACTCTTTATTCTACGTGGCTACATGACTTCCCTCGTGGCAGCCCTGCATGTCCTGGCTCACTAACGTGAGTCATACAGGAATTGTAGTGCTTTCCCTTTCCTGCAGACACAAACAAACAGTAAACCAGAACAGCCTGCCCTGTGCTGCAGAGAAGAAAAGTCACCTAAGTCGTCTTATTTTTTACTTTACTGAAGCCGAGCTCTGCTTTTTCTCTCTCGCCACAACCAAGTTCACGTATTGCACTTTAATGTTAATCAAAGCGCCGGCTTGTCTGGTAGAGATAACAAGCCTTTAAATTATCAAATTTCAGCTCCGACTTGAAAAGCACTCAAGTGTTGAAATCTTTTAAAACGTAACAATGAAATGCCTAAGATTTTCGTTTTGCCGCACAATGATTACAGCGGCACGCAGACAGGACTTCATTAAGAGTATATTGCAGATTGGTAGTTGGTGTTTTGCAAGCAATTCTCTCTCACTTCGCCGATCCATTCCTATAACCTCTGAGAGGAAAAGCCCCCCGAGAGCTCCAGCCCCCCGAGACGGACCCTCCAGAGACACCATCTATCTTCCTCAGCCTGTCCAGCATGGTTCATGAAGAAAAAATAAATAGGGTTGTTAAAACCTTATGGCTTTTCTCTTAAACTACAACAAATATATAATAGTTCTGCTTTTATTGCTCTGAGAAATTGCGAAATAGCAAGAAAGCTTGGTGGCTATTTTTTCACCGTTACGGCTTTCTTGGGTCGCAGGGCGTTCTGCTGATGGATAAAACACCATCTTGTTTTCTCCCTCATATCACTTCAACGCAGGTCGCTTCCCACTCGTGCTTCTGTTTGCCCGCGGCTTTATTTTCACCCTCTGAAATGTGCACGCGTGTGCTTTTTTTGGCGCGCGCGCGCTGAGCAGCTAACGCAGAGAGCATGTCTTTTGTGGATGTTAGCGGATCGATGGGGACATCTCTGCTGCTGACCTCTCGTCGCTGATGGGTTCCCTCCCTCCCTTCCCCCGTGAGCCTCCAAGCTCTTCCTCTCTGTCTTTGTCTTTCTCGCCCTGTCACATCGCCCTCATCAGCTCCGGGACACCAGTCCCCAGCGCCCGTGAAAGGGTCAGCGTGACGGCACATCTGTTGTATGACAAGCATGATGAGGCTTGAAAAGAAATGATTCACTCATCTTATTAACTCTTCTATGTGTGCTCCAGGAGTTGAACAAGGATATTGTATGAGGCTGTAACTAAATAACATGTTACAATATTTTGGAATGGAAAAAAACAAGTGATCATACGTGTCTGCAGCTGAAAAATGGATCGCAATATCCACTAAATCTCATCAGCTAGCTTTGTGCGCTGCAGGCAAGTTTACATCCAGTTTCTTTGTTTTCTGCAGACTGTCCTTTCTTCACCACTGCCTCTACATAAACACTCAAGAGTTTCAGTCCAGTTTAAAGATCTTCCACTGAATGCACGTCTCCTAGAGCCGATATTAATCTATTGATCTTTGCTCGCATCTATTGACCATGTCAGCGTTTCAATAATGCTTCTCAATATTCACTCTCTGCGGTCCATTAAGACCGAACCCTCACGCCGCAAGAACAGTTTCTTTTTAGGCTCATTAACAAGGCACTGGACCCAGGCACAGATATCAACCATGCTTGGCAAAAAACCGTTTCTGATGCTGACCATAAGAAAGAGATGAGAGTGGAAACCCTTTGCATCTATTTTCAGTTACAACTTTTTCATTGGGCAAGAAGCAAGGAGGTCTCCTTTCACACACGTTCACATTCGCAGTGTGAAACGAAAGCGTGAAATATTCATGAACACACTTGAGGATCGTAAAATGTCCAGAGCTCCCCAGAGGCAACGGACAAAATATGTGTTTTGTTAATATTGCGAGGCACGGATATAAATGAGGTGGGATTCACTAATCAACACCAGTATTCATTTATTTATTTTCCAAATTGCAGGCTATAAGTAAGGTGGTCGTAATGGGTAAGCCGATTCAGTCGAATGCGCTCGACCAGAGTGACTTCATTTGAAGCAATTTTCCTGAAACATCGTTCTACTTTGAAATTAGCGCCTGTTTTTCCCTCACTGAAAGACGGTTGAAATTACAATAACAGCAATTAAGTGACAGATTTATGCACACACCAAGAGTGGGCTGTCCTAAGGGAGGAGGGAGGGGGGAATAAAAGGCTACAGACCCCCAGCATTCCCATTCTTTGCTTGGAACCCTCTTGTGATTCACTTCATAAAATGTGTTTCCATGAAGGGAAACTTCGTATTTTCCTACAAAGCCGTACACACACAGCATTTTTTGCCATCAAGTCATGAAAGAGAAGAGCGATATCTCAATTTGCAATAGAAGCCCTTTGCATTTGTAAAGCAGAAGGGCGGCGTTGACACAATTACCAACTATGCTAATGATGAAATGATGAATCCTTGTTATGATTTATTTACTCTTTTGCAGAAAAGCGGCGCATCCGGCCGCTGATGTTTATTTACGTTGAAAAGGGAGCCGAAGCTTTACATTATGCATGTCATGATGTAAGGTGGAAATATAGCAGTGAACACACACACACACACAGCTCTGGGATTCTGAGAGGGAGAGCTTTGGAGCGACAGTACTGACTGTGTGTGTGTGTGTGTGTGTGTGTGTGTGTGTGTGTGTGTGTGTGTGTGTTAGTCTCCTTCATAGTTCAGTGTGCCTGTGAAACATCAACACCGTGTCATCACTTTTTTTTTTTTTTGCCGTGATGGGGACGAGAGAGAAGATAAAGAGGAGGAGAAAACAGAGAAGCCGGAAAAAGAAAGAAAACATGAAGCAGGAGAAGGAATGTGTAATAAGTTCCTGTCGCGACGTGATGCACAGCCTCGTTAGCACTTAGTTTGCAGCGTATATATGTGTGTGTATGTGTGTGTGTGTGTAAATGAGCTCCAACTAATTTGAAAGAAAATCCAACTTGTGTATCAATTTCATAGCATGTGCTATCACCATGTAGCATTCCTATCATCCTAGTGTACCATTTGCTATGATTAAGCTGTTAAGTGTTTTTAGATTAATACTAATAAAGATATATTTCGGTGAAAGGGAGAAGGCTGCATATCACTTTTGTGTACATGTATGTTTGAGTGTGTGTTGAGTGTGAAGTGTGGGTGGCAGTGTGAGTGACATCTGGGTGGAGGAGAAAGAGAGAAGAGCTAAATTAATCACCGTGTGGGCAACATCCAGCAAAGAACACTATCTTTTTCTCTCTCTCTCTGACACACACACACACACACACACACACACACACACACACACACACACACGCCTTTTTCAAGTCATTCTGAGTCACATGGCTTCCTCTGCGGCGGCTCAGTCAGCAGAGATAAAAGTATTGAGACAGCCTTTGTTGTGTTTGCATGCGAAATGGATTCGGTGTCAGGGGGTGAATGCGAGGTGAAAGGAAGAAGCTGTCTGATTTTTTTCCTGACCAGATTTGTCTGCATCATTGTCTATGTTCAGAGCAATTGTATTAAAATGCTGACAAGACCGGCGTTGAGTCACCGTTTAAGAGCCCAACAAGTCCTTCTAGAGAAGCGACAAATACATTTTTTCTTTCTGACTGACTACCCAAATGATTGAGATCTGGTTTTAAAGTTGAAATTCATCTCGAAATTCATCTCGTTCAATGATTCCTCGCGGCATGAATACATATGGAGGAATAGAACGCGTGAACTTGAAAGCAAACTATCTGAAATGAGAAAGAAACTACGTAATCATGTGTCATTTGCCGAAGTGTAGAGGTCCAAACAACGCTGCAGCGATACAGGTGTTTCCGCTGATTTGCCTGATTAGCCTAACCAGACAGAATACAGGGCACAGGGTCTGCAGCTGACTGTTGCTGCAAATGAGGACACAAACAGAAACTCGACACACTTACATACACTTATACTTCTTTTTTCCAGAGACGACAGTAATTCCAATCGTTTTTTTTTCTTTCTTCTTTCAGGCTGGCGTTTTGTCTTTAAATAAAACATGAGATGATGGGGGACGATAGTAAACACAGAAGTGTAGCACTTGAACAGCAACATGGCGTTTAGGCAAGGCAAGGCAAGTTTATTTGTCTAGCACATTTCAACAACAAGGCGATTCAAAGTGCTTCACATAAAACCATTAAAAGCATCAAAACATAATGCAGATTTAAAAACAGTTAAGAAAACATTAAAACAGTCAAAAAGCAAAATAAAAGTAGAAAAAGCAACATAAAAAATAAAAGTTGAATAAAAGTTGCAGTGCAGTTTAAGAAATAAAATGCAGTAGTGAGATGCAGTAATTGAATCTGGATCAATTAAAGCAAACAGAAAGGTCTTCAATCTGGACTTAAAGGAGCTGAGGGTCTATGAGGGTCTCAGCAGACCTGCAGCTTTCAGGGACCTTGTTCCAGATGTGTGGAGCAGAAAAGCTGAACGCTGCTTCTCCATGTTTAGTTCTGACTCTTGGAACAGGAAGTAGACCCGTCCCAGATGACCTGAGGGGCCGGGATGGTTCATAAGGTAGCAGCAGATCACAAACATACTCAGGCCCTAAACCATTCAGTGCTTTATAAACCAGCAGCAGGATGTTAAAGTCAATTCTTTGTTTGACAATGGACGCTCTGGAGCAACAAAAGCCATCCTTACCGAGCGGTATGACAACGGCACAACGTTGACCTTGAGTTGTATAGAGGTCAGATAGCACTACTAGTACTTTGACAAATCGGGTTGCAGCTACATGGGCGAGCGTGGACGCCTGGCCAATCGTAGCGCTGGAATCCTACGCGGGGCGGGTCTTGCCAAAAAAAGCAAGGGGATTCATAATAATGCATCAATGACACTTACTCCAGTCAAGCTAAATGTATAGGGCGACATCACTCTGCATAAAGCTGACATCTCCCCAGCTATTGGGACACATTAAAGGTGTATAGTGTGAGCTGCAGCTGGCTCCACGAGGAGAACCTGATCCTCCGGGTAAGCAGCTTGGAAACTATTCATTTTTTTTCATCCAGGTGATTATACACTTAAGCAACCATACAATTGAATGTTTTAATCCATCTTTGCCAAAAGATCTTCCTAAATGCTAGACTGTCCCTTTAAGATATGATTTTTTAATGTTACAGCACCCTAGATCACAGCATCAAATGAGCCTGCCATGTTAGTTTAATTTGACCAGAATAAACTACTTGTTAGCTTAACATGTAATACCTTGAAAAAGATGCGAAATAGGAACATTTTCCTCAAATGAGAAAGCATGAGCATCCCTAAAAGACGCTGTAAACAACTTAACAATTACATATTGCCTCGTGGAAATGATGCACCAACATCCCTTATTTTAACTTCCCAACTTTGGTAAAGTTTTGTGCGGAGCAATGGCAATAAGACATCACGTTTATGGTTTCCTCTTTTCTAGGAAATGCAAGCAGGTACGGAGCATTGGTGCCGTTAAAACCTGCGTCTTACTCATATTTTCAGTCCTCAGACGGAGCATTTACTACCTGCAACACGAGCCCCAGGCATGATCAATGGATTTTGAATTAGCATTAGGTCACACGAGAAAAAGCATGCCATTGCTGTGGGCTCGCACTATTGTCTCCAGCTGATGCTGGATAGAAAGGATCAATACTGAATTTCTGCAAGTGTGGAAGCTAGCGTGTGTGAAATCAGTTGAATAAAACATATTTAGATGTCGCAAACTGTCAAAAAATGAATTAAAGCGCCCAGAATCGATATGAGAATAACAGTCTTTTCCCCCCCAAAGTGCTCCGTTCATAGTTATGTAAAAGGAATTGGCTCCTACTGGCGGAAACAAGACGCAAGCATTTGTGTTCCCAGTGACACAGGAAGGCAAACAAAGCCGCATCATAAGTGCTGTCAAGACAATTCCACAGCTCTGCGTTTCTACATCTCCAGGGTAAACACGCACTGTATAGCATGGTCTTCCTCCGCTGCAAACTAAGGGAAACAAATGAAGACAGGAAGTAAGAGCTCCACGCCGAGAGAAGCTCGCCTTGATCTTTAAATTCCTGCACAGCCCCTGTACTAACACGGAAATCGAGGTCACAACATCCAGAGTTTGTTTCCCGCGAGATGGGCGATGGCGCCGTTAATGCCGTTGGTTATGCAACGTATGTAGGCGACGTTGCGGCTCCTAAGTGCCTGCGGAGCTGCTGCAGATGCAGGAACGCCCGCCGTATCGCAAACGCGGCCACGGGGACAAGACAACATCGGAAATACAGAAGCCGACGTGGGGATCGTCCACGGCCTCATCTGCAGCTGATCGTACAGCTTCCATGAACAAAGCAGAGGCAGGATGGCAGACTTGCAGCTCTGGGGTGAAACAGTATGTGTGTGTGTGTGATAGAGAGAGAGAGAGAGAGAGAGAGAGAGAGAGAGGGCTCATAAATAAAGCAGGGTAAGATTGCAGCGCCTGCAGCGATAAGGGATGCTGGCTGGAAAAGCGCTGGACCTATTGTACCACACAGGGAGGAGGCAAAGACAGGCAGTGACTTTGTGTGTGTGTGTGTGTGTGTGTGTGTGTGTGTGTGTGTGTGTGTGTGTGTGTGTGTGTTTCGGTGCAGGTTGGGTGCATTTGAACTACGCCTTGTTTCAGAGGGCCACGTTCTGGATTCAAACTCTGATTTGGAACCATTTATGTGTTAGGGCTCAGATTTGGACACCCCCTGCTGCTGTTGACTGTATGGAGACTACTATAGTCAGCAAGCTGCTGCTGGAGATGTTGACATGTATAGTTAATGGATGAGGAGTTGAACATGTGCAGCTTCTGCCACTCCAAATGGTAGGAAATGCAAACATGATGAAAACACAAAGCGCCATGCCTACACATCAACAATGCCAAGATCACTTTGTCGTGTATGGGGTGTAAAAAAAAGTGAACCACATTCATATTAAAAAAGCAAGTAACACATAATAATTAATGAGATATAAGAAAAGGGTACACAATGCATTAAGTATTTTTATTGCTGGAGCGCATTTTGCTAATTATCTGCACTGTTACTTACAATTTGACTAAAGATCTTAAAGAGTTAAAACTCAGGACCTGCACGCCAAAGTTCAGACTCCTGGTCTTGGGTAAAAAAAAAAGACAACCCAAGACATGTGGCAGCAGAACAAGCCCCAGACGTATCTTTGTGCTAAGGTGCTCTTAGTCCCATTGTGAATCAATGGGCTGCAGTTCTTTTGGAAAACCGGGTCCCGATACCTGAGCGGGCATAAATAGACGGAATACAATTTGGAGCTAACGCAACTTGGGTCCCAGTGGAGCTGCGAGGACCATACTAAACACTTCCACCGCTGTCACTACACACAGACAGAAAGCAAAAAGATGAAGCCTGAAGGTCGGGAGGAGGAAAAAGATGCTAACGGTCACACCAAACTGAATGAAACCCGTGGAAAAGGCTGCAGGAGCAAGTCGTCTCGAAGCATTTGCCTTTCATGAGGATAAACAAACAAATGAGCGCTGCAGTCAGAGAACAGCATCAGCGTTGCCATGTCAGCAAGACAAATCTCTGCCTCTGATGCAATCTCATTGAATTTTCATGCATGTTCTCTATCGGTCTGCCTGCCGTCTCTGCTCCACCTTATCTGATGGGGATTTTTGCAGTGTGAAGATGCCGTTTGATTTGTTGCGTCTCTGCTGAGTCAAGACGGTATTTTCTATGGCAATCTATTTGTACGATATCATAGTTCGTAGGATGACATCACGGCTGTGCCTGATCATGTTAACATGGAAGTGAACTTGTCACGTGTCTTGTAACTTTGTCTTTGAATGCTCTTGTATAGCTAATCATTGTGTAGCTCTTGTATAGTTTACACTCCTATAATAGCTGTACATACCTCTTGATTTATTCATTCTTATGTTTCAAGAAGATGGGGGAGTGCGACCGCAATGATGACAAGGTCTATTAGTCAAAATGGGATCTGAAACGTATTAATAAGTGATGTATTTCCTAATTAATGTGATGCTAGCTGTGCTTGCATGTGGTATTTTATTGCGGTATGGCACAATATCCAGGTATTGATGTACCGTGGAAATACAGCGGCATGGCAATCTGGTCACTGCCACAATCTATTGGGATTATTTAAGTGTCACCGTGGGGGTTCTTTTTGGACAAATTATTCGTTCAATATTCAAAGTGTAGGAGTTATTTTTTTGGTGTCAGGCATTGGATTTTAAGAGGTTAGCTAAAGAGTCCGCAGAGACGTTACAGCGACATGATTGACACTGTGGCATAACGGCTCGAAAGCGAGAGTGAAGTCAATCAAAGCGGCTCAGTGGCCCAGTTTGCACGGCGGAAAACTTTCTCCGGAAAATGAGATCGGCCACTCGGAGTTCAACCCCCGCTAGGCCGCCCCCTGAGGGACAGCGCAACCCGACTCAGGCCCTCTGTCCACAGAAAGGACAGATCTTTTTTAAGGGTATTACTAACACCCCTGTGCATGAAGTCTGCAATGCCTATTTCTCTCTCTCTCCCTCCCTTCCTCCCTCGCTCCTTCTGTGATTCGTGAGGGATCCTCCGGGGCAAGAACCTCGAGAAATGTGCCCCCGTGCCGAAGCTATTTTGAAACCGTATTGGACCTGCTGGCTCGGCCACGGACTAATTTCCGCCTCATTATGTGACACAAATCAATTATGGATGAAAAAGAAAAAAAAATCCCTGCGAAGATGCAAAGAGGCCCTTTCTTGTGTCAAACTTAAAAACACAAAGAATCAGGAAGAGAAGGAGAAAAAAAGAGGATTGTGGAGGTTAAAAAGGCAAGGTTAGCGTTTCTGTTTTATAAGACTATTCCTCAGTGGGTTAATTGCTGTAACTATGTATTAACTAACGACATTTAGTTGATCTTTCACCCCATAAATAGTTTCTGTACACAAACTCGACTGTAAAGGAAATCATTACTGGAGGGTCAAACAAATGACATGCATGTCAATATGTGGTAGGCGTTTTGACTCATTAGCATGGGCCCAGGCGAGCTCATTTTCCCTGCCTCCAGTCGTAATGCTAAATCAGGCTAAATAAGTCCTTCCCGAGTATTCCTTCAATGCCTCGGAGCTCCTCTCCGCCATCTTGTTTGGTCCGCGGAACTATTCCCGTTCTTCTCCCCCTCCTCTCATCTCCGTTTCTCACTCCTTTGTCTTCTCATGAACCCTCTTACCGTCCTCCCCCCCTCCATTTCCACACATCGTCTACTCGCTCCCCTTCACTCTTTGCACTCATTTGCCCTCAAGTCACCAAGGTTAGAAATAATACATTACCGACTATTGAAATTCTCCTTGAGGATGACTCCTAACCTTTTGCCGCACGGCTCCGGCTCTGCTGATGCTCGAACCTCGGCGGTGACATTTCTGAGAGTCGGGGATGTTTATGCGTGGCTCAGAGCGGATATGCACAATAATTAATTTCCGGTGCGGTGTCTGATAGCCCTGCTGGTTTCTCTCTCTCTCTCCGTCTCTCCAAAGAGAGAGAGAACAAATATCACTTTCCCTTCATCTTCCCTCACCGCCTCTCTCCATCAATTCCCCTCTCTCCCTCTCGCTTCAGAAGTTGTGATTGTATTCGGGGTGAAGTGGAGCGAGGGCAAGGCGAAGGCCTCCTCCTCCTCCGAGGCGGCGGCGGCGGCTGCCGGCCATTTAGACAGCGCCGAGCATAAAACACACAGGCCTTGGCATATCGCCGGGTCCCCGCACGCTAGAGTAGCAACACCATCCATGCATTATCACACTGGCTGAGCACAGCGCTGCAAGACTGAGCACAGATTTATGCTCAGGCAGAGGAGGGAAGTTGGTCCATGGGCAACGACCATGTAAAGATGCAGGAGATGGATGGATCAATGGACAGATGAATAGAAATCACACATAGCGGAGAGAAATCATCACTTACCTGCTTGGTACCACGGGAGATGTATGCAGGACCGGAAAGAAAGAGAGAAAGAGAAGATGACATTAGAAAAACATTTGACATTTAACACTTTAAATAGCAGTTACATCATAACTTGCTGTGCAATATGTCTAAATATCATGATATCTGCTAATGCAGCACCTGCTGCCTCATCGCTATTTCTTCTAATCCAGGAAGTGCTCAATCAGAAAGTGCCCTAAACATCAAATGGAGGGGAGTTCTAGCACTCATTTGTTAATGCTTCTTTTTTGGGGGGTTAATTGCTAAATATTTGCAACTATAGACTAACTGTCTGACTCTGTTTATTTGAAGTTTCATTGGTAGTGCTTGTCTTGGTTTTAGTGAGTTTATGTTAAGGTGATCTTCATTGTGGGTAAATGGTTTACTTCCTCTTTAGGTAAGTAAAGCCACAGAGCTCAGTACCTGCCAATATCAATTTTTCAGATATTAATATTACCATATGGCAAATGTCAGGGACAAACACATAAAATAGGACTCTGGTTCTATTGATCATGAGGCATAACCTTTCAAACAACTGCATCAGTGTGAAAAAACGTGGCTACAATCGTGGGCTGGGAAAGAATAGTCAGAAAGAAAACAATATCCTATGTAACTTCCGAACCACTTTTCCTCGACCTCGAGGGAAGACGTCATGAGGTCAAAGAAAGATGGGAAAATGAATTCAAACAGACTTGGGGCGGACGGGGGGACGGAATGATGTCCTTTCCTTTCATAAAAGTAGGTCTCGTAAACCTGTGTTAAAGGAGATATGAAAGGAAGCATTGAAGCACCTATATATCGCCCTTGAGAGAGCTCTACCAGCTCTTCTTGTGTCTGCCTGAAATACTTCCGGATCATTTCACTCACGTAGGAACCGTCTGCAGAAAAACACAATTTGACCGCAGCCCTCTTGAGATTTAATAGATCTTCCACAACAGGGACACGGCGGCACGTCTCCATTGGTTCCCGGGAAGGTTGTGAAGCTTTATTGTAGCGGCGGATGCCTGCAGATTGTTTGATACGCAAGCCTACGACTCCAGAAAGAAGACGCAGCATGAATGGATTCTCAAAAAGCGAAATGTCAGAGTAATGTTGTCACCATCAAATACTGAGGTGTGTGTATAAGTGTGTAGGTGTTAATAATCATGTTTGGTTAAAGAACTGTGTGTGTGTGCGAGTTCACATACACACTCTAGCCTCCAGGCAAGGAAGACAAACACAAGGGTGATAGTAGCATTAAAACAAGAGCTGTATTTTTCCTTTTCTTTGAGTGTGTGCAAATGAAGACTGCACAAATCCACGAACACAACTTTCATCATTACCGGTTTTAAACACTGGAGAAGGCGTATATGTATATATATATGTATCTATTGGGCTGGCCATGGCAAACATGCACCGCACACTCGCAGACAGAAGGAGAGGCCCAGTTACACAGACTCAGACACAGCAAGCAAAAAGAGAGAATCAGGCAATGAGCAACTTTAGAAAGTGTGCATTTGCATAATCTCTTCTTTGCAAAGAGTCTAGGGGTGGAATAATAAACGAGAGAAAGCTATCATGTGCCAACACAGTGTCGAGCCAAACCCCTATATGTGTAAATGCAGCTTGCAAAGCAATACAGTGACTCTCAGCACTGCTTCGCTCAGCTGCACGCTCAGTCTTCTTCAGACATTTTGAATTTACCCGCATGTGTAGATTAAAGGAAATTGTCCCCCTGATCTGAATAGCCATTAACTCTTGTCTCATATCCACTGTCATGTAGACGAATCAAACAGGAATCTCTTATCTCGCTCGCTCTTGAATCTACCTGCTAAACGGGGCTCGCGTTCTGTATGTGATCTAAATTGCCATCAGGATTTCAATCACACGGATGTTTCCCTCGGGAAGCGGATGAAATGCCGCTGTGCATATATTCATTGACAGCCATCAATTGTCGCAAAAGGTGCATTCAAATAATTACATGTGGGCGTGAACTTAAATGTGAACAATAAAGTTTGTTCCCCTCCCCAGGGGGGGGGGGGGGGGGGGGGCTTGAAAGCACCACGTTTCCTGTGTAGTTCAATGGTAATTCAATGGATTTTTAGCAGGTCAAATAAAATGGTGGACATTTGTTTGGAAATATGGGACACGCCGACGCACACGCTTGCTTTTCACATGGTCAAAAAAAAGTGATCGCATGAATCTTGAGCAGGATAGCTTCTTTTTTTTTTTTTTTTTACAAGATCTAGACCATTTCTTTTTCATTTCACCATCTTGAAATGGCTGCCGAGTGTACAAAAGATTTTATCTGCCCATCCTCCGAGCCGTGTGAGAGATGAAGGGAGAAAATGCAATGTTTCATGGACCATCGACCATCTGGGATCAAACCACCGGTCACCAAGAAGGAGTACAAAGAACATGATGGACAAGGACACTTAATGCATGCATACTGTGCCACTAATTTCTCGCTAAGTGGAAGGCTCATTAATTGTGATTGACTTCAGACGGACCGGGTGGAAGGAGGAGATGCAAATTGACTTGAGCATTTTGAAATGAACTTGAGCTGCTGCAATGTTTAACAGATAGCTCCAGATGAAGATTAAGTCGTGGCCTTGTTTCTGGAGTTCAAGCTCACTTGCTGCTCCATTATTCGGATGTCTTGTTCTGCAGCCCCGGGGCCTCCGACGCAGAGCGGATGCTGCAATCCTTTGAAATCAACCGTAAAAAAAAAGGGGGGAGATATCGCCGACTCGTTGGCGCGCAGGGTGCGTATCCAAGTTTCCGTTTAGCGGGCGACGACGCGCTCGCTCTGCCCGGTTATCTGACCGACAACACACTCACGAGTGCATGGACACAGCAACACACACACACACACACACGGATGTATAGCTCAGCTCGTGAGGACATAGTGCACTCTCTACATACTACTACACACATAAACGTAACATCAAATTCAACATAGTTCTATTCATAAAACAAAGCTTCTGCCCTCTTGAAGAAGCAAAGAAAATACATTACAACCCAGAGCCACTTACACACATGCATGTTACATTTACAATGTATTACTATACGGACAGTGTGTTCTCATTCCCAAAGCGCCAAACACCGACACACCTGATACGAGGCAGCCTTGAGCGTCTGTATGAAAGGCTTTCAAATAAACTATTATAACAGAGAGAAAGGCTCTGGATGTGTGATGATGTCCTTGAAAGACCAGAAAAATCCCACGTACAGTAGGGTGGGTGGAGTGGAGGTAGATGGGTCAAACTAACAAAGGACTTTCACCCAGGAGACCGGCGTTTGTGTCCATAAGTGTTGTTGAGGTATCGTACGTATATATCATGCTATTTTCATTTGACAGTGTAGTTTACATTCTTATTTTGAGCCCTAAACTTAAGCAAGTGTTGTTAATCTGAATCCACACGTTAACAACCAAAGAGACGCCAAGTGGTCCTGACCAAGCGTCAGTAAATTGTTACTATAATACGATAATAATCATATATATATATATAGTCTCCACCATTTTTTTCAAGCCCATTCAGTGCTACCCTAGTATACATCTAGTCTGCAATCTAATCTTTAATACTCCTAGACATGGCCCCAAAACTCATAGCTCATTGATATCCCATAATCTCGGGTGGCCTGTTTTACCCGTGCGGCTAAATTCACGTGATATGATTGGTCGAGTTAGTCGTATATATATTCCATACAGCCGAATGGTCCAGAACAGATTGCCTTGACTACTCCTGCCTGGGCCAGATCATTGTATGCATATCAATCTTTGTTTTAACTGCAAGTTTTTTCCTGAATTTTCTGAAACCCCCAAAAAGCTTTAGACGTGGGTATTTTCTAAAACTATGGGGTTGTTTACTTTCCAGAATACTTCTCTCCGTATAAACCCGTACTGGAAGGTAGCATCACATCTTTCTTCACTATTTTTTTTTCAATTCAGTTTATTTTATATAGCCCAACATCACAAATACAAGTTTGCCTCGGAGGGCTTTACAATCTGTACACATGACATCCCTGTCCCGGGACCTCACATCGGATAAGGAAAAACTCCCCCAATAAAGATAGTAAAAACCCTTTCACAGGGAAAAAAGGGGAGGAAACCTGAGGGAGAGCAACAGAGGAGGATCCCTCTCCCCGGATGGACAGAAGCAATAGATGTCATGTGGCCAGAATGAATAACGTAACGGAGTTACAGCACATTCAATGAATGTGACAGAAATTATTCATATAATGAGTAGTATGCATGGTCCATGATCCAGATAGCCACGACCCATTAAGCAGAAGGAGGTAGAGAGGAGGGGCATCCCAGGGGCAGTGGGAGGAGAAAGCAGGGCCATGGCAGCTGGCAGGACCGGCTCCAGGCCAGTTGCATCAGCAGGGCCAGGGGGAGGACCGTGGTTCCAGACAGCCACGAGTCCATGGAAAAAGAAAGTAGAGTTTTTTGAGGTCAAAAGTTATATTTTCTTGTTTTGCTTCTCCTTTAGTTTGCTGGCTAGTTTTGTTTGGGGAGCTACTTATTTCAGTTTTATTATTTTGACCCATCTCACTGGATATGATTTATTGTTCGAACGGACAAAAAAAACAATAGACTGCAGAGCTACTATTGTCTCCAACAGGTAAGTGGTCCAAGAGAGCTGGTGCAACGAGGTGTGCGGTTTATGCCATGGCCAGATTTTAGGGGTGCATGACACCATCTCAGACAACCAGACAACTGGTTTTCATAAGCATGAGAACCCGTTACACAGACGGCACTCGTCAGCACTCGTTCAGCTGCATTTTCATACGCCAGTGTTCCTGAGATTCGGGCAAATTTCACACTGTGCTTTGGCCTCAAGCCTCATCCGTCAAGCAGACTCCAACTGGTCCTGATGGTTATGTGACGTGTGTCTAGCGACCACACATGGGCGACTGTGAAGGTCACTGACCCGTATGAGGCCTTCTGTGTATGATTCAACCTTTCTAATGCTCTCTCTCTCTCTCTCTCTCTGAGCTTCGGTCTTCATCTTTAATCATGTGCAGAGATCAGCAGTGGTGGGGAAAAGGGAGGGAATGCAGACGTAAGCAGGTTCATTCCTCAGATGGGGCACACACACACACACACACACACACACACGTGCACACATGCAGATAAATATACATAAACAAATTACAATGTTCTCTCAGCTGCATGCACACGCAGGTACACTGGAAACAGACATAAACCTAACAGACTGGGATGAAATGAGCCCTTCATTTACTCTCCTGTTGTAGACTGGTGCGCTGACCGAAGTGTGTTTAGGGATTAGATGTTTGTTTGTGTGTGTTTGTGTTTGTTCTCGTACCTGCTGCATAGTGAGGACCGACATTTTTAACCACGGATTGAGCACATTTATGGGAAATGAGGACATTTGGGCCGGTCCTCAATTGTTAGAGGGTTGCGAATTAGATTTGAATGAATGAATGAATATATACTTTATTAATATATACTTTATTAATCCCCAAGGGGAAAGAAAAGCCTTTAATTGTGATGGTTTAGATTATCTTAATCCCTTGAAAACTGTAGAGCCCAGATAGGCTTCATGGCAGATTTTGCAATAAAAACTGTATAATTCACTTAATTTACTCATAACCAGTAACATATAGACTGATATTTACACATCTGAACACATAACTCACATTATACTATTGTATTATAACACCAACATTATTAAAATAGCCCTAGTGGTTGCAGAGATACACCTTTTTTAGTTTGGGTATGCAATTTTCGAGGCCTAAAAATAGGTTGGTTTTCAATTAAAGGGCTAGGGAATGCATAATGTTAATGTGGGTCCTCTCAACAAAAAGTACAGGGATGTGTGTGTGTGTGTGTGTGTGTGTGTGTGTGTGTGTGTGTGTGTGTGTGTGTGCAGCATTAACAGTCACAGTGCACCACAAACACATTATTATTTTAAACTACACTCATATCTACTCGGCAGCATTCAAGGTAATAATGTTAGTGTCTCAGCATAGTTTATATCAGTCCGCCTCAGAAAGCAGAACAACACATCTATCCACATGTGCGCCTCAACACGAGCAGGTGCAGCGCTCCGTTTTGAATGTGACTCTTTTGCAGCTTCATAAGTGAGGTTTGTTTATGTAAATTGGAAGAAAATATAAACATGCCAACACTCACATTTGAAAAGGAAGTAATCAAATAACATGCAGAGCCAAGAGAAGGGTGTGTGGGTAATGATATGTTTGCAGAGAGGTTAATGTGCACACCTCCCAGATCACATGGTAATGTGGACCTGCATGTTATTCAAGATGATTGGTCCAATCAGCTCCTTTTCAAAAAGGCCAGTTCAAAACTGATGAGAATATTCCAGCAAACAATTACACGTCGAAGGTTTAGGGTGAGGGATTTATTGTAGAATAAATGACAAAAAATGTTCCACTCACTCAAAATCACTTTAATTTTGGAATATAGCAATTCTGTACTGTGGAAATGTAATTGTATTGACACAAATGTGACAAAAATCCTACGAATTTGAACACATATTGATCCCTTTGACTGGTCCAGTAGTTTCCTGGAGATCACTACAGAGTATTAATGTGTGTAAATGTATTAGAAACACATCAAAGAGTTTAATAATCAAAAAGGTGAGGTCAGCTGCAAGAACACAGACGCATTTCAAACAGACACGTCCAGCTCTGCCGGTGTATAAAACATAAATGTCCACAGAATCTGTGAGGCTAGTACTTTAAGTGAATCCATTATTGTTTTTTGTAGCGTTTGTGTGCGCCTGTGCATGTGTGTGTGTGTTTGTGCGAGTGTTTTTTTGCAGCCAGTGAGCTAAAACAAGACCTTGTCACGGCATGGGAAGGATGTCGCAGAGCTCACGCGTTACGCAAACAATACAAACAAACAAACTGTGCCGAAAGCAGACAGGCGCAATACACCGACGAAACACACACACACACACACACACACACAGAACCAGATTGGACTATTTGGCTGCTCATCCCAATTGAGAGGGCCTTTGATCACACATCAAACAGATAGCAACCTGGGAGACAACACACATGCACGGATTCACACGGACACACCGATGGAGACACGCACAGGAGAGCCGGTCGCTCCTGGGAATGAGTGTGAAGAGGGTAAGAGCAGATGAGTGTCCGGGAGAGATGGGAGACCAGATGGATGGTGAACATGCGAGGAGAGAGAGAGAGAGAGAGAGAAAGGGAGAGAAAATTGGCTTGAAGTAAAGAACGAGTCCTCTATTCACACTGGGGACACGCTGGTCGTCATTTCCGGCTTACCATATTTCTCCTTGTACAGTATATTTTACAAAACAGAAGGTTTACTATTATTTTTACAGAACTTTTCTTGCTCAAGTCATCTCATACAACTATTAGTATGATAAATAATGACATTTTTGGAGTGTTTTCCTTCCACTGTCCTGCAACAGTTTATGGATGTTCATATTTAGGGCCGAGTATCATTCAAAACATCATGATGATGTTGAGGGAATCCCGATCACCTCCATGTACTTCATCCGATACCCATCATGGGAATTATAAATGTGTGTGTGTGTGTCTCACCTGCGAGCTAGTCACAGCTAGTCACAGCATAACTTAAAAAAAAAAAGAAGGTATGTTCGGGGTATGGAAACCCAGCTCCATTCATATTCAGACATCAAACAAACCGCTATCACAGAGTGGAGCAAGTTCTACGTATGCGAGTGACATATGTGTCTGTAAGAATTTGTTATTATTATTTATTTATTTTACACAAAATGCCACTGATGCTCAGGGTGTCAACTGTTTTGTTCCTTTTTAAAAAAAGATACGATGAACCCTTTATATCCCGGAGAGGCACGCAGCTTTATTCTCCATCAGCGCCGTGATCTCGCTGCAGCTGCAGAGCTCTCCCACACACGGCTTTGAAAAGGAGCAACTTGCTGTAACTACAACATGCGCATATTCAAAGAGGGTTTTATTCATACCCGATTTGCATAAGCAAACACTTTCCCCTCCGAGCACGGACAAAGACATACTGTACATGCACATTAAAGGCTACCAAATTATGCAAACATGCACTCAGATAGGCGTGAATGCACCCACATACTCTGCACACAGACGCACAAACACACTCCAGAAACAGCTCTTAATATGAAAGCATCGGAGTCTTTAATGAGCTGGATAATGTAGGCGGCTGTTTTTGAAATCCCGCTTCGCGTCTGTACCAATCTCCAATTCCTCACCTCCTTACTCTCTCTCTCTCTCTCTCTCTCTCTCTCTACCTCCCTCTCTCCTTCCAAACCCCTTTCTTCTGCCTCCCCGCTCTCCTCCTCTCTGTCTTCGTCGATGTCTAGCTGCGGCAATTCCGTTTTAATTGCTTTCTGAGTCACCTAAATCCTCCGAGGAAAGACGGAGAAAGTGAAGGAGAGAGACGGAGACAGAAAGAGGTGGTGTATTTAAACATTTAAAGACTCAAACGCACACTTTGTCTCCGCCTCTCCCCCCTCTTGTCTTTCCCTTCTCCTCCCGTCTTCCAAAAAAGGTCTGACAGCTCGAAACTTTTGTACTAAAAGTATTTAGAGCTGGGAAACATCCATTTTTAACTTGACATTACAGTACATTTATTTTTTAAAAGGACTTGAATATGTGAATTTTGGGTCTTTCTAGGAGGAAAAAAGAAATATAACCGTATTCCATCAAACAAATGGTTTTCCAATGAATGACTAAGGAGACAAATCTTCCTCCCTTTTAATTTCTCAGCTGGTTAGGAGTCTTTTTCAGGCCGCCCTATTGCGCAACAATCCCTAAGGAAACTGCAGCAGACTGATAGTTTTCTTAATATATATGTTGTCTATATGTTCTTTTTGTACCTATTTGCACTTTATTATTATCTGTATTCACTATATGTTGGACAAGAGGAACGCACTTTCAAATCTTCTGTATGTTTGCACATGTGGAAGAATTGACACTAAAGCTGACTTTGACTTTGCTTATGTCACCAATGGCGTAATTATTATTATTGGATTTTTTTTTTAAATCTATAAAAACACTGGACTTTCAGATCAAAATTGACACACAAGACACAACTTGATGAAAAACTTAAGATTAATTTCAATCTGTTTTGACCAAATCCCTTCAGAGCGGATCAAATATTAATCTCTTGGAACCCAGAACCAGAGTATGTGAAATGAACCTGTTGCATTGCTCTAAGTCACATGCTGTGAAATTGATATTATGATAGCATCTCGAGGCAAGTGAAACCTGCAGACTGTGTTGATGTGTTTTCACATTCAGAGTGAGTCTGCACCAGAATCAGGAACAGCCAATACAGACTAGACATGGATGAAAGAACATCACCTAGTTTTCCTCTCTGGAAGAGGCCGTGATGTAAAATAAAGGGCAGTTACATAGTGGAGATTAGCTAAAATGCTCAATAAAGCCGGTGCAGATCCTTTCAACTCTCTTTGACTGTTTCAGCCTCAACTGCTTTCTCATTTCGGCTTTGAAGTTGAAATCGAGGTCCTCCGTTCATGCAGCGGTCATCAGACTGAGTTGATAAGGTGTTGATGAAAACAGGCCTTTAAAGCGTCTGTATTTCCATTTATCCATCTGAAGACGATAATGTAGGAATCCATTTTTGAATAAAAGAGTCAACGTTTTTTCTTCTTAACATGCGTTAAAAGGTCCTTATTAGATGTCTCTGTCTCATCCTTTTGAAGTCCATATCCAGACAGTAAGATCTGATCATGGAAAAAAATAAAAAGCGGCATCAGCAGTTGACTTCCGTTGAGATTAGACGGTTCATTAATGCAGCTTTGCCTTGATAAGACGAGGTAAAGATTTTTCCACTGTTCTCCTTCTTTAAAACGGGACACAAGCGGCTTGATTGACAGTTGCCCTTGGAATATTAACGCCGATATATCACCGGTGCTCTTTTCTTCTGCTTCGCTTTTAGTCGCCACACTTCCATTCTTCTTTTAACACAATGTCTTTAAAGTCTGGTCGTTTCTTTTTTTTTTTTTATTATATCCCTGTGATTTTCTGCCAGAGAAACATTATCCCTTGTTTACATCCATCCTGCTTGGACAGCACTTACATGGCAGGTTCATGGCATATTAGTGTACAACTGATTCAGTCATTATGTCGGTTTTATATGGCGTTAATCACAACTGTCTCTTTAGCAGCTGCTACTTTTAATTAAACAAAAAAAAAAGACCTCACTTAAGTTGAGCGTTAAAACTTTGCTCTCCAGAGGACCCGGGCGAAGCGAAGCTGCCCTAAATTACAGACGGCCCGTGTTTTGCTGAGTCAGCCTGATCCCGTGTTTTGTGTGTGTCTGGTGGCAGCTGTTTTGTAGCCAAGTGTGCTTGGGAGTGTGTCTATGAATATCAAATAAAGAGTGCTCAAAGGCATGCCTCGGTGTGGGGGCCTTCAGACATGCTCCATATTATTTGATTGCCTTTTGAATTAAACATGTTCTCTCTCATTGACCAGATGCTCTCAACCCAATAACCAATGGATGAGGTATCGAGTAGACATTTACAAAATGGCAGTTCCACCACTGCTAAATAACACAGTCAAACTTCTAAATGTTTCATCTGAAAGCGTTGCGTGAACAGCCAGACGGACCCCTGTCCATTTAAATATTAAAGTGGTTATGTCATCAGTGCACTCTCATCTCCCTCTGCTCCCTTTTTATTCACCGATTCTCTCCTTCATTCTACTCTAGTTTCTCTACGTTTCATTTTATACACAATATGTATGTATGTGTGTGTGTGTATGTGTGTGTGTGTGTGTGTGTCTGCTGGTGCCTTTTTGTGCACTATTACAAAGCTGTTTTGACACAAACACATCTTTCTTCTTCAATTCTTTCAAGGTCTTTTTAGTAAAACATATTTATATAGTGTATACATGTGTTTTTTCAGACCATCTTTTTTCTTATCTGAAAAACACAAAAGGTAGTTTTAATCACAACGAACGCCTGCATGACCACACTGCTCTTTAGATGACTGAGTAACTTCACACAAACACCTGCTTAGGTAGCCACAGGTGTGCTGTCACATGACCTCATCAATAAGAAATGATGGATCAACACCATCTGCCTGAAGTGAGATTTTTTTTTTTTGATTCTCCACACACAGTGTAGGTCGCTTCTGGGGACATTATAATGACTTACAATCATTTCCGGTTGACTTAACCTTATCCTACCCACTTTGCCTCACGCTAACCCTCAATCTCACCTTAACTGACGACCCACGAATCAGCTTTTTGTTTTTCTGTGGAGCCCAATTATTATTAGCTATCCCCAATTAACCTCGGTATGAAATGTGTCCCCAAAGGTATCCGAAGTTAGCGACGCATCCACACACACACACACACACACACACACTCCTACATGACCAACAGAGGACTATTAAACTACTCCAACCAAGGAGGGACCTCTGTTTCTGGTCATGAAAAACCAAAAATAGAAATTTGAGAAAAAAAAGGTATTGGAATGAAACCATGCATGGGCATCGAGCTACACAGCAGAAACAAATGTGCATGCATACTTTGAACATGATTCCCTAATAAATTGATGGACATCCTTCCGCCAAGAAAAAATCCTTGTTTGTGTCGTAAATGGTTCCGATTCTGAAAAAATTGATAGATATGCTGCTATAAAAGCTCATACTTTGGGAAAGCTGTGCATCAGGGTTTGCAACCTGGCTGGTTTGGGAGTTGCTCCAGGAACATCAATGAGGTCGGCCAGCAATGGACGCCATGAAAAGGGCTCTGAACCATAGATGTGCATGTAGACAACATCAAGATAAACTACAGAGGCACCGTAAAAGATGCAAACAGAAAATAAAGCATTCCAAACACATCCCTCCCTCTCTCTCTCTCTTTGAACCAGTCTTTGAAGAATCAGAGTGTGTTAATAGTCAGCGTGCCAGCAGCAAGGATTACTAAATGAATGCAAAGCTCCCCATGCATCTCTTTCCAATCCACAGAACAGGTGACTCGTCCAAAGACGCAGAAAGCTCAGCCGTGTGTAGCTCGAGCCCACGCTGCCTTATCTTCTCTATCCTCCACACTCTCTTTACTATATCTGCAAAACAACAGGTGCCAGTGCAAAGGTCTGCAAAGAGCCCTTAACGTGTTTGCAGTGTTCAAAATGAAATGATTAGGAACAAATCCAATCAACATCACAGCTTTCTTTCTGCTTGGAGGACGAGTGAGATGGAAAAGGCACACGACACGCGACACACACTACTTAAACAAAGTTAGTAGGACTTAAATCACCCGTAGGGTTCATGCAATTAGTGGTTAATGCTTGTTAATTTAGTCAGAAATAATCATACTTTCACATTCATTTATGTGCATGAGCGTTTCATGCCCTGTTCTTACACATTTCTAATCTTCTTTGCATGAATGCAGCTCAACCGAATTTGAGCTTTCAGGGATAATATAGATGAAATCCTCTTCCTCTCCTCCCTCTGACTGCCTTCTCTCCCATCTCACTCTCTCTTCTCCCGCCATCTGTTGACTCGATTGCTCGATAACAAGTCCTGTGTTTCATTTTGGAATGGACAGAAATACAATAATATATTTGTCTGGGCAATCGCCTCATCTCCAAGCGCTTGATTCTTGCCAGAGGAAGGTTAAAACATAGGTTCAATTACAGCGGATCGCAGATCCATATCTGGTAAGGATTAAGTGAAAAGAGCCACAGAGGGGGTGGTTTCTGTCATTGAGGGCTGGAGGATTGTCTCCTGTTCCACCCTGATTTTTTTCTGTTATTTAAAACTATTTATTTTGCATTCGTACCTTGCATACGTAAAATAAAAAGAATGTTCTCTTGCAGCAAAGTACAGTCAATTTTGGACGCACAGGGACATAACATTGTTTTTTGGTTGAATGAAATGAATGAAAAGAGGCCTTGGATGCAGTGCACATGTATGGTGTTGCAGCAGCTGTAGATTAGCAATCCAGCTGGTTCGCTGAGCCGCAGTCTTCACTGGTTTGTTAAATTGTGTATTCACACATCCTGCATTGCCATAAACTAGAATACAGTGGCTGGTTCAGTTCACTTCACTGGAGTAAAATGGGCTTTAAGGGTTGAGAGAGGAAGCTTGTGTGTGTGTGTGTGAATGCGGGTGTGTTTTATATGTCTTGTGGGGACATACATATGTTTACACAGCCACATTGCGGGGACTCGCCTTCCTTGTGGGGACAAAATGCATGTCCCCATAACGTCAGTCGTTACAGTTGTTACAAGAAAGCAAAAGTTTCAGATATTAAAATGTCAGAACACAGCATGAGTATTTAATCATAGGACTCAATTAATCATGTAATGGATCACATCTACAACCTGATGAGCATCTATAAACACGTGAAATCTAATTTTGAAAACTTGATCTGCAAGAAATTTCAGCAGCATACCTAAAAGCCCCCTGCCCATTTATAGGCAGCAAGAGATTACGATCTAAACAGTTAAACCTTATATGCAAATTTGTGATGCATGTGACACTTCCCCACATCCATCGACAGAGTAGAGGACAAAGAGGAGAGAGAGAGAGCTGCACCTACACCTGTCAGGTGACTCTCGAACAGATGGTCCAATCCAAATACAGCACCACGGGCTCCAAAGACAGCGGGCGCTGACGCTGTGAGTGTGTGTTCACATGCTTGTGTACTTTTGTCCATCTGTGTGAATGTGCGCAGGGACGAGGTTAGCGATGAGCTCAGAGGTGGAGCTCGGCCAGCAGCCCAGCGGCAGACAGCTGGCTGCAGGTTCAAGTCCCGAGGTCTGGCCCCTACGGGTCCGTGCACATGTCGAAGTACTGTTAGCACAAGGCCTTATTCTATGGAAAGCATAAGCTCGGGAGCAAAGCGGAGGACTGCTGCAGCAGCAAAACCTGTTTTAGCCACGAAAAGAAAGGCCCAGCTACACAAATCAATATCAGTTAAAGTGTGTGCTATATTTAGAATATTTTCCAATGGGCAACTGAACTATACAACACTGTTTTTTTGTAAATGGAGTCTTTGAAGAAAGCATGGGAAAGTTTCCCGTTGGAAAGGGCTGTCTAGCGGAACGATAAAGCAGTGAAAATATTCCAAATATAGCGTGTGTTTAAACAGATATAGATTTATTTTAGAAGTCTAAAATGCGTTTTGCTTCTGCCGCCGTCCACAGGAATACATTGCTTTGCTGCGCTGCAGTAACTCCTGTCTTTTTCTCCATAGGGTCATCTACTGTAGGACTACACTATGGATAAGTACCTCACACAACCCCACTCTAAAACACATGAACTATCCCTTTCAGCTATTAAAAAAGATCAAACAATTTTAACTTTGCATTGGCAGTGATAGGCAAAATCAATGCAGACTAAAAAGTGATAAGAACAGAAAAAAGTAAAATAATACTATAGTAATAGTATGACAACATGCTTATCATAGGAAATATTACAAAACAACAGAAAACTAAACGACATCCCAACAATGTTACATGTATGAATCCAGGAAGATAACACTAATTTGTACGACTTTTTACAAACAGGATGTGGAGGAACAACTCTGTCAATATCTGACTTTGATTGTGCAACAAAAGATGGTTCTGATTGCAAAAACACAAAAAAATACTCAAGTGATACGTGTCTCAACATTTGATTAAAATAACGTCTTAAACTCTTGAATCTTCCCTTCCAAAGATTATTTTTGACATTTCTTTATCCGACATCTCTTTCTAGTCAAAGCTCTCATTAATACATTTGTCAATATGTTTGGCATCTTAAAATTATCTTAGAATGTATTAATAGTGACATTTCTATAAATAACAGCACCGATATCCCAAATACTGTACATGCAATTTGACTTGCCAAAAGCCACAGTTACAATGTGAGGCTCTCTTCTGTATTATTTTCCTCCCAGCATCAAATCTGAGAGCACCTTTGAGACTTTGTCACTATTTTCGTCAGGATTTGATCAACATCCAGGTCAACTCACAGCGTGCTCAGTGCTGTCTGAAAGTTGCTACTTTCCAGCATGAGTCTCACCGCTGGCGGCTCAGTTTGACTCCAGCTACGAAGAAGACAACAACAGAGGCTGAACCGCTAAAAAGTAAATCACGTGGCAGCGGTTCCGTGTCAAAGCCTTGTCGGGGACAAGTACCTGGCAATGTTTAGTCATTTGCAAAAAGGGTTGTTGAAGTTGTCAGTGCTTTAAATCCTGTGCAAATCTTCCGCGGTAGTCGGGCTGTGACAGCCGTGGGCGTGGCGGCACTCAGGATCACAGGCGAATGCTACACTTTTTATTTTGCAGCGTGAGCAGACGTGCTGAAAAGCAAAAGGAGTGCAATGAACGAGCGCCTCATTGAAAGAAATCAGATCATTTTTTGTGGAGGAGAAATTTTGTGGATGACAGTTCTTTTAAAAATTTTTTTGAAATGAATCGAAACAATCTTGATATATTTTATTATGAAAGTAAAAATGCCAACAGATTGTGGTTTCTAGCCTCTCCGATACCATTGTACATTAAATATTGTAATTGTGGACAAAACAAGCAATTTTAAGACGTCATTTTGGGCTACTTTATAATACTACTTTATATTATTTTACAGAGCAAAGGATTATTCCAAACATCAAAAAAGAATCGGAATAAATTCAGAATGAAACAAATACGTTGTTGCCATTTTACTGTCCAGTCTACACATTGTCAACCCCTCGCTGCACTTTTTTCACGTATCGTACAAACATAAGGAAACATCCCACTGGCATATTTTTATTTCTAATTCTCAGATTGTGACTTAATATTAATTTCCTCCTCATTAACAACCTGGCTCTTCCTCTACTGGATACATTCCAGATTTGTCATATGTCTGAGAATAAAGTAAAGGTTGGTAAACTTGCACACACATCGTGACTAATTCACAAGCTGTACGTCGTTAATAATTAATGTGCACCACTTGACCATGTCTTCCGTTTTGAAATCATGAAGTATCATCAAATACATGTTTTTAGTACGAAAGACAGACCGCATTTTCATTCGCCAAGCGCACCTCCTACATGCATGACTCAGTATGACAGAGCCAACATGTGATTGTGCGGGTTATTATCTAATGCATACTTCTGATGGGTTCATGCGGTTTACCTCGGCTGATGGCTTAAAGGCATCTCATGCCGACACTGTGTGCCCTTCAAAGCTGTGGCTCTGAAAGGTATCATGCAATCGCTATATCGTAATTGAATATGACTCAGTTGTCATATAGCCTTCCACCAAAGCATCAGCCACACACACACACACACACACAAACACACACAGAAATGTGTGTATGTTCAGTAGACTGTGTTCCATAAGCTTACAACCAAAGCCCATTAAAAACCATTACAGCAATGTGCCATGTCATGAATAGTGCCACTTAAATAATAAAGTATTGGGCTGTTACAGCACTTACTTGTGTTTCTGATGAAGACAAAACATAGTACCATCTACACAAAACTCATATTTTCACTATCATCCGTTTGGATGAAAGGTCTGCTTTCATGTTTAACACCACGGCTGCAGCTCAATTCCCCCGCAGGCACAATAGAAGCAGCGAAAGCGTCGCAGTTCAATCTCGGTGAACCCGAGGCGGAAAGTCTTCGGCCTCAGAGATGCCGATTATTTTGTGGATGGCGGTGATGGAGAACGAGACGATGCTCCTCCATTTTTAATACCCCCCAGTCATTTTGAACCAAACCCTGCTATTGGTGCTTTAGTTTTCAATCTCTTAGCTACTGTTCCCGTACTTTAAACTCTGTCGGAGTCATTTCATCGACAAACATCAATTAGGCAGTCTGCTAAAGTCACAACAACATCACCAGACATGGCAACCGCTGCACAAAAATGTAGCAGCCAATCAGCAAGCCCCAATTAACCATGGATGGAAACAATGAAAAGCCCTGATGAAAAGCACAGCGCCAGCAGGAGTGCAGTGTGTACAAAACCTTGTCATCCTTGGATCATGATTTTCTCAGTTCTTCTAGGATTTTGTCATTTTCTCTGTCGCAACAAAAAAAAATGGGATGCCAAACATTGAGCAAATCAACGTGACGAGCTAACAGGCAGAAGTTGTTTTCATGTTAAAAATGACTTCCGTTCGCTTCTTCCTAACAGCTCCCTCCCTCTTTGTGTCTTTGGGAAAGTGGTCTCCCTCCTTGTGCAGCAAACAGCAGGCGGAAACCCGAAGGAGTTCACACATTTTCCGATAAATGAGTTCAAAGTACATCTAGTTTATCTATTTATTTCTTCTTCTGTGTAATGCGCTATCCTCTCCTCTCCTCTCCTCCTCGGCATTCACTTCCCAGCTGTGAGCACAGTTTATTATCCTCCCTCTCATCAGATATTCAGTGTTCAGCCGAAGCGATTATCTAAATTCTGCTTGGAGTGAGAAAAGTAAAGATACGGGAAGAAAAAAAAAACATTATCAGAAATTCACCCTCACTGTAAATAATGACAATCTTCAGTGACATGGAGCTAAATCTAATCTCAATGCACACTTAGAGCTTCTTCTTTTTGAGGTATTTTTAAGAGACAACGTGATCTCATTCATACTATACCTATTGTGCCACAAAGCCTTTTGCATAGTTTCTCGATGCTGAGGGTTCATTCGTGGTTGTAAAACTTCGCAAAACTGTTGATTGCAACATGGTAACACGTAGAAAGGCCTCTGAAAGGGGCACATTGTGCGTCAGTTTCTAGACGCCCAAACTGTGATTACACATCTGTGAATATACTTCTCACCTGTTTCTACAATTGCATCAATCCAGCATGAGAAGTGATTGCCAGCTATTTCTTCTTTGAACCGCAAAAAGCTCCGGTAATACCGCCAAGCGGCCACTTAAAGTGAACATACAGCGGTCGAGTAGATATTCTTTTCTTCAAGGTTGTAGTACGGAATAACGACTTCCTAACCTCATTAGTCAAAGCATTAACAAAGGCTGTAAATCATTTGGGGCTTTAATTATATCCGGTTTTAAAGTCAATGGTCATGTTGTGACAATTTTAGTGCTTTGGTGCTGAAATGGCTCTCTTGGCATACCTGAGGTACAACCGCCAGCGTATCTATATATAAGTAGCTTTATCTTTCCTTATAATCCTGTGTTTTTACACTCCAATGTCAGACCGAGTGAGTCCGCCCTTAGTTGTGCAGAGAGATCGAGACCAGGAAGTCCCCGCCACTCCTCATCCCTGCGGATGCATGCACAGACGCACTGATGGCCTTTTTTTGACTGCAATTTTGGAGAATGAGACTGTGGGTGACACACTGTATGGGCACATTGACGCTGAAGCTGTTTGCCGGCTGGTAAAACTAAAAAGAGAGTACAACACTGTCAAAATAAGTCAGACTTGAGTTATAGGATGTGAAGCCGTTACAAGACTGGTGCAAATGTGCAATCTGTTCGGATGAGAAAACTAAATGTGCTTGACTGCATTAAAGCAAGTATACTCTGTCTTGAAGTTTATCTTTCTACTTTCCTTGAAGTGACAATACAACAGGAACAATGTAAAAATGAGTTTAAAATGTTGCAAGTAAATCTACCAAGGTATTTTCGGTACAATAAATGCAAGAATTTTACTTTTTGATAAACACGTTAGCAGTACTTCAGCCATTTGTATTTTAAATTAAATTGTCCATAATGTATCATGTATGTGTATGTTTGTAAAATCTTAATCTCCAATATAAATACAGGCTCAAAATAAGTGCAGTGGAGTAAAACGTACAACATTACTCTGAAAAGCAGTAGAGCCGAAGTATCAAGTAGTATGCGCATATATATATATATATATATATATATATATATATATATATATATATATATATATAGGAGTACTTATATGTATAATTCCCGTAGAATTGTGTTAAATTCTGTAATAATTGCGGAATAAAAACTTCTACCAGTACTAGATATTCTACAACCTCACATGTTATACAAGGATAGTTTATTGTATGCAAATAAAATGTTTGAGTATTAACTTTTATTTACTAAAGTATTAATTATTGTTGTTAAAAAAACATCTTGAGTCAAAGTCAGAGATGTAATCTAAGATTAATGAGTAAAGCGACCTTAATTTAACGCTACTTCACCATGTCTCCCCCAGGTGAATTTAACTAAACAAGTAAAACACTTAACCAACCTCCGTCTGTATTCAAACTAGAAATATAACACAGAAGAATAAACATAAAACCAGTGTCACGAATGCACTGATCTGATTAGTAGAACAGCATCAATATTCATATTACAGCGGTCCACCTTGAATTTATAAGCTCTTACACAAAATACATGGTACCTCATCAACAATGCATCTTACTCTTTAGAATATCTATACAGTTTGCATAATGAGGAGCTTTGAATAGAGTTTTCTATTTATTTTTTAATCTGTGACATTGATGTAATGTAGCATAATGTATGAAATAGGAAATGAAGCGCAGTGAAGCGTGTGACATATGATAGATGAGAGTGGGAGAGTTAGCTTAGCAAATGGAGCAAAAACTAAGCTAATTACTGCGCTTTCTTTATAAATATATAGTGCATGTATACTATAATCTTTGTCGGTTGTCACATATTTCCTTTTTTTTAAGTCGCTGTTTCTATTAATAAGCTAACACATCTGCTGCAGACTATTTCCTGGAGGCTACCGTTGGGGCCTTTTTGACAACTAGCTAACGGGATCCGATAAAACCGCCGCAGCTGTTGTGCGACACAGTGGCAGTCACACTCATTTTAATACTATTAAAATGTGTCTTCACATCTAATTTCACAGCAGTATATAAATGAGAATCTAGCTCTCACTGCTTCATTACGCTGCAATAGTTTGAAAAAAGAAATCATAATTTCCTAAAATCAAATCAAGTTCTGCATAATCTGAAATTGTTTGTTCTGGTAACGCACCGACTCACTTGCTTGCCACTTTTGTGGCTCTGTGACTGATTGTATTTGAGTGCACATTATATATGCCTTGCATGCACCAGTGCCTTTGTTGGCCCATTATTCATCATTACATCATTCATATGAAGTGGTCTGTTTAAGGAAAGCATAACACTCCTACGTTTACTTGAATGGCAACATTTCGTACCAAGCCACTATTGTGTTTCTGCATATTGTGTTTCCAGGTGTGTGTGTGTGTGTTGTTTGAACGTGAGTGTGTGTACTACGAAGACACGCTGTCACCTTCCGGAGCCCAGGTGGCCAGGGTCACGTGAGTGCCGTATGCAGTCGAGCTGGTGTAGAGCGTCCATCTGGTCTCTTTATACACAGTGTGCGTGAGTGTGTGTGTGTGTGTGTGTGTAAGTAAAAGTGACCTTGCCTGCTTTCCAGGGCAGAGCTTAGAAGCTGCAACATCTCAGCCTTTCATCCTGACAAGGTGTCTGTTTCGAAAGTTTAATTACGCAAGAACAGAATGATCACATCCAAAACTCTTTCCGGCTAACGTGTACTTCAGGCCTTTTCTCTTCCATCTGCCTTTCCATGGACTCCAATTAAAATTGATTTGCTAAGTGCAACGTATTCTCATACATCGGTACCTATAATGCCTTACGAGTACTCCTCATTTCGCCTGCGTTCCCCTATACATGTCCTCTCAACATAAACCTACGTCTACCGGATCCACTTGGTTAGGTTTAGGCAACAGAACGTCTTGGTTAGGTAGAGGGAAATATCAGAGTTTGGATTGAAATAACTTTGGAAGTGGTGTTACTAAAGTCCAGACGTTAGGCTGCAAATAAATCAAAGTTGGCACACAAACAACAGACTCCTGGCTGAAAGTCTGTTTTTTTTTTTTGGTACCCACCCCTGACCTGCTCCCAGAGTTTTTCACTCTTTGTCAGTGTTTAGATGGGATACCTACAAATTGCAGAGCATTTCTTTTTGTTGGTATCACTAAAAACAGTGCATGAGAACAGCTTGCTAAGAGATGAAGTGAAACAATTCAATATTTTGTACACATTGTGGTAAAACATACAATGCAGTAATATAACTATCCCCTTATGGAATTCTCTGTCTACTCCTATTTAAAGCAGCAAGTGATATCTTCCCATAAGTATTCGCTCATGCAGAAGAGAAGTGTAACAAAATGAAGGTTTTAACAAAAGGTTTTCTTATGTATACTCTCTATACTTGTAAAGACAGGGATTATCCCACGCTGTTACTTTTTTCCGCTTCCTTTCTTTTTTTGTCCCACTGTGTCATTTACTGCTTTTTTAGATTGCACTAAATGTAACTTGTCAAATCGCTCCACATGCTCTGGGAACCAGTTATCACAGTGATGCCAAATTTAGAACGCTTCCTGTGAATATGCTGTGAATATCTTTATCTAGCTTTTAAATGCCTTCTCCCCTTCGTTTCTTCTAGTTAGGAATACCTGGTTTCCAGCCTACCTCAGACCTTGTGACTGCTCACACAACTGTCAAGACATGCTAGTTTTGGACTCTTCGCTTATTCACGACAAAAGTATGAGGTTTGGCGTCAAGTAGGTTATAAAACAAAAGTGAGGTCAAAGAAAAAGGTGGTCTCTAACATCTGGGTCCTGTATTTATTTGACCCACTTCTCCACTCCCACCCACCTGACGCAGGCTTGACAATTGACAATGATGGAATCAGTCGAAAGCCCGCTGGAGCCCCGGTGCGCTGGTGGCAGATTCCTCGGGGCGCTGCGGTATTTGATGAGCCGGGAGTGAGAACGGGTTGCAGCTGTTGGCCTCGGGGGTTTTAGATAGCCGTGTGCTACAGTCAGCGCTTCTTGTGACCTGCTTTCAATGAGCTTTGCTTGGAGAGCACAGGCTTTATTTCCACCCCCAATTAGACGTGATCCCTCACTGGCTTCCCACAACACTCGCATTCAATGGAGGGCCAAGCAAAGTACTGATCCCTTTGAAAAAATGACATGATCTATTCAACACTTTTGCGACTCAGTGGAGTAGTCAGCATTCATGCTTTTCCATTAGCTTCCTCTGATTTGAAATACAGTTATATGGACTAAAAGACATCAATAAGTCATTTTGTTCACTGCCAGATCCTTGAAACATTCCAATCGCTGCTGAAAAATGTATTGGGTCAATAGTGCCGGATACAACTCGAAAACAACAGCATCCAAATATCAAAGTACTATTAACAACTACCTGTGAAAAGCAGGTTGCATTTCATCTGTGCAGCTTTCTGTCAGCAGCTGATGTCGTGCTGCATTATTTACCTTTGCCTGACAGCTAGCTACCTGTGGATATATTAAGATACAGAGTGATAACAATGATGAGTGTATATTCTCCAAATACTGACAAGTCCAGGAAGGTTTTCATTCTTTCATACATATGTGCTTTGTGTCCTCATTTAAAAATATTTCTTCTTTCTTTCGCTGTACTCATCCATCTGTTGATATTGCTCTCGCTCGCCTCGAGCGATTCTCCCCACAATCCATTCATTTGTCAAACATATGAGCGTCAGCCTCCTCTTTTCTTATTTTGTATGCCTCTTTCTATCTGACTGTTGTGGGTCTATACAGTATGTGTGTCTGAGATATATTTAGCATGTAGCATTTTGTTCTCACTGTGACAATAATTGCCTATTCTGTCACTTGTGGGCTCGTGTTCTGGATCTGCACCGGATGCAACAGACTTAGACTCACTGTACGTGTACACAACCACGAGATTTAGAGACAGCAGCACTTTAAACATGACTCATCACCACCAAACTGGGTACATTTGGTCAAATTAGAATAAAAAATAAAATAAAGATACTATTTTTGCAATCTATGGCCTGATCTGATTCACCTGACAGCAAACCATATTGCTAACAAGCTAAAAAATGCTGTTGAGTCAAAACTGATTTGTTAATATGGCAGGTAATTACTTTTGTAAAGTGTTTATAAAATATTTGCCTCTGGCAATACTGGAATACTCTCATTCAGCTTTACACTGTTAGACCAATCATTGAATAATCCAATTACTGAAATTAAGGCTCTAACAACGGTGCTTTACCCGTTTAACAGACCCCTTTCTTGAGACGTTAGCATAAAAGTAGACCATTACTATAATTTGCTCTGACTGGTAGGGGAATGCGACCCTGACTATTCACTACCCAAAATGCCAGCCTTCCTTCCACTGATGTTATTTCATTTGGAAGTCTATGATTTTCTAGAAATGGAACATTGTGATCTCAAGTAGCCGCCGTTTCATTACTGCTAAAATGAAAGAGTGCAGGTGTGCGGAGGAGGGGGAGGTACAGCTGGGCCGCTTTCTCTTGGAGGGATCGCTCCACGTTTTGCCTCGCAAACCATCCTTTTGTTCTGATGGCTTGTTGCGGGGGAAATAAGTAAAAAAATCCCAATTATGGGTAATGTAAATGGTCGGGTGGTTTGGTTAACAGATGGGAGGGGATGCAGGTGGAGGATGGACGGGGGACTTTGAGACGGACTGGGCTCCAGCATCATTAGCATTTGGCTGACGGGGACAGTATGGATTAGGGGTGGCCCTGGCCGCCCAGAAGTGCTGATGTGAGGAATAGAGCCAAACAGCTTGCTGATAAATACATGAACATGAAGAGATGTTTGGGCATGCTTTAACGCACACAAACAGGCTTAGTGCGACATGCACCTCTGATCCATTAAAACACTGGATTCGCTCCAGCAAGTCATCACAACTTCCGTAAAAGTCGGGTTACAAGCCGCTACTACCCGTTAGCTTCCTGCTGTAGCCAACTAGCGCTCCTGATAGCGCTCCGTTAGCTCCCCGACAACCACCGAAGGTAGCGGGACCAGCCCCGGCTCGACATCCGACTCGGGCAGAGGGGCAGTAGCGGCAGCAGCGGGGAGCTAGCGCTGCTGCTAGCTTGCCACAGCAGGGACACCCACCGGAGGTAGAAGCGTCTTGTAACCCGACTTTTACGGTACAATAAAATAGATAACAAAATAGATAACAAAACTAACGCATATCGTCTGCCACCTCTATGGTAATGGTCCGAGGAAGTTTCGACAACTGTTGCTACTTGGTAGCATGTAGCTAAATCTGTCCGATACTTCCTGAAACAACACATGTAATGCTCAAGCACCTCTGCAATCATAATTTACCTTCCAAGATTAGCATTTAAATCAGCTTCCACCTGATTGTTCTGAATCAGGATGTCTTTTCTCTTGCAAGGACAGTTTTCTTTATTCGTGTATCCTTCGTTCACACTTTTAAAGGGTTAACTCGTGGTTCCTCCTTGTGGACGATGTCAGATAGATGACTCCCCTCGAAGATGTCATTGCCTTTTGTCTCACGTGCTGTTTTTTTTTTTTTTTGTCTCTTCCTCTGATTACATATGTTTCTCTGCAGGTCCACTCTGCCCAATTACTGCCACTGCTCCTCTCCTCTCCGGCCTGTCTTTGGCTGCTCGCTTACAGCCGGAGGCCCCTGTGGCAGCTCCACTGGTAATTACACCTCAAGAGAGGCAAACACACATGCACAC
The DNA here is from genome assembly GCF_910589615.1 of Taurulus bubalis. Taxonomy (NCBI): domain Eukaryota; kingdom Metazoa; phylum Chordata; class Actinopteri; order Perciformes; family Cottidae; genus Taurulus; species Taurulus bubalis. Next base: position 4,626,942 of record NC_136602.1, read on the forward strand.
ACAATGACAACCACATGGACTCACACATACACACACAACCCCACAGTGACTTCATGCTTCACTGACATGTTGTCTAATTGCATCTCAAGAATTGATAATTAAACTGGAAAAACTAGCAAAGCTTTGTGAGAATGTGTGTGAACATTCATGTTTGTGTTCAAAGCGCAAAGCCCGTGGCAAGTTGAATAGCCGCATTAATAAAGGTGCATGAAAGTCCATGAAAAAATATGTTCTCTCTCAGCCACTAATCTTTGCCAAGGAGAAAATAATACTGGAAATTCCTCTGAGATTATTGGTTATCTATGTTTTGTCGATGCTAGCTTTTCATTGTTGTGTCACAAAACATTCAAACATGTGTTTCAATTCTTTCTCAACAACATTAACATGTTTTCTGGTGTTTAAACTTGAAGGCAAATTACCAAGTCATGTAGTGGAAGTGTGCCGTAGCGGGTTTAACAGAAATAATTATGTTGTGTGAGCCTCAGGATTATTCCTAACAAATGGAATGACAGCAAGAAAACACATTGCAAGAGAATAAAGGATGCAAAGTGACAAGGAAATTGTGTTTTAATTTTTTTCCCCATAGTTTCCTTTTGTTTTTAGGTCACACATTTCATATTTAAGTGCAATCAAGTACGCAGAACAGTCATGTTATTTACGGAATATAACCGCATGTGATTTAAATAGTCTTTTCCACATGAATCTTTCGTCTTAATATAGCAGCATTAACCTGGTTCCTACCAGCAAACCAAACAGAGGTAGCCAGGGCTGATTCATTATGGATGGAGCTCAAAGTGAAATGTGGTGTTTAATGATTTTCATAGCATCTCGATTCTGGCATAGATGCTTTTTTTGGGGGGGCTTGTTTCCAACCACAGCGCTGCTTTATGGCTGGTGTTGTTTAAGGACAACGTCTAGCCTTAAACTTAAGCTTTGTGTTGCACAAAATGTCTTACTTTGTGTCGAAGCGTCTTGTGCCAGTCTCGCTCAATCATCCGTCCCTAAAGATGTTCTGACAATGTCCTGATCTCAAAGTATACGTTTAGGTCTCTGGAAGTGCTGAGGCGACGCACATAAACAGACATGTGTACACACACACACACACACACACACACACACACACACACACACACACACACACACACACACACATTAAATGTCTCCACACAGCCTCAAGCCACAGCTGAAATGTCACAGAGAGGCAGCCCGTTGAGTGTGTTGTTGGCTGTACTTTTCGAGTCTCTTTGGTCCTGCCCATTTCAGCTCGGTCCAAGCAGCCAAGCTACCGCTCGAGGGAAAGAGCAGCAGAGTTTGTTGTGAGTGTTGCTGCACTGTCTCTGTCATCCTTTTTCAAGAGAGAGAAGACAAAAAAAAGGGTATTTTTCTCCCCTTTTTGTCTTTTTCTTTTCATCACTTTCTCTTGGATTCAGTGAAGCGGACTGAATTCTGATTTGTTCAACTAGAATTCTCCTCATGTCGAAGACATTTAGGTCCCCACTGCCAATAAACAATGTTTTCATCCATGGATGATTTGAGTCAGAGACGAGAATATGAACCACCATCCAAGTAATATTTTTGGCTGGCTGGCTAAGCTTGGTTTTATTTTACAGAAACTGAATCGGCGCCCAAGTGTTTTTAGACTAGAATTAGCACACAGACACTACATGACATCCTCACTCTGTTCTTTCCCTCTTAGTCACCGTTGCATTAAACATTAAAGAGAAGAGGCTAAATCCTTGGGCTCTTAACAGCCTAAACTGTGACTAAAATCCACAATTAACTGTCGGTGCATTCCTTTCTCTGCAAGATTTTGAGACCACCATCTATCATAATAAACATCCTATATTATAAATCCCAGCAGTTTGGTTCCTCAGGGAACTCATCCTGAAGTTAATTTGTCAAAGGCCTAGTTAATTGGTGCACTCCATCTTCTCTTCCATGATGGTAAAAACTAATCTATCACAGAGGGCAGCCCTCCCTCTGAAATTTCCATCTACATAAAGTGCACACGGAAACAAGAAACACACAAAAAAGGTTGTCTTTCTTTTAGTTTCTTTGCATTTGAATAATATCTCTTTGTTTGATCTATTTGCAACATCTGGATGTGTGGGGAGCCTAATATTTCACATCAAGAGAGTTCCACGCACTGAACCCCGACCCTGTGTGCGTGCATGCAAGTGTGTCTGCGCTGTGGGATGGTGTGAGCGGCTCCGTCTCGCGGATGACAGTCTGAGGGTGAAAACGAAGATATACAGTAGATGTCAAATTGCACTGATGGTGGCTCTCGTTCTCTCTCTCTCTCTATCCCTTCTCACAAAGTCATCTGTCAGCAGTAAATCCCATCAGTTGTCACAGTGACCCCCTGACAGCATCCGAGCTCCAAGGGAGCTGCTTCACGCCAGGAATATTCATGCGGACCCAGAGACGCCAGCAGCAGAATCTAACAAATCACTCAATCAGCCAGGCAAACAAACCCAGAGTGAGATTTGCTGAAAAACAAGAGACACAAACACACATTCTGATACATTGCAGCCAGCATGAATAGAGGCAAAACAATACGCTAATAAGTTAATAAGAGTTTGATATACTCGCAGACCCACACATATATAACAAGCTGGACGCCTACATAATGAACTCCTTGCGAAATCTTTCAAAATGATCATACTTACATTGTTACCTTTGAAAAACTGGCTCTGGCAATGCTGTACTTACTTATGGAAACGCCAATAAAGTAAATTAAAATGTGAGATGGAAAACGGAGGCGTTGATTATCCTCGGTCACGCCACATTTAACTTTGCAGTGTTTAGGCCTCTGTTAAAGAAATTAATAGAATAAAGCCAGCAGGAAAGACTAAAAACCACCTCACTAATCTAATATAATAGATATTCATCAGTTTATGGTGGTTTTTTGGTCTCAATCTCGAGTGATGATAATATAATGCATATTTAAAAAATAGTCCATGCCTTTTCTCCTTCTGTTTTGCCTCCTGTCAACCCTCCGACAATATCCCCACGCGTACGGGATAAAAACAGACAATGCTTCAAATCAATACGAGATCAAGCTGCTGCTTTCTAAACCGTGTTGCCCGTCCTGCCCACACCTGCCCTGCAAATGGATTCCCATGAAGTTTCTTTCGCCTGGCATTTCGCCGCACTGCCTCCAACACTTCTCTGTTAAAAGGTCGAATCCCTAAAAGCTTCCAGCGAGCTGCCCTTAATTCCGGCTGCCAACAACCTCTGTTGCAGTCGCATTTCACGTCCCGTCTTATTTACCCCCTCCGGTCACAGGGTGTGTTTGCTATTGTAAAGATTGTAAACTCTCGTCTCGTTGACTTTTTCCATGGCTTGGATAAAGTTTATGTTCCAGACGGTCGACGGCGATGATGAATCCCTGACATTTTATCTGTCTCCTCTTTGCAGCTCACTTTTCATTTGGGGCGTCTTCTTCAATGTTTAAATGGATATTCATCTTGCAGGAGCTCTGTGAAAGTCATTTAAAGTTCAAATCCATGTTGCTCTCGGTGTGTGTGTGTGTTTCATGCCACATCTCTTTAGCCAAGCTACACTGAAGACCTTTTTAACCTCCACTAACACACACACACACCACACACAGTCACACACACACACTTCTCTCAATCTCCCTGTCAATGCTTCCTTTGACTGTGTGACCAGGAAGCAAGCAGGTTTTTGATGAGTGCATATTTCCTCTTTATATATTCATGACTATTTCCTGAAGGCTATTAGAAAGACATAACTTATTCAGAGGAATGTTTTAATTGAACCGCCCTCCATCTTCTGCCTCGTGCTGTATATCCCCGAGATCTTCGACGCACAAATTCAGGAGGGGAAAGCCCTGAAATGGAGGCAGCACTTTGCGGTCGATGGGATCACCCTTTCGTGCTTCCCTCTTAATGAAAGCATTATTCAGGAAGCCATTGCCGGGACATGTACTGGCAAGACGCTGGACAAGGTGAACCCTGGAGGAAAATGGCCGGCGATCAAATGAGTGCTTAGTGAGGAGGTGAGAGAGTTTACGAAGTACAGCGAGTAGTGGAGTCCAGTTTGTGGAGCAGAGAGTTGGGAAATTCGTCCTTTTTTTGTGGCGGAAGAGACAAAGCCACAATCTCACAAGAGTGATCCTTCCAGGTTGGCTGTTTTTTTTCAGGCGTGTGAGTTTGCCCCCAATACACAACCCCTGTTCCCTTCAAACACAATAGCAAGCGGTCCCGGCTGTCTTCAAGGCCGTCCCTTTCTGTAACGGCCACATTCATCCACACCGCTGATACCCCTCCTTTTGTTTGGTGGATTTGACAACATTAAGATTGTATCGGCCGCCTCTCCCAGCTCCCTAAAGTCTGCCTCCATTATTCTGCAGTCAAAGCCAGACATTCTTTCAGTAATAGGCCCAAACAGTCGAGGGGGGGGGAATTAAATGATCGCACTGTACACGGAAAACCTTTAATTCTTAGGCGGTGTGGCTGAAAGACTGACTAGACTGATTCATACTAAAGCCTTTTTTTGCTGTTTATTTGGAGGATAGCCTGAGCCAGTTTGGACTGTGAGACATACTCTGCACATTGATAGAGTTTATGTAATAAATGAGACAACAAAAAACGGATCGAAAAAGAAGAGAATGAGGTTGTGGAGTCTTCCTCGAATATGTCAAGCTGTGTTTAAGTCCGAATGAACAACGACACGTTCACACACATGTAAATAAATGCCCACGAACAACAGGCCCGAGCTGCAATGGCACGACCCACTGAGGCTGCCCGAGGGTCTGGCTTTAGAAAATGCCATCGCAAATTGAGATCGCTAACAGTTTACGCCGCGCTGACATTTTCCAGCTGGCCGCTCACAAAAAGGTCACGCGCCCCACCTGAAGGGAAGCAAAGCAGAGGGATACAGCGAGTCCCCCGCTGAGGTTTTGGCAGCCTTCGACAGTCGTGCGGTATGAACCCCCGAGTGTCGGGTGCTCAGGAAGCGGTGTTACGGTCTCAAAGTGAAGCCGTTGGCACTCGCTAAGTGCCAAAAGAAAAAGGTGGTGTTTGGCATTGAGATTAACGGCGGAGCAAATGTTTGTCTTGTAATCGCCGCCGCTCGCTGCTGCTTTCATCAAGAATTTGATGGACTGTGTGGCGCCAGAGGACCTCACACTTTTTACCATCCCCATTACAGCGATGATATTACACATAAAGCATATGCTCACATGGATTTTCTTGTGCAGTAGAATTAGAATAAGAATTCACTTTTCATCATATTGCTACTGTTATGTTGCAGGTCTAAATGAAGAGAAATGCCACTCACAGCAAGCTAGAGCCAAGTCTATTGATTTTTAAATCAATATGCAATTCAATGTATTATTTATCATCCTCCAGACACTTTGCAATCAACACATGATGACGGCAATAAAAAAACTTAAATTTACAATAAATTAAAATATGACATGTGGCCATATATGTTCTAACAACAGTGTGGTTATTATATAACAGCAAGATATGTGTTAATTTATATAGTGTGTGCTATTAATAGAGTGTCAGTTGTTTTGCTCCTCCTATTCATTCAGTTATTTGGGTGTTACACTCTTTCAGTATGAGGTCTGTGATGGCACTTAAAAAAAAGAAGAAGCTAATTTCTCATTCAAATATCTAGGAAAAGCTAAACTAAAACCATCCGGCTTCTACATAAAAGTAATAATCAAAATTGTCATGGTATTGGCGTGAAGCTAATCACCCAGTGGGCACATCTCACATCTTTTACATGCTCCACATTGTTCTAGTTTACCGTGTCTCACGTGCATCTGGAGCTGCTGTGCCATGATTAACTGCCATGGATCGTTTCCTTCTCACAAACTGTAAATCAAAGAGGGAGGTCGCTTGTGTGCACCGAAGGCATCCTGTAGCTGCACGAGGACACAAACTCCGCCAGCATAATCTGCATGCTGCAATTTCCATGACATGTGCACACACACACACACACACACGGCTGCACCCACCCACACGCTGCTCTCCTGACAATAGACAGACACACGGAGAGTTGATGGTGTATAGCGTTTGAAGGGCATCACCAGTGTCTCTGTCTCTCAGGTATCCAGTAGATAGCGGGGTAGCTAGGATGTCATTTATCTCGCTGACAGGGACAAGCCTCTGTGACAGCGACAGTCAGTGGAGCAGCACAGCGGCGAGGCTCTCTCTCTCTCTCTCTCTCTCTCTCTCTTTAAGACTACCGGCTGGTCCGAAATTTCACTCCAACATGATCTCACCATTACTCGACATGTTTTGCCGCTTGGGCCGAAGCTTGCAGCGGCCTTTTGCACGTAGTTATCGTCGTAAAGAGTCAACGGTTGGGTTTCAACAGCATAACCATGAATGCCGGTTCCCTGACAAAGTATTGTGAGATTCTATTTTACGAGTCATGCGTCTAGATTTGGACGGATTGTAATAACTGCAGCTCTTTTGTTGGAAACATTTGCCCGTTATTTCCCTTTTCATCTTTTGTCTGTACAGTTGTAGATCCTCTGAGAGAAGCATAGCGCGGCACTAAGGGACAGGAACAAAAGCATCTTCAAAATGTTTCATTTTGTTCCGCGATTATGGGGCATTTTTGGATGTAGAAGTACAGAAATTGTGTTCTTCAGATGATCATGTAAAAGAGAGCAGGTGAGTTGACTTCCAAATCCAGTGGGATATTCAAACAAAACATGTTTTATGGCCCCAGAGTGTGCTGCGATACTAGATCAACTTTTGTAAAGCTGCTTCACTTTCCATCAGGAATTAGGAAAATGACAATAAACACTGGGTTTGACCAACTACACAGGCTTAGTTGTAAATGTTGGCTGCAAAAATGTACAAAAAAACCTTTTCTTAGTTTTGACTTTCGTGCATATGGGATTTATTTGGTCTTAATACTTCAGACTCCATGCAGTAGCGATGATGCGTACTGAGCTGGCGTTCTGTGCAGCCGGGTGACGTGGAGGTGGTTATGACTCATAATCAGCTTTCTCTCTCTGAACACTAAATCAGGTCAGGATTACACTCCTAATGCTGACCATGTCACCGATATGGCTGCTCTCAACCTGGATCACCTCGTGGAGTGGAGGCTGCTAGAGAACAGTATGTTTGAGCAAATGTACAAAATAACATATTTAAGCACCTTTTTGCAATTGGAGTTGCAAAATAACCTTTTACCCCGAGTGAAAAACATTGTTTAAATGAAGTACTCTAACATTATCTAAAGTCATTTAAGTTCAACAATCACAGTTGTAATATGTGTGTGAGTGTCTGTGTGCATGGGTGAAGAGAAAAGGAAAAAAAGCTTGGATTGGAATTATGGCTGAAAATCAAGGCAACCCCCACCTATCCATCTGGCATCTACATCTGTACTCCGACTCAGAAACGACCCTGCTTCTTATGTAAGGGGGGAATGACGGTGGAGGAAAGATGGAGAGAGGGAAAGAAGAGATAAGGAGAGAAGAAGGATGGGTTGGGGGAGGATGGGTTGACGAAACAAGTCACAGAGAGAGAAGAAACAAGACGTGATCTGGTGACAATGAAGACATCCGGCTCCAGCCGGCAGTAATCACTGAGCCAACACTTGGACTGTTTATCATTTATTTGCCTTCATAGGAAATAAAAATAGCATTCGCAAATAAACATTCCCCTCCTCTGGGGGAAATGGGTTTGACTTTGCTGTTGCTCTTGCATAAATGAAGAGACGGCCTGGCACTTTTCACCAAAAAAGTAGTTACTTCCAGGAGAGCGGGCACACATTGCCAACATTGCTCACTGCAGAGCTGTGAACAACAATATTGGCAAGAATGAAGAAGAAAAAAAACAATCTTCTAGTGATAATTGCCTTTCATTATTCTGTGGACTTGTCTCAGGAGAGAAGTGGACATGAGTGGTGGCAAATTTATTTTCTAGAGTGGCTGTGAAACCAACATTTTAGCGATGTTTAGGACTTTACCCTCAGCCGCTATCAAGAGACTGCACTCCCATTAGTCTGAAGCATATGTAAATAAAACGCCATTTGTTCTGCTTTTCAAGTGGAATTCATAATCTATGTTCATCTCTCGTGGGAAAGGAAAAAAGGAAGCGAGGGTTTGCAGGGGGAAAGACGGCGTGTCTAAGATGAAGCAAACATTCTGTTAAATAAAAGCATCGATACAGGAGGCGGGGATTGCGTGAAGCTGCTACCAATCAGAAAATTGCATTAAGGTCCTTCGGGATCACATGGCGGCCGCTTCCTCTCCCTTGTTTCTGCCATGGTTCATCTAATCGGGAAGTGAAACCTATGGAACTGTAACTAACACATGACTTTCACCCAGGAGACCACTGTTCGTGTCCAGCGTGAAACCAAAAGTTGATTTGACCTTTTTACGTTACTAATTAACGGAACAAACGTCCTTTTTTTAACCCAAAGCACGATCTTTTCCTTAACCCAACCAAGTAGTTTTGATGCCTAAACATATGCCGTTTTGTTTGAATTACAATCTTAACCCTCAGGTTTAAAGTTAGGAATGAGAAGGGGGATTTAAATGACACATGAAAAGTTTGAAATGCATGACGTGTCACGTGAAATGTCTTAAAAGTGCTGTGCTATTCATAAGCCTTCCTGTGAGATTGCATTGTCTGGACAGATACTCTGGCTATGCAAAATGAATACCAACTATTATGCTGCAGTCAAAGTCAGGTACGATCACAGAACAAGACTTAAGACCTTGTGGGTTGTGGATCCAACCCCATAAAACAAAAGAAAAACAAACAGAGTAGTCTGTACTCTCTCAAGAATTACACAACATGATGCACCAGTGGAGATCTTCAATCCCAAATATGTGTGTGTTTGAATGACTATAAATTGGATAGTGTTTAAAAACTTGGACAGTCCCCCCCCCCAAGCCCCCCCCAGAAGAATAGCTAAAGATAATTGTCATCGTAACAAATGCACGGAGGATTTCATAATCGGCTTTTACCGACATGATCCATGTGATTGCCTGTGGCCGAGATGGGTTAGAAATCACCTGGAGTTGCCACCGACTAAAATCCAAGGAAATGAAAATCGAATTGATTCATGCAGGGGAAATTACAACTGTGCGCAGCCATTTACATCTAGAGATTGGTTCTTTTTGTCTTCTTCAAATCACAGTCAATTGTACTGAATGAACATCTTGATAAATGTGCCGAGATGGGTTTAGTGCGCCTGGACAAAGCCTGATATACATTAAAATAGCAAGAATATTTTTAAAAAGATTGAATGAAAAGAACACAAAGTGTGACATTTTATGAGGTCATTGTCTTTTTTTTTACATGCAGAAAACTGGACACTAAAGCTGACAGAAATCAATAGCTTGTATTTCATTCATATGCCCAATAACACCTCCAGCGGACTGCGCAATCGATGTCGATGCGACACTGAGCAGCTCTGACAAGGGGCTTCTGGCTGAACATGTCCGCCCGGCACTCGTAAACATGTCTTACTCTCGTAGTGGTTTGAGTTCAATACCATTGCTTCGGCACATACTGACTCGTATTAGAAAGTGTGAAGTTCACCTCTCTGTTAACAGGTCCCAATGGAGCAGATGATAGGGGGTTTTAGCAGATGTATGGGGTTGAGGAAGAGCGGCATGGGGAATTCATGTACAGAAAATAAATCTACATCTTATTTGCCAAGGCTAATGCTCACATACAACCTTTGTTCACCCCTCCTTTGATATATAGCTGATACGTAACTGAAGCCTGAACATCTGCACAGAGGCGAGCAGTCGAAATAAATTCTTTACCAGGTGTTGAGATGTCTGGATTTCAAAGCTCAACTGTATGGCTGGAATTCTCTAACGATCAACAAACCTACCTGCTGCCAACTGGAACATGAACACAACACCTGCTCGCATTTTTAGCTGCTCGGTGAGGACGAATGCAACGGGTGAAGGAGCAGCATATTTAAAGTCAGTCAACAGCTTTTAGCAAAGGCTAAAAGGGTTTAAGACGGAGACCGACATAAGCAGCACCAAATGATTTCTTGAAATCGCATATTCAACCACGAGCACTCATTTCTCCTCGTCCGTTATCCGACCATCTGTGTTGCGCATTTTGTGTCCACTTATGCATATTCTATGTACTATTGTAAAACTCTCATCAACCTCTCAAGTTCAACCACATAGTTACACAAAGGCCCACAAAGTGATCGGCGGAGTGTTGCAAAGGCCCATTTAGAGCAGTCGTATGGGCCGTAATGAGCTTCTTAGTCGGTCGTTTCTACAGTGCCGCTGGTTGAAGGAGAACAGAATGCAGCCAACAGTCCTGCAGGGTCTGTTTACCTCCCAACTCGGTGACTCCACACACCACTTGAATCAGTATTCATGAGATGCGTAAATGTCTTTTAGAAATGGAGTCCTTTTTAATGAGAGTCACACAGAGAGAGAGAAAGCATTCTGAAAATGAAAGCATGAACACACTCCCCTTGCATGGGCATCCGGTCTGGACTGCAATGTATTATAGACCGCGGGAGACCACTGGCTCCTGGAAATTTGCAATGCAAATAGGCCATATTTCAATTTGTTTCCCCCAATATACGGTTTAATTTCTCCACAGTGTGTCTTTGAGTGGCTCTGCAAACGGGAGCACCATGCTGAGGGCAATGCCTTTTCAAGTACAACCTTTTATTCTCGCTGCTGCAGAACAGGGACATGTTTGTGTATAAACCTCAGCAATTTCTATCTTGTCGCCAAGGAAAAATGTTGGCATTGTAGGTTTCTGCAAACCACGGATACGGATGGATAAGGATGTTTTAGCATTCGGTTGTAGCAGGCGATCCAACGCTGCAAGACTTTCACCCAGGAGACCACCGCCCGTGTCCTGCATGAAACCAAATGTAAACACAGATTTTATGCTTTTTATGTAGTGGTGTTGCATAAGAAAGTCCGCTAAGGGCGGTTGTTGTTACCAGTTGTTTCAATACACATTCACTTTACGTTATTTTAACACAAACCATGGATTTTTTTTCTTCCCAAGTCACGTGGTCATTGTGCATTCCTGCAAGCGTGATATGATGGTAGATGCGGCTGATACGAAACGTATTTATTAAATTGCATCCCATGGTTTGCACACTACAATACTTTCTGGTGACTTATTTGCTTGTTTTCTGAGGCAGGCTGCAAAAACAATCCCAAATTATTTACCAATATATACTGAACATCCATTCTGTTTTTTGGGGTCAGAATCCGCATCTGGTATCAGCAGCAACAACTACGCAGTCAACATTGAAAAGTACGGGTAAAAAAAGTTGCTACATACAAACAGTGTGTGCTTGTCTGGAAATAATTGCCCTGAGTGTGGCCTCTCTCTGGAGGACGTCTCCCGAGGGACTGGTCCAGTTCTCCAAGAGATACGCACTCAAGTCCAAGTCAATTAACTGCATTGTTCTTCAAGAAAAAAAATGTGAGCATCTTTGTTCTTTAGTCTACTGCTCTGTCAGTACATTTTAGTGCATAGCTTGCTTTGCAGTTATAGGACACTTGAGTATACTTTACAGGATCTAACATGCATACTTACATAACATGTTCATGTAACTATATCTACTCTCTTCACTGTTTGATGTTGTTGACTATTATTAGTTCCAGAATCCAGCTCGCAAAATGAAAAGTACCCCGTGTTTGCCAGAAGAAAAAGCTCATTAGGTTTCTTCTTATTTCTTGGTCCACTGGCATGGTAAAAAAAAGCGCAAATATTGCATAAGTGTCCCATTATAATATGCCAGATTAATCAATTCCACATAGCTCACACAAACACATTTCATAGGTCAGTTATGGATCCATTCATATTGCTTCTTATGCAGTGACACTACAGGGACATTTCTGTTGGACATGACCTTGTGTTGAACAGACTGGAAGCGGAAAGAACCTGGTGTAAATTATTTCTCGACAAAGTGCTTTGGCAAACAATGGGGGAGTAATGGTGTGTTTCACAGAGACAAGACCAGCGCCTCTTTTATTCACAGGGGTGAATGCACTGGACGCCATTTAGCGCTCATAAAAATGGCTTCTGGCACAAGTCTGGGCTCCTTCACTGGGCGGGACCACAAATAGACCGATGTAAGTGTTTCCTAAAACGGCAATAATTGAATATATAGATGCTGACGTCAAGGGACTTCTCCGACTGTGATTTTTCCCCTCAAAATATTGGATTCCGTATAGGTGTATGTCTCCATCTTGAAATCGGCGGTGCTGTATTTTGTTTGTTTGTTGTTCTGAATAAACCTGGCGTCAAATAAGTCCCGCGACTGATCCACACAGCAGATGCTCAGCTTTTCCGAACTGTTAAACGCCCATGGTTCCAGTTCGAAGACGAATATTCGTGCAAGATCGAAGTCATAATTGGGATTAATTATTTGCACGCTCAAGTGGTCGGAAAAAAAGATGTCGTCCTGGGGGGATATCGGTGGAGGGAATTTGGAAACGAGAAAAATGAAGTAGACGAGAATGAGAGAGAGAGGAGGAGGAGGAAAGAGAGCAGCGCAGATGCCAAGGTTTTCCAGTTCAGTGCACTGAAACACGAGCCAACACCACAATTAGGATGTCCGGGGAGATTGTTAAATAAGACATTTATCAGAGAAAACGCTGCTGCCTGAGTCCTTTCAGCAACCTGCAAACTTTAATGACATTCAGCTTTTATTGCATTTGCATGCAAGGAACAGCTCCATGAAATAAAATACGGCCGGGCCGAGGGACGCGCCCGGAGAGTTGATGCTCGTGTGTTTTGTGTGCATGCTAATGTCTGCGAGTGACCGGGTAACGCTATACGCTCTCTGACCCTTTGGAAATCATTTCCACGTCCCGGCTTCACCTTGATCTGACCTTGTGCTCGTTACAGCTCGTGAAATAGCAGAAATATACACAGACGAAACATAAACGCACACACGTATTGCGAGAGGTTACTTTTAACAATGTATATAAACATAGGCGTGCCATACATTCTCAAACACTTTATTTAGTGTTTATTACCTGCAGGCAGAAATAGGCCTTCATTTGCAACAGGAGACGGAATATGTTATCATATTTTAGCAAGAGACTTTCTTGTTTTTTTATCCGCACCCATTTCTATTTGCTGTTGATGCCGTTTGCTATTAATGCTAAATCAAACTTTTGTCCACATTTACTTGTTTTGATACATTTGGGATGATGTACATTTCCGCAGCACTAATTCCACCAATACACCAGCTGGGTCCTCTCAGTTTTACGTTGCCGTAGCCGTAAACTACCGATAATGAACCCTTTTCTGCATTGATATTTCATATTGAAAGCCTTCCCAATGACTGAAAAGGCATTTTTCCACTATATAAGGCAGGTTTAAGTGAGAAGAACAGCCAAATACAACGTACTGTATATTTATGGAGACTCAAAATTTGTATTACTTTGACTTTATCTATCTTTTTGGTGCTTGAGTAACGAAAAACCAAATGCTTATTTTCACTGCAATTTCAACAACAACCAAGACAGGTGTTGTTTCTATGTGTATGGGTGTAAACCCAGGACCTAAAGTGTGTCTATCAATATTCCTGTAGCAACTGCAGGACTTGTGATGACCAATCCAACGCTGTCCAAACAACCTCAACTACTTTTTCTAAAAATAAAAGTCTTAAAATGTACATTTGTGGTTACTTTCTCTCGTTAGCTTGAGCTCCCTTGTCGTTTGAAAGCTTCTCCTCTGCAGCAAATAGAATATTTGTGCAAACCGCACAAATGCTCTTTTCTAAAAATGTGTATATACTGTATATATGTCCCCAGTTGTTGCTTTTTTTGTGTTTGTTTCTTTGCCTCCCTGTTCTGCAGACCTCTGGGACAAACATGGCAGGGACCAAGTAGAGAGAAGAGACACAGATAAAAGATGAGTATCTCTTTTTCTCTCTCCTATTGCTTTACTCTTCATTTCAATGCATGTAGGTGCATCCGGTCTCTGTGGGCATTCACCATCTGGCTCTCTGGATTTTGAGGCCCTATTAAATATAAATGAATAAATAAAAAATTTAAAAAAAAGTCTCACGAGTCTACATGGTACAGAATGTCACGTTGCATTTTTTTAACCTACCTCATTTGACTCTTTTTTTTACTGATAATTTTACCGGCGTGTTAAATCTCAAAGCACAGATGCTCCGTGTTTGCAATGTGTAGGGAGACGGTTCTAAAGGAAGTTTCTGAGCTGTTCAAGCGTGACCGTCGGACTTCACCTTTCAGCTGTATTTATAATAAGAACTTGAGGTCCGAGCTGCAGGCCAAGGATAAGGGCGGCAGAGGCAGAAAGCAACATATAAACATATAATTAATTCCTTATCTAATGGTGAAACATTGGCTCTTCTCGGCTGTAATGGTTCTATCCATTAGCTCCCAGTCAAGCTGCCTCTTGCCTCTGCGGGAGAAATGGCCTGCAGATACACATATCTCTTATCGAAATAGGTTTTTCAGTGTCTGTGTGTGTGTGGGCGTTTTTTTATTTATTCTCTATTTATCATAATCCAAGTGTGCACTTATTGCATTCATGTTGTATTTACCTTTTGCTTTCTCTCCTGGCAAAACTTCGCTACTGGCATATTTATAGCTAAATATTTTGAAATGGATGCAAAGTCTTTACATCCAAGGCAGCCGCTGGCTACTATTGATTATCGCACAATTTGAAAATAATGCTTTCTGACTTGAGCGCAAAAAAAAAAGAGCTGTCCCAAATCATGTAGCCTGCGGAAACCTGCAACGCCACAGGTATGAACCATTAGCAATATATTTAAATTATTCATAAAGTCTCTGGCGACTTATCTGTGATATCGCGCTGCATTTGCAATTCAGACATGTCTAAATTAAATCCCGTGTGATCACCAGTTATTGTCTCATAAATACGCTGGCAGACTCACACACACCCTCATCCACATTGATAAGGGTTCCATGTAAGTACCGAACCAATATTTCTGAAAATGCATAACTTTGTTTGACGGCTAAGTAATTAAACCCATCCAAGCACAGGCTGCATATCAAATGGCGGTCTCTGCATAACACATGGCGCTGGCTTAAATTAAATGAATTAAAAGTGAATCTGTTTGGAGAGTGGAGCTCTCAGGCGAATCCCCCACGCACACTACAGTTTCTTTGGAGCGGGATACGTATGCAATATTAATATGGGTCCACACAGCGCAGGCACATGCACCGAAACACACACACACACACACTGAAAACCAACACGACTCAGTGAGTTGCGTTAGCTGCCCACTGTGTGGTGGTTTTGAAGCCACGTCAGTCGAGCATGAAGCAAAACTCCCCAGCAGATAACTTTGAAAGATGATGTCAAAGTTAGCAGCAATGTGACGGGGGTGTGAATCACTCAAGGCTTTTCATAAAGTGTTTTATTTGATATCTACCGTGATGCTGCCAAGACTTAAGAGCATGCTAAAGCTTTTACAGTACAGATTGTTCCAGGAGCATTTTGTGCTATTGTACTTCTACTAAATCTTGTGAGTATTGTACTTTTATTTCTCCATGAAATGTTACGAATGAAAGCTTTAGTTTCTTATTGATGTGCAAATGGTCACATAAATGCTGAAGTCAGTTTTTAAAATGTGATGGATGGTTCTAGATTAAACTAATCTACATCGCATAGAGTAGTTATAGTTATATCCCCTATCTTTAAAGTAATGCAGTAATAAATACAACCCAGTAATATAATGTATATAGACTGACTTTAGGCACTCTACTGTTCATGCATTAGCAATCTTGAGAAACCATAAAGAGTAACCTAAATTAAAATATATATAACCGAAAAAAACTAAATCTAAAGCTAGATCTAGTGAGAAAGTCGCAAAGTCTGCTACGCTAACAGGTCGTCCAAAGCCACTTAGTTATTAAAAGTCACATTTTTGATGGTTTAATTTAGTAAAATATAGTATACTACATATTTATTTTTAGCTCAACCATCATGTTTTTTCCTGAACCGAACAAAATGGTTTTGTTCCCCAGACCTAATGTTAGATGTGTTGCTTGAACATAACTTTTAATGGTTTCCTCAGTGGCGGCACGTATTTTTAACACATTACATGCCGCTGTAAAGAGACTGGTCCTTTCACGAATTTATTTGAGATCACGTCGCACCCATGTGGTCACGTGGGTATGTAGACCGGCAGGTAGCCCATTACAGTCCACAGGCTTATTACATCTGTGCCAGCCATAGATAATGGATTTCATTCTTCTTCTTTTTTTGTCAGAGCATTGGAATTGCCGCTGAAAGTACACCACCAATTTAATGCTTTTAATAAAAGGTCTTAAATTATGGTTAAGAGAAAAACAACATTGTTCACACACTTAACACCCCTGTAACACATCATTTTACTTTGTGTATGTATCTGTGTATGTCTTCTCTATTTTATCACATTTTTATCACAGCCTCCTGTGGACAGGTGTTGGAAATTAGCGTTTCGCTATCGACACTCAACACAGTGCTTCTGATTGTGTATGCATCGATGTATGTTATGCATTCTATTGTCAAATAAAGTCAAAGTCAAATTATAAGTTGTTGGGAATTTCAACAAATGAAACTATTTTACAGAAGATGCCAATCCTATCTTTGAGTGCATTGAGTCAGTGAAAAATGAGCTTTCATTCGAGTGGCACTAACCTTTTATTTTTGTTTCATACGAGCTCACCACCACAGGGAGCGCGTTTCAACATCCTCTCCTTAAATTCACCTCAGTTCTCCAGTCAGCGTGAGTTGAGAATGATCTGCGTCATTGAAGATGAAAAGTGAGCTGAAGAATCACCTGCAGGGGGAGCATCTGGCTGCGTGCCTCAGGCTGTCCGTCACTGCCTCCCCAGCTGAGGAGTTCCCTGAACAGAGAGCTGCAGAGCTCCGAACGCAACCAGAGGCTCAGATACCCAACACCTGCTGCACAATACGCAGGCAAGCGTACAGCGCCCATGGCTAATTTGCCATTTGTGCTTTGCGTCTATTTTTCTCTCTCTCAAAGAAGCAGTAAAGTTGTCATACTTTACAATAAATTCTCAGTCCGAAATCACAGTATTCTTTTGACTTAATTAGGCCTACAATGTCGTGTGATCTTAACAACGGATCATTCCACGGATCACCTGACATGAAAAGCCTTTGTGTTCCCCGACATTGCAATTACAACACTGGTACATGCATTAACGCATGTCGCTTACCTGTGACATACTTTTGTGTGATGTTATACAGCTGTAATTGGCAATTGAGTGAGGAATGCGGATGATAAAGTTGGTCTTTTTCACCCTTGTTCTGAATCAGAATACACTCTTATGCTGGACTGTCATAGTACATTTCTTAGAGTTTTCTAATTGAGTGTGAATATGATTTCTGGGTATTAGCATTACTGCTCCATTGAGCTTTCTGGGGCATGCTTCTTACGACAAAAAAAATGCAGGTTTTCAACACACCAATGCTGAGGGTTGCAAGCTAAGAACACGCCTACTTGGGTGATACCTCACAGCATATTCCACCTATTCTTTAGACCATTGGTTCTCAACCTTTGTTCAGTGATGTACCATGTGAAATATGTTTTTCAGCCAAGTACCCCTAAACCAGCACAAAGCATTGATAGTTGAAAAAAAAGATGTAATAAAAAGCGCTGCGCCACCCGTGTCTGATTTAATATAAAATATATACAATTCAATTTATGAACTTACACTTCAATATGTATTAAATAACTTTTTAAAGGATTTTTCAATGGATGCTAATTTTAAATCCTTTTTTTTTTTACAAATCTCATGCACCCTGGAGTGCCTTCACGAACCACTGGTTTAGACAGAGACTATCCATTATCAAGCAACATTGACATGGTGTTCTTAACCAGTGTTTCCACTCAACAAAAGTATGACATTGATATGGAATCTAATACAATTTACATTCATATTGTAATCCACACAAAGTATTTACCTCAATATTGTACAAAACACACCCTAATTCAGCCAGTTTTGCTTTTATCCATCCACCTGTAGGACGTATTCCCCATTAAGGGGATTCCCCAACACGTGATCTTGAACTCCACTTGCCCTCCCTCAGCTCTTAATCTGAGTCAACCTGCTCCTCCTCCCCGTATTGCACTGATTGGGACCCCTGCTGCCTCCCCTGCCCACCCTTTACTGTTCCCTACAGTGTAAATCTGCTCTGCTTCCTGTTCTCTTTATCCACTTTGGGTGGGGGGAGCTGTTGTAGAGAGGAGATGTACGTGGGAAGCACATCTTGGTTACTCATGTGCAGCAGCGATAGGAGTGTATGTGTAGGCGGATGGGTGTCGCAGTGTGCTCTTTTTTACATGCATATGTTTGTGTGCGTATATCTATGCCGCGCGGGGGCGTGTTCGCAGTAAGTGGAGCAGCGATATGGGGTAGCAGCAGCCATTTGGGCTTCAGACGAGCCTCCCCCTCCACATTGTCTTAAAGCTGCTTAGCGTTGGATCTCTTTGTATTGCCTTTCTCACCCTCTCCTTATCTCCCCCTGCTTCGCTCTCACTCTGCCGGTGTCTTTCAGTGGCTCATTGTTGCATGACCGTTTCTCACCACCGCAATCCAGAGAGAGTTGGGAGATATCCTACATCCCGGGGAGGTGACGGCTACATGTGTGTGTGTGTGTGTGTGTTTTTGGAGAATATGAAAGCACTTGGTATGGCAGTCCTTCCACACAGGCGTGTGTGTGTGTGTGTGTGTGTGTGTTCATGTATCTATTTATGTGTGTGAGAGACAGAGGTAATTTATGTTTTGCAATTTGTTAAGACATGTAAGAGGAGAGATATTGTTTTTTAAGAAAATTGCTTCGAGCTATACTACCTCATTAACACGGGTCATACATATTTAAGGCTTCAAGATTTGGGACATGCAGTGATCTGATTTGCAGCTTAGCAGGGAGGAAAACTCATAAAGCAAAGCCAATCAAATGCTAGCGGCTGTGTGGTTGCTTGCCCGCTTTTTTTTTTTTAATGGCAAAACAATAACAGAAATGCCCCACTGCAACACCAGCACATGGTTATTTGTGAAAAATAAGGCCTTTTTTTAAAGATTACTTCCAAACAGAGCTGCTCTATAGTTGTATAACTGGTTGATATTATACCTTTGATCAGTTAGAGCAGCAGTGAGGACCCGATGAATGAGCATGACAGATACAGCTCTAAATAGTGATTATGAGACTCCATTTATTATAGATGCCAACAAATGTCTTTGTGTGGTACCGGGAGAGGATAACCCTGGAGAACTATGTACAGAGACTTAAAATTACATGCCATTATCATACAAAAAACACATTCGTATCACTTAGCCCTTGCATGACTGTAAGTGGATGTCTAACTGTTTCCGATTTATTTTTTTAAGTATTATGAAAATACGTCTTTTTCAAATTGGAACATTATCATAATGGCTTATGATTAGACAACCATTGAAGTGACATCAATATGTTTTTCTGACTTATCCGGGGATAGACATGGCAATTTTCACAAAGATGGATATATACAGGATATTATAGTACAATTGCGTATAAAATTGGTTAAATGTACTGTTTATCGACGAGTCAATGTCATTGCTTTAGAAATGAAGGTAAATACATTTGGATAAAACTCATTTATATTAAACTAAATGTTTATTTATTCATGTTTGCTCCATCAAGGCTGCCACAACAACCTTTCAAATGGTCCAGTTCTCGTATTTTCTCAGCTTTGAAGAGCAAACACTTCTTTGAGTTTATTGGCTTTGCCAGTCCGTCCACATATCAGAAACTGTGTGTTTCATGCATTGCCGGAGTGAAAAAACCCTTAGTTGAAGGCCCGGAGTGACACCGTAGAGAAGCTTGTTAGCGCAATGTCCGCCATCAACGAAAGGCGATCGCTCAAGCAGGAAACCAAACTGACAGTGTACGTCTTTGCAGTGTGCGTTTTCCCGCCAGGGTAGCCGTGTTTGTCCATGTGATGGACTGTGTGTGGTAGTATGTTCATAACTCCATCCACGTATGCGGTCCAGAATGTGAGCTGTAGATCCATGCAGAAACACTCTGACGCTGAGCGGAGGCGATTGGTCGTGGCAGGCTGCGTGTCTTCAGCTAGTGGGGTTCTGAGGTGAGGGAGAAGCGAGAGGGCTGGTCAGCTGACCGGCTCCGGGGAAAGAAGTGAGCACGGATTTGAGGCGTGAAGACGAGCATGATTTCAGATTTAAAAGGGGCGAGATGTTTGGTTTGCAGAGGTGCTTCCACTGCAGCTCGTTATGTGAAGAAGGTGCAATGTTTGAAACTATTTCTAATGCAGCCCTATTCACCACCTGTTCTACTGAGTCATCCTGGCAGACGCTGTATATGTAGGTCTACGTCATGTTCATTTTCAGGTTTATATCTGTATTTAGGTGTTCCACTATGACATGTATACATATGTACTTTATTCCCCTCCGCTACATGTTAGCACCTGTCTCTTCAAGCCGCCCTCCTCGAAATCACAAGGCCTCGAACGTTTAGTATTGTTCTAATATATGAACATCTGCGGTTCATAAATAAAAAGAAATATATACAATTACATTACATGTTTCATAACACATCCCCTTTAACCCTTTAAGCCCACACCCTAACCCTCACCCCTAATCCTACTTATTGTTTGAGTTGTGTTTACAGGTTGTACATCGGGATTATATATTATTGTAGCCCTGATTTTTATGTTTAATTTGATACCTAACATGTTTGTTTTTTTGGGAGGGGGGAGGGGGGGGGGGGGATTTATACCATGATTTTTTTCTTGATCTTCCTGATATATAAGGGTCACCCTAGGCCTCAACAGCTGTATGTTCGCCACCTTCTCTTTGGTCTTCGGCATATTGCGAAAGCTTAAAATCAAGACAAAAAAAATTATATTTTCCTCCTGTTTGACAACATATCACACAAGTCTGAGCCTTTGGCTTTCTGTCAAAGCTGAGCAAAGCTTTCTGGGAGCTGTAGTACAGAATAATCACGTTTTACCATCCAGCACAGTCGTGGGTTTCCATTTGAAACCCCAAGAATCACGTTTTAGCTTTACAGAAATACTAATGAAGGCAGATCTATATAAGGAAGCTGACACTAATGATTTCTTTAGAAGTGAGTTGAACAGAGGAGACAGGACTTTGCATCTCTCTACTACTTCCTGCAACCATTTTGGCCCGTGTTTCAGTTCCATTTTGCAAATCCTTTAGCTTTTAGTGCATTTAGAAACACAAATTGCTACAAATTAAAACCCGAACATGTGCGCCGCTGATCTATGCTGCGTGTGTGACACACCTTCCATCCCAACATGGATGATGGATGGTATTGGTCGCAGTGGGAGGTGAAGTGTCAGGCCCCATCACAATAGCACACGTACACATGAGCTCTTTGGATCTTTTGAACAAACACAAGGTTACATACTAAGACACACGCATATACAGTAACACAGGTACACACACACTGTGGTAAGTGTCTGTCCTGGCCTTCAACCTCTAGCGTGGAGCATCACACCCAGGTGGCTGGCCCCCTCTCTCTGGCTGACTAATGGCCCCAGCGGTGCAGCACAGGGGTCCATCCATCACAGCCACGCCGCTGTAAGCACTACACACACACACACACACACAGGTTCACACCCATGCAGGCAGGATGAAGGCCACATGCAATCGTGACTACACCTAAAAAAAAAAAGGCAAACGCAACACTTTTGAGCAAGTTTAGCTATTTCGGGCACCAGAACAGAAAAGTGGGTCACATTATGGAGAGAACACACAAACTGTGTCATGTCAGTGTTTATCTGCCGTGATTGGTTCTATTCCTAGCCCGATGCATGGTTGATTCATCAGCCGGCATCCGAGTCATTTATTACCATTTGCCATGTCAGTCAAGTCCCTGATCCCCTCCATCCATCTCCCAGAGTCGGCCGCTCTTCCCTCCATCCAACTCCCTCCCTCCTCTATCCGAGAATTGGAAGTGAGAGTGGGAAGAAGGGCTATCGGAGGGTATCAGACAGATACGAGAAGGTGGGGGAGGCGCGAGATGAAAGGAGAGACGATGGGGAACATCTTCCGACGGAGGAGACAGAACAAGGCGGCGGAGAGCTAAACATATTGAGACGGAAAGAGCTGAAGTTGTCAAAAAACTACACTAATTGAAGAGGAGCCAGTCTTTTAAAAGGGTGCGCATCTGCAGCTTGGCATTGTGTTCAGAGGTAGAGAGACAGAGGCAGCAGAGGGAGAGATGGAGGGGGGTCAAACATGAAAGTGCAAGCTCAGCAGACATCAACGGGAGTGAGAATGTGACCAGATAAAAATCAACATCCTCTGACCGGCTCCATCTGGGATCTTATTAGCAAAAAGTCTTTGGCGGTCTAACCGGAGACCAATTTGTAACGCGTTTGATTTTCTCGCCGCGAAAAAAACATCTGTCGTCATCAAATTCAAAGGCAACGTGACTTCTTGTCGTTTCTGCTTATTGATGGGAAACTGAACTCAAAGCAACGGCGGTGTCTGTTTGCTTCGTGCAGAAACAACAACAAATAGAGCTTTGTCGAAATCAAAAATAACCTCGGTGGTTGACGGGCATCATCGCCGTCATATTTCCCTGCAGTAATTCACATCACGTCTTCAATTACACACCCAGATTGGCATGTCCTGGCTATTAATTATTGACTATCTTTCATATGTGAGCACTTTCAAAAAAAAGAAAAGAAAAGCCTCAAAGGATCATCTGCAGAGGTACTGCATAATGCATACATTGTAAATTAGACAGCTAGTGTTATTATAGTATTACTTATGTGCTCAATAATTCACATATATTAAAAAATACGGTATTTCAAACGAAGCATTGTTGCAATGACTGGTTACTTTTGAATATCACGACTCCAATCAAGACCTATCAACAGCAACGTTGCTTTCGGATGCAGTGACACAAAGAAGTGACGAGAAAAGGAAGTTCTGAGGAATTATGACCCTGAATAAGTTACATTTTGAGTCATAATGGCGTCATCTTTCTTCTTATACTATGCCATCATCCTCAGAGTGCTTAATACTAATAATGACAGTCAATGTGCCGCCTAGTCGGTGGCGTTTGTGGCCCTCTAGCAAGGCTGTGGGAATGTTTCATAGCAGGGAGGGGAGGCCCAGAAGAGCTTAACACACACACACACACACACACACACACAGCGCATGCACTAGACTTCATTTGAGGGCTGAGTGCTATAGTCACGCAGTACTACCCGGTGAGGAAGGATCCCAGAGTGATTCACGCTGAGAGGTAAGGCCAGGTGTTCAGGCTCCGCATCTCTCATCAGTAATTAAGACTGGAGCCCTCGGGCCTTCACACCCCAGACAGGAGAAGAAGAAGAAAAAAATGGAGCGGGAGTGCAGACCGGGGTCTACCTTTCCTCAGCTTAGAGATTTGTGGAGCGTGACTCACACGATCCCCTTGTCCCATTTATACTTATCTCTGAAATGCATAGTCATTCGCTTCTCTCCGGAGCTTCCCCTCCAGGAATCACACACTTATGTTCCCGAAAGTCACATCCAACGCCGTTTGGGGCGACAGTCTAACACCTATTTCATCAGATTGCACAAAGAGACTCGATTGTCACCGCTCCATTACCGCCGATTTCCCTTTTCTCGAATGCCGCTGGAGCCAACGGACTATCCGTCGTGGCATATAATGTGATTTCCTGGGCTGTCTTTGAGAACGACACAACGGTGTGTCAACGCCGGAAGCCGGGAGCCACTTTGAGGTGTATTCTTAGACGTGGCCGCATGCACATGCGAGCCCCTTTCTTGCTTTTCTCTCCCTCTTCCCCCCCCGGGGCGCCCAGTTCTGCTCGCTTTGTTATTTAGATCCCCAAGTGAAACATATAGTGTATGGGATGATGAATAGAGCTGGCGGGGTGGAAGCAGAGCAAGGATGTCAAGTGCACAATTCACACCAGGTTCTCGCTGTGTAGTGCAGAGCGCTCCCGCAGCATATGACGTCCCTTAAGCTCCCACCTGCTATTGGGACTGCGTTACATTAATTATATGCAATTCTGTTTTCTTACATTTTTATTTTTTAATAAACTGTAATTATTAAATTATTGAGCCATTCAGGTTATCTAAAAGTTTCATGGCCATTAGCAAATCACAAGCCCACAGGAGTGGACTGGAGGAGCATGCATGCTGCACTTGAAAGAGAGGAAGGGAGGGAGAGGAGGAGGAGGAGGCCAGTGAGGATGAAGATATAGATGACCTAGATAAACACGTCTTGCACGACATTTTTCTCTCCTCCGCCTCCTCTTTATTTACATCCTCGTGTTTTTTCATCATGTTGCCTCACCTCCTCCTCCTCATTGTCATCATTGCTGCTCTCCTCTGCTACCCTCCCTACTTCCAGCTCTTCCTCCTCTTCTTCCTCCTCCTCCATCATCCTCTAGATGAGTAAAAGTGAACACCGCATGGTCTCACAGAATATAATGAAACACCAATTTGGTGCTACACACACAGTACCTGCCTGCTCATGCTACAGGCCGGAGCAATGGGAGGAAGAGGAGGAGGAGGAGGAGGAGGAGGGAAAAATGAAATAACATGTGGAGGAAGTGAGCGAAGAAATGGAGGTTGGAGGTGGAGGGAAGATGGTAAAATATTAAGATCATTTGGAGGGAATAACTTGTGATTCATATTGAAATGTGTGTGTGTGTGTGTGTGTGTGTGTGTGTGTGTGTGTGTGTGTGTGTGTGTGTGTGTGTGCATGGATGCAGAGCGGTATAGATGGTGCGTGTATATGTGTGTGTGTGTGTGCTCTCTTGTGGGTCTGAATCGTGCCTGCGCTAGGTAGTGTGTGTGCACCCTGCTTCACATTCCGGACCGACTTAATACTGATGCATCAAAACGTCTCTCCTTGTCATTACTTATTAAGACACACACGTGGACACACACATGCACACCACACTTCAGGCTGAATTATCATTACAGGCCTATTCAAAGTTTATACTTCCTCTTCCTCCTACTTTCTTCATGTAATAATAATGGATTGTGTCAGAATTTTAAACCTAGGCTCAGATTAACTTCTTACTCTATAACCTTTTTCTTTTTTTTTAACAGCCCATCAATTTATAACTATATGCCCTTTATAATGACCTTTTCACTTACTCTACTATTCAGTCTCATTGAAAATGTTACCCTTTCCAATGTGAGGTTCGTGCAATGCACACAATTTTACGTCTCAAATACTTTCTCTTTATTCCTTACGTCAGATGTGTGTCGGAGACTCAGATTGTACCACAATGAAGGTCAAAAGGTCGTCGCTTCCCATCGTAGCAATCAGCACGTGCATGTGACTTACAGAAGCTTAGGCTTTAGCTTTTGCTTTTCAGCTCGACCCATGTGACAATCTGCTAGCTATTAGCACGCCGCAGCGGTGGTGGTGGCCTCCCATCATCTGGAAACGTGATATACTGTCCTATGGACCTCCTTTGGTGATTTACTGAAACCTATAAAGATGCAGTAGTGAGGGTTTATGAGCAAATGTCACTCAGCTTTACATTACAGTCTTTTTCGATTGACATGAATCATTTAGCCAATTAGGGGGGCCAGTTTGAGCACCTTGTAAGAATGGATTCTGCTTATCTCCCCTTTAAAGGTTGTTGTAGGAGTTAAAGTACATCTCACAGTAAATCTAGGGGGTGCTATTCCTCTGGCCCTTTTACCACCATGACTCTAACCACAACCAAGCTCTGAAATGGGATGGATGGATTGGTGTGAGCAATATTTGTGTTGATGTTGAATTTTTCTTGGAATGTCACAAACATTTTAATACAGAGAGTATATTGAGATTTCATCAACCAACTGCTAGGTCTTGAAATGCTACCATATTAAATGTTTCATTCGGACAAATTCAAGAATATAATCTCCGGTAGACCTTTAATCCCCTGAGGTAATTTTCTCGATTTTACATAATTTCACTTTTTTTTTATAGGCACTTGCATATGAGATACATACCCATGTGTTATATAAAACAAATTGCAGTGTAAGGTTGGTGGTCTGTTGTTTCTCTGACTGAAAACTGCAGTGTTTTTTTTGCAGTGTAAGGTGGGTAGGTCCTTAGGGATTTCCTGAGTTTTCATTGGTTAGTTTCACTGTGTGAATAACGTACGATCTCACGGGAACAAGGACGCGGAAGTGAAGAATCTGGAGAGTCCGGTAACATTTGAACCATATTTCTGTGCCGTTTTATCGCGGAGCTATTTATAGAAACATTGCGTGAACATCGTACCACGCGGATCCGCGCTGACAGACCCTTTAGAGTTAATGCGTAAGATTCAACAACTGAATCTATGATAAACCGAAAAACTCAAGAACCCAAAGTGTGTAGACTGATACGTTTTTAAAAAACTTTTAAATCTCTCAGGCGACCCGCGGGTCGAGACCTTGCTCACAATGAGGTTGCACTGATCTAAATCCTAAACCCGACAACGGCAACAACAACAAAAACATCCAGCAAAAATGATTCTCGACGTTATTGCCAAGTGGCAAGTTGTGGTCTTGGTTACCACCAGACCAGAACTCTAGAACAGAAGGGGAACAAGATAAATTAATCAAGGCTTCTTTTCTCATATTGTTCTTAACCAACTGTGACAGAGTGAAGCACAGGGAAACAGCATGCTCTAGTTATTTTCTGTTTTAAAAAAAAGAGTAAAAAAAAAAAATCATAATAGCAGGTGAATGCATGAGTTATTTGTTCTGGTTCCAAGGTTCAAAATATAACAATATACAACAGGGAAATAATACTCTTCAGTTTGTGGATGCAGATCAAACAGCTCTGGAGGTCGCAGGGTTTAATCTTTGACACAAATGATTACACTGTGCGATTTACATGGCTTTTCGGGTCAATCGCTAACAGATCAGGGTCCATGTAATCTATAAGACGTCCCGAGGATTGTGTGGAAGACTGTGACCCAAATCCTATTACTTTTGACTTGTTTTTACAGTCGTCGGTGTTGTGGGCCGACACAGTCAGCACCTTTAGTCTGGTAATCCACGAGGAGAAAGAAGATAGAGTTTATAAAACAGATTGTACGTAAAACCTCATCCATCATCATCAGCATCATCATCCACAGCAAAGTAGTGTTGTAACAGTATGACGAGGTACTCGAGGATATATGAGTACACTGGTACGTATACAGTAGGGGTTAAGGGGGGAAATCGATACAGCATAGTATCGCGATGTTTTGCGTGATGATATCGCAGTGACCTAAGTATCGTGATAATATCTAAGTACCGTGATAGTATCGTGACCTAAGTATCGAGATAATATCGTAGTATCGTGACCTAAGTATCGTGATAATATCGCAGAATCGTGACCTAAGTATCGTGACCTAAGTATCGTGATAATATCTAAGTATCGTGATAGTATCGTGACCTAAGTATCGTGATAATATCTAAGTATCGTGATAGTATCGTGACCTAATTATCGTGATAATATCTAATTATCGTGATAGTATCATGACCTAAGTATCATGATAATATCGTAGTATCGTGACCTAAGTATCGTGATAATATCGCAGAATCGTGGCCTAAGTATCGTGACCTAAGTATCGTGATAATATCTAAGTATCGTGATAGTATCGTGACCTAAGTATCATGATTATATCTAAGTATCGTGATAGTATCGTGAACTATCGTGATAATATTGTAGTATCGTGACCATATCGCAGTATCGTGACCTAAGTATCGTGACCTAAGTATCGTGATAATATCGCAGTATCGTGACCTAAGTATCGTGATAATATCTAAGTATCGTGATAGTATCGTGACCTAAGTATCATGATAATATCGAAGTATCGTGATAGTATCGTATCATGAATCCCACCCCTAGTATACAGTATAAATTGTGATGGAATTTAAGTTACAAGTGCAGATACAACACGTAGCACGCTCCTCAGAAAGCAAACACATTGATATGCAATGCCTTTCATAGTTGTATGCAATCTTCATAACACTACTAGACCCTTGTGGTGGTTCAGGGAGGCTAAGAAGACACTTGATGATGATGCTCACTCGAGACGCACATAAAACAAACTCCTACCAGTCGGTTTTGTCTGAGTGTGCATGTTTCAGAGAGACAACGATGAAAGCACAGCTCTATAATTCCATGTTGCTGGTATCCGTTTCCTGTGGGCTCTTTGTCTCGCCTGTGATACCGCTTCTCGGGCCGAGCCGCCGTCGTAATTATTATTTACTGAT
The DNA here is from genome assembly GCF_910589615.1 of Taurulus bubalis. Taxonomy (NCBI): domain Eukaryota; kingdom Metazoa; phylum Chordata; class Actinopteri; order Perciformes; family Cottidae; genus Taurulus; species Taurulus bubalis. The sequence goes on from NC_136602.1 coordinate 4,655,161, forward strand.
TTGTAATTGCTTGTTGAGTCTCACAGGGCAGCTTGTAATCACACTCATTCTCCCTATAAAGTAATTGTTTCTGTTCAAACTAGGTTTGACCGAACTGCCTGCAGTGGGAGCACGTCGAGACTCTGGCTCCGTTTTGAATTGTTACGAGTTTTTATGTTGTGTGTGTGCTGCACTGTGTGGTGTGTTGTGTTGAATCCAATCATGATGTGCTGTATTGATTTGCTTTACATTAGAGCATATGCTCTTGCTTGGCACTTCAGCATGCACCAAACCAGCCTCCTAATAAAACAGACTTATTTGCAGTTATTAAAAAGTCAACATTGACTGGATCCATGAACAGGAAGCACCAAAACCAAAGCAAAGGGTAATAGAGCGCCTTAGGGATGAGACGTCAGCGTCCCACTGGTTCCCTCGACAAACAGCCAATGAGCTTTTTCTACTGGATTTTAGATCAGTGCAGAAAATTATCTCCGTGCAAAACTCAGTTTTTGACACTGCATTCAGCAAAATAAACTTCACAGATGAACACCACTTTTTTGGGGGATTTTTGAAGTAAAAGTAAAAAGCTAAAGTTAGGCTAAAAACGCACCACAGTCATGAGTATACACAACGAGGCTGTAGAGGCAGACTAAAGGGTGTGATGTCATTCTGAAGTCTTATTTAGCCACCTGTTAGCACTATTTTAAGACACGTCAAAGCTTTAAAATTCAGCTCAAAGTTAACCAGCGACCGCTTTTTTGGCATCTCCCATCAGGCCCATTAAAAAACAACAACATTGAAACCCATCCTCAGCATTTGCAAGTGCAGTGGAGGAAGAAGAGGGAGAAACTTGGTTGGCATATTAATAGTGAAATGTATAATTATACTTTTTTTATTGTAGAATTATAACTCTTACCTTAAGGACATGAGTGTTTTCAATGTTAGCTCGACCTAGCTTGACGCAAGAAGTGAACTTATGTGCAGTATAAGGACTCCCACTTCCCACACTGGGAAACAGTTTCCAGTAAACATTATCCATTATCTAGGAAGCAATCATGTTTCATCTGGAATGTATTTGGCAAATTAGATTAAAAGCCAATGAATGAATCTATGTTTCATATCCTTCCACTTTCCCTTTCCTTTACTTAACTAATCAGGATAGCGCTGATTTGCTTCTGACCCAAAACTGCCCCGTCCTCAGAAATGAGCGTAGCAGCTGTTGGGGGGTAATTACTGCACTGTAGTTGTTTAGAGACCGGAGGAAAATGAATGATGGAGGGGGAAAAAAGATGAAACAGCCAATAAGAATGAAAGAAAAATGTCTTATAATGTCCCAACAGTAAATGCTAAAGGATGGCTATTAGCGAAATACCACTTTGCAACTTCATCAATAATTCACCAGCATGTCAAAAGCTCAGCAGCAGCCTCTCTGCCTCCTTGGCTTTCACTGGAGGAGGAGGCGAGCATGAAGCTAACCACGAGGGTAAACAGGCGCTCGGTTGAATCAGTAGGTTCACTGAATGCAGGGGTTTCGGTGCTCACATAAACACACAGACAAAAAAAACAATACGGTCGTCCCCTTTGCTGAATGCTCCCTCAGACTTGTTTAGCCTCAGGGCTACCGGCTATGACTCACTCCTGACCGGTCCTCTGTGCCTTATCTTAAAACCCTGGACCTTCGATTTGCCTGCAGCCACTTTGGGACCGGGCAGCCCCGAGTGAATGGGGAAAAATTACCTGCAACACTGAACAAATTAAACAGTCATTTGCTCCGGGCCGAAGCCAGGCTCAGTGCAGCAACCGAGCAGCAAATCCAAATGTTCTGGTGAGCTCAGAATACAAGCCCATCGCTCTCTCTCCTCCTCAGAAGACAGATAAGCGCCCCGCATCGGTCGGCCTTAGCTGTATTTACGATGGCTCGTCTCTTAGGGATTGAGGATAAAAGCGTCAATCCTCTCTAATTGGTCACACCTATTGCTGAGAGGGACGCGGCAGGTATTATTGAATGGGCAAGAGGCCTTTCATCAAGTCCAATTATTGAATGGACTGAGCTCAACCAGAGCGGCGGTGAGGGGGGGAATCGTGGCTTTTGATGAGGATGAAATGCACTCAATCAAAAGGTGTTGTTCACGTGCACGGTTACAGTTCATGGCCTCTTCGTTACAGCTGTTCAAATGCACAAGAGATGGAGCATACAGTTACGTGCACATTACTGGAACTAAATATGCTTACAAAAGCTAACATGCACACAGTAAAGCACAGTCAGAGACCACGAGCCAGTCAAGTGCATCAAAGGGTGAAGACTGTGTTCCTATTGAGCGCATACATTTGTCTAAAACAGTCATTACTGGACACCTACATCAAAGTGAAGTAGTTTGTTTGACATTTCTAAAGTAATCAGCGTCCGTTAGTTACATCATTAGTTGTAGTTAATAGTCTAACATTGTGGGGTTAGAAGAAAGATGCATTAAAGAAAGAGGATAAAATATTCATTAAATCTTACATGATGGTTGATTAAACGCATACTTAAAAAAAAAGAATAGTCAGTGGGCGGTCTAACTACTTGAATTCATCACAAAGGGCCATTTTAGCTCCTTGTAGATTTTGACATGAATTATGCCGTTAAGTCTCCATGACCCTGAAGGAGAGTCTTGAACAGTCAAACTGGTAAAATTGCAGATATTAAATGGTTGTCGGAATTAATATATGACTGTGTCAAATAGGTGTAGCTCAATTGAGCATCTAATGCAACTAAAATTATGAATTTAGTCCTTCTTGATCTGACATAACAAATTAAGACTAGCAGGTATTATAGTAGACGTGAATGCTATAGATTTATCCTAATGGGTTTGAACCAACTGTGGAGAGACTTTATTTTATTTACATTGTATTTCTTCTTTTATTCTCATTGATTTCTGGAAATACTTTGCATGAATAGTTTATGAGGGATTGGACACCATGCAATTAAATGAATTCTCATTTGAAATAAGAAATAATCACACATTGCACATTTCTTGAGGCCATTAATAGGAAGCATTTCACTGTAATGTGTCATGACAGAAAGAAGCCAATGCTGTCAGTAATACTGTCCTTAATTGTGGTATTAAAACTATTCTTAACCACATCATGTGTCACAGCCGGTTATGTCTGTCTGGTATCTCATTTGTTTAGTTTTTAACACTTCCCTCTATGAAAATAAGAAAAACAAACCATAGATGGATAAAACAAAGCAACATTTTATAATTCAAAAGGGCCAAACGTCTCTCCATAACAGCAAATACATAAATTCCAATTATGATCCAATTTCAAAAGACATATTTGGAAGGCAGACAGCTATAGTAAGACATTTCAATATAAAAAATATTCATACAAAAAGGTTATCAAAGTAATGCAACTGAATATTTTTTTTTAATCATATTTGATGCCTCAAATAGATGATACGAGTTGGTTTCAAAGACATTTCTCACTGCTCCAATACTCCAAATGCTGCTTTAATACATAAGAGCTGAAATTCAGCACCAAATCAGAGTAACAGCTCCCTCACATCACACCATGCAGCGTGATTCATCTGAAACATGCGGTGAGACGGAGCACAGCGAGGAAGGAGCGCTGCCTCGGTTTGGACTCATCACTTCAGCACCACACACAGTGGACAGCTGCAGTGGAGTTTAAGCACTCTGGACAGCTCCCTAAATGTTGCACAGCACCACAGCTGTCCCCTCACTAATTACAGGCGAACCAAACGGCAATATTTCTGCTAACACGCAACAACGCAATGGCACAGATTAGACACTTCACTGGATTGGACTTGAGTTTGCCCTTAATAAAGATCCAGCTGACCATGAGGTGTCACCATGAGACGTACTGCAATAAGTACAACAAGCAATGCAAAAGCTTGCTAGCTTTTAGGATCTCAGCCAGTTTTGCAGTAGCCTGCATAATGTTATTAGTTCCTTCTCAATGGGGTGTCACGGTAGAAAAGAAGCCGAGAGGTTCATTACTTACAATCGAACAAGGTTTATCCTGTTGGGAGCGTGGTAAGGCTCAGCAAACATCGAGGCAATATGCCGGGGATGAGATGTTATTTTGACATTGTAGATTTTACCTAGAGGTGGTGCAAGGAAAATGGTGGTGGATTATCTGAAATGAGGTATTAATTCCCTGGGGTGTGAAGTCATTTCCATGCTAATCTGCTAATTACGACGGCATTTTTCTTCGTTTGTAATAGGACATTTTGATCTTACGGTTGGATGATACCGCACCGAGTATTGAGCCAAAGTCTTCCTCTGAACTACACAGACAGAAAAGATCAGATGACTAATACCCGGGTCCTCTGATCTGGCACTTTGCTCGGATGTCATCGACTACAAATCATATGTATGGGATGGATGTGCTGACAATATTCACTGAGAAAAAAAGAATGTGGAGAGAAAAACGAGAAAAACGAAATCCTGAAAGCTCTCAAATGTCCAGGAAAGCGAGAAAAGACCCAATTTCACAACTGAAGAAGAATGAAAATGACAGAATAGGTGGAGAGCGATGATGAGCTTCAACCGTCAGAGCAAGAGGTGGGAAGTGAAGGAAGTGAAGGAGGGAGCCGTGTTAGTCAGAGGAGACTTGGGCGGTGGAGGAGAGGCCTGTGTGTGGGCAAAGGACTCGACCTTGAGGAACCGTCAGGTGGTGCAGGAGGCTGAAGAGGAACAGAAGGCTGTTAAAGCGTCCATTGAAACGAGGCCCCGCTCACCCTCTTGACAACGCCGCCCGCCGGGACAGCTTATCCACACACCCGGCAGCTCTGGGCAATCTCCCTCTGAGTATTTAGAAGTTTTTATCTTCCTCCTCATCGCTCTTTATCTGGTCTGAGTAAGATTGGAAATGTTCCAGTACCACTTTCTGTTCCAGTACCCTTAAGTTCTGGGAACAGGAATGAAGTGATAGCCTGAGCACGTACTGTAGCTATTAAAGAACACAAGGTCTCTTTTTTTTGAGTGTGAGATCAGCTTCTCTGTGAGCTTAACCAGTAAAAGACGTATAATTATAATTGACCACATGCCAAGAGAAGTTAAGCATGCGCTATTACAAGTAATAGGTGAGTATATAAAACTGAAAGTAAAGCAAATGTAACACTTGTAAAAGCTCAAAAGCCGTATGAGAAGCAATCTTACTCCACAGATGAGCAACATTTACATTTAATTAGACGCACAATTTACTGGGGATGTTCTTACATCCCTCCCAGATGATTCCGCTTCCCATTTAAATAAAGATCTCAAATGTGATGTAAAATCATACGGGTAGATTAATTTGTAACAATATGGCAATGGGACTTGAATTATAAATGGATATTGCTGAGATTAAACACATACTTCAGATTCATTTGGGATGAATTCACAAAATAAAGTGAATTAGTTTTGCGCAACCAAATTGAAAAAAAGTAATAATATTTTTTTAAGTACTGTATGAGTAATGAAACACTATGTATATTTGGCCTGCACCCAAGAAAGGAACATTTCTCTGAAAATGCAATGTTGTATGTTGTTGTAATAAAAACACAAATAATTCTTTCTAACTTTGTCTGAGGTTGCAAAGTTTGTGCTTTTTTTGGTGAGTGAACGGTGTCAGACAGTCAATTTATACCCATATCTCTAACATAAAGATGTAGCTTACACACCGACACACACACACCGACACACACACACACATGCAGCATTGCATAATTACGCCCCACTGAGTAAACAATGTGAGGAATTATATAATCACTGGATTAACCTCCATGTGCCACACTTGGCTCAGAGATGGGGGACAAACTGCTCTGTATGTGTAAATATCAGCACTTACATTTCAGTACTTCTGGAAATCAACTTGATTTCCCTCAAGAGAAACATGCGGTGTTGCCACACAGTAACGTGGTCGTGCCACTGCTCTCACACTGCAGTCGGTCTTTCTACGCTGACCTGCTCCACTCTCGGTCCTCTTAAGTGCTTCCATTACCCGTATTCTTTTCTTTCAATTAAGACAGTGGTGAAAACACTCTGTCTTTGGAAGTCACTGTGTGCCTACGAACACACTCTTGTGCGTGGACACGAGGTTTCAGTATGTTCGTGGATGAAACTTCGGTCTGAAAGACGGCTATTTTATATCTAAGATTTGAGCCTTTAGCTCTATTTTTTGTCTCTTCCTTATTCACTGTGGAGCGTTTTGTCTTGAGTAAAAAGGTCTGCGTCGAGAGGGGATGAAGGACTACCGCCCACCTGGCAGGTGGAGAAAGGTTCCACTGACACGGTATCCATCACAATGTCCTCACATCGCTTTCCTCAAACCTTTGAGTTTAATTTCAAAGCTTTCAGCCTTTTTTTCCCCAGATGGGTTTGTGTTTGTTCTGTTTCTTCCATTCTTTTTTCTTTTTTCAGACCATCGCACTCTGTCCATCTCTCGGCATCGGCCGTTCACTTCAATCCATCACCAAGACAACCGCTCAGTCTCTCTGCTTTACTCTCTTTTATCGCTCTCTTATTCTCAGTTTCCCCTGGCAGCCCTTCCAGAGATAAAGTTAGGAAAGAGAACGTCTCCGTTTGTTACCAGAGTGCTTCGTGTTTGTTCAAACTAAATCAAGCAATGTAAAGACATCGAGGGTTTTTGCATAATAATGTCATTATACAGTTTATTTGGTTAATTACCTGTATGTGTTTTTACTTTCATTGTTATTAAACTAATTAGAGAGTTAGATTTAATTTTGGGAACAGTTTGGGAAACGTGTATGTATCATTGTATTTGTAATATTTGTTTAGTGCCTAAAATAGGCCACGCCCCCTCATCATCAATCAACTCCTGACCCTGCCACCTCCTGTTTGCTGGGTCACAGACTAAACGTATTTTAAATAAACTCGTTAGTGAACCGTCCATCAACTATACAGATACTTTGTTGTGGAATTTTCATTTTAAAAGACAAATAATTCAAAACACCAATAAAGCAGTTTGCCAGAGCTTCAAAGAAGCTCCGAGAAATAAATCATAATGTGGATCTACAACAAACACAATAAACTGGAGCATGGGAAAATCATCATCTCACATCCAGCAAGATTTCTCAACGGAGGTTAAAGCTAAATAAACCCGTCCAGCATCTCGTCTTCTTGGCTGAGCTTCCCTAGAAAACTGTAGCAGGCCTGAGGAAGCCAAATGGCTATGTCATTGCTATACAAGCACAGAGCCTTTATATACTCCACACGTTTATAGTCCCACAATGACGTCTCAGAGTAAAAAGCCAGGAGTTACAGCCTATACAACCCTGTCTCCTACAATATAATTACCATATAAGTACGCTTTGAACATCCAGCTTACAGTTATTTCTTTGACAATGTAAACCCTCAGGAGAGAACGTAACGCATAGCCCACGAGAGTCGGCCCCGGGAGGGCGGGGGATGGGTCGAACAAACACAGGACTCAGAGCTAACATTGACATTTTGTCACGTGAGTCTTGTTGTTGTGCGTCTTGAGTCCCATGAGTAGCTAGTCACATGACTAGCTAGTCACATGAGTAGCTAGTCACATGAGTAGCTAGTCACATGACTAGCTAGTCACATGAGTAGCTAGTCACATGAGTAGCTAGTCACATGAAACATGAGTAGCTAGTCACATGAGTAGCTAGTCACATGAAACATGAGTAGCTAGGCACATGAGTAGCTAGTCACATGACACATGAGTAGCTAGTCACGTGACTAGCTAGTCGCATGACACATGAGTAGCTAGTCACATGACACACAAGTAGCTAGTCACATGACACACGAGTAGCTAGTCACATGACACATGAGTAGCTAGTCACATGAGTAGCTAGTCGCATGACACATGAGTAGCTAGTCACATGACACATGACTAGCTAGTCACATGAGTAGCTAGTTACATGACACACGAGTAGCTAGTCACATGAGTAGCTAGTCACATGACACATGAGTAGCTATCCACATGAGTAGCTAGTCACATGACACATGAGTAGCTAGTCACATAACACATGAGTAGCTAGTCACATGAGTAGCTAGTCACATGAGTAGCTAGTCACATGAGTAGCTAGTTGCATGACACATGAGTAGCTAGTCACATGAGTAGCTAGTCACATGAGTAGCTAGTTGCATGACACATGAGTAGCTAGTCACATGAGTAGCTAGTTGCATGACACATGAGTAGCTAGTCACATGAGTAGCTAGTCACATGAGGAACTAGTTGCATGACACATGAGTAGCTAGTCACATGAAACATGAGTAGCTAGTCACATGACACATGAGTAGCTAGTCACATGACCCGTTTGGCACACGCTAGTGACTTGAGTTCCTAGAAAACAAGGTGTTTGGCGTGGAGTTGGGAGTGAGACTGTTGACCGAGTGAAACACTTTTAAAAACGTGGTTAACGTTGTAAATTTAAATAACAAAGCAAAAAGAAAACACTTAGTTATGTGTCAGTAACAAAACTACTCAGTTAGGTTTAGTAAAAAAAAAAAGACAATTTGAATTGAAACAACTAGTTACTCAATGCAGATCGACTGAATAAAACGTTTTTAGTCATTTATTTTGTGCTATACATATCTATCTATCTATATATATATATATAACTCAGACAGCCTCAGACAGAGGAAGACTACAGTATTCGGCTGGCACGCCTGAGTATGTCTGCACTGTTCACTTCTTCTCTGCTGTTTTCCTGCTCGAGGCCAGTTAGTCAGTGAAATCTTCCAACTCCTTTGAAGGTTTGCTTTAGCCTGCCGAGTCTAGAGATGAGAACAGGGTTTGTCATTTTGGGAAAATCCATCATGCCAGGCAAAAGTCTGCAAACATCAAATAGGTATTTAGACAGTAATACGCTGTCAAAACATGCTCAGCCATGAAAGCATGCAATCCACAATCATTTCTACTCGCACTCAGCTACTGGCTTTTGGGCAGGGGTTGGACGGAAAAATGTGAACAGCTGTGCCCGTGGCTACGTCATGGGAAGCTGTGCTCAAAATAATGCTCGGCATTCAAGTGGTTAATTTATGAGAACGGTTCGACAAAGGTAACTTTTCCTCCACCGAATTTTCTTTTTTTTTAAACTTCAATGGCCTCCTCCATTTCTGACTGTCAGCAAAAACGTCACAACTTGGGGACTCTGAGCTTTTCCAAAGGTTTCCACTTACAAGGCCGTGGATACAACAAGAGGGGGGCGCTGATGTTGGCTCTTCTAGTGAACACGGAAAACACGTATAAAAGCACAATAATCCAGACAAATGACTCTGGAAGCTTATTAATTAAAAGCCAAAACTACCAAAGAAGAAATTTAACTTCTAAATATTCTTTTACACATTTTTACCCGTACAATAGAGCCACAACATTCCTGGTTCTATCAGCCAGGAGCTTTTTTTGCACATAACACCCCTCCCTTTTTGTCTTCATACCATTTTGTACAATAAAGACACACAAAAAGAAGAAGAATACAAGATTGGGTCTAAATATTGCCTATTTCTGCCGAATTTAACTATTTTGAGCACTCATGCAGTATGCACAGTATGTTTGACAAGGTCTTTGTTTTTAATTCTAAGTGGCACAAGTGTCACTTCACGTATACAGTAACATCAGGATTGACAAACGCATATCCATTAGCTGGATATAATAGAAACATTTTGAAAAACACATAACCTTTAAGATTTAAAAACAAAATGAACGGCATCAATTAGGAGATATGTTGCAGGTGAGATAGTGTCCGTGTTTTCACTGGGAATATAATTCCAATAATTGAGTCTGCACACAAGTTGCACTCGCACACTTGAGCTCACACAAAATTGAGCGGAAGTCTTTTTCGGCTATGATTGTATTTGATTTAATAATTTGTTCGTCTTTTCAAAGCTTGTGTTCTTTTAGTTGCTGTTGAATGCGTTTGCCTGAGGCGTAAAACAATCATTACACACTGCTGCTGTGTTTGAGATAAAAGAGGATGTAGAAGATGGATTGATGGAAGGATCTATAGACGAGTCAAGCAGCCGCTTTGTGCGTCCCTCCATCTTTGTGCGTCCCTCCATCTTTGTGCGTCCCTCCATCTTTGTGCGTTCCTCCATCTTTGTGCGTTCCTCCATCTTTGTGCGTTCCTTCATCTTTGTGCGTTCCTCCATCTTTGTACGTTTCTTCATCTTTGTGCGTCCCTCCATCTTTGTGCGTTCCTCCATCTTTGTGTGTTCCTCCATCTTTGTGCGTCCCTCCATCTTTGTGCGTCCCTCCATCTTTGTGCGTTCCTCCATCTTTGTGCGTTCCTCCATCTTTGTGTGTTCCTCCATCTTGTGGCAACTTCACTGCGGCGGCGGGTTGTAGGGAGTTAGCGCCTGCTGACCGTGTTAACTGGTTACTTTCGACTAATGCGTCTGTGGTTGCTCAACCATGACCATGATGATGACTGATTGATACTTACTTAGCGGTCATTAGGATGCTCTGCTTAGAGCAACTGCCTTTTATATTGCACTGTTAACTGATTGAGTTCATTTATTCTATGGGACCACTAAATGACCACTATTCAATGATGGATTGAGTGATTGAAATATGTATTGATTTCGCTAGTTTAGCCAGTGGTAGCGCTATATTACTATGCACTGCATGTTCTGAGGCAAATACTGAAATGTTTAGTGAAAAAAGTCAAATGAAAATCAAAAGGGAGGAGAAGCAGAGGAGACAGGACAAGAATCCAGCAAAAGGAGAAGTTTTTGTCACCCAGCTCATCCTGTAACAGACTGACTACTACAAGTTACTCTCAGAGAGAATACTTGGAAATAAAGTTCCTTTCCTTAAAAAGTTTTCTACAACCCTGTAATACTTATGTTATCCCTTTATTCCTTTGGGATTTTTATTTTTTATTTTGGGAAGTCTCTGGACAGGCAGTTACACTCATCCACTGTTTGTAGCTATACCTACAACAAGTACTGTACTGTACATCGTGTATATATATATATATATATATATATATATATATATATATATATATATATATATATATATCCCACAATCAATACGTAATCCAAATAATCCTAAACCAGGAAATATAAAGATTGATTTATCCATTACATTTGTTTCTAAAGTAACACCACATCTATAATTATATAAATCCAAACCACGATCTTTTCCAAAACCTAACCAAATAATTTTGCAAAGTTGTTTCCTGCAAAGACTTTAGTTTATTTTGAAAAGACTGGATGAATGTGCAAGTGCTGCTGGAGGTTCGTCAAAAATCGAGATGTAATGTTTTTTAATGGCTTAAAAATATAACAACAACGTCTGAGCGTTTGAAAACAAATACCGATTCAACTCTTCGGTGGTGTTGGCAATTTCATGGATTTAGACTGTTGTTTGAAAAACTAACCAGGAGGAAAGAAAAACAACTTGATCAAAATTGGAGTACTTTTAGGAAGGAAGGGTGAAACGTAGCATTTTTTTTTTCTTCTAGTGGAAGAGTATACTTTCCATTCTGTGAAACCGCAGGAAAGATGATTATAGTCATTACAAGGTGTTATTGTCACTGTGGAGACGTGTGTGTGTGTGTGTGTGTGTGTGTGTGTGTGTGTGTTTGTGTTCTTCCTGGGCGTGCTTCACACCTACAGTATTCATAAATGTGAGCACAGTATGCGCTGCATATTAACGGGAGAAAGGTGAATATGAAGCTGATTGACAAAAACAAACAGAAACTCAGTCGACGGTGCAATGAGATGCAAAAAAAAAGACAAATCCCAGTCATATCTCGACAAGGAACTGTCGCGCTTCCTTGGGATTGGCCAGTGCTTGAGGCCCCGCCCACGCCTGTGGTAAACCTACACAGGTGTTTCCACTTTGGCTGATTAGACCTAAGGATGACCTGCTGCTGTTGTTGGGAGACAACTGAAACTTTTTATTTAGTAAAAAAATAAAAGTTTACTTTTAGTGTTTCTCAAGAAACATCATTGGATATCTTTGGAGACCCTTTAATTATGCTTTTACAGGTTATATATATTTTTTAGGATTCAGCTCTGACGAGATGTGTTGAATGTTTGTTGTTGTTGTTATTTACAGCGCTGATGCTGCTGGCACACGTGGTATTTTGTTTGCTTTGCTGCACAACGCCCTAAATTCATTTTGGCATAAGCAGAAATGAACTGACACTGCTCCAATAGACTTTGAGGGTGCATCTATATTATATTTTAAACCTGCATTGTATACAAAATGCTTCCCTATCTCCTCCAAATGATGTTCCCATAAACTTTTATAATTACATTTCAAGGGAAATATTTTTTAAACACGTGGTTCACATTGTAAACTGAAACAATAAAAAAATGCAACCAAACTGTTTGGCTATGTTTCGTAAAAAACAACATTGTTTTACTTAAATATTACCCAGGATTGGAAACAAAACAAAAACACAACACAACAACGTAGGTTCAGTAAAAAAACATCATGGTTTGGCTTAAAATGATGTTATTTCCACAGACACTGACAGTGGCCTCCTGGCTTCCTGGCTGTGTTGTGTTTGTCCATTCACCAGCCTGACTTCTGTGGACTATCAGAATAAACGTGTTTGTGAAGCGTCATTTTCCCTCAAAACACATTTCACGCCGCAGTTTTGTCCAATGGGAGCTTCATTCTCCAGAGAAAGGACTGCACAAGGGTGTGGATTTCGAGAAACGAGAAATGCCACTTTTGCAGTCCCTCTAACTTCTTCCCCCAGATCCGGCAGAAGTGATGTGCCGCGGAGCCCGCGAGAGTTTTTTTCTACACCCCATAAATCCTGGATATTTGGACAGTTAGCCCACTGCTGCATCCTGCAGGGATGCGGGGGAGATTTGTGTGTTGTGTTTCCTCACCCCGGGAGCCAGGAGACATGATGAACTGTCCCGCGAGAAGAAGCCGAGTCCAAATACATCAAAAGGCTCACTATCGTGTGCACACAGAACTCAAACACTCAGCCATGTAGGACGCTATATGCACTCTCACAGAAAACAGGCGAGCATACAGTCGCACCCGCTGGCTGTACACATAGGAAGCTTGATTTGATTGACATGCTCTGGTGTGACTGATGAAACTTTAAAACGCTCTTTGGGCATCATCAACAAAACCAGCCATTTGGTTCACGAGACGCGTCTCTTAGCGCTCTTTGACGTGATGGATGAACTCGCACCTGGCACGCTCCGCCGCCGCTCACTCGTCCGAATTACGATCAATCTCAATAGCAGACGATTGTTAAGATGTCAGCTGCCGGACTGTGGCGTCGCTGATGTCTTAAGTGAAGAAAAACATTTAGTCTGCTTACCCACATTACAAAACACACACTGTGGGTACAGTAAAAAGGACTGCCGTGGGCTATATGGGAGAGGGGGCGGGACTTTGAAAATGCCATCTGTTAACTCCAACGTCTCATATTACCGTGATTGTGTCACATTATAGGTTGCCCTAGTTTGTATTTGTGAGGGTGTCAGTTTCTACTTCTATCTTTCTCATTTTGTGATGCTCTAGATGTGCTAATGGTTCAGGCCAGAGGTCCAATCTGCAAAATAGTCCACCATATATCCAGGATATCTTTTCATCGTCTGGCTCCGCTCACCCTAATAACTGCAATCACGCTAAGCGGTCGCACAAAGGTGGTTTATTACGTCAACCCAGAGATTCTCAACGTGAGCGTTGGGCGATGAGCGCGTTCCCATAAAAAGGGGCGGCGTTTTGAAACATGATACCGATCACACAAATGTCCAGTGTCAGCAGAGCGGCGTGTTTCCAAAAGACGAGCAAACTATAATATATGACAAATACGAAGACGTTCAACACATAATCCAGGCTAAAAGCAACACCGTTGCAGCTGCCAAATGGAACAACAGCTGGTAATCAAACAAAAACACCAATTGTGTGAATGTGTGGATTGGCTCTTAATAGCACTTCATCTTGATCATGATCATTCTGTATCTGACTATAAATATATTCGTGTATTGCGGTAAATTAATGTGACTTGTCTTAGACCTATTCTTTCAGCTGCAACCCTCACATTGGAGCATAAATTACGTTTTTGTGTGTGTTTTTCACCAGATTCCCTTTAAAAAAAAAGCCCTTGTTTTAGTGCAGCGGGGGGTGACAGTCTGCTTCCTGCACCCGTGGTTCTGGTTCTCCCGCGCCTCCCTTTCCTTCCAGCGGGCGCAGCAATACGGGGGCGTCGGCGTCGGCTCCCTTCAGGGACCGGTGGAGCAGGAGGAGGCGCTCTGCTCTGCTAGCCGCAGGAGGACGCTCCTCTGCCAGGAGCCGAGCTCTGCGCCTCCCCGCCAGAACCTCCGACTGTCCTTGGTGGGCTGCTGGATTGTTTCACAGCAAAACTTCTCACAGTAACTTGAGGAAATGAAAACCAAATTGGTATACACTAAACACTAGAATATAGCACAGCAGTCTGCAGCTGTTTTTATTATCTTTTGTTCTCTACTGTGTGTGTGTGTGTGTGTGTGTCCCTGCATGCCGACTTTCTGCCAAAAGGCTCTCAGGGTTCTGTGTGTTGTGAGGAGGCCTACAAACCCTAACGTTGTCTTCATTATATAATTCTACATGTTTAGATCATGCTTCCCCTGCAGTGCATGATAACAAAATAATAATCATGCAGCACCCAGTTTTTGAAGGAGGCTAAAAATACGGCTGTTTTCTCAACCAGAAACCCAACAAATGGGACTTCAAATACAGTCTTTCTGTCCCCGTTGAGACCCTGTAGATTTGCCCTATTTGCAAGTGACGATTCAGCACTTCCGGGATAAATACAGATTGCGTCCAAAGCGGCAAGCGCCGCTGGATATTTATGACTTCTAGGACGTTAAGCTCAGCTTCTGCAGCTTTAATATGCATAATGATCAATTAATGATCCTGACGTTAACCATATATGCACACACATTTCTGTTGCCATGCAAAGTTGACTTTTCCTTCAGAGGATTTCTTTTTTTTACAAATTATAAACGAGACACCAATAATTAGCTTCTTTTTTTCCGCAGAGTTCGTTGCCCTTTGGGCTCCACACACACACACACACACACACACACACACACACACACACACACACACACACACACACACACACACTCCCATATTCCCTTTGATTTCATCTTTCATCCCAGGTCGACTTTCTTTCACGACACTTTTAATTCCAACTTTAATTATTGTAATTGTCTGCATCTGCGAAGCTAGCAAAACAACACCACGTCTTACAACCAACCCAGTTGCCAGAAAACATAGTTGGTATGTTTTATATCAGCTTCTTACTATAGCCTACTATTATATATATACTACTCTATACTCATTATTATACCATGTAACCATACCATACCAAGTGACTTTCAATTAGGTTTCTTGCAAATAAAGCCCATCCATTGTTAGCTGAGACAGGAGAAACTATTTCCATTAACCTCCTCTTTGACCCATTTGGATCTAGTGACTGAGGATCCATTGGGTGGCAAAGACAACACATTATTAGTTAAGTCAGGTAAAACATGAAGGAAGAAAAGGGGGAAATAGGGAGGAAAGAATTGCCTAGTAATAATAAAAAGGTTCTGACCATGAGAGATGCAACATAAAAAAAAGATTGAGAAATGTAAGAGGTCAGGAGGTTAGAAAAGGAGGAAAGAGAAGATGAAAAACACACAGTAGGTGAGCTGTACATGTGTCCATTAGAGAGCATTGTTCATTGTTCCATCACACAGCTCTTTGTAGTGTGTTCCTCTGATGTCTATATGCTGTACATCCACCAAATTGCTGCTCTCCGGCCCATGCATTGACTATCTAGCTATACACTGCGTGTGTGTGTGTGTGTGTGTGTGTGTGTGTGTGTGTGTGTGTGTGTGTGTGTGTGTGCACACTAAACTGTTTGTTCTGTTGTAACCTCATGTAGCCAGCTGTGAAGAGGTTGACACCTCCAGGGAGGGCGAGGCTGTGGAGCTGATTCAGCCCATCACAACTTGACAGTAAACTGAACGTCTCTGGAAGATGCTGCGAATCATAACAAGAAATGGAAACCACACAACTCTTCTACACAACACTGACAGGTGAATATTGGCTGTTCCACAGCTGCATTTAATGTGACGTGGAGAGAATTATTGAGCACAGAGCATCCGACTAATGGCTCAGATGTGTTACCAAAGCCGATTTTAGTAACCGCTATTGCTATCAAAACACTGTCATGGGACGATCCTACACCTTATTAATTTTACTGAGAAAATGTATGTTGTTTGTATAATTCAAACGTGTTTTACGCACATAAATATTCTAAACTAAGTGGCTTCAAACCGGGCAACGCTTCATTCATTTCAGTTTGTTTTGTGCCAGATGCTAACGTGTACAGACTCAAGCTATCGTTGGACAGGTTGTGGTGCAAAGGCCTTTGGGTGGAGCTTTTGCCAGCAATTTAACTGCCATCCACAACCAACCATTTGAGGACACAGAATCAATATCTGACTGTTTCTTTCCAGTGCATACGGCTTGCCAAGTTGACATGAATGTATGTGTGTCTGCCCCCGAAGGAGCACAGTGCAGCTGTGTGTGGGGGAGGAGGGGAGCAGAGAGAGAGAGAGAGAGAGAGAGAGAGGAACAGATGTGCAGTGGGGGCCTCCGTTCAGTCTGATCGGACCCCGCCCCGCTGAGGCAAGTGGCCGCTCATGTTAAGCCTCTTAGTGCCGATTCAAATGACACTGGGCAGAGCTCTTGCCCCGTGTCACACAAAGATGTGCATGTGTGTGTGTGTGCGCTCGTGCGTGTGTGTGCATCAGCATCTGCTGAGCTGTACATGTATGCCCGCTAACGCGAAGCAATGGCACAATGGAAAAAGGGAACGCCTGAGAAAAAATGCACGTGCACATGTCCAGGTGACGTCTGTGCACATTTTTTGTCATCTTAATATTTTTGCATTTCAGGACATACACTGGCATTAGCAGCATGACTGTACGTACGTCAGCGTATATGTCAACGCAAAATCCTGGAAACAGATGCTTGTGATCAGGTAAGATGGATCAGCCACTGATGTTTTTTTCTAATATGGATTAGCAGCTGGTGAGGGAATGGAGACGCAGCTTTCAGTTGGTGGATTTAGACATAGATGGGATGTGACGTTATAGTTATGTAAGGCATGTATAATTCAAGTGATGAGTGCAGGGCCTGAGAACCTGCTCCAGGACTCAATATGAAGGCAGCATAAATGATGTGTAAAATCATGGAGGTCGTTACATAGATTAACTGACCATCGGCCGTTTATTGTCCGTAACAAAAAGTGTTTTTCTAAAAGATACAAATGTACCCGTGTTTTCTTATGAATATGTTGACTTTACTGCAGCAGGAATCGCACGATTTTAAATGAACGCCTAAAAAAAAACCCGTGGAATTATTTTTCTTTTCGAAAAAGGGGTTAGAGAATATTGATTCCTAATCACACAATAGAGAAAGGTGACTGATTCCAAAAATACAAAATAAAAGAAGAATTAAAAGACACACTTCTGGTGGGGTTTGGACACATCATGGCGTGAAACACAATATACACACAATAACATTGGCAAACAAGCGACTGCACACACACACACACACACAGACGAGTAAACACACAGTTACAGCATGACCGTATGTGTGAGAGAGAGAAGTTGGTTTATTTGTTCGGGGCTTTTCAGTCGCCAATTTACTTCTCTTTGTCAGCGTTCTATTGTTCAGACAGACACTCCAGCTGAGCCCCCTTCAGCTGCACTCGTCTCCCCGCTCTTCTTAACAAGCCATTCACCCATTTATTTATTCCTGTGTTTGGCTGGTGGTCGCTGTCAACAGCAAACTGCTATTGAGCCGCTCCTAACCCGACAAAGCAATGTGACAAATAACGAGGAGGATCCGACATGCGGCCCGTCAGATGACGCGGGGCGAAGCTTGTTTCCATAGGACCAAAGACGGAGACGATTGTTATCAATTCAGTTTGATTCGTGGTCTGTGAGTATATGAATCACAGGCTGTGTACAAGAAGTGGGCGTAGCAACACATTGGTATGTGGACTTTCGTTTTGAAAAGCTCGAGTTCGGCCATTTTGCTTTCCCCATCTTGGATTACGGCCGTCGCCATGCAGACAATGAACTCATGTTTACAGTGTTTACTGAGGGAATACATCAAGAAAGAAGTACCGTAAAAGTCTGGCTGTACGCCGCTACTAGTTTCGGTCAGTGTCCCCGTTTGCTCCCCGCTGTAGCCAGCTGGCGCTCATGCTAGTTCCGCGCTAACTTCCGCTAACTTCCGCTAGCTCCCCGACAACCACCAAAGGTAGGGACCAACACCCGGCTCTACACCTGACTTGGGCAGAGGGGACTCGGACAGTAGCAGCAGCAGCAGCGGCCAGTAGCAGCAACAGCAGGGAGCTAGCGGCAGGAGCGGGGAGCTAGTAGCAGGCTAGCTAGCGCTGCTCCTAGCTTGCGGGACACTGACCGCAGGTCGGAGTGGCTTGTAACCCAACTTTTACGGTAATAATTTTCTCATAGACTTCTTTTTGCAACTGGAGGAGTTGCCCCCTGCTGGTCAGTAGAGAGAATGCAAGCTGTAAGACACACCAAGGTGTTCTCTTCCAATTGTTTGTTTTTGATTATGCAATAATCACAAAACGTTACCAATTTGAGAAACACTTATGCTCCTGTGACCATTAAATAGCAGTTCACACAAATAACAGGCACACTTTATGTATCTTTAAGCTCTCCACGGTTTGTCCACACATACCTCCCTGCCGCCCTAACACAGGTGTTTCTAGTGATTCTAATGAGACATCTGTCATGGAGAAGGTGAAGTCTATTCTGAGGTCATCAAATGTCATGTAAAAACAACAATATCCCACTTAAACCGCTGGTGAGTAAACTGAGATTGTGACACGTCTTCTGGCTTCCGGAGGTCGTGTGGCTGATTCTTATCGCAGCCTCTCAGCCAGAACACGAGTGCAAGGAACATTTTTACACCCACACCTTGTGACTTTGCCTTACTGCCTCTGCAGGCTGTTACCTCACTGAAAGGTTTCATTCCTCCACACATGCAGGTGTTTGAAAATGATTCTTTTTGTGGTTGTACACGTTGCTTTGTTCGGGCAACACAGAGAAACAACATGGAATTGTCAGATTATTGTGTATTTCGTTAGGGGTGTTAAAACCTAAATGCCTCAACCAAAATAAACATTGCACAAAAAGTTCGGAATCAGCTGTTTGGCATCGGCAGAGAAGATTTGGCACATTTTTCATGGGCGCAACCCACATACTCAGCTGTGCTGCTCATCCCAGAAATGCATGTTCCTCACAAATCCTGCACCGTTTGAAAGGGAAATAAATGGGCTTTCCAACGGTATACAATGTATTGCCAACAAGCATTGTTAGAATAGAGAAATAATCTACCAAACACAAATTTCTGAACTTTTTGTCCGATGTTTAAATAAAGCGGGGAAAGACGGTGACTGCATCCAATTTATGAATGTTTTATTCAATTCCCCGTCCCTTGTCTCATCCCCGTCTTCTCCCTGGATGGATTCTCCCCCCATGTCCTCGTCGTCCACATTGTGAATCAGCTCGCTGCAGAAGCCCTCTCTCGCTTCGGCCTGTCAAATTGAGGCTTCACTACGGCTGGCTGGGGGACTCCTTCCGTCTCCCTCGGCAAACACCGGGTTAGACTCATATCATGTTTCAAGCCATTACCGGCAAAGCCGAGCCCCGGGAAGGCAATGAGAGGAGAGCGGTCACGGAATGGAAAGGAGAGGGCCGGAGGAGCGGCCATCCATCACTCTGTGGCCCCCTGGTCCTGCTGCTGCCACTCCGCTGAAAACACTCACCAATAAGGCCGCGATGGAGGCTGAAGCCTGGCCACGCCCAAGTGGGGGTCGGAGCAGCCCGGCACAGGAGGGAGCAGGCAGGGGATGGAGAGATGAGAAGAGGGAGAGAGGGAACAAGTCCAGTGGATTTTATGTCATTAGAGCCCCGGTGTGACAGCTCCATCTCCCCAAGCAACAGGTGAGGAGAAAACATAAATATATGGTGTGTGGGAGGGTGTTGGTGGAGAAGGCAGGAAAAAGAGGAAGCGGGAGCCAGCATGTAAGATGAAAGAACATACATGTATATGTTAATGTACGGTTCAAGAACAGCATGGGACTAATTAATACAGCATCACTCGATTTGAAAAAATGTCATTTTTGCCATTGAATTGAAGTCTGTAGCTTCGTCACTGAGTCGAGGGCGACGTTTTTCTTTTAAATCCCTCAAAGCATGATGGGAGCTGTAGTGCAAAAACTTGAAACGCATCTCAAATAGAAGAGAGAAAAGAAGAAAAGAAGTGTATTCCAACTGCAGGTGAATATTGCGCGGTATGATCAAAAGCTCCATACCAGCGTCAGTCTGGGAACTGAACTTTGATGTTAAATGTTTAAGTCAACATGGACAAGAGCTTAGGCGTGCTTATGTAAGACGGAAAGGCTGGCGGTAAAGGGAGTAAAAAACAAGCAAATGGGATTTAAAAGGGTTAAGGAGAGGCGAGTGACAGACAGTGAGACGGAGGTGAAATAAGCTGCAGAGACGGATTCTCATTGAAATATTCGCCCGGCAGAAACGGAGCCGCTCACGCTGACGGGAGCACACAGCTGTGCATTAGCCCGATATGCATACAACCTGTTGTTGTAATTAAATCCCACTTCCTCCAAGGCAAGTTGACAATTTACTCATGTAAAAGAAACTATGTCGTACACAATGTAGTATTTAACGCGATCGGTATAAACAATGGCTTTGGAAATGTGGAGCGTTCGTCTCCTCCGGGGGGGGCGGAGCTTAGCTCTCGTTACAGCCTGGCACAATAAATGACGGGAGACCTGAAACGTGCCAAAGGCAAAGAACGACTCTCGCGCTCGTGCGTCCTGATCTCATGGGAAGGCGAGTACATGGCTCAGCTTGAAACATGTCACGAAGACGCAGATGGTCGGATCATAATTGGAACGCAAAACTAAGTGACTTCAAACTCAACATCATCTCGGGACACAAATTCAAGTCTTGTTCACTGAACCCACCCACCCGACATAAGAAGTCTTTATCACTTCGCTTCCTCTCATTTATATCCATATATTTCAAACCCATCATTCATCTCACAGTTGAAAACCGAACAAAAGGTTTATTTCATGTTGCAGTGCATGACATACGCTGGCTGGAAGTAAAGCTGTTACCTAGCAATGCGATTCATAGCGGAGGGATAGAAACCATGTTCTTACTTTCACTGCATCAATGTGTGCATCATTTAAAGCAACCTGACTGCTCCTCTATGAGTTTTGGACTTGAAAAACCTGAGTGCATGAATGAATATATACTGTAATATGTATATATATATGTAATATGTGAAGTGTGGATGAACATAAACATGTACAGTGAATTGTAGTGTGAATTGTTACACAAGGGTTTAACATACTATACTTACTATACTGTACAGCCTGCAGGTAAGACACTTAAAAAAAAAAAAGGCCAGCTCAGTATATATTGAATTCATCTTGCAACGCTTCTGCATTGCTTGGAATCAACTTCCTGCTTCCTGACTGTCACGGGGTCATGATCCGCCTATAATCCACCTAAAAACAGTAGATGAATGGGTCTCCGTTTTTGCAAATAAATATCAAAACTATAAACTAAGAATCTGCTATCGTTATGCATTGGACACAACTTTAAAAAACGAGAGCTGTGTTTTTTTCACTGCTGCGAAATACATGCAGTCAACGAAGTGGGTTTTGGTCTTGTCAAAACAGCAGAGAGCTAAAACATACAACCAATAAGGTGCCGGCACATCCTGAAGGGAGGAAAGACAAATATTAGCTGAGCCTCTTCCACATGCCCGGCCATCTGTGGCCCCGGAAAACTGGAAGGAATGGAGCTGGAGAGCAAATATTAGAACGCGCCCCGAAGTTTAGGATGCGGCGCACAGATTGACTCTTTCATTTCCTCTCCGTTAATTCTCCTTCACAGAAAAGCCGTGGCGATACAGGCTTGTGTATCGCCGCGATTTACAGTAAACCCCCGTGGTTTATTTATGCGGAGCCACAAGAGATCTCAATGCAACGTATTGCTCTTTCCCGCTTTGGTCGCAAAGGAGCAGTGAGCGCCACAGCTGGACGAGGCATCCATCAACACAGCTGCTGCCCAAAAATCCCCCAAATGATCCTCTCAGGTGCCAAATGGGATGTGGAGGAGTGATTGAGAGGAGGGAGAGGGGGGGCGGGGCAAATTAAAGTCTCAGCAAGAGGAGAATGAGCGGAGGAGGAGGGAGAGAAAAAAAGCTTTTCCGTAAAGGTTAATGTGTGTTTGGATGTTGGTTGCCGGAGGATATGTGGCACTAATGAGTGTGAGAGAAAAGTTCCAAAAAGCAAGATGGCATTTGCCCTTATTTCTAATGCCAGAGAGAAGGAGGCGAGTTGGAAATGAAGGAATGACCGGTGGCCGGACAGAAGGGTAGATTCTCATACAGCTCTTGTTATGGATAGAGAAGATCGGCCTGAACATTCGGCACACAATATTTGACGTCTTTTGCCTGTCCATCTCTGCCTCTCCGCATTTGGTTTGGAAATTCCTTAAAGTACACACTACCGTTCGAAAGGTTGGGTTCACCCAGACACATTTTCAGTTTCTTTGCAATTTCTCGCATGGAATAGCCTTCATCTCTAAGAACAAGAACAGACTGGCGAGTTTCACATGAAAGTTCTCTTTTTCTGGCCATTTTGAGAGTATAATGGAACCCACAAATGTGATGCTCCAGATACTCAACCAGCTCAAAGGAAGGCCAGTTGTATAGCTTCTCTCACCAACATAACTGTTTTAAGCTGGTTTTAAGGGTTTTCTAATCATCCATTAGTCTTCTATGCGATGAGCAAACACAATGTACCATTAGAACACTGAGTGATAGCTGCTGGAAATGGGCCTCTATACACCTATGTAGATATTGCATTAAAAACCAAATGTTTCCACCTAGAATAGTCATTTACCACAGCAGCCCTTTAAGCCCTAACCCCTAATCCTATTTATTGTTTGAGTTGTGTTTAGAGGTTGTACATCGGGATTATATATTATTGTAGCCCTGATTTTTATGTTTAATTTGATACCTAACATGTTTGTTTTTTGGGGGGGAGGGATTTATACCATGATTTTTTCCTGATATAAAAGGGTCCCCTGATTGGGGGGGGGGGGGGGGGGGGGGCCCTAGGGCTCAACAGTTTAACAATGCATAGTGTATTTCTGATTAATTTAACGTTATCTTCATTAAAAAAAACAGTGCTTTTCTTTGAAAAGGACATTTCTAAGTGACCCCAAACTTTTGAACGGTAGTGTAAGTCGGAATTTATCATTGTCACTGAACGCCACCCAGGAAATGTACTCTGTTCTTTACGAGAGCTTCTAAAGACTGTCCATACTACATACTGCGTGGGCTTCTCAGAGAGCAAAAGGGAGTAGAACATCTTAGTTATGCGTCATGTGTCATGTGTAGGAACCCCAAAGACACCACATCACATGCGACTGCTCCTCCACGTCGATGTTATCAATCCCTTTGCCCGATGGCGCCAGGATGGAAGGGAATTAAAGTCATTACCACAAACGGTAACACTTTATGTGACTGGGTCTCCGTGCCAACAAGCCTGCTCGCTCGTTCAGATTGCGTGCATCGCTGTGATGACATGACAACGATCCATCTGCGTTAGTAACGAGTACAGAAATACAGAAATACACCGTACATCTGAGAATGTACATCATATTGCAGACATTCTCTGGCCCCGAAATTCGACGCCAAAAGGTCAACTTTCCTCTACTTTTTAGTTCGACCGCACTTCGCTGCAGTCGTTCCTTTGACTCTAGGCTGGACTCTTAAAAAGCGTACGACTGCTTTGGATTGGTAAGTCATTGCACGAGGCTCCAGATGAAGCAGATTGAGGTCCACAGAGTCACTGACAAGGACGTGGACATCCTTTTCGTTACAGGGAGCAGACATCTGTAACGTCGTCTCTCGATTTGACATCTGAGACGGAGGCTCAATGGCTGAGTTTTGTTGTCGTAACTGAGAAAATGAAGGAGTGGCGAGCGGGAAAAAGGGTCAGGAGTGAAGTCACGTTAATCCCATTGAAGCGCTGTTCAGGAGGTTAATGGTCTCTGTGTGCAGGGTGACGTCTGTATAAGTGAGCCGGTCGGAGTTTTAAGATCATAACGCCGGATCAGACCTGACCGCGCTGACACTCAAATGATGACATTTCACTTGCTTTACACGCCACTTATTTAAGACTAGATGTAGTATTGCTGCCATGCCTCACACACACACTATCCAAACCATCATGGCTTGATTTCTGGCCCTTGAATGAGACACCAAGACAACACATGCAGCAATTATGTTTCCATCCAAATTTGCAATTATAAACTGAAATGCAAGAGGGCAATTAAGCAAGCTCCAGTAATCTATCATGGCATTTCACTGATGTCTCTCATATGAGAGATTATATTTCATTTCTAGCAACCACTATGGTGATGCAGACGGAGGTAAATGGGAAATAGCTGCAAGCAAATCTGAAAATACTCCCAATACGAGCATGTTTTAGGAACAAAATGTTCCAGAAATCAAGCTATGAATGATGCATGAAAAAAAAGAAACTCTAGAAAACCCTCAAATGTAAAATTGTATGTATTTAAGTGCTACTGCAGACAAGCTTTCTGGCTTTAAATGTAACATTCTATACATATAGAAAGACACTACAGGTAAATGAGTTCATATGTTTGTCTTCAAAGCTTTTGCAACTCTGTTTTATTATGGAATTGTCTAGTGATCATTTTTTATGGATTATGGAACAACCTACAGACACAAAATACATATTTAAGTTTAAATTAAGTCGTAAACTAAACACTGCAATGTGTATGTTGGCTGTAAGGAGCCCCACCATCTCATTATTGAGTGTCATTGTGCCTGCAGTGTTTCCCTTTATGACAAAAAAGGTAAATATGTACATCGCAAAAATGCACATCTTCTAGCTAATGTGTGTTACACAAACAGCTACACTCCAGGGAGAGGGTTATTTAACAGAGGAGGGTTAGGTCTGATGTCAATTCCCCACTGAAAACACTACAATCCCTTTAATGGCGAAAAGAGTCCGCACACAGTGAACATCCTTACAAATGGGCGGGGAGGTTATGATGCATGTTCTCCACTCAAACATAACCACACATTATAGTCTCATGTGCAGCTCCTCTCACGGGGGCTTTGACATGCACTAACAGGCCTTATTGTGTCACACCGTAGAGAATGAGCCATCAATTATTAACGCTGTGGTGTCCAAGCAAAATTTAAACGCGTATGAGTACAATGTACTTCCAGCTAGATAATATATAATATATAGGCGGGGGGGGGGGACACACGCTGTAGTACTACAGTGATGTCAAAGGCTGCGTTAATGTGGTTGTGACAGACACAAGACAGAGCTGTTGTTCATGTGGGGCGTTCACGGTTCAGTTGAGGCGCCCTCTCTTCCACGTCTCAGAGGCCGACAGAGACGGAGCGGTACGAAGCCGACCCGCTAAATGATGATTGAGAAAAGGCTAATAAAGTGGATGGGATTTGAAGCAATGCGGGTTATTCATGCGGGTTATTTATAACCTCAAAAGGGGAAGTTGTGTAGGTTTTAGCCGGTTTTGTGGCGTATAGCATTACAAAAAAAACGTGTTAAAAGACCAATTATATATAAGTCTGACAAAAATACATGCAGTTTTGGTCCTAATCCAACTTTAACAGTGTTGGTACCTTGTACATAGAAGAGTAAAAATTAAAAATGAATGAGGAAAAAGGCGACAGCAGCTTCCAACCAAGTAGCACACACTGCCCCTTCCCTCTCCATGCAGACACAGGTTTTGGCTCAATAAAGAGATGTGGGTGTTAAGTTACTCTGTTGTGTTATACATACTATATTGTTGTTGAATCCTGATGCTTCTTCACTTCACCTGGACATGTATTGCATGTGTTTCCAGGCAAGGTGGGTGCCAAAACTTCTTTTTTCTGATCCCACGAATATAAAACGCATCATTTTCTACCCACAACTGGATTTATTTTCAGTGTAAGCTCCTGTATTGCAATACAATAACACAATACACACGTATTAAATTGGCTTGTGGATATTCTAATTACAGCGGTGGTTACAGAATGGGGAGAAAAAAGTAGGAAAGTGGGCGGTAACTGCTAAACTCTGCAGCGGCTTCAAACTCTCATCCTCTGCCTCTTCCTCTGCTCAGCATCCCCTCTGGCCCACCCAGCACATCAC
Organism: Taurulus bubalis; assembly: GCF_910589615.1. Lineage (NCBI taxonomy): Eukaryota > Metazoa > Chordata > Actinopteri > Perciformes > Cottidae > Taurulus > Taurulus bubalis. The sequence goes on from NC_136602.1 coordinate 4,681,424, forward strand.
ACCCTGATTGGGATGAGTGACATAGCGCTGAGATAATTATCATCCGATCTAATTGCAGCCGCGTTGACGCTTCGCATGTGGTTCATTATTTGAAGTGGGGAGCCGACTCCGTGTCCCCGAGTCCTCGCTGACAGCTCCTGCCTGTCCGTCTTTCTCAGTGTTCCTCTCAGGGCGCCGAGCCAGGAGAGTGAGGCCCCGGCTGTCTGTGTGTGGGAGGCTGTGTGTGTGTGTGTGTGTGTGCATGTGAGTGGTTTGCATGTGTTGCAGTTGTGGGTGTGTGTGCGTCTGTGTCTGTGTGTGTGTTTGTGGAACGGAGAGAAGACAAGACCGAGAGCGAGAGCGGGCGTTGGACATCAGTCACTGCTGACAAGTGGCGGATGGAGTGTTGACAGCTCATGACTCTGACGTGTTCATCTCCGCAGGAGCCGAGCGCATCTCAACTGGACGCCTAAAAAGATAAAATACTGCAATATCTTCATACAACAACACCAAATCTGTCATATATAATAATAACGATGATGCTGATGATCAAAAGGTGACAGAGTTTTGCATCTCATCGCTTCAGGCAATGCGCCGAAGTCATTAACTGTGTCTTGTGCCTGCAACGCTAGCGGCGGCTCATACATCAGCTGACCAGACTAGTGACATGCAATCATATTTATGCAGGTGCACAGAGCAGCTTTACAACATTTAGTGCAAATGGAAGCAGAGTGCCATACAGTATGAGGCTAATGTAATAATCTCATCCCTATTTGTCATATAGAAGCTCGGAAAGAAGAAGCCCTGTGCATCGTCCCAGGGGGCGTTTGCACAAGGTAAACTGTCCAATGTGTCACCATCGTAGAGCTGGTAAAACAAATGATGACTTTCCTCCACGTCACTGTGTCTGACTGAACTGCAGTTTGCACCGCCGCTTGATCCGTTACCCGTTATAGGCGCTCTACTTTCCTCCCACAGTCAAAACATGCAGATTAGCTGAGCAGGAAAGTGTAAATCGGCTGTCTGAATGTGTGTGAGCGGCCTAGTGTGTGTCCTTCCTCTCATGGAGTCCATGCTGGGAGAAGCATCAGCCCCCTGCAACCCAGCACAGGAAAAAGGTTCATCTTGAGACTACTTTTAGGTTTACTCTCCTCTCTTTTCTTTTATTAAGACACAGCGCTGTCACGCAGCATCTAATACAAATGCATGCCTACTTTTAGCATTACCTGTGTGTGTGTGTGAGACCCAATAAAAAAGCACAAATGACTACTCTACTGTACCAGTCACGACCACAGTGTGTGAGTTGGAAACCACAAATAAGAATGAGGAGGAGTAGCAAATAAACTGAGCTTTAGTCAGCTCGTCAATGATAACAAGGGTCCAGTAGCAACGTGTTACATGTTGGTTTGCCTGTGGACTCTACGGGGTCTGAGCAGTGACCTGAGGGAGATCACAGAGGTTTCTATCTCTTTTTTTTTTTTTTTTTGCATGAATGGCCATCTGGCATTACACACAAAAGCCCTGTTCTGACAGCATTGCTTTCTGCGGGCTAGGCCGGGTCATTTGTGTGTGTCACAGATGCACACAGTGGAAATTAATCCTTCCTCTTGCTTTCACAGACAAACTGAGCGCATAACAGAATGACTCATTCTGAAATTTGCTATTCCAGCTTATTATACGATAATATAGGACCTGTTAAAAATGTTTTACCATACATATTTAGGGTCCAACTTGTGCTAGCTGCTAGCTGCAGGGGGCAGCTAGCAGCTAGCACAAGTTGGACCCTAAATATGTATCGTAAAACAGTTTTACTGCTAGCTGCTAGCTGCAGGGGGGGGGGCAGCTAGCAGACGCTAACAAGCAAAGCGTACTGTATCAGACAAGCACTTGCCACCTTGCAAAGCAGCTGACACTGCTAACCCCCTGAGCTCGATTCTATAAACAGCATTAGAACCTCGCCATCCATCACTCGCCACCAAATCTACTCCAGCTGGGTGTAATGTAAATGTAAATGAACTGAGTGGGCAGAAAGGAGACGGTGGAGGCAGAATGAAGGGAGAGCTCGGCGCTGCTAGATGGATGAGAGGGGCTCGTTTCCTCTTGCCTTCATCTCGCCCCGTGGAACACTTTCCTCCAGCCAATTCTTCTCATTTCCCCTCGATGCATTTCTTCCTCCCCATTATTCCGCTTTCACCTCCTCCTCTCCTCTATTTTGGCATCCGCTCATTCCCTCCTTCGCCTTTTTGCACTTTACTCAAACCTCACGATTCCGTCTCCCTCCCCACGTCTGTGTCTCGTCCTCCTGCAGTGCTTTTAGGACGGATGTACAACTGCTTTCATCTCTCTTAGTCCCTCCAAATCCTGAGTCACACGGCCCAGGAGAGAGACAGCAAGGGAGTGCCTTGTCATCCGAAGATCTTTGTCTCAAAAACATATTAAGACGGACGAACCAGCGGTTTACCAGGCTTGTCAGAGAAAAGCACCAGGAGAGCTTCAGGGTCAGGGAGAGAACAAAAGCAAGAGGCAGAGACAAAGAAAAAAGAAAGAGATGAAGAACATTTGATTGTCGGAAAAAAGTAATTAACAAGGATTTTGATAAATGTTGGAGTCATTTGTATATTTAGTTCCAACTTGTCAAAATGTGAAAATGTGCTACTTTAATATCTCTCTAAATTGAACTGTTTGTTTTTGGCCTAAACCTCTTTCTCTTTTTTTTTTTTTTTACATTTTATAGAACTGAAGATGAATCGATTAAACCAAAATGTTACTGGCAGTTCGATAATCATCTTATTTACCTCTCAAAAAAACAGAATAATGAACACTGAGCTCTCTACTGATGCCGTCTAGACAAACACGCACAAACACATGCTCCATGTCAGCCTCCAAAAAGAGACGTGATGTAACCATCTGTCCCAAGGACGGAGCTGAGAGGACCAACACGTTTGTGTGTGTGTGTGTGTGTGTGTGTGTGTGTGTGTGTGTGTGAGATTGAGGTGTGCTTTCCATCAAGGTGACCTTCTGGTAAAGCCTCCTGTGTGGTAACATAATAAAGCGACGTGCGGTTTAAACAACTCTGATTTCCTGGAAATAAATAGCCTCCTTCATCTTTCAGACTCACATTATAGGCCTCCAAATTGCTGTTACTTAGCATAATAAGATACAGCAGAATGGCAGCGTCCCCAAACCAAACACAACACAGGAAACCATTTTTCACTGAGCTTAACATCCCAAAATCCTCCCTAACTGTAATATTTCCAAAATAAAACCATCTTCCTCTGACACTAAAGTCTCCGTCTCGACAGTCTTCCTCTGTGCTTCGTTCTGTGCGTCTTTGTTCTATTTCTTCCAGCTCTGTCAGCTCTAAGGCCTCCACCAGAAAAGCCAGCTCCACGCAGCCTCCCAGAGAGAAGCTGGCAACAATCTTTTGAAGCTAAAAATAACCGCAGCGAAATGCAGCGAGCTCGGGGATAATCAGAACCTATACGCCCCAAACGCCGGCCCCGCTCGCCTGCTAAACTGCTGAGTGGCAAAAGACCAGGATACAATCACATCGGGGTCGATGCATCTTACATCTCTTACGGGGCAGAGGAGGACTGAGGTGGCTCATATCCTGTGCAGGAAAAATGCGTTGAACTTATCGAGTTGGCAGGCGCAGACGCACCCGCACATATGGAGTCTTTATCTGCGACAAACAGAGAGGGAGAAGCTCTCTTCCTGCTACTGATGTCAAGAAGAAAGTCAAGTAGTTGTTAGATTAGCTGGAGGTTGCTCTTTAGTCTGGACCTTATTTCGAAAGACAATTGACACGAACAATAGCGTACCGAGTCTCTGATAGAAGATTTCAAATCCTTCACTTCTCACACTCATTGAAATACTTTGAAATTCAATGGATGAACGGATGGAGCTATCCTCAGAGGCCCCGGCCAACAACTTAAAACCCCACTTGTGTGGCTTGTTTTCGATGTACTGCCTCAGGTTGCCGGCTGTCTTCCCTTTTGTAGGCAACCATCACCTCATCCACAGACTGTTTGGGGGTCTGTGGCTCAAGCAGAAAGGAAAATTACCATATATGGTTACTTGCACGATAAAAGGCTACAAGGTGCTGCATTCAACATTCAGAGCTTCTCTCTTGCCTCCGCAAAGCTCTCAACATGGAGACAGCTGAGCCAGTTGTTTGCTGCTTCCAATGCTCTGAATAACGTAGAGAGAACCTTTAACATTGTATTATGAATACGGCCCCAGTGGGAAAGACACATGTAATTTTGAACAAAACTCTGGAACCTGCATTATTGAATGCACCACCAGTAACCACTGATATTAACAAATCAGCCAGGATGGACATTTTTAGGATTTTAACTTGAAAGTAAGATACAGGAAATGTGCTCGAGTAACAAAAATAAAAGAATACATATTGCAAAGAACAGTCCTTTTGAGAGTTTTGGGTTATTATAACCACCTCTTATTGCTGTACCTGGTTCTGCTGGAGTCAATCTTTGACGACTCATAAGGCCCATCATAATGTAGGCAACGGATGTATGTACATTTGAAAACATCTGTGAGGTAACTTTAAATGAAATGTACTATGTAAAAACTCCCAACACTGGTTGCCCTCAGTGCTGGCCAATGGTCATGAAAGCCAAAGTGATGTTTTATTAATTTAGGGGTATTTTCTGTAAGGTAGATGAACTGAAAAGACAAAAGTTAGAATAAACAGATAAGACACATCAAGACACATTTTCAATAAAACACTCCTTATGGAGACTCAATGATAAGGATGGGTTTTATCTATGAGAGAGCTCCCAACCCGTCTTAATGACACTCCGCCGAGTGCAGTGAACATCAGCAGCAGCAGCAGGAGCACTGTAACATGACTCAGGCAATCTGACCTTGAGAGGCAGGCAGTGAGAGAGACGGGGGAGGGTGGAGGGAGTGGAGGAGGAAAAAATTCAATCAAACGGCTCAGCCATCGAAAGCAATGATATCGGACTTGAACTGGTTGAGGCCTGAGTTGTCGGCTCGCCCCGTGTACACGGAGGTTAAATAATCACTGTCTAAGCATTTTCTCTTGGCTAATGGCATTGTTTACTGCCAGGTGCCAGCAGCATCACAAGCAGAAGGCTTCTCCACAGACCGATGCATCACTGGTGGATGTTTGTCGCCTGAAGCGTGGGACTCAGAGAGGTCAAACTGTGTCACTTGGCTCACATGACCTCAAGTGGATGTCTACATATGTCAGTTGACATATCGGGCGTCGTGTATTATACAAACTGTCTTTCTAAAGGATTTCTAGCGCATCCAAAAAAATCCATAGACAAATAGAATAAGGGAGCTAAATGAGATTCAAGCTATACACGACGGAGTACTGTAAATAAAACACTTGTGTTGTTGATGTTTAGGTAAAGCTACTTAGTTAAAGTAAGAGAGGATTGCGTTCGGGTGTGGGTGGAGGTGGATCGATGCAGAAGCATCAGTACTACAGATACCTGTGACTTGTTTTGAAGATTAATTCTGCCGTCAGTTGGTGAAAAAAGGGATCAGTTTTTCTATTCCACAACCATTTATATGTTTACAATTCAGAAAAACTTTGCAAACAAAGATCATTAATAGCTGTGAAATAGCTATTAATGATCTTTGATGGTGATCTTTGATGGTTTAGGGTGGCTTGTGCTTTCTTTTTGTTATTTGCACAAAAATACCCAAATGCATAAATACATTTCGGCACTTAGTTTATAAATTTTTACTAACTTGGAGGTGATTAAATCCGTTTTTCCCCACAGATTTCTCCTTCATGAGGTCTCCTTCTCCTTCATATCTTTATATGTTCCATGAATCAATAACAGACCTACATAAACGGCACAGCCTTGGCTTACACAATTCAACCATAAGTATTAACATAAACCATAAGTATGACTTGAGATGACTCGAAAACCACTCCGAGAGAGCTCTCCAAGTTATGGAAATAATGCATTTTCATCGCGCTAGCTAGATGCTACACGCGATTAGCACACCTTTCTGTAACGCGTACAACCTACCGCCAAATCTCTTGCCATACAAAGCACCAGCAACATAACTAAGATGCTATTCATTATTAAAATTATCTGTATAAGCGATTCTGCCCCCAGTTTTAGGTAAAAAACGAATATTGCAGCATCACATAGCCCTCACGGCAACCTAACACAAATCTCTGGTGTCATAGTCAGAAACATACTACCTACCAGCTCACCTTTTCTGCTGGCAGCGCCACAATTTCCCCGACATCAAACGTTGCATGTCAAAAAAGGTAAACATGGTGTCATTTTAGGGCCTTGATAAATGACCGATGTCATTTCTTTCTGGTGCAACCACAGGTCAGCAGGGTTGCTGGAGTTTCCCCAATTTGTCACGGCCCACACTCCTCCTCTGAAATAACTACAGCGAAACAAGCTGCAACACAAGCTTTTGGCCATGGTTGAACTCATAGGAGTCTGATATTTATTTGCTTACTTGTGTGAAACGGTTTGCTGCTGCAGGCCAGCTGACAGATTCAATAAGAGAGGAAGCCAAAGGTGGGGTGTGGGGAAAGGGCTGCAGATTATTGCCTCTTTGGAAACCTCTTTTATTTAATAACCCACAGAAATCAATATGTGTTTCTTATATATGCTCCCTGATGTATCATAACATTTGGAAACAAAAAAAAGAACCAGGCCTAAAGCTGAATCTGCATCCTGTGTTATGGAGTGGAGATGCAAAACATTTGTTATGGATACGTTTGCTGTTTAAACAAGTTTTTGTCATCTGAATTTTAAAGGAAACTTTCATAGCAAATGCATGTGCCGAATATAGGTTGTTTTATTCATAAAACATTTTTTTACCCTATGAGATGATGAATGTATGCCTGTCTGTTTAATTATTAAAAATACTTAACTTCACTCAATCAAAGCCAAATATAGCAAATATAGCTACGATAAGAAAATACAACTTTTAAATATATATATGTTGTTTCCCTTTTCTGTGCACTATCATAAACCAATATACCAGTAACACATATATGAACGTATTATCTATGTTCCCAAGGGTTTTCTGTATATTATACCCTTTTTAAATTATTCAAATAGGCCTTGTGTTTTTTTTCCTTGTTGGAATTTAGTATGGGATTCGGATAGTATTCAGATTTTCAGAAAACAGGGCTTGATGCCATAAGGTTAGTGTCAAACTAGTTAATAAGAGATGACTTGCAAAGGTTAAGACAGAGCAGATATTAATGGTTTGTCGAATATAACCTGTTGATGACATCATGAGCTGTCCCGTGCCGTTTAAATAACCACCCTGTTCTTTTCTCTTATTGCTTTTGTAGTAAAAGGTCCGAACGTTCAGCCATAGCAGTCTTTATCGTCTCTCATCAAGAACCTCATTTCCCACGAGCCTCCAGAAACAAACGCCTCAGAGAGTCGGGGACATCGGAGCAGTTTAGCTGGCGGGTGGCAGCCCTCCCTCTGGAGAGCCGACGAAGAGCAGGTGAATCCCAGAAACGGAATTAACCTCGGCGTACGTCTCGTCGGCGGCTACCTCGCTCCCCACTGGCTCCCGCGAAATGGAGCAAGCCTCATCTAATCAAGGCAGCGGAAACCTGAATTCATTATTAAAAGCCTCTCTGAAGTTAGCGGCGGCATTTAACCACTTTGTACTTCATCATCGTCGTCGTCTGGACCGGGATGCTCGGGAGGGAAGAGAGAATAGTGGCGTAAATGAGAGGAGAGAGGCAGATGGAGGATTTCAACGAAAATAAGACTTTTTTGGTCTTTTTTCTCCAGCGCCCCCCCCCCCAAAAAAAAGAATTCCAGCAGACACGCTGAACACCTTCATTCACTGAACAAGTACAGTAGGCTTGTACGGGGAATTGCTCAGCGTGGGATGATTCGTCAAAGGGCCATCTTCAATTATTTACACTTTCTGCTACATATTGAACATGTTTCTCTTTCGCGTCATTAATATTTCATGTCCTCTTCCCGCTGCAAGACGTTTCATCAGAATGAATCAATGTGACGTAAAGCTTTATTTTTACAGCGTCTTACCCCCAAATTAAAATTCTCATCAGGACCGGCATGACAGGTTTTTAGATGAAGTCGGTTAGTGGTCAGGCAACGCAGTCTCAACGACTGCGTCAGAGATAAACTGACTGAAGACTTGATCTTCATGAGAACAACTCATGCGAGAGGTATAAGTTAGGTATAAGACCCTTCACGTGGTCGTGTGTTACAAGACAAGTTATGCTAGGACTTTGAAGAACACGCTAACTGCATGTCTAGGTTACCGCAGGATGTCAGAACTGGTGGGGAATTGAAATAAACATACACCCAAGCAGGGCTTGTTGGATAATAATGCAGGATGCACCTTAATTGAGCCTGTACTTGTTATGGGCTCCTTCAGGGGCCATGGGGATCTTGGGCACAGCATAGTTGCCCCTACAGAAATTGCAAAGACCAATCACCTGATTAAAAAGTACACATACAAAAACATTCTAAATTACTGATAGTGTGTGACATTTAAATACCGTAAAAGTCGGGTTACGAGCCGCTACTACCTTCGGTCAGTGTCCCCGTTAGCTCCCCGCTGTAGCCAGCTGGGGCTCCTGCTAGCGTTCCGTTACTTCCCCGCTAACTTCCGTTAGCTCTCCGCTAACTTCCGACAGCTCCCCAAAAACCACCGAAGGTAGCGGGATCAGGCTCGACGCCCGAGTTGGGCAGAGGGGACGCGGGCAGTAGCAGCAGCAGCGCTAGCTAGCAGCAGCCCTAGCTAGCAGCAGCCCTAGCTAGCAGCAGCGCTAGCTAGCAGCAGCCCTAGCTAGCAGCAGCGCTAGCTAGCAGCAGCCCTAGCTAGCAGCAGCGCTAGCTAGCAGCTGCTCCTAGCTTGCTACAGGGGGGACACTGACCGGAGGTAGGAGCGGCTTGTAACCCGACTTTTACGGTAGGTACCCATGGGAAGCATTTAATCTAATATCTATTCTATTTGATCCTTGAAACCACATTGCGTGCTTTTCACTGGGGGGGTCACCCAGGACTCCAATACATCGGTATTATAGCTTTTTAAATAAAGATTTTGAATGCCGACCAGAAACAGAAAACGATAATAAGAAGTCAATATGTAACAAATTGATCTTTAAAGTCAATAACAATCCGAATGCCGGAATAAAACTCCTGTGAGACAAGACTCAGAGTTTGCCTCGGGGTTCAGCAGGGAACCCAGTGTGTATGATCAGGGTTAATGTGAATTACATAATCATGGAGTTATATACTTTGCTCAGGTTCAGTGACCCCTCTAGAGATATACAATCCCAGATCTATCTTCAGGAAATAATCACACATTTCTACAGGGTACAACACAATATTCACACTCAGGATATTACATGCCACAATTGAAATGTGTCATATTCCATCCACCCTTCCTCTCACACACTGCTTCCCCCTACAGCTCTAATTTCGTCCATAAAAAAAGCTCTTTCAGCGCAATCAGACTCGGCGGATGGGATTGATTTCAGTTCTCATTCGCACAAGGAGGTCACGTGCGCTTAGACATCCGAAGACATATGCTGCTGTGCACACATCAGTGTGTACATGTGTGTAAGCATGTGCATGTCACACACATACACAAACCCCATTGGGAACCTGTTAAGCAGCTCACAGAGAACTAATCCAAGTGCAAAGAACGTGAACTCTACAATCTTGTTTAAAAACCTATAATCTCTCCCCCATGACATGATTAGTGCAATAATGTAACACTGATGCCCTCAGTGCTGGCCAATGGTCATGAAAGCCAAAGTGATGTTTTATTAATTTAGGGGTATTTTCTGTAAAGTAGATGAACTGAAAAGACAAAAGTAAGAATAAAAAGATACGTTTTCAAGACAACGATGGGTTTTATCTATAAGTTTTATCTATGATTTTGCTGTACCATCATATCTTCCAGTTGGTCAGATTGGGAGATCATGACCATAATTTACTTATTTCGCCTTAACATTGAAACCCATCCAAACATTTATTGTTATCCTTCCAATCTTCTGGTGCTGAGGTGATTGGATGGAAAGAAACAGACTTCGGGTATCAGTGGTTGGTTTTAATGTATGCACGGGCCTCATAAGGCTTATTAAGATACACAAATTGCTGTACCAAAGGGTTTTTTCTCATCCCAGATGCTTCCAGTGGAGTATTTTGCTGACATCAGCCCAAAATCATCCTGGCTTTCTGCAGATTTTGAGCTAAATACTGATCATGAAGAATAATATTCTCATAAAGAGTTTTGGCTGAAGCAAAGATTAACATTAATGCCCAAAGAGAGGACACGTTCATGTAATACAAAACGTCACTGTATATACTTTATACACATTGTATATACTTTGCATTTTTGCATTTTCTTAAATTGAATATGTTCACTCTGTAACTTTGCGTGCTGCTGCTACAAACACATTTCCCCTTGGGGATGAAGTATATTTATCTATCTATCTTATGCTCCACCTTTCATACTTTTAAATAGTAATTTAGAGTGAAGTTTGGTTAAAGTGCATGCCTATTGTGCCATAAAGACTGAGAAACAAAAGTGAGTTCTTTACAATATACCGTTGTCACAAAAACAGCAATAGGCGGCACTTTATTGTGTGTGATTGTGTTGTTAATATAAAGTGTTTGGTGAAGATTTTTTCCCTCTCAGGCGGCCTTGGAGGATCCTGAAAAGCAGCGTAGAGAAAACGTTCCCTTAAACATGTCACTTTAGCAGCGTTTAATGAAAAAAACATCCCGCCACAGAACATCCATCAAAACCGTCCTTCAGCAGTCAGGCGGCTTGTAAGCGCCATGTAGAGTGTGTGTGACTGATAGGTGGGCTAATGTAATTCTGTTGCTTCCACCGTCATGGTGATGGGCTGTTAATCTGGATTTAGGTTTCAGGGCCACTGTCTGACTGAAACCTAATCCCACTGAGTGGCTCAGGATGGAGACAAAGACCTCAGACCACCTGCACTAGAACCACTTCTGAATCACGGGCCCGGAAATCCTGTAATAATCTACAATCGCAGACCGGAATCTACTGACGATATCAGTTTTTAATATATTTGTATTATTGGGGACATTTACAACAACTAGTCCCGGTCCCTTTTCATCACTGAATAAGCCGTGTAGGATTTACTCATCCCTGACTCATCTGGTCGTATTTACTAACATTTAATATGTCCCTTTTTATGATTCCTCGGCATTGCTTATGACCCATTTCATTACCAGTTTTAATTTTAGAGTCCATCTGATTATAGCAGCAATATAAACACGTCGCATCATTCATGTGTCTTCTCTCCAAAATCCTATGCAGCATTTTACATAGAAGTAATTCAAGTAGTTAATTATATGAACGCTTATAAACCTTCAACTAATGCCAATACTCTTCCTCAATGTCTAACTGCATTACCCATCATAACTTATAATCTTAAAACCGGGTGAAGAATAAACACAGACATCAGATTTCGACTTCCCTGATCCAACTGACATTATCGCTGAGGCATCACCTGACATCTTGACCCGCAGTGCAGAGGTCACTTGGCTCCTTATAATGGTATCAACTCTCCCAGATCTCCTCTTCATTCTGCCGCTCATAGCATAAAGAGAGCTGACCGTAAGATTTTGTAAGGCCCAAACGATTTAGATACGTCCATCATGTTTTCAAAGTGGCATTTGCGTCGGAAGTAAGACGTCTCAACGATGATATCTTCCTGTAGCTGTCAGATCTTGACAGTTAGACAAGCTAGAATGTCACCAAATAGCACCAAAGCTACACTTCACCAGGGCTTCTGGGGGTAAAAGTGCCATTCATTGTCTTCATAGAGAATACAAGACATGCATAAGAGTACACCAAAAAGCTCAGATGACTGTGAAGATGTTGCGTCATCGGACTATGAAGCCTGTTAGGACATATGTATTATTTACAATAGTGGAAAAAAAAGACATATGGTCCAAGCTTTTTAACTGTACAGACGGTGAGAACAACAAAACCCAGTGTGCGATCAAATCTGTGTCCATCTCTATGTTGTGATCCACAAAGACAGGGACAGCATCAAAAAAAGGGCTCACAGATGGCCAACTATACTTAAATTAATAAAAATGTTCTCCCTTTCTGAACACAAGCCAACACAGGCAATTCAGTAATACCGCATAACACATTCATACATAATGGGTAGTTTTATTTATTTTTCTGAAAATGATGGCCTTTTCAAATCAAAGCAGCATGGGGGTGGTAGAATAGAGGGGGCGGCCGGGTGAAGGGTGTTTAGGATTATTGAACGAGTCGGCTATTCTGTGGCGGCAGAACTTTTCTCGGGCGAGCTGGAAGAGTGACATTTTCCATTGGATATCTATCAGCTTAATGGTTTTCATGAGCATTCGCTTGGAGATATTACATTCTTTTTCATCGTTAATTAATAAATGAAAGGATGATGATGGATGGCCCCCATTTCCCGCTCCTGGTAATGAAATGATACACAATTTTCCCCTATGTTTCTAATTATCAGAGGGAACATTCCCCCGGTCTCTGGTGTAATCGGGGGACACTTTCATTATCGCGGACACAAAGGAAGCAGGCGCACCTTTTGCAATGAAGCAGACAAGCCACAGCAGATGGAATGGGGTGATTTAGTTGATCAATGATTTAATACATAGCTGCAATCATGTAATTATAAATAATTTGGTAAATGGCAGCCATCTTGTGCATCACACATTACAAAAGACTTTTACGATGAGGTAATAGCAACAGTACTCAGGTTCAAATCCCATTACAGAGCCATTTAGGTCAGTGCAAACGTATTCATAACATACAGCACATGCATATTTCATAACATCCAGAGAATGCATGGCTGTAATCGAATTGCTCCAGACCTTGACATTAAGTGGTGTAACATCGCGGCAATGTGGATATAATTGTATGTTAAATGAAAATCAACATCGAGGTCAGGATGCCTGCACCACTTGCTTTCATCAGACGCTTGCTGACGTGTGAGATTCTTTTCAAAGACACGGGACAGAGCACGAGGGCACATTGTCAACGGTACAACGTTGTCAACGGTACAACGTTGTCAACGGTACAACGCTGTCCCGTCACTCTGCAGCCGTGTGGGCCACGGATATTACAAGCAGAGGGAAGTCCAGCACATAATGTGACACCATTTTGAGAGCAGAGAGATTTATCATGGAGGAAGCTGTGGGTATACTGTGTGTGTGTGTGTGTGTGTGTGTGTGTGTGTGTGTGTGTGTGTGTGTGTGTGTGTGTGTGTGTGTGTAGGTGGGTGTGGCATTGATCGCTGCAAGAAAATCCCTGCAGCACCAAATCGATAGCATGTGTGCCATGCCATGACTTGAGTCAAGGACAGAGAGATGGTGTGAAGGTAGAAGATCATCAGGGTACATTAACAGAAGGAGTACAACACTTTAAGTCCTTCCTGGTGGAACAATACTCAGTTTATCTGGGCCTCAGTCAGCTCATTTGTCTCACAAGACAACACAACAAAATAACCCCAATGCTCAAAACTTTAGGGTTGGAGGTTGCTGCTGTCGTAAACAAAATATCTTAGTGTACACACGAGTGCAGTTCCACACTTTTATTGTTTTAACTTAATGTTAAATCATTCTATCTGTAAAAGACAATCACTGACGCTTTGCACTAATCCTGTACGTGATGCTATCATAAACAAATAGCATAGACACACTTTGTGTTTGGAGCTAACGTTGTAGCCTACTATATTTAGCCCCATGCTAATCCTCATGCTCCAAAGAAACAGATTAACCATCCACAGCAGAGAGATTAATTAGTAAATCCTACCATACTTCTGATTGTGTTATTGTATCAATACCATGGATCACTCTGGAGTGCCATACATTCAATTTTCCAAACAGGATGGTGGTCCATGCTAATTGCGAGCCACAATGTCTCAACGGAGCTGTGAAATGTCAACGTTATCAGAAGTTCAAATATCACATTTTGATGATAAAGAGCCAACCAATGGACAAACATGTGACACACACACACACCTTGGATGTCATTTGTGAGTTTGCCCAGTAATCCGTTCAACCAAGGCCACTCACGACAACTCAATCCAAAGCTATCGATGTTCTGAAGCGGCAAACCTTTTACCGATGCAAGCGACTTACGTGTTTTGCGGTGGCCGTGTGTACGCGTGGTGAGCGTGGTGGAGACCGCCTCGGTGGTCGTGTGCTCCAGGGTCCACATCTGCGTAGAGTCGTGGAGCACAGTCGGGTTGGACGGTGAGGGGCTCGACGTCGCCGTTCCAATTACGGAGGTCGTCCGTTGCGCTGCGGTGGTTGTAGTAAAACCAGAGGGTCCGCGTCCGTTCCGATGTGCAGGATTCCGTGGGGTTACTTGGCTACCCGAGGCTCCACCTCCACCGCCTCGAGGGTTTAGAGTGGTGGTAGTAGCGGTGGAGCGAGTTCTACCTTTCCCAGCAGTTACAGTTCTAGGTGTGGGGTTCCCGCCATCGACTGTAGGAGTAGTTGTGGTGGTGGTAGTATCGGGACTTTTGGGAATCCCGCTTGGCTTGGAGAGGAAGATAGGATCCTGGCCTATTCGATTAGCATCCACCAGGTCTGTTGGCACGTAATCCCGCACTGTACCAACAACAATCCATTTCAGCAGCATCAGGCTCAATCCAAGGCCAATGAATCCGATAAGTAAGGGGACCACACACAGCCATGTCTGCTGGCGAGGCCAGACCGCACAGCGAAGGGGACCCTGATCCGGGGCCTGGCCCTCAGCGCGGCCCCCTGAAGCCGCCGAACCCTCGGGTTCCTCCAGGATCACTGCCCCGGAAACGGCTGCTCCAGAACACTCGCTCATCCTTCCCTGCCGTCCTTTATGGCTCATTGAGGGTTAACCCTGTGATGAGCATCGGCAGCACATGGCGAAAAGGTTCCCAACAAAGCCGGACAGTGAGAAGAGACAACGGGGGGAGGGAAAGGACACAAAAGGACCCTAACGAGGAATTGGACACTTATTAACACGTACAAAAAGATGTAATCCGAGGATAAATTGAAGGGGAGGGGTGCAGGAGATGCATGCAGACACACACACTTTCACAAACACACAAGCACGCACACTCACACTCGGAGACACCAGAGAGAATCGAGAGAGCTGGCGTCGACTGATAATCGGCCAATTAGTCCGAGTTTAGTCCTGATCAACTCCCGATGTCCAAAATGTGAACTTCAAGAATGTTCACAGCAGGATAAGCCAGGGCAGAAGAAGAAGGAGTGATTCTTCTAACAGGGAGGAGAAGGGACAGGAGGGGCAGATGGGTGGGGAAGGAACAGCCTTACATCCGTGCATGTGAGGAATCCGTGGCATCAGTGTTCAGATGTCACTGCAGTAAAAACATCCACAGCTATTTTCCACTCCGACGTGTGGATGCGTCCCCGCCGAGAGCACGATCCACGACGGGACAGTATCGTCTAATGAAGGGAGTGAAACTTGCAGGGTGGGTCTTGTCGCCTCCCCACCCCGGTGCCGGATGAAAAAAGAAAAAAAGGAAAGATGTTGTCCAATGCAGCCTGTTCCAACAGCTTCAGCAGAGTCAGCGTGCCCCAGCACCCAAAATCGGTCTCTTTCGCAACTGAAGGAGACCGATAGATCTGTCGTTTATGCGTCTGTGGAACGCTCTCCTTGGATTATTCTCTATCTTTGTCGCCCGTTGCTTTTCAATCAGCCTCTTTTTTTTGGAGGAGGATTTTTTGGGATTTTTCCAAACCCACTTTGCTTCCTTTATGTGTGCTCTAAATTCCAAAATGTGGCTGAAAATAAAGCAGTAAAATCCAATTAATGTTTCTGATCCATTTAAAAAAAAAAAAAAAAAAAAGCCACACTTTAGATGGGATCAAAAGAGGGAGAGTGGAAGAAGAAGAAAAAAGAATTAGGGGTGTTGTCGCGCAGTGGTGGTATCACAGGGCGGATAAATCTGCAACGCTCCTTCCCCAGCCGGCTGTGGGTCAGATTTCCCCAAGCTGTCCGCTCAGCGCCCTGCTGTCTCCGCGTCCCGTCCGTTAATACTGCGCCAAGCGCTCGGAGAGCCTCTCCTCATCTATTTGCAGAGAACATTCCGCCACAGAGGGATGCATTGACAGAGCAAGAGGACGAGAGGCAGGGAGTGGATGCAAATAATTTAAAAGGAGCATAGAGACAGAAAGAGATGAGCGCAAATACACCAACAGGAGGCTACAGTGTTAAAAATATCCCCACTGATTCTCTCTTCTGGCTCTTTTTCTCTTCCCTCAGTCCCTGAAAGCCCCGTGCTCTTCGGAGTCAGCTTGTGATTTGTTGGTCGGGCTGGGATCCTCTGCCCGTCCTTCCCTCCAGGATGCTTTCTCCAGAGATGATTAGAGATGTGGTCCCCGCGCTCGGATGAAAACTTGCAGCAGCGAAGGCTCCCTCGCCCCCCCGAGGGGTTGGCAACATCCGATAATGCAGCTGTCTTTACCTGTGGCAATTGTTATTCAGACGCACATACAGCTGCCTCCCTGAGCCGCCGCTGCTGAGAGACAGGGAACGAATGAGATGGGGGGAGAGAGAAAAAAATGCAGGCACATACAGAGTGGAGTGTGCACACTGGCAGAGCAACGAAGGAGAGAAAGAGAGAGAGAGCGCGGGAGAGAGAGACAGAAAGGGAGGGAGGGAGGAGGAGGGATGGAGATGGAGTCTGCACCTGCTAGATGCACCAGCACTGGGAAGCTTGCCCACCTCCGTTAGCAGGGAAGGGAGTGGGTAAAGATGCAGAATGCATACAGAAAACTAGAGAGAGAGAGAGAGAGAGAAAAAAAAAGGGGGAGTGGAGGTGTGTGTACATGTAAAGATAATGAGAGCGGGAGGGGGAGAGGGAGAGATGGCGAGAGATGGCGAGAGAGCTCTGCAGCGGCAGACACGAGAAGCCCGAGTCCCAGAGGGATCAGAGCAGAGGCATAATGCAGGAGCCGTCACCCCGCTGGCCCCGCCCACTGCACAGCATCAGAGAGACTGGGAGAGACGGATTATGAAACGAAAGACACTTAAATGTGTTTAATGCCATGTTTAGTATTCATGTGGATGCACTGGGGCTCGGTCAGAAATGGATAAAAACTCAATGTGTGTGTCAAAGGAAAAAAAGTGGCTTTAAGTGGAAGCCTGTAGTCTTTTAAATGAAAGCTCTAAATGTATGAATGCATGTTGTACATCACTATAATCTTTGGGTTTTGGTTCAGTTTATGACAGCTTCCTTATGAGAGATATATGTTGGATTTTTGCGATGTGTTTTAGGTAATTTCATGTAATTCATTTTTTTCTTTCAGCCTATTTTTCTTCTGAGTCTCTGTATATAATGTGATTCTAATTTATCACTTTACAACGTGTGATTTGTTTTTCAAAGTGAGTGAACGACGTTGTTCGCACTTCAACTTGTAGAAAAACAATTTAAATGAATACCAAGAAGCGTTATCTTGGTCTTGCTGTGCGACACTCCCACTCTTTAATGTATTCAGAGTGATGTTTATTTATTTTCCTGTAATACCCTGAAACTAAATCTGTATATTTTCCATGTACGTCTGTTCTAATGGTGCAACCGTCAAGGATCTTTAATTTTTTTGCAATATCTTTTTAATTTAAGCTCTACAGTGTATATTTTGTGCGCCTTGACCGCTCTTATCTTTTATCTTCTGCTCTTAATTAAAATAAAAAATAAAAAAGCAGATTAATGGACTCAGTGATCATGGTGAAGTGAGGGTAAAATTGAACACTCGGAAAAGTCATTCACTATAATAATAATATGAAAACATAGAAGTACCCATAAATCAATAAGAAATTGGAGACGAACAAAATCCTGAATTTCACATCCCTGTTTTTTTTACTAGTCTGCTAAAGAATGGTTGATTTTGGTCATTTTATCAGTGTACAGCAGTCTGTTAAGCAACCTTAAAAGACGCTTGTGCAACCATGCAATGTTTCCTTTTAGTCCTGTGACTTTATCTTTGTGTGCATGAAAGTGCGTCTCCTGGGATGTGATAGCGTCACGAGCCAGACACACGCATAAAGTCATGCAGATAGCCATCTGCCTGTGGGAGAATCCTTCAACTGGTCCCGTGGGGAAACTCACGGCATGTCCTTGTTGGTTTTAACACCTCTTTCTGTCTTCTGGCATTCAATTATCTAGCAGCACCAGTCTGTTAAAGTAGCCATCATGACACTGTGGTGGTTTGAAACACTCGTCAATAATCGCACTGGCAAGCGGCCACGAGGAAACAAATCAAACGTGAACCTAAATGCACCGCCTCTTAATGAACAACACAACTTTTAACAACATGGGAATACAGCTGCAACTGTTACAGAAACAGAAGATCAAAGGCTCTCTACATCTTTTAAATCAGATGGATGATATTCAATAGTGATACTCAAATGTGCATTGTAAATAGATATGCCGTAAAAGTCGGGCTGCAAGCCGCTCCTACCTCTGGTCAGTGTCCCCGCTGTAGCAAGCTAGGAGCAGCACTAGCTGGCGCTGCTGCTAGCTAGCGCTGCTGCTGCTGCTACTGCCCGCGTCCCCTCTGCCCAAGTCGGGTGTCGAGCCGGTCTGGTCCCGCTACCTTCGGTGGTTTTCGGGGAGCTAGCGGAAGTTAGCAGATAGCTAGCGGAAGTTAGCGGGAAGTAGCGGAGCGCTAGCATGAGCCCTAGCTGGCTACAGCGGGGAGCTAACGGGGACACTGACCGAAGGTACTAGCGGCTCGTAACCCGACTTTTACGGTGTGTATTATTATGTCCGGATAAGTAAGTCGTGAACCAAAGTAAAACAAAAGGCATTCTCAGACAAAATAAACTGCTTTACCTCTCAAGTAGAACAGTTTGTAATTGACTATCAGCTGACAAGCCAAACCTTTACTGTGCTTAATTAGAATATATCATGGCATGTGGTGGATTATGGAATAATTACCTGTCCTTACCTACAGTGAGAGAAATGTCTGTGCAGTGGAATCCAATGGTGAACCAGACCAGTGTGTGTTTGCTACTACTTTTGAACAATTGAGTTACACATGCATGGAGCATGTTAGAATTGGAATGTGATGAATTATTACACATGGTGTGTAAATGAAAAAAAGACAGCAATTCATTTATAATTCAGCAAACTTTGCGGGGGTGGAGTTTCACGGTGTCAGGCAGCTTCACAGGCCAGAGGTCATTGGCTGCATGTACACTTTCGCTGCTGGATGTACCAACGCTACAACCAAAGTCTTCTTCACTTTCCAGCCAAACAAGAAAATTCCACAAACTATTTGAATATTCCAATCAAAATTGGATCCCAATGTGACATTATCAAATGCTTGTTGTTGTCCAACCGACAGCCAAAACTCAAAGATATTCCATTTACACTAAAATAGCACAGAGGAAATCTGAAGATGGAAGCAGAGAACGTTCAACAATAAAGCGTTTGTAACATTCTCAACATGTATGACTATGTTTCTGTGTGATTGATCATCCTGCTGTCAGCTTGAACTGCGGGGTTTATATTTAGGCTCAGTTTTATTTTTAAGCGTTTGCCTGTGACTCATAGCTGTAAATACTTACTTTGAGTTCTGCTGATCACTACATCCCCACGCCATCTGTTGTTTACCATCAAGCAATATAATCCTATTATATACCATCAAATAGGTCTTGTGTTTATATAGCATATAAAGTGATTTGTTGAGCATATTGCTAACCATCACGGCGATTACATAAAAAATCCCACGGATTCCGACCAAGTTTATTAATTAGAATATCCACATTACGTCCAGTAGTCCAGATGGAGTGGCCGATGTGAGCACTGCTACCCAGTCATCACTGAGAAAGCATGTGTGTTACTACTTTCCACTTCTTGTTCCATTATGTGTTGGGGAGCCTTCTCATCACCTGCTGGTTGACTAATGTTACTCATTATGTATTTTTTCTTTTTAGGGAAGCGTGCATATTTTTACGAGGCCACTCTACTTGGCAGCAGTAAATCACTCAGAGACCTATTTGGAGAAGGATGCAGAACCTGCACAAAAAACATAGGTCTGTGTGCACGAAGAGAAGCAAAGTCTGGTGATGCCTGCACAGCTGTTGATGATCTTTGTTGTGATGATCTCGCTTGTCATTATCCGGCCTCCCACGCTGCAACCTGCTTTTTAATTAAAGGGCAAACAAATGTATTTTCTCTCCAATCACAACCGCAAGACGACAACAAACAGCAAATCAGCCCCATTCCGAAAAGGTCAACGTTGTACAGTAGTCGTTTGTTCTCGAGCAGCAATGTGTCCGAGAGAGACGGGATCTCCGGTCCCTCCGGGAGTTTTCGATCGGCAGAATAATGATCGCAAAGCCGATCGATCCCGGCATTGTTCTGTCAAAATGGATGAAATTGGATATTGTGACTGTGTTCCTCTGCATCGCAATACACCAATTCAGACCCAATCATAATCAGAAATTCCATTCATTTTTGCTGCATTCCTATGTTCGTCTTTTTTCTTCTTTTACTATCAATGTCCAGATTATGTTATTTGTGTTTAATCAAGGGCCACTGGAAGAGTAGCTTCTGTTCTGATGTCTGTGGTTCTTATATGACATTGGCTTCCCTGTGCTTTATCTGATGCCTGAATGCCATCTGCCTTACATTGCAGTGGTGTCTGCTGGGTAAGGCGGGGCCCCCGGGGCGTCAGACAGGAGACCTATTGGTCACATTCCCACACCTGCACCTGGACACAGGTATTTCACACTGTTGATGTCTTGCATGACATGGATTTACACTCAGATGCTCCCCGAGCGCTGCAGACTGTCTCCGCCATTATGCAGAAACCCAGGGCTTACTGGTAGTGTGCTCACAAACTCTACATCATCTTATTTTTCACAAAATTAAAGATGCAGGTACTTTCATTTTCATTTATAACAATCAGCTATGAGCGACACATTTATCCCCACCAAACAATGGCGCATATCTTGAAAATTATGTATGCAAGCAACTGTAAATATTCAGCTATGGTATGACGGGTTTATAATTACAAAAGCAATGTTTCTCCTTTTGCACTTAAAACTACTGGAGACAGCAGTTTTCTTATATTACCTCTGTGGCGTTGAATGGGAATTTCTGCTGAATCGATGCAAATGCGGCCCCGGTGGTTTAGTCTGAGCTCACATGCTGGAGACCTAATGATAAGCTCCCGAGGGCAGCTTACACATATTGATTTCAAGATGGACAACGGTAGGGTCAGAGGTCAGTACATCTCACTCAACCATATAACTGTGCGTTTGTCTTGTGATTCATCTAAAGCCATGAAAAAAAGGTTTAATTTGTCTTTTTTTTTAACTTGACTAACAGTCTGTGTCTCTTTGCCCTGAATGTGTTGTCCCTGATAGAATTAACTAACAAACTATTAGGCCGATGATAGATGGTTCAGTGTGTCTGTTATAAGAAAGGGGTTAACAGTCCCTTGATTGACTCACGTGACTATCGAGTGACAGACGAGTCACATAAAAGTCTCATAACAACATGGATGGGTTTACAGTGGTGTTGGTATCATTTGAGATCGGGTTGGAAATGAAGGGTTGCCTGGGAGATTTAATTTAGGACATACAAAGAAAGATCACTTGGAAGGAGAGCCATCAGCAGTTACAAATTTGATCACTTTTTATTTCAAAATCCATTCACAGGGGTCTGATGTCATGAGGTGCAACCCGCTGCCCAATCACAGCATTAGTGAAAATGTACATTTATTGATTGTAAAAATAAATACAATCATTGATACACAGGTCAGCGGATCTCTAGCTGACAGATTTGTTGATTTGTTTGACCAAAGGTGGGCTTTCAAGGTCTGGACTATGATGAGGTTATGAAGAGCGAAAAGAAGAAGAAAAAACACACAGTCAGAGAGGAAAAGGAGGTAAATGGGTCAAACAAGCCGGTGTCCGTGTGAGAAGTTATGTTTCTGATCTGTGGTTTTGTTGCTGTTAAGCAACTTAAACCACCTAAGTAGTCGTGTGCCGGGCCGCTCGGTTACCAAGTGAGCCATGCATGTGACAAATTGGAAGGAGACAGCTTTGAGACATCAGCGGGGTCGTGATCGTCTCGACTCCCCTGTGTTGTTGTAGTCGGCACACCCCGGTTTAATTGCCATCCAGCGATCTCGGCCTTGTCTGTGAGGTCTTGATCACTATCAAACATGTTCAATCGTTTCCCTGGCAGTCTTGTAGTGCGAGCGATCGAAGGAGCCAACTGTCACTCCGGCCATCCCAAAAGGACAAATGCCTCAAGACGTCTCACTTAACTGGTACACAATGTCCTCGGATTGAAGCAAAAATGGGGGGGAGTTTGAATTAATCTCTGCAATGTACATTGTGCAGAGTTTGTCAGTCTCTCAGATGTGATGATCACACACTGCTAGGATATATTCCAAAAAGACAAAGTGTTTAATTCTGAGCTCAGTCTCTGGTTCCACTGAACAAACACAATAACAATATGTAATCCTCTTCTTCGCTCGGCTTCTTCTGCCAATTTGTAACAACTTCCTGTCAGGGCAGTCTGACTGTGTGAGGGGAGTTGAGTAGATTGAGAGGGGGGAAAACATGGTCACAACGTCTCTGAAACGTCCCCAAAATTCTTACTCCCAACTGGAGAAAGCAGTTTGTTCATTAACTAAAAAGGCATCGATGCTAAAATTGAATTTAATCATGTTTCAACATTTCACCAGAGCCTTCATCACACTTCATTAGCAGACATCAATGAGGATTCAGATGTGATTTGCAGGGGGAAAATGTAAAAAGCTAAAATCAAATACAAGAATGATGTTATTCAAAGGAAATATGGCTGCATACAATTTATTTTTGGCTACTTTTGGTATAGGAGAACAAAGTGTATAGACAGCTTTTGCTTATTTACACTTGTAGAAGACACACAACATTTGGAGTTGTGTTTGTGGACATTTTATCAATCTAAATCCAACGTTCCCTCTGCGCTTCAGTTTTTTTTGGGCTCCATCATCTCCTGAGAAAACAATATCTCTCACTTTAGTACAACTGTTTATCACTTTGCTTGCGTTGGTTTGCCAAGTAACGCTGGGCAAGTAGTGTAAAGTCAGTTTATCAGAGCTTTATCGCTGAAAACATGCCGCTTGATGTCAGCCGTGAGAATTTAAGCATACAGGAAAGTTTCAGGTTGTAAAATGATAAATAATGAGCTGAAAGACCAATAACTGAAGGAACTCTTAGCTGGTTGATAATGTGTGGGTCAGACACTATGAACAAGTGAATGTCTTTCAAGAGGACACGTGCAATATTAGATGAATATTACCCCATAAAACAGCTATTGTTGTTTATGATGAGAATTAGTAATCGTGATAGTTTTTTTTGCAAGCATTGAACGTGATCGAGGCATTTAATGGACATGTTTCCAACACTTGCTTGGTCAAGGCGTTTAAGGTCCAGTAAGAAAGTTAGGGCATTTTGGCTCTCAGCGGATCTAAAACTACGGTTCACGAAATGTGCACTAAATGAATTACTAAAAATATGTAACTTCACTCAACCAAAAATCAAACTTTGCAGAGATACTGTTAACATATAGTACTATTTCATTTTATTGTAGAAAAAAGTGATGATATGCATCATTTGAACGAGGAAATGTATCTTTATTTATCATATCTTATTTTTTTTTCAACCAATAACGCATATACTGCTATATGAACCTCTCAACTAGTCTCACAAGTGTGTTCTGTATATTATACCTTTTGAAATTATTCAAATAGCCCTTGTGGCTGAGGAGGTTCTGTATTTATTATGGGTATGCAAATCATTCGCAATTTTTGAGAAAAATGTCTGGGGCTCAACTGGGGTTAAAGAGGTTATTAAGAAGACCAAAACTTTATTAAAACATCCGTTTACAAACTGCCACACAGCTTGTGCAGTATAACCCTCGTATGCTCACAACTTCTCAAGCACAGGATTTTTTGCTATAAAATAGTCACCGTTAACGCATGCAAAGGCTTTTTTTTTTTTTTTTAAGAATTCAAGATGACATAGAACAAGTTATTAAAATACAAATGCACATTTCTTTTCAACTCAAAGAACGTCTGTTCAAGTGAAAGGGTTCAGACTAGTCTGCATATAGTGGATTATTCATAAAACATTTCTGAATTCAAAACCTGTCCGGGACGATAGACATCCTGAAACCTGGCTTATTGTTGATTATGCAAACAAATCAACCTCCGAATGAATTTCCCTTGCCCTCATTTTATTTGTTTGTTTTTGCCCTCCATCTCAGTCGTTTCCTCTCCTCTGAAAATTGCTGTTGTTTGTGCATAGATCCTCTGTTATCTCATTAAGCCCTCCAAACACTCAAGCTGCCTGAAGCCTCCATTATTCTTTTTATCTCTGATTAGGGATTCTATTAAAAAAGTAAATGAGGTCTGGGGGGGTCCTTGTTTTTCGCCGTCTTTTTTTTTTCTTCTATCAAAATTTGTCTTAAGCACATGTACAGGCTTTTGTAAATATAGAGAGGTTTTCTTAACTGAATGAAACCATTGGCAACTAAAGGCTATTCACATTAGTTTTCATCTGTGGGTTAGGGCTGGTGAGTCATTACAAACGCTGATGGCGTCAAACACTTTTTGACGGATTTTCAGGACCCTTTAAATTGCAGTGAGTGAAATTGCATGCTTGTATCCATAATACAAGCATGGAATATGAACTACGTCATTCACCAGCCTCAGACGTCAAACACGATCAATATAGCATAGAAATTATATGGTTGCGAAAAGAGGCAAAAACTAAAAGCTGCAGTGACGTGGGGGTTGAAAAGAAAAGAATAAGGTTGTGCAGAGTTTGCAACGGATGTCGGTGAATGACAGGCATTTAACCCGACATTCAGCTAGTGTACAGATGTACAGAGTACATCCATAAGTGAGTGTGGAAGTAGCCCATATTGTATGTTAGCACAATGTGGGGTTTGACTATAAGCAGCAGGAGACTGAAACCATTATTTCCAGGACTCACTAAATTTGACCGTTGAATATAATACACTTTCATCCGCATAAAAGGGAACATTATTCAAAGCTATGGAATCAGGGCTAGTGGTGATTTCTTTTGCACAATTCAAATGTTCATGATTATGTTTAGGCAAGTCAAGGTACTTGTTTAAGATTACAGAAGGATTGTGGTTTCGGTTTAATATTGCAGGCCATGTTTAATTTTTATTTTTATTTTAACCAGAACTGCAATCTTTCCTAAATATGCAAATGTAATTAAAATGTAAAGTTACAAATATGTCTCAAGTCTTAAAGTCTCATAGGGGACATATCATGCTAATTTTCAGGTGTTTTGATTTTCTACTATAACATGTTAACTTGCTTAAATATATTTAAAAAAAAACATTATTTTTTTTCTCATTTTGAGTCTTGTAAGCTTCACTAAACTCACATTCATGATGTATTTAAAGAGCCTGAGGCACATGATGCATGATGGCCAATTAACTATTTTTAACAATTTGAGTTGTGCTTTAACGTGCTCTTGCATCAAGTAAAAGCATGGTACTACCATGTACTCTAGCAATAGTTACGTATCATTTTTACAGTAGCCTTTAAAATCAGAAGGACTTCAGCCACTGCTGGTTATCCACCAATAACGCATAGCTGCACATTCAACATTGCTCATTGCTAAATGTTTTTTTCAACAAAAAAATAATTAACAAAAATAAATAATCCCCTGTAGTCTTCAAGTTGGCTCAAAATTCAGCGGCTGCTGTCGGCTTTATTTCATGCAAAGTACAATGTACCCTAAAGGTACTACCAGGGTACGAGAAAAATAAACTTCTCAAACTGCTTATGCTGAGAAGTGAGCTACAACCATCCCACAGATAACATAAGTAAAAAATAAATAAATAATGTAATCGCAAGATATATTCAAATTGATATTTGAATATATATATATATATTGGGTAATATTCTGGGACAATATTCATACATGAGTATTGACAACCCTCCACCAGGGTTATGGCCTCATCCTGGAGATATTTAAGGGTCCTTTAAGGGTACAAATGAGTGGGCTGGGAAGTTGAGAAGGTCTGCAATGTACCTCAACAATCATCGATCATCGATGTTCAAGTTCTTAAGTTATCTGTAACTTGAGTCTGAAATCCAAAGCTTCCTACGCTTCCATCATTTTCCCATTTACATCCATTATCTTTGGGATTTTAACAACTTTTCAAATCAAACACTAGCTTTCATGATCAGTAAAGGACACACCATGATGGTCCAGGACTGTGTCACACTCTCTTAAAACAAGCTGCACGCTGCAGCTTATTACGATTAAATTATCTATACAGACGTCTACAATAAAGCGTGCCCTCAAAATGAAGCACTGATACTCCTGACTCCCTATTAACAGCCATCAAAGCTTGTGATCAATACGACGGAATAAGATTTGTGGGCTGATTAACAGGAGACAACCGCCCTCACACTCTCTCACACACACACACACACACACACACACACACACACTTACAGATATATACACACACACAGACGTCTCACACTGGGGATCCTTCTCTTTTCTCGCTCGTGTCACACAGACACTGCGGCTGTTCTGTGGTGGTTGCCATGGTTTCGTCTCATGTCACGGTTTTACTAATGAAGGGAAGGAACAGTCGGGGTTTGTTCATCGACACGGGGAGCCCGCCTCCTTAATTACCCTCAGGGATGACCAAACGGGCGTTCTTTTTTAAAAAGGTTACACAAGGAGATGGCGGTTAGCGAACGAAGGAGGAGGCGGAGTTGTGTTCTGAGGCATGAAGGAGGGAATAAAAGGGAGGGAAGAGGACGGGATGGGATGATAGGAGAGGTGGGGAAGAAGATAAATGGCATGGCATTGAGGAGGTGTGAATGAAAGGAAACGGAATGAGAGAACGAGGCTACGTATGAGGAAGGAAAAGGCTACTGAAAGTCTCACATTGATCGTGACACTGAGCAAGACTGTGTTGCCCAGTGTTGGGGTAGTTACTCAGAAAAAGTAACTAGTTACACGTTACTAGTTACCGCTGAAAATTGTAACTGGATTACTTTACTAGTTACTGCATTTCAAAAGTAACTTCACTACTAGCTACTTTACTTTCCATTACTAACTGCAAAGATACATGGACAAACATCATGGCCCTTTCATCACTTTATTTTCAATAATAATTTATTATTATTAATTAATATAATTTCCAATAATAATTATCGCGCGAGTCACACGACACTTCCTGCATGAACAATCTACCGTAAACGCCGGGTTACGAGCCGCTACTACCTTCGGTCAGAGTCCCCGTTAGCTCCCCGCTGTAGCCGGCTTGGCTCCTGCTAGCGCTCCGTCACTTCCCCGCTAACTTCCGCTAGCTCTCCGTTAACTTCCGCTAGCTCCCCGAAAACCACCGAAGGTAGCGGGACCAGGCTCGACACCCGACTTGGGCAGAGGGGTCGTGGGCAGTAGCAGCAGCAGCGCTAGCTAGCAGCTTGTTGCTATTGTTCATGCAGGAAGTGTCGTGTGACTCGCGCGCCACTAAAAGAGAACTTTTCGGACTGGTAGGAATGGCTTGGCTAACGCAGGAAAGCGCGTTACTGAGGTCTAGTAAAGTAGTGTAGTTACCAATATTTTGAGCGTAATGCGTTACTTTACTTCGTTACCTATACTAGTAATATCGTTACTGTAATCCGTTACTTTGTAACTCGTTACCCCCAACACTGGTGTTGCCTTCATGTTCCAGTAGAATATAGATTTTTCTTAACAATGTAAAGCTTTTCTATACTACCTTTCAACTTCGGTCTGGGTCCTGCTTTATACTGACACCTTTATTCCATTCAAATTACAACAGAAGCATGTGAGGAGGAGCACACGAGCTCAGCTATCTGCCATCTTTCCCACCAACGATATCCTCTCCTGTTTTTTGAAACGCACTCCAGAATCAAGTTCATTTCAATGAAAACTCTTTCAAGTCAAAGCCATGTCTGTGTGGTAAATGAAGAAAGAGGAGTATTCCATCAAACACAGTTACCCACTTTGATCTTCCTGACAGCAGAGTAATAGTGGGGCTGTGTCTGGAGTGTGTGTTTATGTGTGTCTGTGTGTGTGTGAAAAACCAAGATGGCAGGATGTGTTCAAAGAAGAGCAAAAACAGGCAGGGTTCTTACGGTCATGGAAAACCTGGAAAAAGTAATGGAATTTTAGAATGTTTTTTTCCAGGCCTGGAAAAGTCCTTGAAAAAATTTAAATCCCCAAAGTTTTGGAAAAGTCATGGAAATGTGTTATAATCATGTGTTCATGTCGTTCATTTACGCTGAGTTTGAAATAATTCATATGCTTTTAAAAGAAAGACGCTCAAAATGATTTTGTATTATTTTTATCAAACTATTGTTTCTCATTCTTTTGTGTCATTTAAGGTTTACTGTATGCTTTGGAATTCTCATTGTTAGTTTAAATATGACATTTTTTCACTTTTTCATGTATACAGCGATATTTTAGATGGAAAAGTCATGGAAAAGTCATGGAAATCCATTGGACGACATGTGTATGAACCCTGGAAACATGGAACAGCTGTGGGCATTACTTTTAAAAATAGATAAAAGGTATTAATGTGCATTTTTAAACTTTTTTGTTGTTGCCGTGACTGCTGTTTTACACTCTCCACCTCAAACCCAGGACGCTTCTTCCACACCTCCTCGCCTCCCCTCCCGCTGGCCTTTCCTTCATCCTCTTCTTTCATGCGCCTCCGTCCCTCCTTCATCTCCTCTCCCTGCTGTCTCCCTCTGGTTCATTAAGCGGTGAGCAGTGTAAATCTTTAATGAGGTGCCCTCTGTAGAAAGTGTTGGCAGTAACATGAAGGGACAGGCGAGATGGGCCAAAATGTGAGGGGTACACGGAGAATGAAACCTGCCACCTGTCCTGAGATGCAGCTGTTTACTGATGTATGAACACTCGGCATTAAACCAACCTTGCTTTGGAACATACATTTATTAATGACTTAATGCCCTTGGTAAAACACATGTGTATGATTTTTTCCCATTGTGGCCAATTTGAGGTTGATAAGTGACACCTTAGATTTCATTCTAGTGGCAAAGAGTTTAAGAATAAGATCACAGATGGCAGAAAAAAAGAGAGCTTTGCTGCCCCCTCAGGTTGAAAGATGCATAACGGTTTCCCAATGTGTGCTTTTATTGCACCTGGGGCTGCGAAATTATAGTCATGTGTCAAGATTAATTACATTTTCTAAATTAATTTCTGCAATGCCTTTGGATTATTTTATCAATTGGATCTTTCCACAATGTTGTCAGTCAGAAATCAGAACAATCTGAATCCGTTAGTGGAGAAAAAAAGGGAACTTTTAGTGGACATTAGACAAAAATACTAATAGTGTCCAGATTTTAAAAAAGTTATTGAAGATATTTGGTTTGATAGAAACCAAATACTCTCCCAAATATCGACTTTTCATGTCATGTTCCTGCTGTTCTTTTTAGCCGATAACTTTTGGGTCCAGTTCAGATTGAGCATAATTATGCTGCTTTGAATGAAGAATGAAATCTGCACATTTGATCTTTTCCTTATTTGACTGAGACAAGTCATCTTATGCATTGTCTTTACAGACAGACTTCTTAAAGTATGACCTCACAGCTGATGTAATGACCTTTTCAAGTGTCGATCTATTTATGCGGAAGAAATTCAACACAATGTGGCTACATTACAATACACTATTAGACCAGTCATCTTGAGATCTACAATACCAAAAAAAGGAATACGCTGTTTCATGCAGATATAATGTTGTCTTTTCGTGTTTTTATGAATCTGTCCTTGAGCTTCCACAATGTGATCGTCACATGCCGCTGTAAACGCACTCGAGCAGCTGTGCAGCGTTACAGAAAGTGTTTTTGTGTTTGTTTCGTATTTGTTGTTCATTCCTGCCAATGGTGAGATGGTGAGCATCACTATCCTGCATTAGCAGAAGTACATCATACACCTCCAAGCCAAGCCGAATGATAACACTGTTTGAAGACAAAGGTTCAAAGAGTCTAAAAAAGTATTAAAAAATTAGACGAAAGGCATTATGGAGTTTTAATTAAGAAAGCTTAAGTCAAGACATTTTTAATAACTTGAGGAAATTGGCTCCATCTGTGCGGCAGCGTAGCATCTTAATGCAGTATCGCTGTGTTTGTTTTTCAGGTAGGTAGAAGCGAGCTGCCTGCTCCTGAAGATCTAAGGGGCCTTCTGGTTGTATATTCAATAAGCATATCAAAAACACATGTTGGCCCTCTGCCACTATGTGATGTATGAATCTCAAAATGTCAACTTTCTATTTCATAATTTCGACTAGCTCATAATTATGACTTTTATTTTTTATTTTACTTTCAGAAATGGGCTTCCATATATATAAAGATAAGGAGGATGTATGTTTCATATTTCTGTGAGTCTATGCATGTTCTAGTTCAGCGGTCCCCAACCTTTTTTTGTGCCACGGACCGGTTTTGTATCAGACAATATTTTCACGGTGTAAATATGACGTAATAAAATGATACGACAAACATAAAGTGCTTAAAAATACAACTCACCATTACGCCGAATTAGTGGGAGCCCTGAGCTTGTTTCTCTGCAAGGAGCCGGGTCGGGGTGATGTTCTTTATATCCGGTCTACTCCGTAACTTAGACCTTTATGTCCGGTCTACTGCTTAACGTATAACCCGCTTCACAAAGACAGGATGTTGGAAATGAAGGCAGGGTTTTCAGAGCTTTTTTGGCGATCTCAGGATATTCTGCACCGGCAGAGTTGAAACAGACTTTGGGGTAACGTATCACGTAACCTCTTGACATGTGTCAAGTGGCTCAGACGCACAGATGGGTGTATCCGGTACATTTTCTAAATAAAACGTGTTTTTTTCCGCCACCTTTTTCATTCATTCTTTCTGTGCGGCCCGGTACCAGTGGACCCACGGACTGGTTGGGGACCGCTGCTCTAGTTGACGCGGCTTTAATCGCCTGCACGCTGAGACGGGGAACATCTTTGAGAATGTGTCGGCTAATTAAGAGACTTCAAGCTGTGTCTGTAGAAGCAGTAACAGACAGCCACAGGGACAACAAGACACTGGATTAGTCAACAAGAGCAACCATTAGCATTAGCATGGACGTGTATCTGCTCGTACTTGGCTAGCTGAACTGTAGCTAGCAAGCAAGAATCCACCCAGGAAAAGAAGCAAACTTGCTGACATACTTTTGCAGTTTAGCTTGTAAGCTGAGAACTTTTTCTTCAATATCACTGCCAACAAACCTTTCCTTGTCAGCTGAAGCGACCAGCTCAAGCCCGATGGCTCAGCAGTCATCAGAAACCAGTTCAGCCACCAACCCCTCACCATTTCTTCATCTCCAAAAGGCTTTTTTTGTTGTTTATATGAAAACATGATCAATGGTAACTTTTCTGTGTGTCTCTTTTCATGACAGTTGTAGTTTGAATTGGACTAATTTAGTCAGTTGGCCTCGTTCTTTTTAGAACTCCAGCAGCTTCTGAATATGCTGCAGTTTTCTTCCCCAACTGGCAATAGTTGATACGAAGGTATTCATGATTTTCTTTAAATCCCGTCTTGAACAATAAGCAGTAGTCGGCTTCTTATCGATACTTCGAGAGTCAAAGCATTCAATTGTTATGAAAAGAAAATCTGTCAGAATACATAATGCATCAGGGCTTAATTGATGAGTGTAATCCATAATTTTAAACATCATTGCCTCATAACATGACGTTATTAAAGCTGCATTTGCATCCAAAGTATCAGTCAATTTATCCAACGAGTCTTTTGCAGTGTAATGTCAAATTAATTAAAGTTTAAAAAAAAGCTTAATCAACCATGGAAATTAGCTGCATAATACACAACAAATGCAGCCATACATGTTCTGTTTAATAGAAGCATTATGATCTGTAATTATTGGTCAAAGGAGCATTTTATTAATTGGGTCCTGTAATATATGCTGGTGAGTGGTCACTTGTGCAATCCATTAAGGCAATAAAAACATGGTTTCATATCACACGCTTCAAGTCACTTAGAGGTCCTGTTATTCTTCTGCAAAAGAGCTCATGAACTCCCACACCACACGATGGAAATTATACATAATTACTCAACATAATAATATATATATATATATTAATATATTAAATATATTCACAAATTATTATTTTTTTCAGATGTATTATAATATTTTTTTTAAGATAAACCTCTCGGGCTCCCAAATAACATACTGGATTTGGTTTGAGATATTTGTATTTGGAGAGAATATTGGAACAGTGTCAGTAAGCTTTAGGTGTAGGTGAATGAATCATCCCTCACGTCTCAACCAAATCACTTCTGTCAACTTGAGAGCTCCGTAATATAGACACAGAGATCAGCGATATCCTTCTCAGAGAGCATGCATTAATGTGCCAACTTGCCAGTATGCATTGGGAACACAATTTCCAGTGTAGACCTTTTATTTAAGAACTCTGGAGGTTTCAAATGAAAGTGGTTCAGTATAAAACAAGTTTAAAATTGTTTTGCGACAGCAGAATGCAAGAATCAATGCTGGTTATTTATTTTCTGCTCAGTCGAAGAAATATAATATTTGTTTTTTTGCTAAAATGAGGACTGATAAAACAAAGCTGGTGAGCTTTTATTGAACCTAAGATAAACCATAGACCCAGTCTAGTGACAGAGAGCAGTATAATGTTCAAAACAAGTCATGACCTTTCATATACAACGGGTAAAACGAGTGTTTGCAATTATGACATTTACATTTTATGACCATACTTAATGCCTTATGACCATTACGCTGGGAAAGAGGTATCGAGCATTCTCCTGTAGATGTGCACCCCAGGAAATGTACGCTTCTCGATCCTAATATATGGTGTAGAATTTTTAAGGCACACAGATTCGTTACCGATATTTGGACAGAGACGTGTGTCGTAAAAGAAATAACCGAAAGTTTAAAGGAATTAATGAAAAAAATTGACATATTAAATCTATTTGTTTGATCTATTATTGGATCTGCGGTGGCATTCAGGAAACGGAGGACCCTGTTGCTGAGATGTAATTCATCATGAACAGAAAAAAACATGCAAATAGTGTGAACAAAATTAAAATCCAAAGACCTTTTTCTTTTTAATAATTGGTGGACAGAAGGAAAAACCTATAATTAGAAGATATCATTAATTAAATACTTGCTGTGTGCAAAATTCATTAAAATGTCGAAACCGGCAACATATTTTTTGGGGGAACTGTGGGTTGCTTTCAAGGAAAAGCTAAAATAGTCATCACACTGCAAACGGGTGCCAGCTGGTGTTTTCTTGTACAGTACATGACTGTTCAGCACAAGTAACAGATTGGAACTCAGTCCGGCTGTGATAGACCATAAAACCAGTCAGCCGAGAAGAAAAAAAACCTTACTGGTTCAGTAAGTTAGATGCCTAAGGGTAAAAAAAGCACGACACAATACACTATGGACAATATCACAAGTGAGACAAAATAAAACTCAAGATTAACGCAAATTACTTTTGAAAAGTTTGCACTGAGAAGGCCACAAACATCCCTAAAATAATGTAAGGCTACTGCAAAGGGCGCAAACACTCCTTACACCTATGTAATATAATATAATTTAATATTCAAGATATATTTTCTTTTATTGTCGTATGCACATTTAACAGACAGTTACTCCGTACAATGAAAAGCTTCTTTTGCTAGGTCCTCCTTACACATACAATTACAATAAACTCAAGGTAAAACTTAGAATTAGAATTAAGAATACAAAAATATATGAAATAAGGCACAAAAATATGACAACAGGATTGCACACAATCAGTTTCACTGAGTGTAATATAATGGTTTGAAAACAACAAACATAATACAAAATAATATTGCTAATGAAGTTGGGGCAATTATGTCTCTGCAAAGCACATGAACATATTTTGTCGGAGGACACCTCATCGTATCACGCTGAGTATACGACAAAGTGGGAGGCATCTTATTGAGGACAACACAATGCAGACAAGAATCGTGACACATAGCAGATGTAGCCTCAGAAGTAACACAAAACACACACACACACACACGCTCACACAATGCTGAACAACAGCAGTTGGTCCGGTTGTGATTGGCAGATCCTCCAGAGGCGACGTAAAGCCTTTCTTCCACCCCCTCAGACTGAGCTGTCAGTCAAATGGGAACAGGGCAGCGCTGCAATACGGGTGCTGGAAATAGCCTGTCCTCACCTTCGGGCCCTTCAGGGGACACAGTGGGAACATTATGTGTAAGGCAGCCGCACAACTGAAAGGGCCACATTCACCTGCACAGTCTGTGGTAATGTGGGATAAAGCCATCGGGCTTGTCGCTCCTGAGGTGCAAAGCGTTTGAAAACGGCAAGTGGGTTTGCTCGGCTGAAGACATAGTCATAGGAAAATGCTTTTTTTATGATTACACTCTATATTCCAGCCTGTTATTATTCTCCGGGCATCGAATACCAACCCCGTTGTCACGCCTCTGACGCTGTATGAGACGCAGCAGGCTTTCAAGTAACTACAACGTAATCCCCTCCCATCATTATTAGACGCTCAGAGAAAATGCTCCAGTTGTGACTCAATGTGGTATAAAGACAGAAAAAAACTATTTATGACGGGCGGGAACGAGGTGCGGAGATCGGTATCCGTGCGCCAATGTGTTGTTGAGTTATTTTGACGTTGCATTAGTGATCTTTGTGACATGTTTTCATGTTACATTTGACTAATCTTAAGCCCAATCATGATCCATCCATCCATTATCTGTACGCCCTCGACAGGTCACCAGACTTTCAAAGGCCTCCCACGTACAGACAGACGACCATTCACACTCATATGCACACCTTTCTGGTTAAACTGCATGCCTTTGGACATGTGGGAGGAATCCGGAAAACCGAGAGAAAACCCAGGGAGAACATGAACAAGCCTACGCACTACACCATGGTGTTATTTCTAAACCTAACCAGGGGGTTTTGTTGCCTAAATCCAAGCAAGTTAACTGTTAGTGAAGCGTCATAGTTCCTCCCTTCATTATAAAGTGACAGCGCCCTGACCAAGGCATCAGTAGGTGACGAGTTGGGATGAGAACGTGTCGTTTATTCCTATAATAACTTTTATACAGTCGGAATTCAAAGGGGATATGATCTATCTTCCGAAAGAAGACAATTCAGGGATTTTTATATACTTTTAGCCATCTGTGCAGGTGATAACTGGGAAATCAATACAGGTCCATTGGGGTTTAAGTGTGAAATATAGCCAGCAACAGGTCGTATTTACTCTCATCCCTGTTACATGTAAAGGACATTTTAAATCCACTTTAAAGGCTCAACTCAACTTGTTGCTGCGTTCCTCCCTCCTGCTTTAAACTATGAATCCCCCTCACTTTGTGCTGCAAATCACAGAAAACCTCTTCAATGTTTTAACATGTGAGATCATTTCATCACATGCTCATTAAAAACCCCTCCATTTGAAATATGCTAACGATGTATTGATCTTTAAAAAAAAAGAAGCTCTGCACATTGCATAATTAAACCAGGCCAAGATTAAACAACACAAAGACAAAGGGGAGCATGATTAAAAGCAATTGGCACACACACAAGGTAACTCGCACAGGGGCAACAGCCTCTTTGTGTTATTTACCAGTTACCTTACCAGTAATCCATGTGAACACTTAAAAAGGCTGACAATCATTGCCCACTATCAGGAACATCGCTTTGACAAAAAATTGTCCATTCAGGCCAAAAGAGAGTTTGAGAGAAACACAATTACATCCAGCTAAAATACACTTAGACGGGTACATACAAGAATAAAAGGTAGTTTAAAATGTGTTTTTTTTAATAAAAGCCAGACAGAAACGTCTTTAGTCTTTGCTGGCGGTTTTCTGTGATTTTGGTCCCGGATATAAATTGGGTAAAACAAAACAAAACGCTGCTTCTCCATGTTGAGTTTTGACTCAAGGGGGCAAAAGCAGACCTGTACCAGACCACCTGGGAGGCCTTCATGGTTCACCCTAGAAGATCAGTCACGTATTCTGGCCCTGAACCACTCAGTGCTTTACAAGCAGACGTATTGCCAAATCAATACTTTGACAGACAGGAAGCCAGCGTAAAGACCTCCGAACTGAAGAGATGCGATCCACCGTCGAGCAGCAGCGTCCTGAATCGGCTGCAGCTGTCTAGTCCATTTTATTTATTTTTTTCAATCCCTTCTCCCACTTATACCTGCACGGATCTTGTGCTTTGTTTGTTAACTTCCCCGCTCAGGTAAAGCTAAGTCTGAGTGCTGTTTAGGACGGAAATCTCTTTTTTTTAAAGCCCAACAAAAATGAGAAACATGCAGTGCATTATCCATGTTATTTTAGCTTGACGCTGGACAGTTGGGTCCGCCATCGCTTTCTTCTTGTTTGCAGGAAGATGAAGAGATTCTTTCGTATATTAATGTGTGGCTAAGTGCCCCCACCTTCAGCCCATTCATCTCCAGTGTTTGAAAAGCTCAGCTGCTTTTCACATCCTGTCTGCCGATCCTTGCTTTCAAAACGGGAAAAGAAAAAAAACATGAAAACAGCCGCAGTTGGTTTGGCATCAAACATGAAACACACTGTGAATCACTGTGTGAGTGCGCACATGCAACTCCACATATGCAGGCCCACAAACACATCATAAAAGCGATGCATGTCGTTTTTATTCTATTTTATTGCCAACTGGTTCGCCATACGGAGACATGTCTCGCCATCATTCGTCCTTTCTATAAGCAATATGACATTAAACTGCTGGGGAACATTTCTTGCTCAAGGGCATTTCAGTGTTCAGTGGCGGTGAAGAAGGAGGGTCGAGCTTTGATCTTTCCCATGCACACCCATGCATCCAGCTTTCTCACTCCCAGGGCGTCAAATACCGGCACTTTGTCACGCCTTTAGCACCTTTAGCATCCATATGAAAACGTAATGGGCTTTCAAGGCCCTGCAATGCCAACCCATCCCGTCATTATTAGACAGCTCAGTGGAAAGGCTCCAGGGGTGTGTTGACGTGGTTTAATGGACAAAATAAACAAACACATAGGGCGGTGGGGGTCAAACAAACACAGGATATTGGACCAGAAGAGTGGCTGGCGTCCCATTGTGTTTGTTCCAGTAAGTGTTGTTGAGTTATTTTGTTCAGTTAAGTGGTTTTTGTTGCTGCGATCATAGGGGAGCATCATAGTTTGAGGGCTGTGTGTGACGCTAAGTGATTGAATGAGAATGTGTTGGGCCTGTAGACCTGTTTTACAACCCCCCCCCCCCCCAAAAAAAAGCAACCCAAAAAAAGCAAACCAGTTTAAGTTGAGTCGCTTTGTGGTTTTTATACATTCACAGTTGTTTTTGTATCACGTGATAAATTACCTAGATAGTCACATCAGTAATTCAACTGATAAACACCAGGAGACTTCAAAGAAGAAGGAACGCCTACCGTATCTCTATCTGTAGCTCATGAGTATGACTTAACATCTCGTAATTGCAAGATGTTTATCTGATAACTGAGTTTATGGATTCTTAATAACAAGCTCTGTCTTACTAAAGTAGCTGTACAGGAACTGATGTTGTAGGTTTCTTTGGTCGGCAGTTTGGCGAAGGAGAAGAAGAAGAAGAGCTTTAGTGTAATAATTATTATACAAGACTCATTTTCCCCCCTCTTTGAGTGCAGTGCACTTCCACATTAAACAGGCAATCTGTATTTGGTTGTTTATCATTTTCAGGGGGCTAGTTTAAACTGTGTTGGATATCTCACTTCCTAAATGAAAGAGAATACAAGCCAAATTTGAGTCATTTTTCTTCTATCCTTAATCCGCCATAAATAAAACTCAAAATGTGTTTTTTTTTGGCAAATGAACTGTTGGTGTAAAATGTTCCATAGCACCATGATGAATGACTTTTTCCTCTTTCGCATTCTTGTAAATTGCAGTTTAGCAGTGTTTTGTGATACCCATCAGATGTTCACAGGAAGCTCATAAAGGCGTTGCAAAGCTGAATTGGTTATGATAATGGCCATATAAATTCTCTGCAGATTTTTTCTTCATTTGCAATGCCGAGCACAGTCAACGCATCGCAGCAAAAGTCACTTGGATGATGCATTGCAAAAGAAAAGACAATACTGTATCATAGGAAGGGGAATAAATTAACAGGCCGACAAACAGCCACTTTTCATACTTTTCACATTTGAGAGGACTTTAGTTTGTGATAGATACAATCACAAGAGAAAGTAGCTTTACTAATTCACTTTTATTGAGGAGGGGGGTGTTGCACCTATCGATTTGGATGGGAGTGTAATGTGTTTGCAGTGTGGTGTCCAATAAATATCTTCACTCCCTACATGTGTTGTTTGTGGAACACCTCCAGCCCTCAGCACTGCTGTTGTTTTGTAAGAAAGGCTCTCTGTAGGGCTGAAACAATTACCTCCTATATGCAGTTAAGCTCTGCGTTCGCTCTCTCGTAACAGCAATTCGGATGTTGCACATCTGTGTTGATTTGCGTGCCGAGTCTTACAAATAGTTTTGTTATTTTTCAGCTGTGCTGCTTTTTGCATAAGTGGATAGCTGATGATCTCTCATCATTTTTTTCTTCATTTTCAATTCACCATCATCACAACATCCTTTAGCCAGCTGCAACAATGCCCCCATCAGTGCTACGTCCAGTTTACATTCTGTGTGTTCTCTTTCCATATAAATGTGTGTTTGTGTTGAGAGTTCATTGTTGTGCGAGGACGTTAGAAATTAACACATTTCATACGTTTTGATTCATTTTTAATGGAAGCGGTTCACACCCTGTTAAACATGTGGCATCACACCACGTTGCCAACTAGATTGTATGAGCCCGACGGTGTTAATGCGATGCAAAATATTATGATTGACTCAAAAGTTCAAGAGTTCGAAAGAGAAAGGTAATCCTGCATCCACTGGCTCTGTGTTAAGAAATAGCGTCTCTGATTAGGTCTGAGTGGGAGCAAAGCATTGCTCCACAGCTTAATCTTTAGTATGAAGTGAAACAGAAAAAAGGTGTGCTATTTTTAAGCGCAGGTGCAGGTGTGCATGATGATTCAACTTGATTTTCAAAAGGTTTATCGCAAAGGTTGAACGAGAGGATTAGATTTAGGAAGTGGAAAGAGGTTGAGGGAGCAAGGGATGGGGGTCGAGGGATGAAGGGTAAGGGAAGGAAGGGTGTAGGGGAGAAGGAAGGAGGAGGGTGAATGGGGTCGTTGAAAGAAGGTTGGAGGGGTCGAGAGAGAGAGAAAGAGAGAGATAGTTGGGGATATGGACGTGAAAACTGAGTCAAAGAGGATGGTTGTGCGTTCATACACAGGAAATGAGCTGTGTTGGGGGTGTGGTCTTTGTCCCCGAACTTATAAAACAACATCTATTTTCTAATTGTACAAACTTCTTTTCACTAAGCATATTGTAAGCCTGTAAATATTAGAGCATCTCTCCGGATACAGATCACTCATCCATATCCAACAATCACTGTATTACACGCTTTTGAAGCATTATTTGACATTATTTCCCCCTGCAGCACATTTTATATTAGTGCCACCAACCAGCGTGAGTGGACAAATTACCTGATCAGCGGCAGATGGCAGACAGATGGATCCATTCCCCAGGAATTAGTTGACGTGTCACAGCTTCATGGAGGTTGTATACGTACTTTGCGATAACAAGGAAATGACTTTTATTGTTGTTATTTTTGTCACCTCCATTGAAGTGATCTAATCTACGGCCTAAATGATGGAAACGATGAAAGGAAATGGTTACCCCTGGGCAATTATTTTGAATGTCATGTTCAAGATATGAACATGAATGTAACTCTTACGTTGTGTCGGGAGCAAACTGACAAGTTACTGACATGTCTTGCATGAATCTTAAGTCATCCTAATGACCCTAATATACTCCAAATCCCCAATAAACTCTAAAAAAAAAAACTTATCAGATCATAGAATTGCCTCTGACATTGCACCATAAGCCTACTTTTAGTTCTGACCCCCATGTTAAAACTGATTATAAATTTCCCCTTGGGGATTAATATATATTAAG
Source organism: Taurulus bubalis (assembly GCF_910589615.1). Taxonomy (NCBI): domain Eukaryota; kingdom Metazoa; phylum Chordata; class Actinopteri; order Perciformes; family Cottidae; genus Taurulus; species Taurulus bubalis. The sequence continues at coordinate 4,721,523 of NC_136602.1, forward strand.
TATATATTCATTCATTCAGTGGGTAAAGAACTTTCCAAAGTGATTGGAAACTATGCTGTAATGGGTCTTAAGACTCTTTTATTAGTTAAACCATGAACTCACAATGCAGAACCGTAGCATCACTTCGGTTGACAATATTATTGTAGCTGAAGATTCTTGTAGTAACGGTGGTAAGTAATGAGGAAAAAAAGTTACACTACAAGTAATAAGGTGAAGGTAATAACGTTGGCAGCTCTATGAGAATGCCCATGTGTACATTAAACTGTTTTTTTTGTCCTTGTAGTTGTTCCTTAAATGCTAAACGCAAAAGCTATCACGCTAACGTGTTCACAATGACAATGCTAACTCGTTGATGTTTAGAGATAACGACTTTAGCCAGATACAAACAATAATTCACTTACCTGCTCTGTGTTTATCCGTCATTCTAACTCTCCCCGTCTTTACAGATCCAGCCACTCCACTCTTCAACTCACCTGACGGTCTCTGCTCATGTAAGCCGTGTTCATACTCGCGCTTCATACTCGCCTCTGCAGACGGCGGCGCGCTAGCTACGAGCACGAACAGAGACGTTTACACTCTCTGCACTGCAATATTCCCCGAAATGCCAGCGGGCGCACAAACAAAATGAACTGTAAAGAATCAATTAGACAACGAGTGTAATCCAGAGATATGGCCCATGCTGTACATGGCCCATGGACTGTCGGTGTAACAGGTACAAAGCCACAAACCAACCTCCACAACGCAGAGGAGGGATTGTAATCATCTGTAAAGTCATATCTCATATTCATGGACTACTGTATTGCCTTTATACAAGCCCTGTAAAGAAATATGTCAAGTAGTACGTGCGTTATAAAGAAACAAAGTAATTTGGCAGCAAAATATTTACGCAACTGAAGATTTTTAAGTCGTGGGAGCTGGACCCATACCTAATATGGATGGATGGATGGATATACTTTATTCATCCACAGGGGGGAATTTGTTTTCAACAGTAGTAAGTAAAGTTACATAGGAGACATACAGACATTGTATACCTGTCACTTTATGCATTACTACTGCAAACAGAACAACACACACACACACACAAAAAGAAAATACTTGTTCGTTGATCCTTGTCGGCATTTTGTGCACATTCTCGAATAAAGTATATTAAAAGAAAAAGAAAAAAGTAGATATACACATATTAAGTATGAAAAATACTCAATATATACAATACAATAAAAAAACAGATTATATACAATTTAAGAAAATGTAATAAGAAAGAAAAAGCAAAGTTTATACAGTGTATATGAAGTGTATATAAAGAATATACAGTGATTAACTAAACGACAAAAGCGGTGCTAGGGTTATTCGTATTGATTCAATTGAAGGAGGATCTGGTGAGGTGATTTATTATAATGCTGCATGTTAACATAACATATTCAACTAATTACATAAATCAGTTTCAAATGTGTGGAAATAGCCTGCCTGGATTAAACAACAGCACTCACATACACATTTAGGGCCACACACACACACACACACACACACCTGATAATCAGCTCAAGAGTAAACACAACCTTTCAAAACAACTTGACATTTTTCCCTCCATCTCGACTTTGGCGAGTAATGAATCTCACTCATTTCCAGAAGAAGCATCCGTGATGTCGGGGATTTTCTTTGTAGAAGTAAATAAGTTTATTGTCACTGAGTGAGAGGCATGCTCAATCTTCCCCAAGTGGCTTTTCTTCATGTTGTGTTCAAACATAAACATATGCAACGTGAATAGATTGATATATTGACACACTTGACTAGCATTATATGACTGTGCGGTATCTTTGTAATGTTCAATAATTAACTCATCCGAGCCTCGTTGAAATTTTGCTGTAATTACCGTAATTGCTTGCCATTAAAAAGACGAGAAGTTTGTAGCGAGATCAGAGCAGCGCGGTTAGCATGCCTGTCTTTCAATCAGAGGGTTGGTGGTTCACGCCCTGGCTCTGCCAGTCCAAGGAGCTGTGTCCTTGAGCAAGACACTTTACCCCTAATTGCTGTGTCTATGGTGTATAGAGCAAAAATGTAAGTCGCTTTGGATAAAAGCGTCAGCTAAATGAAATGTAATGTAAAGTGCTGCAGAGATGTTCCGGCCTCAGAACTGTCCCTTCATCGCCTCAGGGTTAGTTTCTTAATAATTGTCTTCAGAGACTCTTCCCATAGACCAGGTGGCACTTTTATACTTCAGCCAGTAAAGGTGACAACTTTAAGGTTGCACGGCCCGAAGAGAAAGATCTCAAAACAAGATAACGAAGTCCACAACAGGACGTGAAGACACCCAATGATTAACTGAGG